>NC_134101.1:171791102-172416102 GCF_000715075.1 Nicotiana tabacum
TGTGTCCAAATAATACCAAAGTTCAAGTTAAGATAAACAACAGTATTGAGAACCACAGGATCTGTAAAGAGAAGATGATGATACCACTCTCAGAAACCAAAGGAACAAGTTGTAATAACTTGATGATTTAATTTTAGATTGTCTTCAAGTATTAATACCCAAGTTGACGCATTGGACAACATTTTACTTATCAAGAAACAGAAACAGGTCACCCAAAAAATGCAACGGACAGTATTTTCAAAATTAACATGAAGCTTACTTCAGTGATATTCACCTAATCTAAGTACAGAATAAAGCAATATAGCAACAGAACCTACCATTGCAAGCTGTTCAGCCATATGGTGGTTGACTTCCTCAAAGCTGTAATTTCTGGTCTCATATTCCCTTCCTGGAACCATAGAGTTAAAATTACCGCAATAATTAAAAAGATATCTTTGTGGACCACGAACTAAGAATTCTAGAAGACGTACCAATGAGATTGATCACAACATTAGCTTTTGCCATCACAGCTTTAACTGAATTTTCATCCCTGGGATTGTATTTCATAGGAACAATCTGGGCAAGTTAAACAAAGAGAGGCAGAAACCTCATAAAAATGAGAAGCACTTTCATAAGTAATCATAACTCATGTCTGTTCGCTTAAGATAAAGCTCAAACATTTAAAAAAATACTTAAAGAACAGATAACAATAAAATAAAAGAAGATCTATTATGGCAGCACAACTGTCAGTATACCTGTCCTAAGTCGCCCATTAACTTGAGATGACGAGGAGAATCCTCAGATCCACGGAAAGGAACCAAGACTTGAGTGCCCATTTTAGCTAAAAACCAAAAAAGGGAAAACAAGCACTATTTAGCTGAAGTAACTTCGTCCTATAGATGATACGATTTAAAGAGAAGGGAATATGAGGTTACCAAGCTCTTGGACGACATAACGCCCAAGAAATCCAGTAGCTCCAAAGACTGTAGCAACGATTCCACTACAAACAATGGATTCACAGAACATATAAAATTAACAAACACATACTTCTAATTGCACACATCAAAATGAAACAAAGAATCTGCACCAATAAAAACATGAAGAAAAAGCTACAACTCATCATGTAGGTATTCAAGAGAACCAATAAGCAAAAAGAACATGAAATCCCAAATCATACAACAACTATGACTTGATCCCAAA
The DNA here is from genome assembly GCF_000715075.1 of Nicotiana tabacum. Classification (NCBI taxonomy): domain Eukaryota; kingdom Viridiplantae; phylum Streptophyta; class Magnoliopsida; order Solanales; family Solanaceae; genus Nicotiana; species Nicotiana tabacum. The sequence goes on from NC_134101.1 coordinate 171,792,282, forward strand.
CAAGCAAGTTAAAATGACAGTGAGTAAAAACGACAGACAAAAATCCATCACAGTATTAAGAAACGAAAATGATGTATCAAATTTAGTGGAATAGTATAAGATTACAAAAACTACTATCCTACCCTTCATCCCAAACGTTACGGTCGCTATATAAATTCCATATTTCCATTTTGCTCTATTTGAGGCCCCTTTCAATTCAATACTCATAATTTGACTCGTAAGACAAATACTCCATCCGTCCCATTTTATGTGATGTACTTTGATGGACACACTGACGCGTCACACTCAAGGAAAAGTGTCATGGTGTATGCTATTTGCAGATGACATGATTCTGATTGACGAGACGCGAGGTGGTGTTAATGAGAGGTTGGAGGTTTGGCGACATACCCTAGAATCTAAAGGTTTCAGGTTGAGCAAGACCAAGACCGAATACTTGGAATGTAAGTTCAGAAAGCGGACATTGATATGAGGTTTGATGCATAGGTCTTCCCAAGAGAAATAATTTCAAGTACCTTGGGACAGTAATACAGGAAAATAGGAGATGGATGAGGATAACACACATCGTATTGGAGCAGGGTGAATGAAATAGAGGTTTGCTTCTGGTGTCTTGTGTGATAAGAATGTACCACTAGAACTTAAAGGTAAGTTCTACAAATTCATGGTTAGACCGACTATATTGTATGGAGCGAAGTGTTGGCCAGTCAAGAACTCTCATAGTCAAAAGATGAAAGTAGCCGAAATGAGGATGTTCAGATGGATGTGCGGGCATACCAGATTAGATAAGATTAAGAATGAAGTTATTCGGTAAAAGGTGGGAGTGGCCCTCGTGGAGGATAAGACTCAGGAGGCGAGGATGAGATGGTTCGAACATGTGAAGAGGAGAAGCACAGATGCCCTAGTTAGGAGGTATGAGAGGTTGAACAAGGTGGCATGACAAATTATAGGTACTAAAAAAGTTTATTAGTTGAAGAAAATATTTTATGAAATTTATCTCATTCAGTGTAAAATATTCATAAGGTGGAGGTCGAGAATTAGGGTGGAAGGTTAGTAGGCAGTTGAGCATTTTCCTTTTCTTTCCTAGATCGGTAGTATTAGTGTTAGCATGGTATCTCTTTATTCTTGGATAGCTGGTACTTCTTACGGTTTGAGTACTTTTTTCGCTTTGGTTTTCTTAATATATTTGCTATTGTTATAAATTTTGTCGCTGCTTCTTCATCTTGTCTTAGTCGAGGGTCTATCGGAAATAGTCCCTCTGCCCTCTTAGGGGAGGGGTAAGGTATGCGTACACATTACCCTACCTAGACCCCACTTGTGGGAACTCACTGGCTTTGTTGTTCTTGTACTTTGATTGGGCACGGATTTTAAGAAAGAATGAAGATTATTGAAACTTGTGGTCTAAACAAACCATAGATATTTTTGTGTCTATAAATCGCCTCATTAAAGGTGAAATGGAAGTTTCAAGTTAAATTGTTTCTTTTTTAATTGATAAATTTAAAGTTAAATTATTTCTAAACATAGAAAAGTATCATTTTTTCGTACAGGCTAAAAAGAAAGTGCATCACATAAATTGGGACAAGGAGTAGTTATCCAAAGGTTATCAAAAGCAAGCAGTTATCTAAATCTAGAGATCAAATCTTAAACATATCCCTACACAGGAAAACACTCGACCAAATGCAAATGTACCAATTTGATTAAACCACTGTCTCAACAAGTTGGTACCATCTATACACACATATGAAATAAGATTAAAAACAAGAATAAAACCCAGAAATAAAAAGAAAAAGGTTTGACGTATGGAATTTTACCTAACAGATGATCTTCCACCAGTTCCCTTGCGAGCTAGATGTCCGCCACCACTGGTGGCAACATTAGATGCGAACCGCGAACCACAATCTGAAATAATAGAATGCGCTCAACAATTTAAAAAAAACACTAGAACTCAATCCGATAAGAGATCACCGCTTTTAGGAAAATTCATAGAAAAAATGAAAACTTTAGTTGCCCTAGAAATGCGTAAAGAGGGGAGAAACGATACATACAGTGATCATCAGAGGGGGGGTAGAGAGACTTGAAAGATGAAATTGCAGGTGAATGTTTCAGAGATTGGTGCCCTAATTTTCTCGTGATTGCCTGCATCTTGTTCTCAGCCGAGCTCGAGATGGATACCGGCGCTGTTTGGAAATTGCGAAAAAAGGTGTACCGAAGCTGTTAGGAAAATTTATATTATCTCACCGAATTACGGTAGCGGTAAATAAAGTATTACCCGGTCACTCTATCGTAGTAATTGAGTGGAGCTCATTTCTAATACTTTTAATGTGTTTAGAATCTTTTTATATCGCCTAAGAGGTAGAAATAAGTTATTCTATAATTTATTATTTTGGGATTAGTTATATTGTTTTTTTATAGAGATCAGATAAAAAAAAATACTAAAATCCTGGAATAATTAATTTCGAGATTAGTTATATCACGATTTTATTCCAACCAAACGTAGATAATCTCATCTCAAATTTAATTCCGAAAATTAGTTATACTCCGATTTTATTCCAACCAAACATGAGATAACTCATATCAAATTTAATTTCAGAATTAATTATTTCTTATACCTCGTATCAAAAAAGCCCTAAATTTATAATTTTGACCTTCCGTAAACCGCTTATAAAAATGATATGACATGTTTAATACTTCAAAATATAAAGTTTATTTGGTCAAACTTTTCAAATCGGCTTATTTTTTAAAGAAAAAAATCTCAAAGTTGTTTGGTTGAAAAGCAATTTGTATTTAGCTAATTAATTTGAAAAGTACTTTTGAGCAGCAATTAGTGTTTGACGAAACTTTTAAAAAGTGCTTCTAAGTATTCTCAAAAGTGCTTTCGGAAAAAAACTACATTTTTGTGTTTCTCAAAAACTACTTTTGCTTTCACTCAAAAAAAAATTTCTTTCTAAAAGTCTGGCCAAAATGAAATAACCCCTTTTTGATATTTTTTTTCACAACACTACAATACCGCTCGAACTCTATATATTTTACCTCACATAGTATTTTCTTCTTATTTTGTGAACTCTCTCTTACTCTATCAATTTGGTGTGTCTGACAACTGGAGGAGAACTTCCTTATTGATAGAGGTGAAGAACCTCTCAAAGATGTTAGTGGTGATATCAGTAATAGTAAACTTAACCAAGCTTATCTTCATTCCTTTGTTGACTTTTCCTTGCCAGACAAATCTTTATTTGACAAGCTTGGATTTGGATCATGCAGGCTTTGCCAAAGGAAAGCTCTTCCTTTCACATGAGATTTATGGGATAGACCCCATAAATCTCGCCCTCTAGCCTCATGCACCTGAAGGAAATATCTCCAGTTTTTTGATAAAGAGTTTATGCCGACAAGTTTTTTGCATAGCTCGAACTTATCTCTTGGTATCACCTTAGTGAGCATATCCGCGGGATTTTCACTCGTGTGAATATTTTTGACGTGCAAAGATTCGTTCTTTACTTGCTCACGAATCCAATAATATCTCACATCGATATGCTTTGTCCTTGCATGGTATATGGAGTTCTTGGTCAAGTCTATTGCACTTTGACTGTCACAATAAACGACATACTCCTCTTGATGCAATCCAAGCTCTTGAAGAAATAGTTTAAGCAATATCATCTCCTTGCCAGCTTCAGTAGCGTAATGTACTCCGCTTCAGTTGTAGAGAGTGCAACACACTTTTGCAACCTCGATTGCCATGATATAGATCCCCTTGAAAATGTGAAAAAATATCCATTAGTGGATGTTCTATTATCATGTCACCTACTATATCAGCATCTCATAGCCCTTCAAGATTGGATCAGATCCTCCAAAATACAAATAGTCTCCTACGGTACCTCTCAGGTACCTGAGTATCCACTTGATTGCTTCCCAGTGTTCTTTTCCATGATTTTCGAGAAACCTACTAACTACATGAGTAATACCAGGTCTGGTGCATACCATTGCATATATCAGGCTTCCGACTGCTGAAGAATATGTAACTCTAGCCATGCTCTCTTTTTCCTCGCTTGTTGTAGAACACATCTTCTCGCTCAACTTCAGATGACTAACAAGAGGTGTGCTGATTGGATTAGTACTCGTCATGTTGAAGTGTTCCAGTACACATTCAATGTACTTATCTTGATACAACCACACCTTTCTACTTGTTCGCTCGCGAACTATCTTCATCCCTAGATTTTGTTGTGTTGGGCCCAAGTTCTTCATATCAAATGACTTGGATGAATCTCTCTTCAACTTTGCAATCAGCTCCTTATCTTTTCCTAAAATTAACATGTCATCCACATACAACAACAAAATAATAAAGTCGTTGCCAGAAAAGTTTTTGAAGTATACACATGGATCAGAATATATCTTTATGTAAGTTTGACTTTTCATGAATTAGTCAAATTTCTTGTACCATTGCCTTGGTGCATGCTTTAACCCATAAAGACTCTTGTTCATTTTGCACACCATGTGTTTCTTTCCAACTGATTCAAATCCTTCTGGTTGTTCCATATAAATCTCCTCTTCCACATTTTCGTGAAGAAACACAGTTTTCACGTCCAACTGTTCCATCTCAAGATCTAGGCTAGTTGCTAAGCTCAAAATTGTTCGAATAAAAGTCATTTTGATAACATGTGAGAATATTTTTTCAAAATCAATACCTTTATTATGTTTGAATCCATTTACCACCAATCGAGCTTTGTATATGAACAACTTGATATTTCCATATTTTTGAGTTTAAAGACCCATTTGCATTTGAGTGGTCTTTTACCCTTTGGAAGTTCAACCAGCTTGTACGTAGTGTTCTTATGTAGAGATTCCATCTCTTTTTGCATGGCCTTTATCCATTGGTTCTTTTCTGGATAGGACATCACCTCCTTAGACTTTCTGGCTCCCCCTTATCACTGATGAGGACATACTCTATGGAAGAGTACCTACATGACTCTACCCTTGGCCCTTTTAAGCTCCTCAAAGGTTGAGGTTGTTCGTGGGGTACTCCATTTGCTCGACATCATCGTCAATTTACCCCCGCTCAATAACCTCACCAGGTTGCTCCCCCTGCTCGGCAACCTCGTCGGTCCTACTTTCTGCACTTGTGGGATTATTAGAAGTAGAAGGAATAGTAATAGGGTTAGGGATTATACCACTTTTGGCCTTCTCTGACTGATCATCTGCAGTTCTAACTTCACTTTCTCGGAAGATTACATCTCTACTTCTCACGAACTTCTTCTTCATAGGATCCCATAGTCTATATCCGAACTTTTCATCTCCACATCCGAATATGCAGAGAACAAATTTATCATCCAACTTTCTTCTCTGCTCCTTTGGTATATGTGCAAAAGCTATACAATCAAATACCTTCATATGTGAGTAGGATACCTCCTTTTTGGTCCAAACTCTCTATGAGATGTCAAACTCCAATAGAACTGATGGATTAATATTAATCAGGAAATAAGTTCTCTAAACTTCTTCACCCCAGAATGACTTAGGAAGTTTAGCCATTCTGAGCATGCTTATCCCATTCTCAATAATGGTGTAGTTCATTCTCTCAGCTACACCACTGTGTTGTGGGGTTCCAGGAACTGTCTTTTCATGTCTGATCTCATAGCTCGAACAATACTCTTTAAATTTCCTTGAAGTGTACTCACTTCCATAGTTAGTTTAGAGATGCTTTAGCTTTCGACCTGTCTCCCTTTTCACAAGAGCATGGAACTTCTGAAAAACTTGAAACACCTGATATGTGATTTTCAAGATATAAACCCACTCATGAATCATCATCAATAAAAGTAATAAAATATTTACTACCGCCCATCGATTTTGTCTCTATTGGACCACAAATATCAGAATGCACCAAATCAAGTATATTCAATTTTCTTTCAGACGATGTCTAAAATGAGACTCTATGTTGTTTACCAAATAAACAGTAGTCACAAGTACCGTTGTACCTTTCGCAAAAGAGACGAGTGATTTTCTGGTAAGAATCTACAATCCCTTCTCACTCATATGACACATTCTTTTGTGCCACAAATCTACAGAAATCTTACATTGTGCGGCATTTATCATGTACAATGTGCCACGAGCAACTCCCTTTGCAATCACCAATGATCCCTTGGTGAGTCTCCACTTTTGATTTACAAAATAATTCTCGTATATATCTCGGTCCAAAGATATTCCCGAGATTAAGTTCATCTACAAATCAGGTACATGTCGCATGTCTTTTAGAACCAATGTGCATCCGAATTTGTCTTAATACAAATGTCACTGATCCCCGCAATCTATGAGTAACTCATGTTACCCATTCTCACAGTGCTAAAATCACCTGCTACATAGCTGCAAAAAAATTCTCTTATATGCATGCATGGTAAGATGCCTTTATGTCAACCACTCATTCCGACTCTGGACCTGCCAAGTGCATGCATTCATCTTCCTCGTTTATAAAGAGAACATCATTATTATTATTTTGCACCATGGTGGTTGAGTTGTCGTCATTCTTCTGACCACTGTTTTACTTTTACCCTTTCTTAGATTTGGACAATCTCTTTTGAAGTTACCCGATTGATCGCAATTGTAGCAATTTCTTGCTTTTGAGTTGGATCAGTTCTTGGAATTCCTATGAACTCCCAATCGACCATAGTTGATCGAACTCCTTTGGTAACTCTTACCTCTACCTCGTGTGATGAGAGCATGTCCTTGATTTTCAAGCTTCTTTCTCATTTTCTCATTGAGTAGAAGAGCCGATGTGACGTCCTTTAACTCAATAGTGGTTTTACCGTGCATGATAGTTTTTGCCAAATTTTGTATGAAGATGGCAATGAGTTCAAGAGCAAGATGGCTTTATCCTTCTTCCTCGATTTTCACTTCGAGGTTGGTGAGATGTGTGATTTGTCCGTTAAACACATTTAAATGTGACACAAATTCCGTACTTTCACCCATGTGTAAGGCGTATATCTACTTCTTCAGGTATAATTTATTTGTCAGCGTTTTGGATATGTATAGGCTTTCCAACCTTGTCCAAATACCACGTGCAGTGTCTTCATCAACGATGTTACTTACCACATCATCTAATAAGTGCAACCTGATTGCACTAGCAGTTTTTTCATCCAAGTCAGCCTAATCCTCAGCTTTTATGGTATCAGGTTTCTTGGCATCACTGTCTAACACCTTGTGTAATCCTTGTTGGATTAGTAGATCTCTCATCCTTCTTTGTCATGTTGAGAAATAACTATCTATGTTGAATTTTACAACTTGATACTTTTCTCCGGATATTTTATTTTTCCATCGAGTATAGTACTACCGACCGTGAAGAGTATTCATGTGAACGAGTAGAACATGTGCTTTGATACCAGTTGTTGGAAAAAAATAACTCTCGTAGAAATAATATTCACGGTATATAACTGTAATAAATGTGGATTACTAAAAATACAATAGCCAACAATAATAATAAGAGAAACAAGATCACCGAGATTTTTGCATGGAAAATGATCACGCCCAACTATGCCCTCTAAAAAGGACTCTGCGGACGTTGCAAATATAACCCGAGTATTACGCTCAGGGTCGAATCCACAGAGAGTTAACCTATCAATCACTATCTTTAGACCCACTAAACTCTTGAGAACCAATTTTTCAAACGTTGAATGACAGTTGATGGTGTCTTTAATAACTAAAATTGCAAGTAAATAAACAACTGCAAATTAAGGATGTTAAGGTTGTAAACAATAATGAGAAAACGCTAAGGTAATGACTTCCCCTAATGATGGAATCCCTTCTGTTTATGCTTCATACAAATTTACCAACACACCTCTATCAATCATGAACGCTCATCTTACCGCAAATCTCTCCCGAGTAATCACAGTAATATACTCAATGCACTCTCCCGAGATACACTAGCTAGCTTTAATTAACACAGTTCACTTCAGATTGCACTCAAGGCTTTGTTATCCCTAATCCCGCCTTTAAACCCGCATTTATAGATCCCTCTTATACTTTGGGAGTAGTGTTGTTCAACAATAGCCTAAATATGCACTCTCTCCCGAGTTATGCACACTAAATAGGCACAACTAATTGAGGATTCTGTCAATTAACTACAACAAGAACATAGTTGAACAAATAAAGATTGAAACTAGCAATTTGTATTCACATAAACAAGAAGTTCATCCCCCAATAGGTTCCATCAAAACCTTAGACAAGGGATTTAGCTACTCATGGCTATGGGTAAACAAACTAAGATAAGATTCATCATAAACTAGCAATCAAAATCAAAGAAAAGAAGAAAAATGTTTTGGGTGATCTCTCACAATTGTTTTTCTTGCCAAGATACTCTAAAATTCAATACATGCCTCCTTTTGGCGAAGTCTAATGTTTAAAATAGGGTTTTGGGCTAAAAATCCCATGTTTTGCACTTTAGTCCCTGTACTTTCTCGCGCCTGCCGCGGTCGCGGTGGAACCGCGGCCAAACAGCTCCTCTGAATCTCCTTCTGTCCGCGAGCAGTCTTCATCGCGGTTCTGCCGCGGTCGCGGTGGAACCGCGGCAGAATCATTTCTCTGATTCTTCAGCCTGTTTTTGCGTGGTTCACTTGGGATATTTCACGGATGACCTCTCTTTCTTCAATTTTTGACTCCAAAAGTACTCCCTAGCCTTCCCTAGTCATATATAACCTGCAAGTCATAAAAAGCACTAATAAGAGCATTTTGTTATCACTTTTATTATCAAAACTATGCAAGAAGGCGGTTATTTAGGGCATGAATATAGTTTAATTCACCTATTATCAACACCCCACACTTAAACCTTTGCTCGTCCTCGAGCAAGCTAAACCACACTTCTAAGCCTAACTGTTTGATGCATTACCCCAAGTATGTCACACCCGCCATTTTGACGGAACAACCTAAGCAATGTGCCGGTCATACACCAGATGCAGACTCTACTGCCATGACACACTTGCGCTCACTCTAGTTACTCTAACAGAGGTGAAGACTTACTTTTCCTTCCCGAGTCACATTCCCTCACATCAAAAGTCTGAGAGAAGTTCCACACACATAAAATTCAAACACAAGGAACCGAAGATAGAAAGAATTCACTCACTCTCAGCAAAGAACATTCACATGCCACACAGACACACCATAAGCTTGCCCATAGTGTAGTACTCTACTAATCGAGCTGTTTTAGTCAAAGATCAAGAAGTCTTTATTTAGTTGTAATGTAGGCTAAGGGTCGGGTAGGATATATTTGGATTTAGTGACTAACCTCCTTAAGCACTTTTAATATACACTTCCTTTTATCTCAATTTCCCTGCTCAGCCTAATCATTCCTCCACATTTTTGTTTCACAGGTGACCCCTACTTTTCTTTAGGTGCAACTGGCTTCTTGTTTTTTTTTTAAATGCCAGTGCACTCTTCAAATGATTCATTCCTGATTCCCCTTTTTTCTCTAACTCCCTACTGTCACACCTCCTTTTTCGCCCGCACCGCCTGCAAAGGGGCGCGGAAGGGAGTTTTTTCCAATTAAAGGACAATCGAAACGAGATTTATTTATTTATTTCAGAGTCGCCACTTAGGAGATTTATGGTGTCCCAAGTCACCGGTTGAATCCCGAATCGAGGAAAAGAATGACTCTGTTTAACAGTCTGCGCACCAGAAATCCGGATAAGGAATTCTGTTAACCCGGGAGAAGGTGTTAGGCATTCCCGAGTTCCATGGTTCTAGCACGGTCGCTCAACTGTTATATTCGGCTTGATTATCTGATATAATACATGTTGAACATATGTGCGAATTTTGACTTTTAACCGCTTTTATCATTATTATTATTTTTATCGAGAATTGCAACATCGTGAAAATATATCTCGAACCACGTCACATCAATGCACCCGTGGTTATCGACATATTTCGACTCTGTTGAGATTTGGATTTGGGTCACATAAATGTGCACCCGAGTTTAAGAAAATAAATTGTTAAAGGCGTGCCTAAAGCGACTAGCGTATCATTATTTTTTGGGTAAGGTCGTGAAATTTGCTAAACGACCGATCCCGAAGTCTATACAATTATTAACCTTTTATTGAGGGCCCCGCAACTTATACGTTTTATTGGGTGAGGCTCATCTCATTTATTTTAACAGGATAATCCTAAAGTGCCTACATTTTTTCTATTAAATTTGTCTCTACAAAATGAAAGAGAAAAGGTCCTAATTTATTTACATGCTTACGAGTTGTTATAGTTGGGTTCCGAATATGATTCGTAAAATCTAAAAATGATGCAAGCAGGGCAATCCATTGCCAATGCGGGCCCAAACCCAATGTGTATGGTACAAACTAGACCCGGGCCATCTCATTCACATATTACTACCTAGTTACATTGTACTAGGCATGCTCACAGTTTGTCAAATTAAAAAAAAACTTGGCAATCTAATTTTAATCATAAACCATTTACATGCTGAAATTAACCAATAGTATTTAGCTAAACAATACTCCTACAAGTTCCGAAATGATCTATTCGTTTAATAAACTAACTGTTGAATGTTTAAAATTAGTCTAAATCAGCTAACATGCTTTTTGAGACATGATAATCATCCAACAATAACGAATTAACTAGACAGAGTTACTACACCATTTATTTATTTTTAGGCAATACATAGATAGTTCGTCCGCTAAACTACCGTCAGAGGTTCCATTATATATATTAAACAGCTACATGATTCTGATTAGAGTAAGCTAAATAATGTATATATACAAATAAAATTCAGAATATAATTAAGATAAATTCAGAACTTCAACTCTTTATTTCATATTCATGCTTCATGTTTCAGTTTACAGTAACCAGCGTGTCAGTTGTGTACCTGATATTGGAAGCAAAAGAAAAGGAAGATCAGCAGAAATGCAGTAGCATACAACAACAGCGACACCCAGCAACCAGTAACAACCAACAACGAGAAACCAGTGACAGATTTTAAAATCAAGATAAAAATCTAGCAAACCAGTGAAGTAGTGGCAAACAACCAACCAAACTCAAGGAACAAATCAAACGAAAATCCCGAGACACCAACAACAATTAACGGACAGAAGCAAAGGGAATCTTTTCAGATTGAAAGACTAGTTAATGTTTAACCCTTAATTTCTGAATCCGTATATCAGAATATTTAGATTGTATATCAGGTGTATACTACTCTCTCTTTAAATTTTCAGAATATTTTTTTTATTTTTTGGAAGTCTTAATATTTTTGGAATTCCCTCTCTCTTCAATATCCAGCTAATTCTCCTCCTCTTTTGTGTCAAAATGATTCTTATTTATAGCAAGACCCTTGTCTTGAACCACTAACCCGAAAATATTCTTCCACCCCCACACTTGCATGCTTTGTTCCCCACTATATTAAACAACTACATTATTCCCCACTAACTTATGTCTTGTCCCCCACTATATTAAACAATTATATCAAACCCCCACTACCTCATGTCTTGTCCCCCACTATGTACTATTTTAATATTATTAAAATATTATTTAATCTTAATGGACAGAGCACTCAAAATAAATAATTGTTCAGATTTTCAATTTCAAAAATACCCCTCCGACCTTACTGAAATTACCATTTTACCCCTGAAAATACTGCAATTTACCAATCTACCCCATCAGTTATAACCAATTCGCCTAATCAATTCTAACCAAAATACAACCGCTATAACCAATTCCTAAACAAATTCGAACAACAAATTCAAACTAAATGATGAACAACAAAGAAACAACTGAAATTATTTTGACTGAACAATATCTTTTAACAACAAACCTACTTTTAGATTCAACAACAATAACAAATTGATCATAACAAACAAGTAGATTCAAATCACTAACTCAAAAATTAATTGAACTTCAAATTAAATCTAAAAACATTATAACAAGGATGAAATAATTCAAACTAAAATGAACACTCGACATTAAATCACTTGACGAACAACTAACAAACTTCAAACAAAAAATGAAGCACAAATTAAATCTATATTAAACAACAAAGATGACGGATCCAAGCGATTAAACTAACACTCTTCTATAAAACTAAACAAGAACATAAAACAAGTTGAAGAAATAATTAATTGAACTTCAACTTAAATCTAACAACATTATAATTAAAGTACAATTTCTTCATAAACAAGAAAAAAAATGAAACAAACTGAAGAAGAAAAAAAACAAAAAAAAACGATAAACACGATATTAATATCAAGCATATATTGATTTCAGATCCAAAAATATCAAACAAAATACAGACAGAAATGAAACTTAAACCAACTAACCGGATTGGAACAACGACGAACTCGAACGGAAACAAATCTGCCCGGAAACAATTATCGCACCAAAATAACTAGACGACGAAGACGACCAACGAAGAAGAAGGAGCAGCAAACGCAGCAGTGGCGGAGCAGCAGCAGCGACGGGCAGCAGCAGCCATGGACGACGGGCAGCAGCAGTGAACAGTAGGGTCGTTTGGTCGAAGACGATGAAGAAGAAGCAAGGTGACGGACTGACTGTTGTTGCGTCGCTCATTCATGGCTGCTCGGAGATAGAGTCGACGAGAGGGAGCTGGTCGTGGGGTTGTTGTGAAGAAGAAGAAGACGCGCAACCATGTGATCTTGACGAGCTCGTCAATGGCGGATGTTGTTCGTCGATGAAGATGAAGCTTGGGTAGTAGCTGGTCGAAGAAGAAGAAGACGCGCAGCCATGGGAGCTCGACGAGCTCGTCAATGGCGGATGAGGGAGGAGGATGTTTGGAGTGATATGACGAGGAAGGGAGGTCGTGGGGCAGCCATGGGAGGGGTCTTTTGGAAGCTTGAAGAATAAAAGAAAGAGAGGGGGCAGATGGTTTCTTTTAGGTTTAGGGTTTGTTTTGTGAAATAAAAGATAGGTAGATAGGGGTGTTGGGTCTTTGGGGTTATGGATTGGGTCGACCCGGTTTGAAATAGACCGGGTCGTAGGGGAAGGCTAGGCATTTGGTTTAAAATTTGAAGAGAAGGCCCAATCCGATTTCTTCTATTTTTGTTCTTTTCTATATATTCAATTTCCTAATTAATAAAGCTAAAAAAATGCTAAGATTAAATTATAAAACCCAAAATTATCTTAAAATACTAATTAACTCCTAATAATAATTATCACCCAAAATTAAACATCAATAAAAATAAAATCACATAATTTAGACATTAAAGGCTAAAAATGCAAAAGATGCCTATTTTTGTAATTTTCATTCTTGTAAAACAAACTTAATTACTTATAATTGTAAACTTAAATACTAAACGCAAATGTGACGTATTTTTGTATTTTTGTATTTTTTTTTATTAATTTAGCAAATAAACATGCACAGACAAAAATGCAAACAATACAAGAAAAATAACACAAAATTCACAACAATTAAAAAAATTATTTTATTTTTGGGAGTAATTCTCATATAGGGCAAAAATCACGTGCTTACAGCTGCTCCTCTTTGTCCGAAGACACGAAGAGTTTTCGTGTAAAGATAAAGTGAGTGATTGTTTTGCCCATCCGAGTACTCCGTGTGAAACATTTTTTGAAAAAGATTTAACCGAACCTTTGCTTCAAAGGTTTCCTACATATCCCTGGCTAGAAGGGAATCAGGTTAATGTAGTTCGGGAAGTTTTGGTAGCTGGGACTACCATGAGACTGCAATTTTGTCGTTACTGTTGCTACATGCTGTTTTTACTGCTTGTTGTTCTCCTTATTACACCATGCTGAAAGAAAACAAGAAGCTAGACTAGACCATAGTCTATGAATTACAAAATCTTATCTAGATCATGCTCTTGTGTCTCTTGTTGCTTTGATGTCTCGGTGACTCCTCTGGTATTTCTTTACTTCCGATTTGTCTTGTATTCTCCCTTGACTGCCGATCTCGAACTGCTTATTTCCTTTTCGCATTATTTTTCCATCGAGTCTTGGACTTCTTTCCTCTGCTGGGGATTCTTGTTGTTTCCCACTAGGGATTCCGGTTGGATTCCTCTGTTATATGGGCGGGCTCCCAACTTCAACCAACAACTTTGAAAATAAAGCAACATTTTGTTCTTCAGGGGGGCTCCTGACCTCAACAACTTTTAAAAAATAAATTGCCATTTTGTTCTTCAGGGAGGCTCCTGACCTCGATAACAATTTTTGAAAATAAATCGCCTTTCCTCTCTTCAGGAGGGATCCTGACCTCATCAACAACTTTGAAAATAAATTGTCATTCCTCTCTTCAGGCGGGCTCCTGACCTCAACCACATTTTGTTTAAAAAAATAAATCGCCATTCCTTTCTTCAGGCGGGCGAGATTTCAACAACTTCAAAAATGAATCGCCATTCTGTTCTTCAGGGGGGCTCCTGACCTCGACAACATTTTTTTAAAAAAAAATCACCTTTCCTCTCTTCAGGCGGGCTCCTGACCTCATCTATAACTTTGAAAATAAATTGTCATTCCTCTCTTCAGGCGGGCTCCTGACCTCAACCACATTTTTTAAAATAAATCGTTCGCCATTCCTTTCTTCAGGCGGGCGAGATTTCAACAACTTCGAAAATTAATCGTCATTTTGTTCTTCAGGGGGGCTCTTGACCTCGACAACATTTTTTGAAAAATAAATCGTCATTCCTCTCTTCAGGCGGGCTCCTGACCTCATCAACAACTTTGAAAATAAATTATCATTCCTCTCTTCAGGCGGGCTCCTGACCTCAACCACATTTTTTTTAAAAATAAATCGTCATTCCTTTCTTCAGGCGGGCGAGATTTCAACAACTTCGAAAATTAATCGCCATTCTGTTCTTCAAGGGGGGCTCCTGACCTCGACAACATGTTTTGAAAAATAAATCGCCATTCCTCTCTTCAGGCGGGCTCCTAACCTCAACCACATTTTTTTAAAAATAAATCGACATTCCTTTCTTCAGGCGGGCGAGATTTCAACAACTTCGAAAATTAATCGCCATTCTGTTCTTCAGGAGGGCTCCTGACCTCGACAACATTTTTTGAAAAATAAATCGTCATTCCTCTCTTCAGGCGGGCTCCTGACCTCAAAAACTTAAAATTTAACAACCTCCATTCTACAGGCGGGCTCCTGACTTCAACAATTTCTTTGAAAATAAATCGAGCTCCTTTCGAGCGATGGAGAAAGATTCATCGGACTAAGATATTATATCTCAGGAGAAAATTTCATCGGACTAAGATTGTATCGGCAGGGAAATCCATCAGACTAGGACTTTTATCCTAGGAGGAAATGTAAAGATCGAAGGTTTGAGAAACTTACCTTTGTAATTTCTTCTTTTCTTTTCTTTTTCCCTTGCGCTGCTTTGTTCCTGTTTCAACTCTCAAGCAAAGAAAATTTTTAGGTAGCAGAACAAAATGCCTTCGTCATTCCAGTCTTCAAAATATTCCAAGTGCAAACAACACAATTAAACAAAGATTTGTAGCCTATTCTGATGGCCCTGGACTTGACAATTATATTCACACGTTCGCCTTTTCATTTATCATTTTTGAAGCACCGTTGGGCAACACTCTCCCTTGCTTTTATGGTTTTTCTTTATGTTTTATTTGCCCCAGTTTCACGTGGCTCGGGCTTCAAAGGATCTCAAGCTGTTCCTATTTCCCTTAAGTGTCCCGAACATCTCCTAATGGCTTTATGATTAACTCTTGAGATTAGGCCTAAACTGTGCACACATGTCATGTCACTAGAATCGGCGTTGAACGAGGACAAAACAAAAGGATAAAAAGAACTAAACAAAGAAAATGACTGGAAATAATAAAAGGCCGAATTTTGCATTAGACTACCGATGAAATGGTTTGAATAACAAAACAAACAAAAACAAACCAGAATAAAATCCCGAAACAACCTGGACAAAACTAAACACCGCTATGACAAAATGGAAAGATAAGAAAGTTTGACACAAGACAATATCCGTATTACAACCCTAAGAATAATCCGGACAACAGAAATGACAACAAAATAAGCCACCAAAAGCTTCTCTCTTGCTAACAAAGGAACGAAGCGTCCTTCCACTTATCAAACCTGGCATCTTAGCCACTGAGCTTCGCATCAATATTGCCAAGACCATTACCAACTTCAATATCATCAACCTCAGTCAACAAGTTCCCAATAGGATTCGAGTGCTCCCTGTCATCAGGCAGCTTCCCCACAAAGTGTTCATCATGATGTGCAGGTAAAAGATTCTACGCGATATTGTGGGTGTCACTATCTTGGATCACAATTAGATTTTCCTGGATCACCTTTCTATTTCTCTTTTCAAATTACGACAGCTCTCAATGCTGTGCCCTCTGACATTGGAGTGGTATGCGCATCGTGCAGCAGGATCAAAGCTTCTTGCACGTGGATCTGGAGTATATGCGGGGAGCGACTCAATTAGGCCAGCATGACTTAGCCTTTCAAACAGACTTGCATAAGATACTCTGATAGGGGTGAGAGCCTTTCTTCGCTTTAGCAACCTCTCGTTCCTAAATGCTTGATTTGGCCGGAAACCTGATCCAGAGGGCTTTCGGTAGGCTTGTGAGGGTGGATAGGCCTTTTGTGGAGCTGGGTATTTGGAAAGTGAAGCATGTCTTTGGGAGTCTCATGGAGAGAAGTGGCGTTGGGGAGGGGAGTAGCGTTGACGAGTGATGGAGCTACTCGGATAGCTGGGAAAGCTACCATAAGTGGGTTGGGATGGAGAGTATGGGGGATCATCCGTTATGGTGTTGGGTGCTTGGGTAAGGACAGAGTTCAAGAAGCTTGGCGGTGGCGGGGGTGGTGCTTTCCCAGTCATCCATGCCTGATACATGTCTGCCACATGCTGTCTCAGCATTTTCACTTCTTCTACCAACCCGTTGTTCCGTTCGACCAGTTGTTGTCGGTCATTGGTACCGACCCACTCGGTTCTGAGGTTCTGAGGTTCTGAGTCATTGTCCTTTGACTTTGCTTTGCAGGGAGGAGTTACCATAACCAACCACTTTTCTATATATGAACACAGCAAAGTGAAGCCATCACGTTAGTGTTAGGGCATTTGACAGATAATCATATATCAGAGATGCAGTGCACCTAAGCAGTTAAACCGTTCTATCATGCATTCACTTCAGTTACGTGCGTCGTTCCGGCTTCTTGTAATTGTGCCCCTTTGAAAATCTCCCGCACTTTCCTTTATTTTTCTTTCTCTTTTTTTTTATTCCTTTTTTTTCAGTGGTGGTCAAATCTTATGGAGATTGCCTACGTATCATGACCCCGCATGAATCAGACCTTGCGTAGTTCGGACCAATAAAAGGTAAATAATAATAAAACATTTTTTTTTTGGAATTTTCAATTTTCATATTAAAACAAACTTGATTACAAAAGTTTAAAAACTGACCATACTAACAGACTTTGACAAAAGACAACAAACGGTCTCGAAAGTCAAATAGCCCGCATACTCTAATCAAAAAATTACAAACTCAAAAACAAACAGCCAGATTTCTTCCCCTATATGCCAATTTTAACCAAATGGTTGTTTTCCGACGTGGCCCCTTCTCAATTTCACATGAATTTTAAGGTCGGGAAGGATTATTTTACGACCTTTCACAAACTTGTTCGTTCTTTTACGAAAATAGCCCTTCGACAACTAAAAGATACTCTAAGGCTATCTTGACAAGAACGGTTTAATACATCACCGAAGCCAGGCTGGCTTATTTTAACTAAAAACCAAACGGTATTCACTTGACCACTGACTATTTTCTTGTTTTTCAAAGAATAAAAGACCTGGTTTTGCAAACACGACCTTTCAGCACTTCAGAGACGAAGATTTTAAGGCTGTGCGGGATAACTAGTCACAACCCAAAATAATGACCAAAGATGGTCGCTTAGGCAAAGTCAGCCTTCCGGCGTCCCTTTCGAGAACATTCGGCTATTTTTGACAAAACGGCGTGACCCAACTTATTTATGACTCTTTTCTTGTTTTGTTTTTTTCAAATTAGAATAAAAGACCTGGTATTGCAAACACGACCTTTCTGCGCCTCAGGGACGAAAATTTTAAGGCTGTGAGGGTAAAAATTAAAACATAACCAAAGGTGACTGTTTATGCAAAATCAGCCTTTCGGCGTTCCGTTTGGGAACATTTGGCTAATTTTTTGGCTATTTTTTTTTTAAAGGAGAGGTTGGACATCACCCTACTTATTTATGACAAAAATTTAAAATTTTGACATGTTTTTTTTTGGCTATTTTAGCAAAAGGGGAGGTTGGACCCGATTAGGGCTGCCTACGTATCTCATATCCGGTGAGAATCAAACCAGCGTAGTTCGCCAATCAGGAATAAAGGAAATAAACTAACTTTTTTTTTTTCCGAATAAAATACTTACAAAGAAGAGAGAAAATATTTTTGGATTTCGATTTGTTTTTTTTTTTTGAAAAGAAACTACGACTAAAGAAATGTTTTTTTTGAATTTTAACTTCTTTTACCTTTTTTTTTTGAAATTTCGAAAAATCTTCTAAAGAAAAAGGAAATATTTTGGGCTATTAGTTTGAATTTATAAAAGAAATACTACAAAAGAAAAGAAAAATATTTTTGAATCTTGAATTTTCTTTTGAATTTTTTTTAAACAAATATTTTTGGATTTTGAGAGCGATTAAAAGGAAATATTTTTGTATTTTATATATTTTTTTTTGTATTGTTTTTTTTTTTAAAATTGAGGTCTAAAAGAAAGACTTTCTAAAGAAGCAAGTAATGGAAAATATTTTTGGATTTTTTGAATATGGTGGGCCGGAACCGAAGAGGTTTGCCTACGTATCTCACATCCGGTGAGAATCAGACCCGCGTAGTTCGGGCAATTAACTGAACTATTTTAAAACAAAACTCTTTTTTTTTTCATTCATTTTTGGCAGCAAATAACAAAACCACTTTCAAAGCACGACTCTTTTCCTTTTAATTTTTGGCATTTTCATAAACAAATAAAAAAAACTATTTTAAAAATAAGACTTTTTCATTTTCATTTTTCATGGCAAAACAAACTATTTTCCTTTTCTATTTTTTGAAAACAAGACAGAATAACGACTCTTTTTTTTTCTTTCATTTTCAACAAACAATAAAACAACATATTTTTCCCAAACTAAAATAAAAACTCTTTTCTTTTTCTTTTTCTGCGAACAATTTCCGAAAATAAAGACTCTTTTTCTATTTTTCCTTTGCTTTTAGTAAAACAAACTAATAAAACATTTTTTTTTCTCATTTTCTCAAAATTTCGGCAGAGTTTTGACAGTATTTGGGCGTTGGGTTTTTCAAAAATAAACAATTAATTCCCTAACCGCTATTTCTCTTTTTTTCCCCTCAATTTCACAATATTCTTGATATTCAAAAACCGGTCAGCATGCGGGCGCGAGACAAATAAATGCACGGAAGACAAATAGGATGCATGAGGATGGTCTTTTCATCTGAGGTTGCTAGTCCTAATCGGACCCAACCCCTGTGTTGAGTCCCCTAAGTCAAATGCAATGTGATGCAAATAAGCGTTCCTACTAGGGATCCGGCATGAAGTCACGTTATTCTATGTTCAAAACCTGGATCGGTGTTCTAGACAGTGTACCTGAGTGGACAACTCGAGTTGAGAAAGGAGCGCCTTTCCGGGAACCAAAAGGCCAGCCGGCTTAGAAACTTTCCGAGCCTCTTTTATTTAGGGTATGACACTAACAGAATAGGGAGTCTCAACCAGTAAGCACATCCCCAAAGGTAAGAAGAGAAGGTTTCGGCACAGTTTATATGTACAGTTCAAATAGTATCAAAGCAGTAAAAGCATCATTTTGCACATTTTAGCTTAAAACATGTAATAAGATCAAATAATAAATAAAGCCAAATATAACAATTCATCTAAGCTCGAATTCTGAACCCTGAACCAGAGATTCTGGGTTTTAGTCCCCAGCAGAGTCGCCAGAGCAGTCACACCTCCTTTTTCGCCTGCGTCGCCTGCAAAGTGGCGCGAAAGGGAGTTTTTTTCCAATTAAAGGACAATCGAAACGGGATTTATTTATTTATTTCAGAGTCGCCACTTAGGAGATTTATGGTGTCCCAAGTCACCGGTTGAATCCCGAATCGAGGAAAAGAATGACTCTGTTTAACAGTCTGCGCACCAGAAATCCGGATAAGGAATTCTGTTAACCCGGGAGAAGGTGTTAGGCATTCCCGAGTTTCGTGGTTCTAGCACGGTCGCTCAACTGTTATATTCGGCTTGATTATCTGATATAATACATGTTGAACATATGTGCGAATTTTGACTTTTAACCGCTTTTATCATTATTATTATTTTTATCGAGAATTGCAACATCGTGAAAATATATCTCGAACCACGTCACATCAATGCACCCGTGGTTATCGACATATTTCGACTCTGTTGAGATTTGGATTTGGGTCACATAAATGTGCATCCGAGTTTAAGAAAATAAATTGTTAAAGGCGCGCCTAAAGCGGCTAGCGTATCATTATTTTTTGGGTAAGGTCGTGAAATTTGCTAAACGACCGATCCCGAAGTCTATACAATTATTAACCTTTTATTGAGGGCCCCGCAACTTATACGTTTTATTGGGTGAGGCTCATCTCATTTATTTTAACAGGATAATCCTAAAGTGCCTACATTTTTTCTATTAAATTTGTCTCTACAAAATGAAAGAGAAAAGGTCCTAATTTATTTACATGCTTACGAGTTGTTATAGTTGGGTTCCGAATATGATTCGTAAAATCTAAAAATGATGCAAGCAGGGCAATCCGTTGCCAATGCGGGCCCAGACCCAATGTGTATGGTACAAACTGGACCCGGGCCATCTCATTCACATATTACTACCTAGTTACATTGTACTAGGCATGCTCACAGTTTGTCAAATTAAAAAAAAACTTGGCAATCTAATTTTAATCCTAAACCATTTACATGCTGAAATTAACCAATAGTATTTAGCTAAACAATACTCCTACAAGTTCCGAAATGATCTATTCGTTTAATAAACTAACTGTTGAATGTTTAAAATTAGTCTAAATCAGCTAACATGCTTTTTGAGACATGATAATCATCCAACAATAACGAATTAACTAGACAGAGTTACTACACCATTTATTTATTTTTAGGCAATACATAGATAGTTCGTCCGCTAAACTACCGTCAGAGGTTCCATTATATATATTAAACAGCTACATGATTCTGATTAGAGTAAGCTAAATAATGTATATATACAAATAAAATTCAGAATATAATTAAGATAAATTCAGAACTTCAACTCTTTATTTCATATTCATGCTTCATGTTTCAGTTTACAGTAACCAGCGTGTCAGTTGTGTACCTGATATTGGAAGCAAAAGAAAAGGAAGATCAGCAGAAATGCAGTAGCATACAACAACAGCGACACCCAGCAACCAGTAACAACCAACAACGAGAAACCAGTGACAGATTTTAAAATCAAGATAAAAATCTAGCAAACCAGTGAAGTAGTGGCAAACAACCAACCAAACTCAAGGAACAAATCAAACGAAAATCCCGAGACACCAACAACAATTAACGGACAGAAGCAAAGGGAATCTTTTCAGATTGAAAGACTAGTTAATGTTTAACCCTTAATTTCTGAATCCGTATATCAGAATATTTAGATTGTATATCAGGTGTATACTACTCTCTCTTTAAATTTTCAGAATGTTTTTTTTATTTTTTGGAAGTCTTAATATTTTTGGAATTCCCTCTCTCTTCAATATCCAGCTAATTCTCCTCCTCTTTTGTGTCAAAATGATTCTTATTTATAGCAAGACCCTTGTCTTGAACCACTAACCCGAAAATATTCTTCCACCCCCACACTTGCATGCTTTGTTCCCCACTATATTAAACAACTACATTATTCCCCACTAACTTATGTCTTGTCCCCCACTATATTAAACAATTATATCAAACCCCCACTACCTCATGTCTTGTCCCCCACTATGTACTATTTTAATATTATTAAAATATTATTTAATCTTAATGGACAGAGCACTCAAAATAAATAATTGTTCAGATTTTCAATTCCAAAAATACCCCTCCGACCTTACTGAAATTACCATTTTACCCCTGAAAATACTGCAATTTACCAATCTACCCCCATAAGTTATAACCAATTCGCCTAATCAATTCTAACCAAAATACAACCGCTATAACCAATTCCTAAACAAATTCGAACAGCAAATTCAAACTAAATGATGAACAACAAAGAAACAACTGAAATTATTTTGACTGAACAATATCTTTTAACAACAAACCTACTTTTAGATTCAACAACAATAACAAATTGATCATAACAAACAAGTAGATTCAAATCACTAACTCAAAAATTAATTGAACTTCAAATTAAATCTAAAAACATTATAACAAGGATGAAATGATTCAAACTAAAATGAACACTCGACATTAAATCACTTGACGAACAACTAACAAACTTCAAACAAAAAATGAACACAAATTAAATCTATATTAAACAACAAAGATGACGGATCCAAGCGATTAAACTAACACTCTTCTATAAAACTAAACAAGAACATAAAACAAGTTGAAGAAATAATTAATTGAACTTCAACTTAAATCTAACAACATTATAATTAAAGTACAATTTCTTCATAAACAAGAAAAAAAATGAAACAAACTGAAGAAGAAAAAAAACAAAAAAAAACGATAAACACGATATTAATATCAAGCATATATTGATTTCAGATCCAAAAATATCAAACAAAATACAGACAGAAATGAAACTTAAACCAACTAACCGGATTGGAACAACGACGAACTCGAACGGAAACAAATCTGCCCGGAAACAATTATCGCACCAAAATAACTCGACGACGAAGACGACCAACGAAGAAGAAGGAGCAGCAAACGCAGCAGTGGCGGAGCAGCAGCAGCGACGGGCAGCAGCAGCCATGGACGACGGGCAGCAGCAGTGAACAATAGGGTCGTTTGGTCGAAGACGATGAAGAAGAAGCAAGGTGACGGACTGACTGTTGTTGCGTCGCTCATTCATGGCTGCTCGGAGATGGAGTCGACGAGAGGGAGCTGGTCGTGGGGTTGTTGTGAAGAAGAAGAAGACGCGCAACCATGGGATCTTGACGAGCTCGTCAATGGCGGATGTTGTTCGTCGATGAAGATGAAGCTTGGGAAGCAGCTGGTCGAAGAAGAAGAAGACGCGCAGCCATGGGAGCTCGGCGAGCTCGTCAATGGCGGAAGAGGGAGGAGGCTGTTTGGAGTGATATGACGAGGAAGGGAGGTCGTGGGGCAGCCATGGGAGGGGTCTTTTGGAAGCTTGAAGAAGAAAAGAAAGAGGGGGGGGGGGATGGTTTCTTTTAGGTTTAGGGTTTGTTTTGTGAAATGAAAGATATGGAGATAGGGGTGTTGGGTCTTTGGGTTTATGGACTGGGTCGACCCGGTTTGAAATGGACCGGGTCGTAGGGGAAGGCTGGGCATTTGGTTTAAAATTTGAAGAGAAGGCCCAATCCGATTTCTTCTATTTTTGTTCTTTTCTATTTATTCAATTTCCTAATTAATAAAGCTAAAAAAATGCTAAGATTAAATTATAAAATCCAAAATTATCTTAAAATACTAATTAACTCCTAATAATAATTATCACCCAAAATTAAACATCAATAAAAATAAAATCACACAATTTAGACAATAAAGGCTAAAAATGCAAAAGATGCCTATTTTTGTAATTTTCATTCTTGTAAAACAAACTTAATTACTTATAATTGTAACTTAAATCCTAAACGCAAATGCGACGTATTTTTGTATTTTTTATTTTTTTATTAATTTAGCAAATAAACATGCACAGACAAAAATGCAAACAATACAAGAAAAATAATACAAAATTCACAACAATTGCAAACAATTAAAAAAATTGTTTTATTTTTGGAATTTTTTGGGAGTAATTCTCATATAGGGCAAAAATCACGTGCTTACACCTACCACTCCACACTTTGACTTTTGTATGTTCCTTAGTGATTCAAGTGCTTCTCGTAGGTATAGGTTCAAACAATCAGCTATTCAAACACAGGGATATAGGTCATTATAGGGTTATCAAAGAACAACTTCAGGCTCAAAAGGGTTAACTATGGCAATATAGACAGGTGGATTCACCATTATATATAGGCTTACACAAAGAAATGCCTCAATCATCTCTAAAACCAAACAACTTCTATTTCGCTTTGCAAACACACAGGGCAAGTTCTAGGTATCGCATGCAAGCATAGAATGCAAGTAAAATCTCACACACACTTAGCATGTAACTCGTTCTGAATCAGTTTATCAACACACTCATACGAGCGTTCAAGAAAAGCAAGATGTGCAAAATTAAGGCATAGATTTACAAGTCCACAACTGAGCCTAGACGTCACACTCTCAAGTTCATTTTAGTTGTTTGCAGGTGTGTACATCCAGGGTAGCATTCTAGCCTTTACCCATCTTAGTCCTAACTACAAAAGGAAAATCTACCTAACCCGGTTCAAGAAAAACCCTTGAAAAAGAACCGTGGCCAAAAGAAAAACCAAGGGGGACTTACTACACTACCTAAAAAGGAATAAATAAATAAATAAAAAGAAAAAAAATCGTCATGGACTACTTCCCTCAAGAGTACTTGTCCAAGTGGTCCGTCCTCAGGAAGAGTCCTCTACCTTTATTTTTTTTATATATATATCCAATTTGGACCCTCAAGAGACCCGTCGACAAGTGTCCGTCGTTGGGCCAAGTCAGACTCCTCATATAAGTACAGTCAATTGTATACAACAACATCAATTTCATGCTACAACACACACAATGTCTATGTACAGTACACATATCACTAAAACAAGTCTCCCACCCCACACTTAAAGTCATGGCATGTCCCCATGTCATATCAAGAAGGTTAAGAGCAGAAGGGTAAGAAGACTTCCCTGAGACTCAATCAGAGTCGGAGACTGTGCTGGGGTCCACATGGCAAGCTCTCCCCAAAGCACGGAACCAGGATATGAACCGGCTCTCAGACCTGGCCTCCCGCTGAGACATGACATCCATACGCGTGTGTAGGCCCTCCACCGAGGTGCAAAGATCGGCGACCTCTTCCTCCATAGAACGCAACATAGGATGGGTGGACTGTGATCTGGATAAGTCAGCCCCAGCATGGGGGCGCCGAGAGGGTCCGGCACTGTCATAGGATCTCCTGGATGGTGCCATGGGAACCGGGTCATCATCCTCACCATCGATCTCAATAGTGGTACGTGCACCCCTGCCCACTCTGATGTTCGACGCTTTGAAGGCTACTTTAGGGGACAACTCTCCATCAGCAGGATTTGTGGGGACATTCTTCTGTAGGCACAATGTAGTCACCAGGGAGGGAAAGTAGAATCCTTTTGACCTCAGTGAGGACCGTATGATCATTTCGTCACCAATAAGCCTTTCCGCATCAAAATCTTTCTTTGTGACAAGCACCACGTCAAAAGGGCTCTTTGGAAGTTCACATCAGTCGTATTGCCTGAGGGCAAGAACCGGCTGCAAATGACAGTGAGCCAACACTTAGCCAAATGGGTGAACGAATTGGAGTTCAGGGTGATGTGGTCACGTATCCAGATTGGTTGCCCCCCTGCGCAGAGTACATCAGTCATAGTATCCCAAGTGACACCTGGGGCGTCCTGGTAATAGTCGACGTCACCAGTAAACCGGGGCAGCCGCAATACCTGTCGAATAGTTTCAACTGAGGCATCTACCCATGTGCCTCGCACAGTCACCTCCCGCAGCATATGAGCTGGGCAGTTCGCGTAGAACTCCCGTACAAGCATCCTGTTCACCGTTTCAGGTTCATCAAATAAGAACTCCATTTCCCTCCGCCGGATTTCCTCATACATCTCCTCCTTTTCTGCACGGAGGGCTGTCCTGTCAATCGGTATTTCAGGGATGAAGCTCTTTGAGGCCTTGGCATGAAAGTCGTCCTCTGCCACTTCGGATTCGAATCTAGAAGCATCATAAGTAGGCTGTTGGGACGTGCCTGCCGATCTCTTTTGCTTCTTACGAGCCATATGACCTGCAAAGAATACAGAAGAACCATCAAATATATCCTACATGTGCCAGCCGGATGATTACTCAGACTTCACCACCCGATGACACCAAATAATATCTCCCATTTATTCCATTTAGACACTATGCCAAACCCTCAACTCGTGATGTGTTCAAAGTTACAATCTCCACAATGGCCCCACAAGCATACAACACCCCACACTTACTCCCTCAAGTGAGTCACGTTAAAAATAACACCACCATTCACCAAATACAATACCACCACAACCTAGGGTAGGCACAAAATGCCTCAAAATAGCACCACAAGCCCCAAATTTCCGGCCAAAAAGGTCCCACCACCGAGCTACACCGCTAAAATAGGATCGGCAATGTTACTTCTAATAACTTTTATTTATTTAATAGAAAAACTATATTTGTAGTAAAGAGGTCGAAAAAGAAAATTAACTCACGGGGATCTTTTCGAATTATCCTGTAAGATGGCCTTCAACATGGTCATGATTGTAGTTCTTTTTTCTTTATTGTATTCTACTAATTTTATATATTTGTAGCGGCATTAAACTATGATTTTAATAAGTGGTTGAATGGAAAATATATTGTGCAACATTTATTAGCGTGAAGAAAAGGAAAGAAATGCACAGACTATCATATCTTTTTAATTTTTACAAATAAATTTATTGCGGCCAATTATTGTAACTCTGTAATTATTTGTATGCAATTATAGGATTTAATGATATTTTTTACATCAATACTATTCTTTGAACGATTTAGAAAGCTATAATTATGAAAGATTAATAGGTTTTGTTTCCATTTCAATTTGTTAGTCCAAATACGCATCCAATAAACTGGTAAAATATTGTGGATATGTAATAATATTTGGATGTAGATAATTATTATCGCTTAACTTTTATTCCCAGTCTCTAAGATATCTCTAAGTCTCTTCCCACCAAAATCATCTGGAAAAGAAAAAGAAGAAAATCTTAAAGTTTGTAGCTCCAATCCCACTAATGATAAATTTGAATATTCTATCTTCATTTTAATTTTTAGGGTGCTCTAATCATTCCAAAGAAGAATTAGTTTAGTTATATTGCAAAATTGAAACTCTATATTAAAAAAATCTGAGTAGAAAACTCCAATAAAAAAAGAAATGCAATACAAATAATCATTAGAACAGTCTGATTGCGGCAGATTAATTCTTTTTATTTATTTGCTTTGCCCTATGTTTTTTTTAAACTACTTTAGTAATAAAATTGGAAGAAATACCTTCGACGTATCTACTGGCTGGATGAAGTTTAAGCTTGTATGCTTCTGCTCTTTATCTTAGGCTGCAAATTTTACCTTTTGATTTTAAATAAATTCAAACATAAACTTCAATAAGTTTTTAAGCTAATTTATACCAAACTGCTAGCAAATAATCATACAACGCAAGCACAAGTTGTGAAATTTTTTATTTACCAAGTGAACAATTCTAGCTTGCAAAAAGAATTCTTACTCGAATGACAATTGAACTGACAAATAAAGTCGAGAGAGAGCATTTACAAATTTGAAATGATCGACTATATGTACTCATGAGAGTTGGTAATTATATCTAAAAGAAAACAAAGAATTGGCAAGAAATTTGAAGGAGTTTTAACAAGAATTGTCAAAAAAGTAATTGTGAAGAGATTAACATTACTTCTCTATCTTTTGAGTTTTTGTGCCAGATTAGTCGCTCAATAACCGCTTGAAAAGCTAAAGCTCGCTACAGAAATAATTTACATGGACTGATTTATATTTCCCTTATATGTCAGAATAAGGAAAGAGCAGAAAATAAACCAACTTGCCCCTGCCTAAATGTGCTATGGTGCAAAACTAGTAAATCTGGAAAGGATGATTCAAAGTAGTCTTTTTCTTGTGAGAAATTAGCATTAAAGTTGAGGT
Source organism: Nicotiana tabacum (assembly GCF_000715075.1). NCBI lineage: Eukaryota > Viridiplantae > Streptophyta > Magnoliopsida > Solanales > Solanaceae > Nicotiana > Nicotiana tabacum. The sequence continues at coordinate 171,820,200 of NC_134101.1, forward strand.
AGTCCTCTACAATATCATGAACACAATCAAAATTTTGCTTCTTGTGAAACCTAGTAATTGTTCACCATGCAGATACAAATTGCCGTCACATTTCTTCTCTTCCTACTTATTACCAACCTCTGCTGCCCTGGCTTATTTTATGTTACAGGCAATGCATGAATTCCCATCATACCTACAGAAGAATTAAGCATGGCCTCTAACCTAGAAACTAATTTCAACATGTAGCTCCCGTGTACTGTTTGTACTGCAGATAACACCCCCACCACCACTGTTTATGTTCTCAAGCCGAATGAAGCAGCAGCAGCAGGGGTGCCAGCCCGCTCATGTTTCCTCCGGCCCTCTGCTCTTCTTGCTTTCCCATCAAAATCTTCAGGCTTGCTACCCAAATTAAAAATCGGGTATGCCACTTGATCTTGATGAGTACTCTGACACCAACTTGAGAAACATTGAAGATTTGTCCTCTAAGAGTCGTGCTGGCGAATCGAACTCAGCCACCCGACCTGCGCAGGCACAATGTGGTTAATGGTGATTCGAGAATTAAACTTAAACAACAAAAAATACAATTAATGATGAGGCGAATTAAGACGAATACTAGCACAAAATCTCTCTTATAACAAGTGAAGCATAGAGAACGCACCATCACTGAGGACCAGAACCAGATCACTGTCAATAACTGTAGGGATACGATGTGCAATGGTACAAACAGTGCAGTCCTTAAACTCCGTCCTAATAATCTTCTGGATGAGGTTATCTGTTGCTGAGTCAACCGAGGCAGTCGCTTCATCAAGCACCAAAATTCTGGCTTGTTTAAGTAAAGCCCGCCCAAGAGATACAAGCTGCCTCTGGCCCACACTCCAATTATCTCCATTTTCCAGGACTGCCGGCAACAAGTTGGTAAAATATTTTCATCAGAACTCAAAATAAAACCAAATATGATCGTGGAAAAGGTTACATCATCACTGTCAGCAGTGCATGTCTTAGTTCCAATCTAAGAACACATACCGGGTGTTTCGAGCTTTTGATCTTTTTGCCTGACAATCTCTCCAAGCTGGGACTTCTCAAGTGCCTGAGGGGAAGAAAATAATACCCAACTGCAATCAGTATCATAAAGTAGACATGATCCACTAATGACTTCATTTTCTACTTATACATTGGAATGTTATTGAAAAAAATCTCAGCCTATATAATTATGTGTAAACAGGGAGAAAAACCAAATATTACCTGCCATATTTCTAGATCTGAATGTTCTCCAAGGGGGTCAAGGTTGTCACGAATTGTCCCTTCAAATAATGTTGGATCTTGGGGAATTATACTCAAACGACTTCGAAGGTCATGAAGGCCAATTGTTGAAATATCAATGTTGTCGATTATTATTTTTCCAGCTTCTGGTTCAAGCAATCTGAATAACGCCTGAATCAGAGTAGATTTACCACTACCTGTGCGCCCCACAATTCCAATTTTCTTTCCTCCAGGAAATTTGCAAGATACACCATGAAGCACGACTGGAAGACTCTCCTTATAACGAACCTAAGAGGAACAACAAAATAGTCATTAGCTCTCTCTTTTCCCTAATATCCGAGGGGAAGGTATGGTTTAGGGGTGGCAAAACTAACCCAAACCCATTTGACCCGCTCAACCCGTCAAGTTTTAATGGGTTTGGACTAGAACGATTTTGAAAATGGGTTGTTTTAGGTTAGCCCAGGTTAACCCATAAAAAATCATCCGCCCGAACGGATCCATGATGATGCCCAACCTTGACCCATAGAAAGGCTCAATCTTAGAGTTCTACCTTGACCCATGTGTTGGAAAATATTTTCTAATTTTCCCATGTTTGGTTGGTTTAAATATTTAAAAATTATTTTCTTTATGAATTCGTTTTGCTCCAATTGGAGGAAAATTTTTTCCCTATCAAGAGAAGAAATATTTTCCAAAGCTCTTTTTCAACCTTCCAAAACTAACTATTGTTGACAAAAATAATTATCAAACATGAAAAAAATCTGAAAATAAAGAAGAAACACATTATCACAACAGAAAAGTAACAAATAAAATTTATATCAATAAAATAAAGGACGGGTACTGAGCTATTTTTTAGGTATCACAATAAAATAAAAAAAGTACACATTTTATTGATGAAATGAAACAAAATACTCTTTCTACAACATGAAAAGAAAATTTGTTTAAACAAAAGAAAATACTTTTTCTACAACATGAAAAGAAACTACTCATTTTGTGAAAAAAAAAAATACTTTTTCAAAATCATGAAAAGAAAGTAATCTTTTTGTTGAAACAAAAGAAAATAATTTTTCTACAATATGAAAAGAAAGTCTTCATCTTGTGAAAAAAAAAATACTTTTTCTACGTCGGGAAAAGAAAGTACTTATTTTATTGTAATGAAAGAAAATACTTTTTCTACATCATAAAAAGAAAATATTCATTTTGTTGTAATTATTAGGCATAATAATCTATCTACAGCATTAAAAGAAAATAGGTTTTCTACAACAGGAAAAGAAGTACTCAGTTTGTGAAAAAAATATTTTTTCTATATCATGAAAAGAAAATACTCCTTTTGTTGAAACAAAAGAAACTACTTTTTAAGTATTCTGATCTTTGATCTTTTTAGTATTATAAGATGAATAACTATCAAATAAAATTCTAAATCCAAATTGAGGAAAGATATCATTTGGCATGAATTGACATTTATTCCAAAACATAAGATAATTTTTATGTGTGATTGTTAAAAAGTTAAAGAATATTGCAAAGATTTGGGCGGGTTGGGTTACAACCCATTGCTTAGCCCATCTTGACCCAACCCATCTTAACCCAAGTGAACTTTGGGCAGGGTTGAGCAATGACCCATTTAATGAGTCAGCCAATTTGCAGTTTAATGTAAGCTTGAAGACATGCTTTCCTGTCACCATCTTCCGTTGATTGTTTCTCTTAATACTGTCAACAGCATTCCTCTCCCTTATCATCTGATTCTATCTGCTTTAACTTTTAACTTCCCACAAAAATATTATTTTTACTTTCCCGCAAAAACAAGAAAGGTTGTGTGTCATTACCAAAACCTCAGTCGTTCATACAACTACATAATATCAAAAGCCTTAATGATACAAATTTCAAAAAGAAAAAACTCAGAATGCAGTGATATCATAAGTTGTTTTATATTATTGAATCTTCAATGCCACTGTGTCACCCAAAAAACAAGAAAATCATATACAACACAAAGGAAATATCAATCGTGCATACCTTTAAATCAATCAGTTCAATGGTTCCTTCTTCTGGCCATGACAATGGGGGACGAGGTTCAATAATTGATGGGGCCTCACTAGGAATATGGCAATATTGATGAATCCTTTCTATTGATATAATCTTGTTTTCAAGCTTGCAGAAACTGAGTATCCATCGTGACAGGCGTGCATTCAAGTTTAGGCCATATGTCACGGCAAGGCCTGCCATACCTATGGGAGCAGATACATGACAATTAGAATTACAAAATCAATTCTCCCAATCTGTAAGTCAAAAAGTAGTTGCCCATTTCTGCAATATTTTTTTGGCAAATAAGTGTTTTTTCAATCAATGAAAGAATTTATTCATATGATTCCAGCACCAAGACAGTGCTGGAAACTTCAACATCTGGATGAATAACTTTGTCTTCAAAGAAGTTCCCTCTTAAGACTTGATTCATTATTAGCGTCTGAATTAGGTGACATCACTCGAATTCCTCTTTTCCCATATTGAGATAGATTGACCCAAGTCACATTCTTTGCAATGTTCATGAATTGCTTGTAGGTATTGCGGGGTTCAAATGCACAATAAAATCAGAACTATTAACTTGAAGGTTCATCATAAATGATCAAGACCTGAAGCCAGATTTTCATCACACAGGGCAAATATAATGTACTTACTAGGATCTATACTTCCATGAGGAAAGCTCACTAGTAAAACCATGCAGAAAGCAAAGACAAATGTAGAGAGCAACTCCATGCGTAGGCAAAGCCATTCAATTGCTGCAAGACTGCAGAAGAATGGCCGAGCAAAACAATCCAAGAGATAAAGGTTCCTCTTCATAAATCTCTTTTCTTGCCCAAAACCTCTGATTGTTGCAGCTCCAGCAATTGACTCAGCAAAAAGATGGATGATTGGAGATTTTTGGATGCTAACAATGCGAACTAGTTCCCTTGATGAAGACATATAGTATTTCTGCACAAATTTGATCACAATTAATTTTAAAACTAATCAGTTGAAAACTGGAAGAGACAGAATTGTGACTCCAAAACTTGCATGCTCGAACTATTTCAACTTCTGCAATGGATTGGTGGCTGATAGTGGAAAATGAAAGAACAAAAACTTATTTCAAGGGTAATACTCTAGCACCTAGATGGTTCAAGTAATGGTAAATTTCGAAAAGCTAAGTTGCTCGGACACGGGTGCGGGTGTCCGACACGGGTGCGTATCTAGAGGTCGGATCCTTCGAGATGTAAATTCTAAGATCCGGGGATACGGATCCTAGTATGGATACGGGTGTGGGGATCCGGCTAAAAATAATTCAAAAAATATAAAAATATCTCTAAATTATGAGAAGTTTAGTGGAATACTAATGTATAACTTGTAAAGTGTGGATTTTTTTTAATTCTCAAGTTAGATAAGTAAATGATTGATTTCCTAGATAAGATATGTTATTTTCTTCAAATTTATCCTAGTTTTGGTCCTGATTTCAGGAATCATATTGTATATCGTCTCGAATTTTCCGTCGTGGTCAAAGTACCCAAAATTGTTTGACCAAATCCGGTACGGATCCCATGCCCACACCCATATTAGTGTCGTATCGACACAGGTGCGGCACCTAAACTGCCATGCCGGAACAACTTCGTTGAAAAGCAATATTCAAACTCCAACTACACACCAGATGTCCTCATCTACCACGGCAACCCAATTAGATGGTAGCCCCAGGAACATATTCTTATGTGATTACAGATAGTCACAAGTAATTGCAAGACCAATTTCATAAGCAGAAAAGTTATCTTTAGAGAACAAAATAAAACTTAAAATGCACCTAGAAAATAGTCTTCACATGTTGGTGAAGAATTTTCAGCAGTAAAAGATGACAAACCCCAAAAACAAAAATTCTTGAAGAAAACACTCCACATGAAGGATTAGATGTTCGTTTTTCCTTTTATTTTCTTCTGATAACCAAGGATTAGATGTTGTTAATGTAAATTTACAAAAACGAATATAGTATAAAAGAATCTCACCAAAACCCCACTTGACAAAGAACCTCTAAGTTTTGGCCAAAGATGTTAGTTTTACATTATATTTGCTGGTGGAAGAAAACTTTTAGGAGAAACTAGTAGCACATTAGAGGAAACTAAATATGAGAGACAGAGAGAGAGAGAGCGGAAAGAGATTGTATTACTAGATCATTTGGAGTTTTATAGCCTGTTTGGCCAAGCTTCTCCAAGTTGAGAAGCACTCTTTTTGAAAGAAAGTGCTTTTTTTTCAAAGTTGAAGTGTTTGGCCAAGCTTTTAGAAGAAAAAAAGTGCTTTTGAGTAGAAGCAGAAGCAGTTTTGGAGAAGCAGAAGCAGAAAAAAGTAGCTTCTTCCCGGAAGCACTTTAGAGAAAAATACACTTAGAAGCACTTTTTAAAAGCTTGACCAAACACAAATTGCTACTTAGAAGTGCTTTTCAAATTAATTAGCCAAACACAAACTGCTTTTCACCAAAAGTACTTTGAAAAAAGCGCTTTTGAAAAAAAGCACTTCTCAAAATAAGCTGATTTCCAGCTTGGCCAAACAGGCTATTAGATGCATAAACTAAGACAAGTTTTCGTGGAACTTATGTTTAACAGCAGAAAAGGTCTGCCCCCTCAGTTACCTGCATCCACAGGCAAGCAATTGCCATTGGGACGACAAGTAGTAAAACTTGCCAGGTAACTTTTGACATAACACCAACAATACCAATAAGCTGAATTGTAGTTGAAGCAAAGCCGCCAAGTCTGAAAGGAATATCAAGATCAACCACACTTTGATCAATCGACACCTGGTAAATCATAAGAATCCCTTAGAAAATTGCTATACCCGAAAAAATACGGCAAGTAGAAGGCAAGGAAAGAGAATCATGGAGCAACCATGAGCAGAGGATTGCATAAAAAAAAGGAAATATTAAGCAGTAACAATACTTGGACATACGCGATTCAATATACGCCCTGCTGGAGTGGAGTCAAAGAAAGACATTGGAGCCCTAAAGACAGTCGTCAGCATTCTCAAAAATAGTTTTTGTGCAGCCTCTAGACCAAATGTAGCAACCAGGACTGCCCTAACAAAGATAAACCATGAGCTTCCAAAAGCAAGGGCCATATAAACAAGAATAAGCACCAAACTAGTTGTCCTAGGACTGTCCCCTGGAGTTTGTGGATTTGCCCAAGCCATCCACCAGTTACTAGCTATTTGAAGCACCTGAAATAATGTCTGTGCAAGAATGATAAGCGGAATCAACAAGCCCTTATAAGCGGCCGCCATATATGACAAATAAACTTTCATGCTAACTTTTCCCCTCTCCCGTTCCTCTTCCTGAACAAGCTGCTTTTTTCTCAATCTTTTAGCTTTCTTTTTCTCTTTGATTGCCTTCTTATCAGCAGCTGAGACGCCTTCTTGCACTTCCTTTGCAAGACTGTCAATACTCTTTTCGCCTGAATCACATTTCTTAGTCACTACAGCAGAACCATCAGGCGAAGGAACTTTCTCCGGTTCTTCAGAAGATTGGTACGAAAAATCCATAGCTTCAATTGCTTCATGATGAGCTGAAACCAAAGCGTTGAAGTCAGTCCCTGCTTGCAGAAGTTCATCATACTTTCCACATTGACTGATACGACCTTCCTTCAGGACCTGTGAATGGAAGCTAAAGAGTCATTTGGGAATTAATTGTGGCCTAATACTGATTAAAAAGACATTTACCATCAAGTTTGATGGCTTTCTTCTCTTCATCATTCTAGAATGTAAAAGGACTGGCCCAAGTGTAAGCCTCTTTAGACTTTAGTATAGGTTAGATGCGTGCATCTTGAGGAAAAATGATTAAAATTGTCTAGAGATGCTAAATACACTTTGACTATATGATCTACGGGACAGAAAATGGTTAAATATTTAAGACATAATATATTATTGTTGATATTTCTAGCACAGTACCACTTATTAGACAGTTGTAAGGAACACACGAGGTTTAGTTCAGTGTTATTTTCCTTTTTGAATCTCTTTTTCAAAAAACATTCCCAGATCTGTTGGTCCTACAAAGTCATCTGAAAGAAGTGAAGAAAAACTCTTTTCTCTGACGGCAAAAATATAGACCATCCACAGGTAATTCCAACCATACTGTGCATCATTTTTAGGATTAATTTCTCAAGCTTGTGATTCTCGACCTTGACAATTCATATTTAAAAACAGCAAAAAACTTACAAGCAAAGCCATCTTTATTTGCAGTTAAAATTGCTCCATCATTCTTCAAATTTTGAAGCAGAAAACAACATATACAATAAAAAGAAGCTGAAGGAATAATATACCATCCTTCAGTACAAGTATAGATAGTAAACCTTGTCTGACCTGTTACCATACCTCAGCGTCCGTCTCACTTTTGAACTGACATATAGTATAAAAATCCAAGACGAAAGGACGAAATGAGGAAATAAACTTGACAAAACAATGCTAGCAGTTTAAATAGACGGCTTCAAGCTATAGAGAAAGTTTTACACACAAACCAACAAGAACAACGAGCGGTATTAGATAGTGAAATGGAATACACGACCTACCAATATCATGTCAGCAGCTGGCAAAAATTCAACCTGGTGAGTGACGAAAACCACCGTTTTTGCTGCTAGTGCTGTTAGTATGTACTCCTGCAGTAAAACAATGGCACATTCAGCAATTTTCCTTCTAATTGAGCAGAAGAACTGATTACGCTACAACTAAGCATAACCTTAAACAATTCTGACCCAGTGTGTGCATCAACGGCACTAAAAGGATCATCAAGTAAATATATATCAGCGTCCTGATAGAGCGCCCTGGCAAGTTGCACACGTTGCTTTTGACCACCACTAAGATTTATGCCTCTATCACCAATTATAGTCTGATCTCCATGTGAGAAAAGCTCCAAGTCCTTTTTCAGAGAACAAGCATGAATCACGGCCTTGTATTTTGCCTTATCCATTGGACTACCAAAAAGGATATTATCTTCTATAGTTCCAGATTGTATCCAAGCCGACTGTGAGACATAAGCAGCATTTCCACATATTCTAACCTAACACAAGTGGAAAAAGTAAAACCACAACAAAAGAATACTGATTAGAGCTTCTCCCATATTCCTAAAAAATTGGATATATTGAAATCCAAGAGAAAAGACAATGAGAAACATCTTTCAATTTGACTTACTTCACCAGAGATTTTGGGAATCTCACCAAGGATACAAGAAAGGAAGCTTGATTTCCCTGAGCCAACCACGCCACAGACAGCAACACGCATGCCCTTTTCTACCTTTAGTTGTATGCCTGCCAACGTTGGACTTGAAGAAGACGGATCCCAGCAAAATTCACTATCTTTAATTTCTATTGCGACATTTGTGATGTCTCGAGGCACCACAATGGTGGCATCTTCTTGCAACTCTTCCTCTTGCAGAAATCCAGCAATTCGATCAAGGGATACTTTTGTCTGAGCCATCATTGACACCAAGTCAGGGAAATTCCTAAGTGGTTCTTGGAGGATCCTGAAAGTCGCCAAAGCAGAAAGAACACTTCCTGCCGTAAGCTGACCACCCAACAGTATGCAAGTACCAAACGTAACAGCTGAAACAAATATAGGGGAGCTCCAGAAAATGAAAGTGATGAAAGCCTGAGAGTAGAGAGCTTTTCGAAGATACTTGAATTCCACGTTCCGCATTTCCTCTAGCATTACTCTATACCTATCCTCCCAAGCTTGTAACTTGAGAATCCTCATGTTCCTGAGGCACTCAGAAGTCTTTCTCATTCGATCATCCTTGGCACCCATTAGTTTATCTTGATAGTCTTCCTGAACCCTAGCTAATGGGACAGTTGCAACAATGGAAATAATGGTGGCAACTAGAGTTGCCACGGATGCAATACCAACATTTTTATACAAAATAGCAAGAGCCAGAATGATTTGAAGAGGCAGCATCCATATATCATGAAGATACCACGAATAGTCGCCTACTCTCTGAACATCTACTGCCATGTAATTAACAATCTCTCCACTAGTGTGACTTTGCCTAGATGAACTCGAGAGCCTCAGTCCCTTGCGATATACCATTGCAGTGAGAGCTGATCTCACATGCATGCCCAAAATGTCGACTCCAAGATACCACTGCCGGGTCGTTAAGGTCTCAACCAACTTTGCGGTGAAGAATATTCCAGCCAAAATGTATCCCTCATGAGGGAATGTCTCCACACCTGCTAGGTAGTCTACAAAGTAGCTAATCATGTATGGACCCACATAAGAAACACAAGTGTTCAGCCCTGCGAAAATCGCATTGCAGGCGGCCTCCTTCCAGAAAGATTTGAGAATAGCCCAAGCTAAAGAAGGCTGCTTTGAAGGATCTTCAGCCTTCAACTTTTCCCAATTTGCATTTAGTATCTTGTAATTTGTCTTAGAACGATCTCGTTGCGCAAGAAGCGGAATGTCCTTCAGCTCAAGTGGTCTCTTTGCCCCGACTGAAAGAAGCGGGTTCAACCAAGAAAGAGTAGCCAAACTAAAAAGGCCCGCATCACTGTAAGGAGTAACTTTAAGACATGCAGGTTCTTCTTCAGGGAGCAATGGCTCCTGAAGATCAGAGTTCCTAGTTACTTCAATACCAGTGACACCCCTAATAGCAACAAAACAGAGGAAGGCAAGAGCAGGGGTAGCAGCAAGATTTGCAAAGACATGAAAATTTAAACGGCTGGAGCCTTCAATTGCCAATCCTCTACTATCAGAGTACAATGTAGACAAACAAATGACAAAAGAGACAACCCACCATACCCTTGACAACAATGGGAATTTCAAATTGCCTTTGTACTTGCAATAAAGGGCACTGAAGCTCAAGACAACCCAAGCCAAACTCTGAGTTACAGGAAAGAGAATTAAAGTCCAATTATTCAGTCTGTAATTAGCCTTTCTAATCAAACCAACCCCATCAAAGCCTAACACCACAACATGCACAAACAAGACATAAAAGCAACACAAAACTGAAGCTTTATAGGCTCTACCTAACTCAATACTCTGTATTATTTCCACATCACCACTTCTATGTCTACCAGGAACTGAATTACCATCAGAATCATCCTTCCGAAATCGAAACCGACCGACACATAGATATATCTGCTTAGCAGATACAATAAAGAGAAACACAAGAAACAAGGTCAAGTTGACACAGATGGACGATAATTCCAAGAAAGAAAGGCCTTGAAAAGCAACAGAAAATAGCAACACCGTGTGAGCAGAATTTGTAGCTGTGTTGAAGAAAAGATTGATACCCATCATCGAAAAGTATCAATCTTCAGCATGAAAAAGGAGCAAGGTAGATCAATTTTGTTGAAGCTGGATCGAGTCTCCGTAGTAGTATTGTATTGTTATACTAACCCAGCAATAAGGATTGAATCTTGCAAAAGGGGCATTTTCACCATCTGGACATAACACATGAAATGATGACAAGTAACCCAGTGAGAGAAAGATTCTGCAGACACATAACACATAAAAACAAATTCATATTGTATCATAAAAAAAGAAAGAGAGATAGAAATACACAAAACAAGGTTACAAGCGAGACGTAGAGCAAGTAGCAACAAATTGAAATCTGAAACAAACCCATTACAGAAAATCCAAAATGCTGACCTGGGTTTTTGGTATTTTCCTCAGAAGAAGAGTCGTGTATCGAGCCGGTGTGGAGATTGTCGAGGCAAAATTCTGCAACGATAGACAGTATTTGTAGTAGCAAATAGCTAGCTATTTCACACACACACACAAAGAGAGAGTAGTGCTAAAATAACACCCACAGGCCACACCTACAATACACTAGCCTTCGTTGGGTAGTGAGGTGGTGATGATATGATATATATAGAGAGAAAAACAGATCCACCATAGTCTGTGATATATAAACGTATTAAAATATGTTTATAGTGGTAAAAAGGAAAGCCAGAAATGTAGCACTCAATATTTTACTGTGGCGCAGTATGTTTGGAATTATTAGACCTGTGATCACTATTCGAGTTATTTACCTTTCAAGAGTTGCAGTCTCGATAGGACTCTTTGAATAAAAACAAACAAAGCTGATCATACTTCTCTCTCTGCTATGTGTGTCCTCTAGCTGACAGAAAATAAAAGGAGTCAAAAAATAAACTATATTTGCGATTTGAGTATGAATAGATCACTCTGAATTTGTTGGAAATTTATATACAAATAAAGAAATACGTATAAAGGCAAAAAATTAAGACATAAGTCATCCCCAGGAATAATGGAAGGTGATTCGGAAAGACGAATACTATAATAATATGCTTTTAGCATTTGCATGTGGGGGTGAGATCGTCGAATTAATCATAAAATAAGATTAGGGTTTTAAAAAGACCATCTCAGCATTAATTTATGTCATCGGAATATCATGAATTTCCAAGATGTTTGTTGAGATTTCTTAGGCGGGGTTTAACTTTGGTTTTGGTTTAATTTCCAAAAAGTAATTACAGAAAAAACTCTGCATTTTAGGTTAGTTAATTCTTGAATGTACCTGTTTTCCTTTTTTTTCTTTAAAAAAAATTGTTTTATACTAGCATTTTACCGAAAAAAAACTAACGGTCACGTGACTTGAATCCTACACTTTTAATTAATAATTATACTGGAGAATTAGAGAAGGGAAAGGAAGAAGAGTTGTATTGGGAAAAATCAAGTTAATGTATCAAATTAATTATGTGGTGACATGTCATGACACGTGGACTGGTAAAGGAATGACAGTTGACGAGAAATAGTTGAAGATGCACGAGCTTTAACAGACACGGGCAAAGATCCAAGAAAACCAGAAGGGATAGGTGCTTGAACCTCTTGATATTCTGAAGACGCATCGGAAGAATGAACCTAAATAGCAAAAAGGGTATAGATACGTATTATTGGTAATTAATAAGCATTAATTATGGAAAACGTTATAGGATCTGTATTGTATCAGTTACGATTGCCAATTATAACGTTACATTAAATGCTATTAATTGTCCATAATGACTCCATTATGAAAGGAGAAAAATGTATTACTTAGAAATAACTATAAAAGGTGAGGAATGAACATTTGTAAGGACACGAAATACTATTAGAATATACTGATTTACTTTGCTTTCTATTCAGCTATTATTTATACCAATTATTTCTTTTTCTACTTGATTATCAGTAACCCGAGTTCTTCTAAAAATAAGCTTTGACCGAAATTTCAATTTTTGGTTAAACAAATTGGTTTCGTTACCGAAAATTTGATAATCGTCTGCTTTACAAATCAATTCTTTTATCAAAAACAATAATGTCGAATGTCAATAACAATAACCAACACAATTTACCACCTCAAGATCCACAACATCAAATGAACGACCCAGACGACAGAACCCCACCTCCTTCGCCACAACATTCTCAGCGACAATCACGAGAGGAGACTCCAAACAGATCTGAATCAAATGAAAATGACAGAGTTGCAAATGAACAAGCTCTCAATGAAGCTTTTAAAAAATTAATTGCTCAACAGGTCAACAACGCTCTCTAGGCTTTTACCAGCTAGTTGCCGGTTGTACCACCAACACTAACTCCAAATAACAACACTTTGGAAAACCCTCGTTCTGGACTCGTTAATTCAGGTGGTGGTGGAACTCCTAGCGAGTCTCGCGATGGAGAACCAGGTAATATAGTTAATTCTGATTTGCAAAATTTAGTATTAACTTTGCAGAAACAGCTCAAGGAGCAAAGCGACCGCATAGGGCAAATACCTGGAGTACCGCCTGTAATCAAGGGAATAGATATGAACAAATATTTACAACAACCTTGGAAGCCAAGTGCTGCTCCTCTGCCAATTTTGAAGAAATTCAAGATGCCCGATATTCCAAAATACGATGGAAAAACTGATCCACGAGACCACGTGACTGCATTCACAACTAGTGTAAAGGGCAACGACTTGACCAAACAAGAAATTGAATCAGTATTGGTCAAAAATTTTGGTGAAACACTCACTAAGGGAGCATTAACATGGTATTCTCTTTTACCCGAAAATTCTACAAATCTTGCAGAGCTTGCAGATTCATTTATCAAAGAACACTCGGGAGCTCAAAAAGTCAAAAAAAGAATGGAGGATATTTTCAAAATAAAGCAAGGAGATTCAGAGCTGCTCAGAGAATTCGTAGACAGATTCCAGCGTGAAAGGATGATGTTGCCACGCGTACCTGATAATTGGGCAGCTATGGCTTTTGCCAGTAATTTAAATGAGAAATGTTCAGAAGCCACGAGACGACTCAAGGAAAGTCTACGTGAATTTCCAGAAACAACTTGGAATGATGTTTACAACAGATACAACACGAAGTTGCGGATAGAAGAAGATACCATCACTCAGTCTCAAAAAGAGGAGATGTTAAGTTCAAGACGTGCTGAAACTGAAAAAAGCCCGGTAAAAATAGGTACGAGCCCTACATGAGACCAGCAGGAAGAGACTCGCGTTCAAAGCAGGATAACTCAAGGTACGATCATAGACGAGAGATAGAGAGTCAAGCTCATCATTAAGGTTTGGAAAAGATTGAAGCGCACGGGAGACGCGAAGGCGAAATTTAGCGGTTACAATTTCAAACTTATCACATCTTTTTTACTACCAATATTAATAACCATTGGTTATAATGTGCGGTGGCTAAAGGAAATGAGATCAAACCCGAATAGGCGAAATCCTGATTTCTGGTGCGAGTTTCACAACGATCATGGTTACAAAACGACAGATTGTAGATTGCTACAAGGTGAAGTTGACCACTTGTTAAAGCAAGGATATCTAGCCGAATTGTTTAGTGAAAAAGGTAAGCAAGCGTATATGAAGAACAGGCAGGAGCCCCCTAAACCTCCTTCACCAAAAAGGACTGTTAATTTTATAAGGGGAGGAGAAGAAATTACTGGCGTGACATATATGGCAGCCAAGAAAGTTTCAAAAATTACAGTCACACACGGGAAACGAGTTCGACATGTTTTGGAAGAAGAAAGTATTACATTTGATGATGCAGATGCAGATGGTGTACTAACCCCACACAATGACACACTAGTAATATCTTTACTTCTACATGACACTAATGTGAAACGAGTTTTGATTGATCCAGGTAGCTCCGTGAATATCATTTTGCTAAGAATGGTAAACGAAATGCAAGCTGAAGATAAGCTAATACCCAAGGCACATACCTTATCTGGTTTTGACAACTCGAGTGTCGTAACAAAAGGGGATATAATACTCACAACATTCACAAAAGGAGTTGTCAAAGACACGAAATTTCAGGTGGTAGAAATGGATATGGCTTACAATATGATTCTGGGTAGACTATGGATTCATGAAATGGATATTGTGCCATCTACCCTGCATCAAGTTATATTCCCTTCACAATGGGGAATACGAAAAATCCGTGGTGATCAACAAACATCTAGGAGCATCATCTCCGTAGCAGATTCAAGTGCAAAAAACAAAGAAAAATAGCAATTACAGAATCCAGTTGAGGATGCTACAACACAAGCCTCAACTGAACACGGGCAAACAGATGTAGACTCGATGCCCGATTTCATCCAAGAACCGGAGGAAAATGAAAACATCAAAACGACGATTGAAGAGTTGAAAGCTGTAGAATTATTCGCACCTTGGCATGAAAGGAAAGTCTACATTAACCTAAGCCACAAAATGAAAGGTAAGTTGACTGAATTTTTGAAAACTAACGCGGATTGTTTTGCTTGGTCCCATTCTGATATGACAGGAATACCTCTGGAAGTAATGACTCACAAGTTAAATGAAGATCCATCATATCCACCTGTCAAACAAAAGAAAAGAAAGCAAGGATCTTTCAAAAATCAGGTGATTCAAGATGAGGTAAAAAAACTTTTAAAAATTGGGTCAATCCGCGAGGTAAAATATATACTATAGTAGTACCTAAAAAGAATGGTAAGTGGCGAGTTTGTGTAGATTATACTGACCTAAACAAAGCTTGTCCTAAAGATTCTTTTCCATTACCGCATATAGATCAACTAATTGATGCTACTGCAGGACATGAAATGTTAAGTTTTTAGATGCATATTCAGGGTATAACCAAATCAAAATGGATCCAATAGATGAGGAAAAAACTTCATTTATAACAGACAGGGGGACTTACTGTTACAAAGTAATGCCATTTGGTCTCAAAAACACTGGAGCCACATATTAAAGGTTGGTGACCAAAATGTTTCAAGAACATTTAGGGAAAACTATGGAAGTCTATATAGATGATATTCTAGTCAAGTCACAACAAGCAGGGGATCATATCCAACACTTGTCTGATACATTTTAGATTCTCCGTAAATTTAACATGAAGTTAAACCCCGAGAAATATGCATTTGGCATTTCGTCAGGTAAGTTTTTGGGATTTCTTGTTTCTAAATGTGGCATTGAAGTAAATCCAGCGCAGATTAAAGCTATTGAGGAAAATCCTGATACACTTACAAGTAAAAAAGAGGTACAAAGACTGATGGGAAGAATTGCAGCCTTGGGAAGATTTATTTCCAAATCATCAGAAAAATGCTTTAGGTTCTTTACAACTCTAAAAAAGCAGGATCAATTCGAATGGTCTGAGGAATGTCAACAATCGCTTAAAAATTTGAAAGTGTACTTGTCAAATCCACCGTTGCTTGCGAAACCAAAAGATGGGGAGAAACTACTCATCTACCTTGCTGTTTCAGAAGTAGCGGTGAGTGCTGTTTTAGTTCATGAAGACCAAGATTTCATGGCAGATTTTAGCCAAAGGATGCAAATAGAAGCAGAAAAAGAACTATAGGTATTCAATAGGTCTAATCCAGGAACTTGGACTTTATTTATTGATGGCTCGTCGAATATGAAAGGAGCATGTCTAGGTATTGTCTTGGTACCACCTACGGAAGAAACCATCTGACAAGCCATAAAATGTCACCCTATTACTAACAATAAGGCAGAGTATGAAGCTGTGATTGCAGGTTTAGAACTGGCACGCGAGCTTGGCATAGAACAGGTCGTAATCAAAAGCGCTTCATAGCTCATAGTTAACCAAATGCTGGGGACTTATACAGCCAGAGAGGAATGCAGTAATACCTAGAAAAAGCACGGGATCTGGTTAGGCAATTCCAAATCTGGAAAGTCGTGCAGGTACCAAGAAAAGAAAACGTCAAGGCCGACACCCTAGCTAATCTTGCATCTGCGGCAGAAGTAACAAATGATGAAAATGCTTCTGTAATTCATTTATTTCATTCAGTACTTGATCAAGAGAAAGACGAGGTAAATTTTAACAATTTAACTTGAGATTGGAGGAACGAGATTGTCACTTTTTTGCAGTATGGAATTGTACCTGAAGATAAGAAAAAGGCTCAAGCACTTCGCAAAAAGCTGCTCGGTACTGTTTAAAGCAAGGCAATCTTTATCGTAAAATGTTCGGTGGTCCCCTAGCAAGATGCCTCAGACCTTCTCAAACAAAGTATGTGATGAGAGAAATACACGGGGGACATTGTGGAAATCACGTGGGATGAAGATCCTTAGTAAGAACCATGATTAGAGTCGGTTATTATTGGCCCCAAATGGAAGAAGACGCGGAAAATTTTGTGGCTAAATGTGACAAGTGCCAAAGATACGGTAAGAACATGCATAGACCTGCTGAATTATTGCATCCGGTCATTGCAGCATGGCCTTTTATGAAGTGGGGGATGGATATCGTGGGTCCTCTATCACAAGCCAAAGGCAAGGTAAGATTTTTGCTAGTACTCACTGATTACTTTACTAAGTGGGTAGAAGCAGGAGCTTTTAAACAGGTACGAGAAAAAGAGGTCAGAGATTTCATTTGGCGAAACATCATATGCCGATTCGGTGTACCAAAGGAAATTGTATGTGATAATGGCCCGTAATTTATAGGCACACAAATCACAGAATTTTTTCAGAGTTGGCAAATTAAAAGGATTACTTTAACGCCTTACCATCCGGTGGGTAATGGACAAGCTGAATCAACGAATAAAGTCATTATCAACAATCTGAAAAAAGGTTGGAGGAATCCAAAGGCAATTGGCCAGAGGTGTTACTTGGAGTCTTGTGGGCTTATCGCACAACCGCAAAAATAAGTACATGGGAAACACCGTTCTCACTTGTATACGGAGCTGAAGCCTTAATCTCAGTCGAGATAGGGGAGCCAAGCACGAGATATACACAAGCAACTGAGGAGTCAAATGAGGAAGAAATGCGAATAAACCTGGATTTACTTAAAGGAAGGAGAGAAGCTGCACTAATAAGGATGGCAGTGCAAAAACAAGTTATGGAGTGATACTATAACCGGAAATCTTGTCTCAGATACTTCAAGATTGGGGACTTCGTACTCAAGAAAGTTTTCCAATCAACGAGGGCAGCTAATGCAGGAAAGTTAAGTCCAACTTGGGAAGGACCTTATAAGATTCACGGTATCACAGGAAAAGAAGCATACGAGCTGGAAACAATGGATGACAAGATTCTACCTTCTCATTGGAATGCTGTTCATCTGAAGAGATACTATTTCTAACGAAAGGAAATATCCACGGCCAGGTACCCTCATTTTAAACTTTTATTTTTGAGTTTTAAAATTTTACTAACGATTTTAGATGATAGGCAAAAAGCTAGCCCGCACTAAATGATGAATTACGACCTGCAAGACACGTGAAAAAAAACATAATTCCCGGTCTAGGGTTACAACTATTCTGATAGAAATTTAAATGGGTTAAGCAGTTTTCATCTAAAATCATACCTCCAAATCCCGTATGTTTTTCCTTTTCAGAAAAAGGACCGCATGGAAGGAGTAATCAAGTGCTCGAGATTTCATACTTCAAAACTCTAACACTTGGGGGACTATATAATATACATATGATATATGTATAAAAAAGGCAAAGAAGATTGAATTCAAGTTAAATTCAAGTCAATCTTTTATAAATTCATGTTTGATTCAGA
Organism: Nicotiana tabacum; assembly: GCF_000715075.1. Taxonomy (NCBI): domain Eukaryota; kingdom Viridiplantae; phylum Streptophyta; class Magnoliopsida; order Solanales; family Solanaceae; genus Nicotiana; species Nicotiana tabacum. The sequence continues at coordinate 171,838,387 of NC_134101.1, forward strand.
TATCCATGAAGTTAATAAAGCATTAAAAAAAAAAAAATGCAAAAAAGGTAAGACAAAAACCCACGAATTAACAAACAAAACCTTAAATATAAAGGCAAAAAAGAGCAAAACAGAAGCTCAAGATAATTAAGTTAAACAAAAACTTCATAGTATTAAGTTTAGACTAAGTATGAACTTAGTCATAAACTGATTGTCATTAATACAAAATGCCCCGAAAAGGTCTGGGGACTTGTCATTTCCAAAAGTAAACCCCCAAATGGGACCAGGGGTAAAACTACCAAGAGAAAAAAGAGAGAGGGGAGTTACACTTCATAAACTTTCACTAAGGGGCAAAAGAAGGATCTAAAGCGATATCATTAGCAACAGAAAGTTCGAGTTGACTTGAAGGAGCTGGGGCATTCACCGTACCCATATCATCTTCAATATGCTTAGGAATGTCAACCATGGGAGAATGAAAATCTTGGCCTTGCTGAGTTTTTTCAATGGTCTCCTTTATCTTGGCTAACTCAGCATCCAAGTTAAAACCCTCTTGGCTAGCCTCCACAAGGGTATCATGGCGAGTGTTTAAAATAGCCCAACTCACTTCAATAACAATTTTGTCCTAAAGAATCTCATAATCTCTCTCCCATTGATCAATCTCGTTTTTGAGCTTTTTATTCTCAGCCAAGGCAGTATCATAAGAAGATTGCAGGGGTGCAAGTGAACTTTCTAAAAAACTGACCTTATCAGAAGACTCACGGAGATCTTCTTGGCTCTGAGTAAGTGTTTGCACAAGTTCACCAGCGTAAACCTCTTTCTCGCTTAGCAAAGCCTTCAACTCTCTAATCTCTTCACTGGATTTGGAGAGTTGCTCAGAAAATGACGTCTCGAGGAGATTTTTGTCCTTGTCAGCTTGATTTGAGGAAGCCTTCTCAACTGCTAACTCTGAAGTCAAAACCTTCAACTGCTGCTCTAAGGTGCACTTGCTTTATTCTAACATTTACATATCAAGTTGAAGGATTTCATATTGTTCTTTCCAGTTGTCTGCTTCAATCTGATAATCATGCATTAAATGCTCCGTACGAGAAACCCTCTTCATCATCTCTGTGCCAATAATATTGATCTAAAAAAGAAGAAAATGGTAAGAACGTTAATAAAAGAAGGATGAAATAAAGTGTAGTAGCAAATACCTTTAATGATGACTGCACTATGACATTCATCCAAGTCAAAGAGCTATGACTCTTGAGCTTGGATTTATCAACTGGACCGATCAAAGGTTTCAACCATACGTCAGCCCGACTTGACTTTTTCAAAAGGTTACCATCGGCAGGGACCTCAATGGTAATCTGCTTCATCGTTCCACTTCCACTCGAGGAACCAACCTCAGTACGAAGAGGAATAGTAGGGGGAACTGTGGAAGAAGTCATAACAGCTTGGGGCGGAGCAACAACGTTAGCAGTCACAACTGGCAAAGAACACGTCACAGGGACAAGCATGGTAAAAGAGGCAAGGGGTACTTCATTAGAAACTAAATCCAAATTGTCATTATCAAACCCACGAGAAAAAAACTGATCATTAGAGTCACGAGCTGCCGCAAGAGTATCATCATCAAAGCTCACTAAGGTGGATTTACCAGGCTCGGTTATGGGAACAAAACGGGGATGAGTTGCTTCATCATTTGAAAAGACGCGTCTTCTTGCCCGCGACCTTTAATTCAAGGAACCTCCATCCTATTCTTCCTCTTCTTCAGAATTCTGGGTTGTATCAGCCTTCTTTTTCGATGAAGAACCCAAGATTATCTCTTGAGCTCTTTCCAAAGAAACTCTGGAAGCTACGACAAGATCAATACTTACAACTCGAATGGGAAATCCTGATAAAAAGAAGGATCAAAACAAATTCTAAAGGAAAGATGAATGAAAATATGAAAAAGAAATGAGAAAAGCATTTACCATGAGTTTTCACCTTCCAACCAAACCTATGCGAAAGGTTTTTCCAAGATATACCTTCAATTGGAGCAACTTTCAATAACTTTTCTACCCAACCACGGAAATTGGAAATCTCATCAACAATTCCCATGGTTGCTGGAAAAAAGAAAAAGTTAAACAGTAGCGGGAAAAATGAAGGGAAAAGATAGAGAAAGTTACAAAAGAAAAACTTACATGCAAACTTCCACTTTTCAGGAAATGAAACATTTTCTTCGCCCACTAAACCAATAGTGGGAGCAGGAACAAACCTGGCATACCAACCACAGTCCTTATCATCCTCTAGGCTAACTAACACTCTCTTACTTCTTGCCACTAAAGTGAAAATCCCATGACGAAAAAGTTTAAGGGAGTAGAGATGGATCAAATGAAATAAAGTGAAAGGCAAATTAGCCAACCTTGTTAAATGCCTTAAACAAGCAACAACCCTCCACACAATGGGGCCAATCTGTCCTAGACAAACGTCGAAAAAATGATAGAATTCAATAATAATAGGATTAATGTGGGGTTTAAAGTTCAACGTAAAAGGGTATGTATACACAAAAGAAAACCCAGTCAAGTAAGATGTAATACTCTGGTTCACATTAGGAATTATAATAGGGAAATCAGGTCTCTAATGATAATCCCTACGAACAACAAAAATCAGACCTTCAGTGATTTGAGAAGGATAAATATTAGCACGATCTAAAGAAGACATAGAAGAAACTTGGTTTCTAATTGATTCTCTATCAGTGTAAAAAGATAGTTCAGCAGGGACTATTTCATCTACCAAAGACTCACGAATGGGTTCATTAGAATCTTTACTTCTAGATGAAGGTCTATGGGAAAGAGAACCCCTAGTTCTATAAGGAGGAGTAGAACTCACTGGAGGTATAGAAGAACCCCGTATAGATAAAGACCCTAAACTACGTAGTCTTTCTCCTCTTCTGCTTCTAATAGGAGCAAGAGAAAGATCATCAATAATGGGGACTCTTCGAGGGTTAGGGTTTGAAGAAGACATAGCAGTACAAGGAAGAAGAAAACAAGAGTGAATATTCTAAACCTTTTATGAGAAAGACAAAGACGAAAGCTATATTTATACTCAGAAGCAACCGTAAAAGAAAAGGTGTAATGATGGAAAATGTCGCTTCGTAATTGGTGAAGCCGCAAAAAAGCCCTAAAAGACGCTGCAAAGTTGCAGAACCAATCAAAACATGCCACGCGTCATGAGCATTAAATGGAAGTGACACATAAAGCATCAATTCCAGAGAAGGTATAATGGCGGCAAAAAATCCCGCTTTAATGAGATCCACTTCCCAAATATTCTATTGATGAACAAATGGCAAGTGGGGGGACTATCTGTATTGGGAAAAATCAAGTTAATGTATCGAATTAATTATGAGGTGACATGTCATGACACATGGACTGGTAAAGGAATGACAGTTGGCGAGGAATAGTTGAAGAGGCACGAGCTTAAGCGGGTACGAGCAAAGATCCAAGAAAACCAAAAGGGATAGGTGCTCAAACCTCTTGATATTCTGAAGACGCATCGGAAGAATGAACCTAAATAACAAAAGGGGTATAGATACGTATTATTGGTAATTAATAGGCATTAATTAAGGAAAACCTTATAGAATCTGTATTGAATCAGTTACGATTGTCAATTATAATATTACATTAAATGCCATTAATTGTCCATAATGACTCCATTATGAAAGGAGAAAACGTATTACTTAGAAACAGCTATAAAAGGTGAGGAATGAACATTTGTGAGGACACAAAATACTATTGGAATATACTGATTTACTTTGCTTTCTATTAAGCTATTATTTACACCAATTATTTCTTTTTCTACTTGATTATCAGTCATCCGAATTCTTCTAAAAATAAGCTTTGACCGAAATTCCAATTTTTGGTTAAACAGGAGTGAAGTCGAAAATCAATCGCACTTATTATGTGAGAGACGCTCATGAATACATTATATTTTATTGTATAATAAGCTTTTGATGATTCGGATCTTCTACTTGTTTCAGTTTTGTGACCCCCTATTGTATGTTTCCCTTTTTATTTTGAAGGTCGTTATTTCCTTCCTTATTTTAGTTGTCAAGTATTCTAAAAATAAATTTTTACTTTTACATGTAACTTTTCGCATATAAAAAGAAAAAAATTTATTTTTTCTATTTTGTCCTTAGCATTAATAGGTTATTCCAATTTATTAAAATAATACACCAATTAATATGAGTATCATGATAAATTATGTCTTTTATTTGTTGTTTCTCAAGAGTTATACAAAATCAATAAAATAGTGAACAAGCAAAAGCGAGAGAAGGGAGTATATTTTATTTTGGGAAATTGTTTTTGACCTAAATGGGTCTTATAATTTAATAAAATTTAACAGCATGGATGCTTTCTAGGTGGGACTTGGGAGTTTGTGGATTGGTGACGTGAATATGAGTGTATCGCATATGATGAGGAAAATAAGGTACGTAGTAAATGAGAAAAAGTGGTATGCTCTTCTATTAATTAGGCAGCTCTATTCAATTCTTATTATTTGAACATTGACGTCTCAATTTATGTTTCTTTTTTATTTATTTTTTGTCAAAGGAGGGCCACCGCCTTGGCTTTCCGTGATGGTTTACAACAGCCATAGTTCTCACACCGACCAGTCCTATGTTTTTTTTTAATTGAAGTGCATTAGTGCAACAGTCAATTCGCTTATATCGTTGTTATTAGTCTTGGTCCTAGTTATAGAACGTGTGAATATATTTTTTAGAAAATTAGTTTCTGGATAAGTGTTTCACACATGCTGAGGGACCTGCGATCAATATAAATGAGTTACCATACATAGAATTCTTATATATGTGTGCGCATATATCTTAAAAATAATTATACAAGTAATTAACTTGGCTTCATGAAAACTAAAAATCTTTAGGGAGCATTGGTTGAGCAGTTCGCTCCAAGTTTCTTACCCCGCTTATTGGTTCAATATAAACTTGTTGACATATTTATGATAAAAGTTAGTGGTGCTCCCGTCACACTAAAAATTTGGATCTGTCTCTTATATACGTGTACCCCTAATTATTCTAAAAACGTTTCTTTAATTCACCAAATATATGTATTCTGAATTAAGCATTACAAATACTTTAGATAATTATTAGATTAGTTACTTGTTCCTAATATGTGGGATTACACTGGATTTATTGTTGTTGTTTACTTGTATTAGATTGGATGTATTTATAAGTTGAATATATATTATTCAAGATAATATAGGTAAACGTTTTTCATATTCCAATATTTTAGAACAAGATACCATTTTTTAAAGGATGAAAAATCAATAGATGAGAAAAATATACTAGATCAACTAGGCATTCTACTACGTATAATTTAAAAGTTAGGAGAAAAGAATATGAAACTCAAGCCTTGTAGGTTCAAAAATAATATATTGACGTTGTATATAGTATTCATTAACGAAAATAAAAATGAAAAACCAAACATTGTATTCATTAAGTACCAACCAAACATCCTTAAAATTTATGTTGATTTTATATGGAGATAATATCTTCTAAAACCTAAACCAAACGGCCCCCAAGCTCAAGATTCAGTAAAATGAAAACTTGCTTTCGTGTTTTTATAATAATTATGCATTTTCATGTCTGACTTGATCAACCTTGCCTTACTATTAAGCAAGCGTTAAAGATCTATACCTTACTGTACTAATTTTAAATTTTGTTTCTTTCGGTTGATAAACACCTTTTTATGATGCACAAGGAATGAAGTCCTCGTTTGAAGCAATTCAATTTCTTTTCATCAATAGAAAGTCAAAAATTATACAATTTGTCATAGCTAACACTTACTCCTTTTCTGTATCTCATTTCTTTTGAATTGTGACCTTTTTTACATGTTCATGCCATTTTGAAATCCAATAAAAGAATGCGAAATTAGAATCCAACTCGAATATTGATGCTGGCTGCTGTAAGGAAATTTTTAGGAGTAGCTTAATATATGTCAATCCACACACGTTTTTCACAAAGCATGATCAAAATACGATTCTACCATTAAGTACAAAATCTTTTAAATAAAAAGAAATATTTAAAAGAGTGGCAAAAAACAAGAGGACAAAAAAGAAGGGTGATAATTAGATAATAGGAATCTTTACTATCGATCTTTCATCGACAACATAAAGTTTGTGCCAAGAAATGGCTGATGATATTAATTTTCTGCAAACCCACCAGGTTAAGAGATTGATTAATGATTAATAATCATTTCGCATACACTTTTAAGAACTCATTAGTTGTCTTCTCAGTGTCCTATCGACTTTACTATAATGTTTAATTAACAAAATTCTTCCACATGAGCATTTGCAAAAGATTATATACTGAGCAAGCCTTTACGTGTCAACAATGGGACATTTGGCAGTCCTTTTTTTATTTTTTTTTAAAAAAAAGAACAAAAACAAAGTTGATAAGTTTTGACAGCAAAATGGGGTTCTGAAAGTTCAAGCACTCAAAATGCACTTCTGAAACTTCCGTAGAAAATACATTAAAATTATTTTTTTCCTTAAGCTTCCTCTGAAAATATTTTAATATTTCTATCAACCAAAATATATGATATATTTGTATGACCCAAAATTTAAATCCAGATTTATACAATCAGATTTTTATAATAAAGTAGGATTAATCCTAGCTAGTATTAATATTCAAAAGGTAGATAAATTTTTTTTGTAGTTAGATCCCCACGTGGGCTATTTGTGCAGCAATTAATAACAACAAGAATGCAACAATCAATGATCCAAGAATATCAAAGATAATATTAAATAGCAATAAATAATAATTAATGGCACTAATGCAAATAAATAGACGCGTGTCACCCAAAAAGGGTGAAGTCCCTTAATATTCCTTCTGACAAAGATAGATGATGATAAACCTTTGAATATTAGGATTCTCCTTGGATCGTGAAAGAAACTATAGATAAAGATTTGAGAAAAAGGTGAATTTTGTATGTGTATGATAAAGTAAGAATCTTCAAAGAATGTCAATGTATTATTTTTTTTACCCTTAGTGTCCAATCCCATCTATAACTACATATCTTTCAATTTGTAAGGATACATGAGCCACAAAACCCTAGATAGTACATCTGGGGAAGAATATTCGATGGGATATTCTCTGGGGGGCCTTATTAAAACTACTCGTTACTGCTTCACTAATGAGAATGCTCGTCCTCGTCTTCATTCTCTGTTGAGTCACCTCGACCTAGATTAACTGAATCGATGGCATATGGAGACCTGTAAAGACTTTCTTAATGTCGAAAGCTCACATATAATTACGATAATTTTTAGCCCATACAATTAGTCCCTCCGATTGTTGAGGTCGTCTTCGTGGTGAGTCCAATAAGTGGGTAACAACAGTCGTGGTCGTCGTGATGAACATGCGATGTGGCTTTCCATAGACCACATATTTCAAACTCCTAATTTCATGGGTGATTTGCTGGAACCGTCTGGTCTAAGAAAAGAAGTGACGTCATGACGTCACTCGTCATGATGACCCATGTTCCCAAAGCGTCACCTCGCGCGACTTTTGATTGGCTTTGCCGCTTCGGTTTTTGTGTCAGTTATGATAAACCATTTCGGGTTCAATGTCTTCATCTCTATAAATAGGGCTTATTTTACAAGAACCAAAACTTTACAAACTTTAGACTCTCTTTCGAATTTCTCTCCCTTGCTTTGTACCGGTTTTTTATATCTCTAGTTTTACTTTTATCACTTTCTTCATATGCCATAACCATGCCTAATTCTCCTTCTGCTATGAATGGAGATGACAACCCTATCCCTTTGGCTATCGTATTTCCTGCTCACGGGAAAAATGCCTTCATCGCCGCTGAGGAGGAAACTCTTCCTTTAGTGGAGGAGATCATCTCCCGTAACCCCGATGCTATATCTAATTTTCAATGGTCGCTGGATGTGTTAATCACAAAATTTCAATCGTCGATTACGTTTAGGCGCTTGGCTGAATTCAAAGCCAAGTTTGGTCTTCCTGACCATGTAGAATTAATCCCCGTTGGTGAGGACGAAGTGCACGTTCATTGTCTCGGGTATTGCGGCTCTCTATATCTACCCATTCGTCATCGGCTACTCATTCCCCTTCTTTCTGCTAGTGGAGCGGTTTTGCCGCTATTACAATGTTTTCCTGGCTTAACTCGCCCCCTATGTTTACAAAGTGATCAAGATGCTATTAAAATTCACCGAACTTGCCGGGGTGGAGGTCACGATGCGACACTTGGTGCATCTGTTCACACCTAGCTTCTATAGAGGGATAATGTTGAACCTTCGATATCGTGGTGCACGTGTTTGGTGCTGAAGATGGATGATAAAGGTAGTCGGTGTCAACACAAAGGTCATTGTGGCTAATATTACTGGTTCCCTGAGGCCTGGAACCATACACGTAAGTGTGTATGTCTTTTTCTTATACTTTTATCCTTTCAAATACTTTGTTCATTCTAAGTTAATTGAGTAATCCTTCTTCTCCTGCAACCACTAGTCGATCTCCTCCGTTGGCGGCACGTCTCACCGACTGGGTTAGGCAGCTTTTCCCCTACACCATAGGCCGAGCTTCTTTTAGAAGTTCAAACCGGCACTCCCCTAGACAAGTAATCTCTTTCTTCTGGTCGTTGTCATATTCGTATTGGCTTATGTCATTGCACTCAACCCTTACGCTTTTTTCTAGGTTCAGTCATGGGGGGCTACAAGAAGTAACAGGACTCCTTTGCCCTCGTTCAGGAGGAGAAGGGTCACTATGCCTTCCACTTATGGCCCCATCTCAGCTGCTGAGTCCGCTCCTCCCTCGTTTTCACTCATCAACGAAGAAGATGAGGTTTCTCCATATGATGGGGACCTAAGGGCCCGCAAAAGGAAGGTTGTGGATGTAGGATGGGGAGTTCCCATGGCTATCGATTAAGTAAAGACGAGTTCACGATTCAGAAGACGGGAACGATACATATTAGGGTTGATGTTGGGGCGACCTTTAAGGCTCCACAACTAGAGGAGGCTAATAAAGGTGTGCTTTCATGTCCCGTGGAGGAGAATGTTATGTATGGGAGACTTGCTGACAGCTCCGTGTCTTTAGGGAAAGAGGAGTTCTCTTCCTCCAGGCCAGCAACAGATGCTTCTCCGACCGACGAGGATAAAGGTAAGAACTTGTTGATAAGGGCGATGAGTCGGGTTCCAACATGGACCCTAATAATCTTAGGATGATTGATGAGGGCTCACTCAGATCGAGGTGAGGATGGAGGGGGGCTCAGGGACTATCACGATTCCAATGGATCGTGATTTTTTGAGAAATACCGAGGAGGTGGTCCCGGTTTTAGTCCTTTTTACTCCGACGCCGAGCACACGACTCTTAAGGAATTGTCGTCCTCGCTCTCAGGGTAAGTATGGTTGTCCTTCATTTTCTTTCCTTTGCCTTAACTTGTCTCTAAGTTTTAACTTTTGCCTCTCTTTAATTTACAGACTATCATTCTGTAAAATCGAGAGTGCTCGGACAGAGAAGAGACAGAAGGAGATTTATGTGGGGTTGAAGTGTAAGTACCTGGAGTACCAGGACATTTAGAGGCGGCTTTAAAAGGAGGGAGACGTGTCGGCATTGAGAGAGGAGTTGAAGAAGAAAGATGAGGAACTGATGGCTGCCGTGGAGAGATTCAGCGTTCTCGAGGGAGCATTGAGGAGGAAAGAAGAGGAGATCGAGATGAGCAAGGGCGTCGACCTCCTGAATTAGTTGGTTCAACCATGAAGCCAATTGGATGGATGCCAGCTTGAGATCGACGCTCTCAGGGGGAAGTCACCGAGAAGCAGCAGATGCTTAAGGAGGTAGGGCCCTCTCGATCGGAAGCTCAAAAGGAGACAACAGTTTTGGAGTTAGTGAATAGGGCTCTCCATTCCGAGTGGCACAATATTCTATCTACGGCCAAAGCTAAGGAGGCCAGGCTCGAGGAGAGAATTGGGGAGTTAGGTAAGGAGAACTCCGAGTTGCATGATCAAACTACTGTTCTTGAGGCCAAGAATGTCCAACTACTTGCACGACCCTCTACGTCTCATGCTTTTGAGTTTCCTGACTCCCCCAAGAAAGATACGAGAACTGGATCCACACTGAAGCCCAGTTGGACATGATCTAAACAAGGCGGGATCTATTTCTAAGATGGACCTCGAGGAGGCTCGAGTTAAAGATCGAGAGGCCCGACTTGCCTGCAACTATGATTCTGCAATGCCTCAGCCCGATTTTGAGGAGGATGATGAAGAAGGTATGGACCAGCTTGCGGATAGCGCTTGGTGTGACTCCGCTTATGGTCGAGGCGAGGATGGAGAGGACGTCAGAGACTGGGGTGATGATGGTCACTAGATATTCTTCCTTTGTTTTTTTTTACTTATTGTATTTTTGTTGGCGTCTTCGAGCGCCCTTGTAAATATTTTCTATCTGTATATCAGAGTTAGCTTTTGTTTTATACGCGTCTTTCTTATCTTTGTTTCTGTACTCATGTGTTTTGATTATATACTTGTGTGTTTTGATTTTGCATTTCCTTTCTTCGTTGTTATCCTCTAGGTTGCGATAGTCGTGGGGTCGAGTGGCCGCGAGCCATATCGGCCTTTGTTTGAATCGGTTAAAAATATGTTTAAATTAAATCGTGGTCGAGGGATGATAGGTATTGTTCGAGCTAGTTGAACATATCTTTGAATAGGCCATGGCCGAGGGTCGATAGGTTCTATTTGAGCTGGTCGAACGTATCTTTTAAGTAAGTTGTGTGCGAGGGCCGATAGGTGTTGTTTGAGCTGGTCGAATGTACCTATAAATAAGTCATGGCCAAGGGACGACAGGTGTTGTTCTAGCTGGTTAAATGTACCTTTAAATAAGTCATGGCCGAGGGACAGTAGGTGTTGTTTGAGCTGATTGATCGTACCTTTAAATAAGTCATGATCGATGGCTGATAGGTGTTGTTCGAGTTGGTTTAATGTACCTTTAAATAAGTCGTGGACTAGGGCCGAAAGTTGTTGTTTGGGCTGGTCAAATGTACCTTTAAATAAGTCATTATCAAGGACCGATAGGTGTTGTTTGAGCTGGTCGAACGTATCTTTTGGAGAGAAGTTTCGACCAGACGTGCATCTTTATTATTTCAACATTGTTATTTCAATTACATCATTTCGCCCTTCGGCCTCTTTTTGAGAAAATTTACTAGTTTTAGGTGTTGGCTTACGTTCCAGTCCCAGTCCTAGAATATCTAGTCCTTCATTGTTCGACTTGGAGATTCTTGAGGAGTTAGGCAATGAAATAATAAGTCCTCTTATGTACTCCAACTTGATGTTTCCCGCTTGTCGCCTCGTTCAAAACCTCCTTGAGAAAATTTTGTTGGGACAAAACTCAAGTGAGAGAAAAAAGAGTATGACTTATAGAGTATTTCTTATTTTTTAGAAGTTGAAGTATTTGAGATGACTGATATTCCAATTATTTGGTAGGAGCTTCCCCTCTGGAGTTTCCAATTGGAATGAACCTTTGTCTACTTTGCCAATGATTTTGTATGCATGTCCCAGTTAGTTCCCAACTTGCCTTCTCGTAGGTCCTTGTTTGCTTGGGTTTTGGCTTTGAGAACATAATCCCCGATCTTGAGCAACCGAACCTTTGCCTTTCTATTTTAGTAGCATTTTGCTTCCTATTTTTGTGCGACCATCCTTATGTATTCTATATCTCGTTGCTCCTCGACCCCATTGAGATCTTGTCTCCTGCTCTCGTTGTTGTCGTTGCTGCTTTCATGAGAGTACCTTAGGCTGGGTTCTCCAACTTCGACTAGTGTTACTGCCTCCGTTCCATAGACAACGAATAAGATGTCTCTCATGTGCTCGTCTTCGAGCTCACTCTATCCGCCGATAATACTTCTAGGAGTATTTTCGGCCACAATCCCTTGGTGTACTTGAGTTTTTCTTCATGATGTTCAAGATAGATTTGTTGGAGGATTCTGCCTGTCCGTCGTCGACCGGGTGGTAAGGAGTTGAAAATATCCTTTTAATGTGCCACTTCTAGAATAACTCGGAGGCTTTTCTTATTGTGAACTGGGGCACGTTGTCACAAATCATCTCTTTAGGTAATCCAAATTGACGGATGACGTTTTTCCATATGAAAGTGATTACCTCTTGCTCACAAACTTGGGTGAATGCTCCTACTTCCACAAACTTATAAAAATAGTTAGTTAAAACTAAAAGGAATCTCACATTACCTCGTCCTAGTGGAAGTGGTCCACGATGTCCATTCCCCATTTAGTGAAAGGCCTTGGAGAGGTGACGAAGTGGAAGTGTTCGCCCGTTTGGTGGATTATTAGGGCGTATTCTTGACACTACTCACATTTCTTCACAAATTATTGGGCGTCTTTTTTTATGGTGGGCCAATAATACTCGGCTCGTATGAGTCACCTGACAAGTGCTCTATCACCGGAGTGACTGCCACTTTGACCTTTATGGACTTCCTCGAGGACGCGTTGGGTTTGGTTCGGGCCTAAGCGTTTTTCCAAGGGGTCGCCGTACGTTCTCTTGTACAAGTTGTTGTGAAGGAGACTGTACCTAGCAACCTACATTTTTAGCTTTTTTGGCTTCCTTTTTGTCCTTTGGACGGGTGCCGTCCTGTAAATAGTTTGCAATATAATTGCGCAGTTTCCGCATTAAATTTATAGATTTTACCTCGATGTGGTCCAATACCAAGCTGAGGAGATGAACTACACTTTTATCCCTATGAGTTATACTTTTGGTGGCGGCGGCTAACTTGGCGAGGCCAATTGCTTTGACGTTCTGATTTTGGGGAATTTGGTCGAGCTAGCATTCATCGAAGTTGGGTAGTAACCTGCAGATCTCGGTTTGATGCTTCTGTAAGCTGTGCTCTCTGATTTGGAAAATCCGGTAACTTGGTTGACTACGATTTGAGAATCACAATGAGGCTTCAATTGCTTCACCCCATACTTGCGTGCTAGTTTTAATCCTGCAATTATGACCTCATACTTAACCTCATTATTAGTCATATCCGAGCATCTTATGGATTGGCGAATTATTTTGCCGACGGGAACCTCATGCATGAGTCCCAGTCTGGACCCGCATGCATATGATGCGCCATAGGTGTGTAGGACCTAAAGGTCTTGTGTCTAAAGAGAAGTTTGAGTGGCTTCCATTACAGCTTCACGCATTACTTTTGTGCTAAAGTCTATGACAAAGTCGGTGAGTACTTGTGACTTTATCACTATGCGAGGGTGATAAGTGATGTCATGCTCACTTAACTTGATGGTCCATTTGGCCAGCCTCTCCGATAGCTCGGGTTTGTGTAATATACTTTTTAAAGGAAAAGTGGTGACGGCTGAGATTGGGTGACACTGAAAATAGGGTCTAAGATTTCGTGAAGCTACGATCAAAGCCAAGGCTAGTTTCTTTAGGCGAGGGTACCTCGTCTTGGCATTGACAAATGTTGTACTGATATATTAAATTGGAGACTGTGTACCTTTTTCATCTCGAACCAAGACCGCACTTATCGCTACTTCCGAGATAGTAAGGTAAATAAGGAGGCGCTCCCCGAGCTTGGGCTTTAAGAGCAAGGGTGGCAATGACAAGTACGTCTTCAGTTCTCGAAGTACTTGTACACACTCTGGCGTCCACTCGAGGTTGTTAGCCATTTTGAGTATGCTGAAAAACTTGTGACATCCATTAGACGATAGCGAGCTGAATCTAGATAGGGCAATATATAACCGGTCATCTCTTGACTTGCTTCTTAGTGGTAAATTGCTCTGGTATCCTGTCAATAGCCTTAATTTGATCTGGATTGACATCAATACCTTGTTGTGATACCAAAAAGCCTAAAACATTTTTTGAGGTATGCCAAACACGCATTTCGAAGTGTTTAATTTCATTCCGTACTTTCTTAGTATATCAAAAGCTTCCTTTAGGCTGTCGATGTAACTTCTACCTTCACGGACTTGACCAACATGTCGTTAATATACACCTCCATGGTTTTGCCGAGTTGATCTTTGAGCAATTTTTTGACCAACCTTTGATAGGTAGCTCCTGCGTTCTTCAACCCAAATGGCATGACCCTAGAACAATATGTTCCCATGTGGGTGATGAATGTAGTTTTCTCTTGGTCTTCTTTCTCCATAAGTATTTGGTTGTAACCTGAGTAGGCATCCAAAAAATGTAACAGCTCATGTCCTGCCGTTGCGTCAATGAGTTGGTCGATGTGTGACAATGGGAATGAATTTTTTGGGAATGCTTTGTTTAGGTATATGAAGCCCACACACATCCTCCATTTCCCATTTTTCTTTTTGACCATCACTATATTGGCTATCCATTTGGGGTACTTCGCCTCCTTGATGGAGCCGTTTGCCAATAACATGTTTACTTCTTCGTGGATGGCCTCATTGATGGTGGGGTTGAACTTTCACCGGACCTGCTTTATCAGGGGTGGGGGTGGGGTAGAAGGGGTCGACACTTAGTTTGTGTGTGGCGATTACTTTGGGGATGCCCAGATATCTGCATGACTGAAGGCAAATAGATCTGTGTTAGTTACTAAGAATTAACTAAATTTACCTGGTTCTCAGAGTTTGCATCCCATATAGGACCTTTTTCTGAGGTAGTTATGATCTAGCTGGACAAGGTCGAGGTCTTATATGGTTGATCCTGCGGATTCGGCCATCTCTGGATCCATAATGGATTCTTTGGTTTCGACTTGTGGTGACCTCGACCCTGCTAATTGGTATGCCTCTTTTCATTATCTTTATTTTGTTGAGTTTTTGTGATGTCCATGGAGATTCGATAGCATTCATGGGACGTATATTGTTCCCCTCATATGATGAGTATTCCCCAAGCTATTGGGAATTTGATCACTTGGTATAAGCTTGAGGGGACTACTCTCATAGGGTGTATACACGATCGTCCCACGATGGCATTGTATGCGGTGTCCTGGTCCATGATGTGAAATGTTGTCTCTAGAGTCACTTCGCCAGCAAGAACGGGGAGTGTAATTTCTCCCTAAGTCTGTTCAACTGCATTCTTAAAATCGGTTAGTGTAATGCAGCACGACACTATCTTATCCTCGAGTCTCATCTGTGTGGGGACTCGAGGATGGATCATGCACTCCCCACTTCTGTCATCTACCATAAATCTCTTGACATTAGTATCTAAAATTCATAAAGTAATGTAAGTGCATCGTTATGAGAGAAAGTCAAACCATCGGCATTTGACTCATCGAAAATGATACTTTCTTCGAGTCCATCATACCGTTCGTGGGTGATCGATCTTTTGATCTTGTGAGTGACATTGAATTTGATACCGTTGAGAGAGGCATTGTCAATTCCACCAATAATCATATTGATAGTGTGAGTTGGTGAAGGTGGATTTTGCGGACCTGGATGTTCTCGACCCCTTTCTAAGGTGTTTGTCTTTGCCATTGAGTAGTTCTTTAAGGTGCCCTCCTGTAGTAAGTTTGCCACCTCTAGTCTTAGGGAGATGCAATCTTCTATTTTGTGTCCACGTTCTTGGTGGAACTCGTAGAGGGCATCAGATTTCCTTGTGTTTGGATCTGACCTCATCTTTGGTGGCCATTTGACCTTTGTTCCTAGATTCTCAAGAGCGTGGACCACTTATGTAGTTGAAAGACAAAAATTTGCGAGCAGATAACAAGAGGGTCATACCTCGATTGTTCATGTGAGTACCTGATATCGGCCTAGATGGGCCATTTTCATAACGAAAAGATGGAATAGGTTTCCTAACATAGGGATGATATCGTTCTCTGCCTGGCCCCAATATTGTGTGGTCTCTCCTCACATTATCCGTGCGTTCTTTCTTGGGCTCAAATTGCAGCGAGGTGAGTCATCAAGTTGGTCTATTGAGGTCGTCGTCGTTTGCTCTGACCTCGGTATAGTTGGCATCACAGATTTCATCCCAAGGGGCCAGTGGATACTTTATTAATTGACTTAGCGGTTCTCTAGTCGCCCTCGAATCCTCTCTATTCAACCCATTTTGAAAGTCTGCCACGACCATCCCTTTGGAACATTTGGTAAGGTCATCCTCGCCCTGTTGAATCCGGTGAGGAAGTTCCTCCGTCCCTCTGTTGGGGATTGCTTAATGGCGAAGATGTCGTTTATTTTTGGTTCAGTTTTTTTCACCAACATGCGTCATCACGAACTTGTTAGCCATCTCTTCGAACGATTCAATGGAAAGATCTAGTAATTGTGAATACCATGTCAACGCCCCTCAAGTGAAGGTTTCACCAAATGTTTTTTGGTAAGGTCGTTGCCTACCACGGTGGTAACGAGTGGGTCACATGATCTTCGGGGTCGATCGTACCTATCGTAGATTTTGAGATATGGGGACATCTTGAAGGTCTTTTGTATAGCATGCGGAGTCGCTTTCTCACTGTATGACTGTTCTACAAACCTACCGACATCCCTTTTAAGAAATAATTTGGGGGTGCCCGATATTTTTTCTACCCGTGCCTAGTGCTCCCTCATTTGCTCTTTGAGTGCCTTGTTATCGTTTTCCATTCTTCCATTATTTTTAGTACGGCGGCGAGGACGCTATCACCTGCATTTTCAGTAATCATGTGAGTTTTACATGGGCTTGGAGGGTTTAGTTGGTCGTCGTGGCCATTTCTGTGTTGTGCTATGTGGGTTATTGTGGTTTTCGCGGTCATGCATGGGGTTCATTTCTTTATCACACTGGCTAGGTGTTAGTTAGCCATGCTTCAAGGAGCTTTTTCACAGCGGATGGTGCCCTTTCTTCTGTGGATGTAGAGGCTCCTTTCCCATTTGGTTTTGTTGCACTGCAGAAAAAGGCAAGCGACCTTTCTGGTTTGGGAGAGGCCGTGGGTGTCACTTCCTCGCCTTGGGTGTCATAGCCTTCGTTGATGGTATTCATGAGGTTAAGGGGAACATTACATGTTTCCCTCATTCTGTTTCCTTGGTTACCCGCCATGGAAATTTTTGTACGCGTAGAGAGGAATGATAAAATTTGTGGTTTGTTCGATTAACAAGTCACGTGAGTTATAGATCTAATGGAAACTAAAAGATTGGATGAGAAAATTCCCACATACGGCGTCAAACTATATGACCCAAAATTTAGATCTAGGGTTATAGAATTAAATTTTATAATAAAGTAGGACTAATCCTAGCCAATATTAATATCCAAAAGATAGATTGAATATTTTTGTAGTGAGATCCCCACCTACTCTATTTGTGCATCAATAAATAACAACAAGAATGAAAAAAATCAATGATCCAAGAATATGGAAGCTAACATTAAATAACAATAAATGACACTAATGCAAATAAACGGATGTGTGTCACCCAAAAAGGGTGAAATTCCTTAATATTCCTTCTAACAAAGACAAATGATGATAAGCCTTTGAATATTAAGATTTTCCTTGGATCATGGGAGAAAAAATAGATAAAAATCCGAGAAAAGGTAGATTTTGTATGTATATGACAAAGTAAGAATCTTAAGAGAATGTCATTGTATTATTTTTTACCATTAGTGTCCAATCCCCTCTATAACTATATATCTTTCTATTTGTAAGGGTAAATGATCCACAAAACCCTAGATAGTACAGCTGGCGAGTAATATTTGCTAGGATATTCTCTAGGAGACCTTATTTCTAAAACTAAATGTTACTGCTTCTCTAATGAGAATGCTCGTCCTTGTCTTTGTTCTCTGTTGAGTTACCCTGACCTCGTGACGCCGACCTATATTAACTGAATCGATGGCACATGGCGACCTGCAAAGGCTTTCTTAATGTCGACTAGGACCACATATAATTATGATAATTTTTTGCTAATTAGTATTAAAGAACTAATTAAATAAATAAAAGTGATACTTCTCTTATATCTTGCATTTTAAATACGTTTATGACTCATATATATGGGTTCAAAACGCATCACCATTCATTTATTTAAAAATGGTTCTATGTGCTTAACCCATGAAAAAGAACTAAGTTGCACGTGAGTGGATATGTGTCATGACCCAGAATTTCCACTCTCGGGACCGTGATGGTACCTAACATTTCACTTGCTAGGCAAACCGATGTTAGATGTAGTTATTAATCATTTTTAATAATTCAAATCAAATGAAAACCAAAAAGCTAAATAAACTAAAATAAAGTAGATAAATCTGATACACGGCGAAATCCAAATACAAATCCAGAACTGGTATCACGAATACACGAGCGTCTAGAATACTACAATTAATAGTCTGAATGAAAGCATAACTGTCCGAATTGAAATAACAACTAGGGTAATGTAGAAGGGGACTTCAGGCTACAAATGCTGTACAGCTGTACCTCAAGTCTCTGTCAAGCATCGGATCGGAGCAATCTATTGGACGTCGCTAGGACCCACTTCGAAATCTAAAAAAGAAGTGTAGAGTATAGTATGAGTACAACCGACCACATGTACTCTATAAGTGCCGAGCCTAAACTCGACAAAGTAGTGACGAGGCTAAGGCAGGTCACTTACAATAACCTGTATGCAGTATAGTAACAATAACAAGGAAGGAAAACAAGAAATAAAAGTAAGGCGATTAGTTTATGAAAAAGAACTCAATCCCCGCAATCGGAGAAAACAGAATAACCGATCTCATAATTTCATGTAATAAAATGTTGGAAACTAACACAATAACAACAACGAACATAATACACACAATCCGTTGCAGGGCGCAAACCGATCCCACCATATTATCAGAATCAATATCATAATCCTCCCTTATTTCACCATAGTATCATTTATCAATATCAAGAATCATATATAAAATCCATTGTGACGCGCAACCCGATCCCACTATTTTATCAGAATCAATATCCTAATCCTCCCTTATTTCACCATATCATAATTTATCAATAACAAGTATTATGTTCACAACCATTGTGGCGTGCAACCCGATTCCACCATATCACTATTATCAATATCAAATTCCTCCCTTATTCCACCATATCGGAAGTGTTTCGGCGTACAACCCGATCCATAAATAATTTTAATAAATATAATCAAACCAATAACTCAATTTACAAGAATCTCTACAATTAAAGGATATGAAAGCAAAGCAACAAGGAACCACTTACTAATCAAAGGAATTCTACAAATAATATAACGCCAACAAGACAATCAAATTCGTGACAATTAAGGTATGCAAATAAGACAAGCAAGGCAAGTAGATTAATCACGGAGCCATGGAAGGAACAGACAATTTAATGCAAGAATAATTTATGACAAGTAAAAATTATGGCATAGAGAGCAACTAAAGCATGTAACGGTTAAGGCATGGAATAAGGTAATTCATGAAATATGAGGAAAGACATGGAAACAATCCTTTTTAACAACGCATATATGCCGTTACACAAGTAATTCACAAAACACATAATTCAAGGGTTCCTAATTCCCTCAAATCAAGGTTAGACCAAAAACTTTTCTCGCTTCGCAATAAAATCAAAGCTCAATCGAGGTCTTTCCACTAAAATTCGCCTCTAAACTAATCAACTCTAATCAAAATCGACTTAATATCATCAAACAATGCTAGAGAAATCAATTACAATAGATAAAGCTAAGATCTTTATTCTTTTCCCAAAAAGTCAACAAAAGTCAACCCATGGCTCGCCCGGTCACAACCAAGGTCAAATGGTAGATTTTGACTACCCATGACCCCTCGAGTTCATATATGTGATTAGTTTTAAAATTCGAGTCCAAATCGACTCTCAAAACTCAATTTCTTATTATTCAAAAACTTGACGAATTTTCACAAATTTTCACCTTGATTCATATGATTTCGTGCAGTTCAGATCATTGAAGAAAAGTTGAAGTTGATGGTTTTCTCAGGTCTAGTTTCCTTCAATGCAATCTTGAGGTTTGGTCCACGATCGCGAAGGGGTTCTTGTGGACTGGTGTTCTTTCTCTACGAGTTCGCAGAGAGAGAGAGAGAGGGACGCGATCGCGGAAGGTTGGTCCTATGTGAGTCGCAAACGCATGGTGAAGGTTGCGTTCGCGCAAAGGAATTGGGTGCAGCAGGTTCACGTGCAAGTGTGCTTCGCGATCGTGTGAGTGCGTTCGCGATCACGTAGGTCTGGGTATTCATTTATCCGCGTTCACATGGACTCAACCGCATTCGCGAAGATCATTTTGTTGGTAGCTTGTTTTCTTCTTCACGATCGCGAAATATATTCCGCGATCGCGATGTGTAAATCATTGGGCATCAAACTTAAGTTTCAAAATCGAGGGTTTATTTCATATTACACAATTTGGACTTAGAGAGCTCAGTGTAAGGCGAATGTTCGAGGGATTTTCAAAGGGATTGTTGGGGTAAGAGTTATTAACTCATTTTTGATTAAATTTCACTAATCTATCATTGATTTTATCATTTAATTAGGCATATGGGTTGAAAAATTGGGAAAAATGAAGGAAACTTCTTAGGCCGAATTTTGGGGATTTGAGGGGGATTTTGGTATCGGATTTGTATAATTCTTTTATGGTTGGACTCAATATCAAATGGGTGTTCAGTATTTGTAATTTTGGTCGAGTTCCGAGATGTGGGCCCAGGTTGACTTTTCGGGACAATTTTCTTATTCTTTGCTAAAATCATTATTTTATTTAAACTAGTTTCCTATAGTTATATTTATTGTATGAAATTGTTTTGGCTAGATTCGAGTCGTTCGGAGTCAGAAAATCGAGGGAAATGCCTTCTAATTGCTTGATTGAGTGTGGTTTGAGGTAAGTGACTTGTCTAACCTTGTGTGGGAGAAATTTCCCTTAGGATTTGGTACTGTTGTGAAAATTTGTGATATGTGAAGGCCGTGTACGCAAGGTGACAAGTGTGTACACAGGCTAAATGTTGAAATTCCGGTTTTAGCTACTTAGTTTTCCTTTTATGCCTTAATTGAGTTACTTTAGCATGTTATAGTCATCATGTTTAGCCTAATTTCACATGTCTACTTGTATTATCTCTTAAGTCTACTTGTACTACATGCTTAGTTGAATTACTGGCTTTCTTGATTCCGTATTCATCACTTAACTGCAGAATTCATTACTTAAAATTTCTATCCTTCAAATAACTTGTTGTTGAATTTGGTGTTGAGTTACAAAGGCCGTGGTTTCTATTGAGACAAGGTGTAAGTTGTGCAGTGTCATATTATTTAGCTGTTATGTTTGACATTTGTGTTATTATTGAGGTGATTGTTTGGTTGTTTGCACGGGATTTCTGCCCTGCACTTGTTACTATTTGCACAAGGTGTCCACCGTGCCATTGTGGTTATTGATACGCATGTGGTGCTATAAGGTCTGGGTGTTGAAATGCATATGGTGAGATAAGGTGGGCTTGATACGCGTGGCTAGTAGGGGAACTACTAGAAGCCATGTAGTGTGATAAGGTGGGCTAAACCGTGGAATGCTATTTCGAGAAAATGATTTTCAAAAAAATATAAAGGCCCCCGCTGTGATATAAGGAACGTGAGTTATTTATGATTTGGGACTACGAGGCGGTACCTCGGGAGTTCCCCTGTTGATCTTCTCCAATTGTATTATTTGCTTGTTGTTTCCTTAACATGTAAGATTCTTGTTTTTCCTTCCATATTGTATTTGCTTTCTTTGATTCCGTGTTGTTACTTTCCATAAATTCTTTATTATTTCACCTCCCTACCATTCTTATTATTTCATTATACTTTCTGCCTTGTTTCTTATTATCTCCAGTAGGGCCATGACCTAACCTCGTCACTACTCTACTGAGGTTAGTCTTGGCACTTACTAGGTACCATTTTGGTGTACTCATACTACACTTCTGCACATATTTTTGTGTAGATCCAGGTACATCCTATTAGCCTTGGTATTAGCACGTTGTGTTGCTACTTTGGAATTTCAAGGTACATCTGCCCGCGTCCGCATGCCTCGGAGTTCCCTTTTATCCTGTTCCTTTCTTATTTCTTTATATCTTTATGGTCAGTGATGTATTGGAGTGTTCAGTTTTCTATCTAGCACTTGTGACTTATATTTCACCGGGTTTTGAAAAATGTACATGTTGAGTTGCAGATTTGTTTTATATAGTTGATGACGTTTTGAGATTTAAATTATTTTTAGTTATTCCGCATGTTTGTTAGACTTACCTAGTCTTAGAGACTAGGTGCCGTCATGACATTCTACAGAGTGGATAATGGGTCATGACAAGTTTGTATCAGAGCCAGTTTTATAGGTGTTGCGAGTCACAAGCAGGTTTAGTAGAGTCTCGCGGATCGGTACAGAGACATCTGTACTTATCTTTGGGAGGCTGTGGAACTGTTAGGAAAAGCTTCATTTCTTTGATTTCTTATGGTGCAAAATTTTGACTTCAGATTCTAAACTTTTGTCTTTCTATCTTCTCACAGATGGTGAGGATACGTATAACCGGATTAGATGACCAGACACTCGCGCCCCTGCTAGAGCCATGAGAGGTCGGGGCTAGGGTAGAGGCAGAGGACGTCCACGTGGTGTATCAAGAGCACTCGCACGAGCTGCTATAGGGGAGACACCGGTAGCTCCAGTTGGAGGGCAGGCACCTGAGATGCCTGTTACTACACCATCTCTCCAAGGGACTCTCGCCCAGTTTCTGAGCATGTTAGGCACTTTAGCTTAGGCAGGGTTGATCCTACTTGCTCCTGCCATATCTCAGGCCGCGGGAGGAGCACAGACTCTCACCGCCCATACCCCAGAGCATCGAGTTCATATTGACCAGGTTCTAGAGGTCATACCAGTACAACCGGTAGCCCCAATTCAGCCTGAGGTTAGGGCATCATTTTCTGAGGGGGAGCAGCTCATGCTCGAGAGGTACAAGAAGTACCACCCTCCTACTTTTAGTGGCTTGGAGTCAGAGGATGCTAGGGTTTACTTGAGAAGTTCCTGTCACGACCCAAATCGATGGGCCGCGATGGGCACCCAGTACCTCACCCAAACGAGTGCCAACGTAACGTATCTTTCTTATTACATCATCATAGGTAAGTGGGCCAGAAAGGGCATCATGAGATAAACAGAGTAAATATGAGGGAATACCCGACAAAGAATGACCCAAGGCAATACAATCTTTCATATACATTACATATGTCTACAAGCCTCTAAGAGTACACAAACGTCATAAGGCTGGGACAGGGCCCCGACATACCAGTCAATACATGTCTAAATCATACTAACAAAATAAGTAACTCCGGAGCAAATGGAGCGCAACAACATCTCCCATTGAGCTGATAGCCTACTTGGAGGACTCTCAACCTGTCTATCGGGACCTGCGGGCATGAAACACAACGTCCCCAGGCAAAAGGGACGTCATTACAAATAATGTACCAAGTATGTAAGGAATGAAAATAAGTAAATAATAGACATGAGAGAAACATAGAGTAAAAGACTCAACATGTATATCTGAATAGCATTGTGAATCATTTAATATGATAATGTTATACATATGCATATAAATGTCATACCATGCATGAGTATATGCATTCATAACATCATCAAGCCTCTGAGGGCATCCCATCATATCATCTCGACCACTGTAGGTAAATCATCAACGTATACTAGCTGATCAGGTGGTGGTGCGTATATAACGCCGTAAACTTTTCCTATATCCCATATCCCATATATATATATACACACATATATATACATATACATATATATATATAACGCCATCTGGTCATGGGTCAATGTAAACGAATACAATGCATGAGGAATACATTAATAAAATTTTTCGGAGTGTCATAAGACCATTATGCCTTTGATTATTATCGTGAAATAAACTTTATCAACTTACGTATTTTCTGAGACCTATGAACAGATGATAGAATAATAAGACACATGGGGAATCGAGAACATATGCATCTCTAATATTTATATGAATAGAGTCATTTATAGAAATTGTGCATTAGCTCGTTTCGTTTGTGTCGTATAGATCATGCCAAAGAAAGAAGGGATAGCCGTAACATACCTTAGCTGATTCTCTTGATAATCCCTCTAACACACGTCAATTGCAATAAAACATGTATCGGCGAGATCGAAGTAGGAAAAAATTTGTATGATATTCTTGAGGAAGATTGCACCGTGTTCTCTTAGAATTGCAAATCCCGTTTCTCTTATGCAATATAACTTCGTATGAAATCTTTTTGAAGCAAAATCACGTTGCCAATCTATCTCACTTTGTAAATTTGATCATAATCTTGTGTATGCCTTTTATTGATGCTTCATCCGTATGTTTGCTGACATTTCACAATGTCATAAGACTCTTTCACTTTGTGAATTTAGAAAGGCTTCCTTAATAGCATTTTCCAACCAAAAAGGAGATATAGATGTAAGTAGTGCCACCACCTCCTTAGGCATGATACTGTTGGCAATTTGCTGCCAAACCTTCATGATCCCACATGGATTAATGACCCCCCCAACAATTATCCAAATATTTACTTAAATAATTATCCACAAAATTCAATAACAAGTTAATCTCCCACTTAAAAATTCATAATTACCCAATTATCCACATAATTAAGAATTATCTCAAATTACTTAAAATACTACTCATTTTTAACACATCTTATACCCCTCACTATCATGGTCATGTGTTACCTTGTATGGCAATAGTCCATAAATACGATGTATTGTAGCTTGGACAGTATGTTATCTCAAAGTGTTAAACTTCAACGAAATTTACTTTCTTCGATTCGCTTACCCTCACGAATCTACATATCACTTGTTTGGAATAACGTAATACTTATAATCTCAAAATAATCTCATTCCCGAGCTTACGTTGATTAATCTTACGACAAAATGTTAAAGTACAAAATGAGGGATGTAACATCTCATTTATTACTTTCAGTGGCTTGGCGTCAGAGGATGCCCAAGTTTTCTTGAGGAGTGCCACCGTATCCTCCGTACTATGGGTATTGCGGAGTCTAGTGGGGTTGCTTTCACTACATTCCAGCTTAAGGGAGCAGCTTATCAGTGGTGGCGAGCATATGAGTTGGGTAGTCCGGCCGAGGCAGCTTCACTCACTTGGACTCAGTTTCTCAAGTATGTTCTTGAGGGAGTATGTTCCCTAGAGTCTTAAAGATGTATGGCGCGCAGAGTTTGAGTAGTTACGCCAGGGTTCTATGACCTTGTTAGAGTATGCAGTCCAGTTCAGGTATTTGGTTAGGCATGCCCCAGCCTTGGCTGCTACTATTATAGAGCGGTTCTGTCAATGTATCAAGGGGCTAAACCTCGGTATCAGATTTAGCATGGCCCAAGAATTGGAGATGGACATCGCATACTAGCAGGTAGTGGGGATTGCTAGGAGATTGGAAAGTATGCTGACTTAGGAGAGAGAGGAGAGAGAGAGAGGCCAAAAGGTCTCGAGATTTTGGCACATACAGTGGTACCCGTGCTCTAGTTGCAGCTCGTCATGGTAAGGGCTCTGTGATTCGCCCTGTTCATTCAGCACTTCCAGCTTCTAGCGGTACTTCGGCCACTCCTAGGCCTCAGGATCCCTATTATGCACCGCCATTATTTAGTGCACCTCTTGCATAGGGTGCTTTCAGTGGTCAGTCCAACTGATCAGGACTGAGCCAGACACAGTAGCCACGTCCTTCAAGTACTTGTTTTGAGTGTGGTGACACTCATCATATGGTGAGGGATTGCTACAGACTCAAGAGGGATGCACCTTCATAGTCTAGTCAGGCTCTACATGCTCTAGCGGGTCCTTAGGCTATGGTTATTGCATCAGCTACGACTCCACCTATACAACCAGCTCAAGGTGGAAGTCGAGCGGGTAGTGGTCGCCCTAGATGAAGGCAATTGCATTAGAATCTATCATCACATGTATTGTTCTGGGTCTGTTATAGAGATGCATCAGTCTTATTTGATCCAGTATTGCTTTATTCATATGTGTCCTCTTATTTTGCTCCATATTTGGGGGTATCCCGTGATTATTTTAGTTCTCCTATCTATGTGTCTACATCTGTGGGAGATTCTATTGTTGTTGACCATATGTATCAGTCATGTTTGGTTGTTATTAGTGGTTTTGAGATCAGAGCTGATTTATTATTGCTCAGTATGGTAGATTATGATATTATCTTGGGTATGAACTGATTGTCGCCCCATTATGCTATTCTTGATTGTCATGCCAAGACCATGATGCTGGCTATGCCAAGCTTACCGTGGTTAGAGTGGATGGGTATGTTAGATTACACTCCCAGCAGAGTTATTTCATTTCTAAAGGCTAAACGGATGGTTGAGAAGGGGTGCGATACGTATCTAGCATATGTGAGAGATGTCGGTGTTGATACTCCTACCATTGAGTTAGTTCCGGTAGTGAGAGATTATCTTGATATATTCTCTGTGGATCTTTCGGGCATGCTGCCCGATAGGGATATCGACTTTGGTATTGATTTGTTACCGGACATTCAGCCCATCTTTATTCCTCTATATCGTATGGCCCCACTAGAGTTGAAGGAGAATTTGCAAGAGTTGCTTGATAACGACTTCATTTGGCCCAATGTGACACCTTGGGGTGCTCTAGTCTTGTTTGTAAAGAAGAAGGATGGTTCTATGCGCATGTGTATTGATTATCTACAGTTGAACAAGGTTATAGTGAAGAACATGTATCCATTGCCACGTATTGATGACCTATTTGATCAGCTACATGGTGCTAGATTGTTCTCAAAGATTGACTTGCAGTCAGGCTATTATAAGTTGAAGATTCGGGAGCCAGATATTCTGAAGACTGCTTTCAGGACTCGGTATGATCATTATGAGTTCTTTGTGATGTCTTTTGGGCTGACCAATACACCAGAAACATTTATGTACTTGATGAACAGTGTATTCTGACCCTATCTTGACTCATTCGTCATTGTGTTTATTGACGACATTCTGGTGTTTCCCAGAGCCGGGAGGATTATAAGCAGCACCTAAGGACTGTGCTTCAGACCTTGAGAGGAAAAAAGTTATATGCAAAATTTTCAAAGTGTGAATTCTGGCTTGATTTGGTAGCATTTTTAGGTCATGTAGTATCAAGTGAGTGGATAAAGGTAGATCTGAAGAAGATTGAAGCAGAGCAGAGTTGGCACAAACCGTCCTCAGCTACGAAGATATAGAGTTTTCTTAGTTTGGCGGGGTATTACCGTTGATTTATAGAGGGTTTCTCATCTGTTACAGCACCTATGACCAGACTGACCCAGAAGGGTGCTCCATTGAGGTGGACTGATGAGTGTCTAGAGCACTTTCAAAAGTTCAAGACTGCTTTAACTATAGCCCCAATGTTAGTATTGCTTAAAGGTTCGGGGTCTTACACTGTGTATTGTGACGCATCGCGTATTGGTCTCGGTATGGTGTTAATTCAGGATGGTAGGGTGATTGCCTACGCGTCTCAACAGTTGAAGGTGCATGAAAAGAACTATCATGTACACGAACATTGAGCTAGCAACTATTGTTTATGCCTTGAAGATTTGGCAGCACTATTTGTATTGTGTCCCTTGTGGATCTACACTGATCACCGCAGTCTGCAGCATCTGTTCAAATAGAAGGATCTTAACTTGCGTCAGCGGAGGTGGTTAGAGTTGATTAAAGACCATGATATCACCATTCTATACCATCCTGGGAAGGCCAATATAGTGGCCGATACCTTGAGTCATAGGGCAGCTAGTTTGGGCAGTTTAACATATCTACCAATAGCGGAGAGGCCATTAGCATTTGATGTTCAGGCCTTGGCCAACTAGTTTATTAGATTAGATGTTTCTAAGACGAGCTGAGTTTTGGCTTTTGTGGTTTCTCAGTCTTCTATTTATGATTGTATCGGAGAATGTCCATTTAATGACACCCATTTGGTTGTCCTTAAGGACACGGTTCAGCACGGCGATGCCAAAGAGGTCACTATTAGAGATGATGATATATTACGGATGCAGGGCAGACTATATGTGCCCAATGTAGATGGTTTGCCTGAGTTGATTCTCCAAGAGGCTCACAGTTTGCAGTATTCCATTCATCCAGGTGCCGCGAAGATTTATCAGGACTTGAGGCAACATTATTGGTGGAAGAGAATGAAGAAGGACATAGTGGAGTATGTAGCTCACTGCCTAAATAGTCAGCAGGTGATGTATGAGCATCAATGACCAGGTGGATTGCTTCATACGCTAGATATTTCAGAGTGTAAATGGGAGCGGATTATTATGGATTTTGTTGTTGGGCTCCGATGGACTCAGAGGAGGTTCGATGCAGTTTGGGTGATTGTGGATAGGTTGACCAAGTCTACTCATGGTTCGAGATTATATTTGCGAGATTGTCAGGCTTCATGGCATGCCGGTATCCATCATCTCTAACTGGGGTACACAGTTTACATCGTGGTTTTGGAGAGCCGTACAACATGAGTTATGTACTCGGGTTAAGTTTAACACATCATTTCACCCCCGGACGGATAGGTAGTCTGAGCACACTATTCAGATATTGGAGGATATGCTCCGTGCATGTGTGATGGAGTTTGGGGGTTCTTGGGATCAATTCTTAAGTTTGCCTACAACAACAGCTATCGGTCGAGCATTCAGATGGCCCCGTATGAGGCTTTGTATGGTAGGTAATGTCGGTCTCCAGTGGGTTGGTTTAAGTCGGGTGAGGCTAGGCTATTCGGTACAGACTTAGTTCAGGATGCTTTAGAAAAGGTTAAATTGATTCAGGATCGACTTCGTACAGCCTAATCCAAGCAGAAAAGTTATGTAATCGGAATGTTCGCGATGTTGCATTCAAGGTTGGGAAGGGGGCCTTGCTCCATGTTTCGCCCATGGAGGGTGTTATGAGGTTTGGGAAGAAAGTCTAGTTGAGCCCTAGGTATATCGGGCCTTTTGAGATTCTTGAGAGGATTGGAGAGGTAGCCTACAGACTTGCACTACCACCTATTCTAGCTGTAGTTCATCCAGTATTCCATGTTTCTATGCTCCAAAAGTATTACGTCGATCCGTATCATATGGTAAACTTTAGCTCAGCCTAGTTGGACAAGGATTTGTCTTATATTGAGGAGCTGGTGGCCATTTTGGATAGGCAGGTCCCAAAATTGAGGTCGAAAAACATTGCTTCAGTGAAGGTTTAGTGGAGGGTTCAGCCAGTCGAGGAGGCAACTTGGGAGACCGAGCATGATATGCGTAGCCATTATCCCCATGTTTTCACCACTTCAGGTATGTTTCTATACTCGTTCGAGGCCGAATATTTGTTTTAAGAGGGGGAGGATGTAATGACCTGACCGGTCATTTTGAGTGTATTAGCCCCAATCCCCTATTTATTTCTTTCTCTATGTTATACTGTGATTATGTGACTTGCCAGGGTGCTTGGTTTTGGTTTCGGATGAGTTTCAGGGTGAAATAGGACACATAGTCCCTAAATTTGAAGTTTAAGTCGTAGGAGTTAACCATAGTTTGACTTGTGTGAAGAAAATTCCGGAATAGAATTTTGACGGTTCCAATTGCTTCGTATGGTAATTTTGGTCTTAAGAGCGTGTCCAAATGTTGATTTGGAGGTCTGTAGGACGTTTCAGCATATATTGGCCAAAATTGGAAAGTTGGAAGATATTTGAAAAGTTTGACCGGGAGTTGACTTTTTGATATCGGGGTCGGATTTTGATTTCGGAAGTTTAAATAGGTCCGTAATGTTAATTATGACTTGTGTGCAAAATTTAGAGTTAATCGGAGTTGTTTTGGTATGAATCGACATTAGTTTTGAAAATTTTGGAAGTTCATGAGTTTTTAGGCTTGAATAGATGTGTGATTCATGATTTTAGCGTTGTTTGATGTGATTTGACACTTTGAGCATGCTTCTATGATGTTTTAGGACTTTTTGTTATGTTCAGTTGAGGTCCCGGGGGCCTCGAGTGTGATTCAGATCATGTTCGGCGCAATTCGGATCATTGAAGAATAACTGAAGTTGCTGTTTTTCTCAGGTCTGGTTTCCTTTAATGCGATCACGAGGTTTGGTCGGCGATTGCAAAGTGTTCTTGTGGAATGTTGTTTTTACTCTACGCGTTCGCAGAGAGAGGGACATGATCACGGAAGGTTGGTCCCCTGTGAGTCGCAAACACGTGGTGAAGGTTGCATTCGCGTAGAGGAATTGGGTGCAACAGGTTCACGTGTAGTTGTGCTTCACGATCGTGTGGGTGCATTCACGATCCCGTAGGTCTGGGTATTCATTTTTCCGCGTTCGCATGGAGTGAACCGCGTTTGCGAATGTCATTTTGGTGGCGGCCTTGTTTTCTTCTTCGCGATCGCGAAGGATATTCCGCGATCGCGATGTGTAAAGTACTGGGAAATATACTTAAGTTTCAAAATCGATGGTTTATTTCATATTACACAATTTGGACTTAGAGAGCTCGGTGTAAGGCAAAATTTCGAGGGATTTTCTGAGGAATTGTTGGGGTAAGAGTTATTAACTCGTTTTGGATTAAATTCCACTAATCTATCATTGATTTTATCATTTAATTAGGGATTTGGGTTGAAAATTTTGGAAAGAATTAGGAAACTTCTTGGGCCGAATTTTGGGGATTTGTGCGGGATTTTGGTATCGAATTTGTGTAATTTTTGTATGGTTAGAGTCGATATCGAATGGGTGTTCGATTTTTGTAATTTTGGTCGGGCTCCGAGACGCAGGCCTCGGTTGACCTTTTGGGGCGATTTTCTAATTCTTTTCTAAAATCATTATTTCATTATTTAAACTAGTTTCATATAGTTATATTTATAGTATGAAATTGTTTTGGCTAGTTTCGAGCCGTTCGGAGTCGGAAAATCAAGGGAAAGGCGTTCTAATTGATTGATTGAGCATAGTTTGAGGTAAGTGACTTGTCTCACCTTGTGTGAGGGAAATTCCCCTTAGGATTTGGTACTGTTGTGATAATCTGTGATATGTGAAGACCGTGTACGCAAGGTAACGAGTGTGTACACGGGCTAAATGTAGAAATTTCGATTTTAGCTAAGTAGTTTCCTTTTTATGACTTAATTGTGTTACTTTAGCATGTCATAGTCATCATGTTTAGCCTAATTTCACATGTCTACTTGTCTTATGTCTTAATTGCAACTTGTACTACATGCTTAGTTGAATTACTTGCTTTCTTGATTCCATATTCATCACTTAACTGTGAAATTCTTTACTTGAAATTGCTATTCTTGAAATATCTTGTTGTTGAGTTTGGTGTTGAGTTGCAAAGGCCGTGATATCTATTGAGACAAGGTGTAAGTTGTGTAGTGTCATTTTATTTAGCTGTTATGTTTGGCATTTGTGTTATTGTTGAGGTGATTGTTTGGTTGTTTGCACGCGATTTCTGCCGTGCGGGTGTTACTATTTGCACGAGATTTCGGCCGTGCCGTTGTGATTATTGATACACATATGGTGGTATAAGTTCTGGGTGTTGAAATGCATGCGGTGAGATAAGGTGGGCTTGATATGCGTGGCTAGTAGGGGAACTACTAGAAGCCATGCGTTGTGATAAGGTGGGCTAAAACGCGGGATGCTATTTCGGGAAAATGATTTTCAAAACAAAATATAAAGAATCCCCCGGTGATATGAGGAAAGACTGTGAGTTATTTTATCATTTAGGACTATAAGGCAGTACCTCGGGAGTGCCCATGTTGTTCTTCTCCATTTGCTGTATTGTTTGCTTGTTGTTTCCTTAACATGTAAGATTCTTGTTTTTCTTTCCGTGTTGTTGCTTTATTTGATTCCGTGTTGTACTTTCCGTAAATTCTTTATTGTTTCACTTCCCTGTCATTCTTATTATATCATTATACCTTCTGCCTTGTTTCTTATTATCCCCAGTAGGGCCTTGACATGTTCTTGTCACTACTCTACCGAGGTTTGGCTTGGCACTTACTGGGTATCGTTGTGGTGTACTACACTTCTACACATGTGTTTGTGTAGATCGGGATACATCCTATCGGCCTCGGTATTAGCACGATGTGTTGCTGCTTTGGAGACTTCAAGATACACCTGCCCGCGCTCGCAGGTCTCGGAGTTCCCTTCTATCCTTTTTTCTTTCTTATTTCTTTATACCTTTATGGACAATGATGCATAGGAGTGTTCAGTACTATATATAGCGCTTGTGACTTATATTTCACTGGTTTTTGGGAAATGTAAATGTTGAGTCGCAGATTTGTTTTATATAGTTGTTGATGTTTTGAGATAAATTATTGTTCAGTTATTATGCATGTTTGTTAGGCTTACCTAGTCATAGAGACTAGGTGCCGTCACGCATCCTACGGAGGTGATTTGGGGTCTTGACAAATTCTCTGTTCAAAATCGCCTCTTACTGAGCCTAGGGTTCCAAAATATGAAAAATGAGGCCGAAACTCCCGTCTCTCAGCTTTTATCTAGGCACAGATATCGCAAATACGACCTGGGATTTGCAAACCGGACCCCGCAAATTCGAAGAAGTTATCGCAAATGCGAACTCCCCACATCTCTGCTATCATCGCAATTGCGACGACTAGTTCGCAAATACGAACACTAGAACTTCGCAAACATGATCAAATGATCGCAAATGCGATCGTTGTTGTTCCTAGGTTCCTTTCTCAATTGCGAACAAAATATTTGCAAATGTGATTCCCTAACTCGCAATTGCGAGGTTTGCAGACCACACCAGCAATAGAGGGTCATCAACTATTCTCCAAGGTCCAAAATAAGTCCGTCGCCTTCCGAAACTCACCTGAGCCAGTCGGGCTCCAAACCAAATGTGCACACAGGTGTAATACATATGGACTTGCTCGCGATCAAAACACCAAAATAACACCTAGAAGTACGAATCAGACATCAAAATGAATGAATATTTCAAAGAAATCTAAGAACATGCAAATTTATAGCTAGACATCTGAATCACATCAAATCAACTCCGTTTTGTACCAAATTTTGCAGTCAAATCATAAATAGTGAAATGAACGTATTCCAAGTTCTGGAAACGAAGTTTGAACCCGTTAAAAACAAAGTCAACCTACGGTTAAAATTAGAAATTCTTGTCACGGCCCCAATTTCCCTCTGTGGGATGTCGTGATGGAATTTAATCTCTAAGACTAGGTAATCCTAACATTCATGCAGAATATAACGAAAATAATAATTAAAGTCTCAATAACTCACCAACTAATGTAATAAACTCTGCAACTCAGCATGTACAACTTCCCAAAACCCGGTGATAACAAGTCATAAGCTCTACGAATAAGTACTAATCATCCCTATACAACAATTTGTTTAAAAAGGGAAAGGAAATGAAGTTGACTAGATATAGGGGGACTCCGAGGCCTGTTGCGGACGCAAACAAATTTACCTTTAAGTCTCCGAAGCTGAGCTCTCACAAGTGCCTGGACTACTAGGAGGTACCTGGATCTGTTAAAAAAGATGTGCAAAAATGTAGCAGGAGTACACCATTAAGTGCCAAGTCTAACCTAGGTAGAGTAGTGACGAGGTCAGGTCAATGCCCAACTAGAATAATAAGAACTGAACGAGTAATTAACAATGTAATAATAATAATAATAATGGAAATGAAATAAGTAAGAAATTTGCTTAGATTGGCTACAATGAACAAGACAAATAATGCATCACGGAAGAAAAGACGGAAACAAGCAACAAAACACAAGTGAAGTAATAGAAAAGTGACAACAAAAATCACTACCGAGGTACTGCATCGTAGTCTCAAATCACAAATAATTTCACAATCTTTCCGTAAATCATCGGGGGAGCCTTGCATTTAGTTTTAAAAATTATTTTCCCAAAATAGCTTCCTGTGTTTTAGCCCACCTTATCACACTGCGTGACTTCAAGTAGTTCCTTTACTGGCAACACGCGTATCAATCCCACCTTATCTCAACGTATGCATTTTAACCCCAAAATCTTATACCACTGCATGCGTATCAATATCACAACATATCACAATTTTCACCTCAAGTGCCGAATAACACAACGTGCCAAGAAATCAATAAGAATATTGCTTTCATAACAAATATCCCATGGCTCAACCACAATATGCACATGTGATGACTCGATAGGTTATCTAGAGTTTTAGAACCTAATTCTATTTTTTGAAGCCTCAAATACCTTATTTTAGCCTTTTTTATTTGCGTGCGCCGTCCGGGTCTTTTTCTGGAAGGCTGTTATGTTAGAAATTAATAAATTATGAAATTTTTCCTTAAAAATTTATTTGACTTGACTTCGATCAACGTTTTAAGCAAATGGATTCAGATCCATATTTTAACGGTCCCAATGGGTCCTTATCTTGATTTGGGACTTGGGCGTATGCCCGGAATCGAATTCGGAGGTCCCTAGCTCAAGTTTTTGTATTTTGTTGAAAAATTAAAGTTTGAAGGCTTAATGAATCTAAAAGTTTTACCAATATTTTTTTATTGATATCGGGTTTGTATTTTTTGTTTCGGAACTCGGTATAGGTCCATTACTATATTTATGACTTGTCTATCAAATTTGGTGAGAAACAGAGTTGGTTTGATGTTATTTAGAAGTCTGGTTGTTAAAATAGAGTTTCTAAAGTTTTTTTGAAAATTCCATTTGATTTGGTGTCCGATTCATATTCTAGGTGATATTTTGGCTATTTGATCGCGCGGGCAAGTTTGTATAATGTTTTTGGACTTGTGTGCATGTTTGTTTTTGAGCCCCGTGGGCTCGGGTGAGTTTTGGATAGACTGCAAAGTGAAATTGGACTTAGAATCATAGCTAATGCATTTAGTTTTTGGTTTCTGCTGCAGATCTCGCATTTGTGAAGAACCATTCGCATTTGTTCGCCTGGGGATGGATGGGGGGGGGGGGGTCCTTGCATTTGCGAGGAAAAGTTCGCAATTGCAAACTTGAAATCTTTGCTTTTGCGAAGGCAGAGTCGTAATTGCGACTCAACACAATTTTGATAATCTTCGCGTTTTAGAAGAATGGTCCGTATTTGCGAGGGCACCATGGTTCGCATTTGCGACCATTTTATCGCAATTGCGATCACTGGGATTCCGAGAGGTGTTCACAATTGTGACCTCTTTCTTACAATTGCGATGTTCGCAATTGTGAACAAGATATCGCAATTGCGACATCTGCAGCTGGGTAAAAATTGAGTTAGACGGGATTTTCTCTCATTCTTCAAATTTTCAAACCTAGAGAACCCTAGAGGCAATTTTCCTAAGAGACCTTCTTCTCCAATTCATTGGTAAGTGATTCTAACCTATTTTCTTTCAATCTTCCATTACATTTCAATCTAAAATCTAGTATTTTCATGGTGGAATTTGGGAGTTTTGGTAGAATTAGGAATTTTTGTAAAATTAGAATTTAGACCTCAAATTGAGGTCAAATTTCTAAATAAATTGCATAATTGGGCTCGGGGGTAAATGGGTAATCGGGTTTTGGTTCAAATTTCGGGCTTAAATCAAGTGAGCCCGGGAGTTGACTCTTGTTGACTTTTTCATTAATAATCTAAATTGAATCTTTTGCAATCATGGGTAGTTCCTAAGGCTTATTTTGGATCGTTTGGTTTAATAAGTAGCTAGATTTGGTTGGTTTGGAGGCTTGTTTGAAAGTCAAAGCCTTGGTTGAAATGTGAGTTGATCTTTGGAGCGAGGTAAGTGTCGTGGTTAACCTTGACTTGAGGGATTAGGACTTGTTTGTCTATTTGCTACCTGTTTAGATGTTGGGTACAACGTATATGTGAGATGATGAGTACTAATGCATTGTTGTTGTGTTAAAGCATGCGGGTGGGACTTGTTTCTTGTAATTTATTACTTTCCTTGATCATGATATTCATGCTTAGACTAGGTAATCACTAAATTGATCATTCTTTCTGCATTTATGGACTGTTTATGATAATTGAGTATTGTTTCTAAAATTGAGGTTGGTTTTATGGAACCACTGTTGACGTAAAGATTGTCTTTGTTTATTTTATCTCCCCATTGTTATATGGAAGGGAGAGTATTAATGCATGAAGGGTGATGCCATGCCATGTTTGAGAGTTAATGTACTAAGGGTGATGATGTGCCATGTTTGAGAGTTAATGCACAAAGGGTAATGGCATGCCATATTTGAGAGTTAATGCACGAAGGGTGATGGCGTGCCGTATGTATTGATTTACGATGAAAGTGAGAGTAAAATCACGAAGGGTGATGTCGTGCTGTTAGTATGGATTCATAGTGAGGTTGAGAGTAAAAACACAAAGGGTGATGCCATGCAATTTTGTTGATTATGTTTACTCCTGTTACTAGTTAAAGGCTTATTGACTGTTTTGGTTATCATTTCCTGTTGTAGTTATCGTATCTTGTACCCCTTTTGCATGTCCCCTCCCAATGGCATATGTTTAGCCGTTAATTATTATTATGTTGTACGTATATTGTTATTTACATAGGTTTATTTACGTAGATGTCTTGTCATATCCTCGTCACTACCTCGTCGAGGTTAGGCTCGACACTTACGGAGTACATTAGGTCGGTTGTACTCATACTACACTCTGCACTTCTTGTGTATATTTTGGTACCTGTCCCAGATGTCTGTGAGACATTTCAGCTTGGAACTGCTTTTGGAGACTCGACATAGATCTGCTGGAGTCCTTAGATGGTTGAACTTATTTCAAACCCTATATGTTGAAACTCTAGAAGCTCGTGAATTGTGACTCTAGATCCACGGTGTACTTAGATATTATTGGTTTTCATGTCATTCCGCACTCAGTTTTAGTTTCATTTTGGCTTAATTTATTTTACTTATTGAAGCTAATTAAAATTGGCTTAAAGATCCTCTAATGTTGGCTTGCCTAGCAAGTGAAATGTTAGGCGCCATCACGGTCTCAATGTTGGGAATTTCAGGTCGTGAGAAGTTGGTTTCAGAGCACTAGGTTTCCTAGTTCTCACGAGTCACGATCAGGCTTAGTAGAGTTTGAAGAATCGGTACGGAGATGTTTGTACGTATCTTCCAGAGGCTATGAGGTTTAGGAATAAATTTCACTTCTATTCATCTTTGTCGTGCGATTTTATTCTCTCGTTGATAATTGAACTCATCTACTCTTGTTCTCTCATAGATGACGAGAACACGTACTGCATCTTCAGCTAGAGCCCCAGTAGAAGCTCCTACTAGGGGCAGAGGTCGAGGCCGAGGTCACGCTAGAGGCCGAGGAAGGGGCAGAGCTCAGCCTAGAGCTCGAGTAGCAACACGCGCAGTGGAGCCTCAGGTGGATTTTAATGAGGAGGTTCCAGCTCATACTGTACCTGTTGGACCAACTTAGGCTCCGTAAGGGTTCATCGCCACCCTAGTGCTTCAGGATGCTCTAGTCCGCTTGGTGGAACTTATGGAGAGTGTGGCCTAGGCCGGTACATTTTCTAAGGCACCAGACATCTATCAGGCTGGAGGAGGATCACAAACTCCCGTTACTCACACTCTAGATTAGGTGGATCCCCATTATCAAACTCCAGCAGCCCTGCTAGTTGGTGTAGTTTAGCCGATTGTTGCAGAACAGGTCGGTGATGTGCCATCCATGTCTTCTGAGGGATTATTGAGATTTGACAAGTTTACCAAGCTCTTCCCAGTTCACTATAGTGGTGCACCTTCTGAGGACCCATATGGTTATCTTGACCGATGCCATGAGGAGCTGCGGAACATGGGTATAGTTGAGACCAATAAGGTTGATTTTGTTGTGTTTCAGATGACGTGTTCCACCAAGATATGGTGGAAGGATTATGTATCTACATATCTACATGAATAGCTGGGTCACTTGTTCATACTTGGGACTAGTTCTCTTAGCTATTTCTTGAGAAGTTCCTTCCTATCATACTGAGAGAGGATTACCACATGCAGTTTGAGCATCTCTAGCAAGGCAGTATGTCAGTCACTCTGTATGAGACCCATTTTGTGGACCTAGCCCGTCATGCTCTTCTTCTGATTCATACTGAGAGAGAGAGAGAGAGAGAGGGTGAAGAGGTTTATTGGGGGACTCACTCAACCTATCAAGCTACAGATGGCCAAGGATATTGGGGGTGAGATTTTTTTCCAGACGGCTGCTAATGTCGCCAGGTGTATCAAGATGGTTCTTGCACAGGAGAAAGGGCAGGGGTCTGATTAGAGGCCTCATCATTGCAGTGGTTTCATTTGTTCCTCTTATGGAGGCAGAGGTACTTTTGGTAGAGGCCATCTTCCTAGGACGTTTCATTCAGCGCTCCAGGCATCTTACAATGCTTAGGTTGCCGGGGTCCTCATATGTCTCATTCCAACTAGCTAGCCTACGGTGCACCACCAGCTCTATTAGTGCACCTCCGCTCTAGAGCTTTCAGGGTGGTTACTTAGGTCGATAGGGTCAGTTTCAAGATCGGCAGTCTCATTAACCGATGTCCTGCTATACTTGTGGTGACCCGAGGCACATTGCTAGATTTTGCCCACGGACATCGGGCGGCTCACAACTGCAGGGTTCTCGTGCCATGGTCCTGGCACCGGATGATTCACCGCTCGCTCAACCATCTAGAGGTAGGGGTCAGGCAACTAGAGGTGGAGGTCAGGCCGTCAGAGGTGGAGGCCATCCAACTAGGGCCCGTCTAAGAGATGTAGTTTAGACTGGTGGGGCCCAGCCCGATGTTATGCTTTTCTAGCCAGGCTTGAGGCTTAGTCATCTAACACTGTTATCATATGTATTGTTTCAGTTCTCCATAGAGATGCTTCAGTTCTATTTGATTCAGGCTCTACTTATTCCTTTTTGTCATCCTATTTTGCTTCATATCTAGTTGTGCCTCGTGATTCTTTGAGTGCTCCTATGTATGTGTCCACACCTGTTGGAGATTCTGTTATTGTAGATTGTGGCTATCGCTCGTGTGTGGTTATCATTAGGGGTTTGAGACTAGCGTAGATCTTCTACTTCTCGATATGATAGATTTTGATGTTATCTTAGGTATGGGTTGGCTGCCACCTTATCATGCTATATTGGATTGTCACGCAAAGACGATTACCTTAGTCTTGACGGGGTTGCCTTGATTAGAGTGGAGAGAGACTCCTGGCCATTCTACCAGCAGGTTTATCTCTTATGTGAAGGCTCTACATATGGTCGAGAAGGGTTTTCTAGCTTATTTAGCTTATGTTCGCGATTCAAGTGTGGAGGTTGCTTCCATGGATTTAGTATCAGTTTTTCATGAGTTTCCAGAGGTGTTTCTTGTAGACTTGTCGGGGATGCCACCCGATAGGGATATTGACTTGGCTCTAGGTACTCAACCCATTTCTATTCTGCCATACCGTATGGCCTGCTAGAGTTGAAGGAATTGAAGGAGCAGTTGCAAGATTTTCTTGATAAGGGCTTCATTAGACCTAGTGTCTCTCCCTGGGGGTGCCTATGTTGTTCGTGAAGAAGAAAGATGGATTGATGAGGATGCGCATAGATTACCGGCAATTGAACAAAGTCACCATCAAGAATAAGTATCCATTGTCGATGATTGATAACTTATTTGATCAGCTTTAGGGCGCCAAGGTGTTTTCAAAGATTGATTTGAGGGCTGGCTACCATCAGTTTAGGATTAGGGAATCCGATGTCCCTAAGACAGCTTTTCGGACTCAGTATGGGCATTATGAGTTTCTAGTAATGTCATTTGGGCTAGCAAATTCCCCAACATCATTTATGGATTTGATGAACCAGTGTCCAAACCTTATTTGGATTCCTTTGTGATTGTGTTTATTGATGATATCTTGATTTACTCCTGTAATCGAAAGGAGCACGAGCAATATCTTCGGATTGTACTTCAGACTCTAAGAGACAACCAGTTATATGTGAAGTTTTCAAAATGTGAGTTTTGGTTGGACTCAGTCGCTTTCTTGGGGCACATCATATCGACAGAGGGCATTCAGGTGGATCCTAAGAAGATTGAGGCAGTTCAGAACTGGCCTAGACCTACTTCAGCTCTGGAGATCCAAAGTTTCTTGGGTTTGGCGGGTTAATACCGTCGATTTGTGGAGGGGTTTTCATCTATAACAGCCCCACTTGACTAGGTTGACCAAGAAGGATGCCTCATTTAGATGGTCAGACAGGTGTGAGGCGAGCTTTCAGAAGCTCAAACTGCTTTGACTACGGGGCCAGTGTTGGTGTTGCCCACAAGTTCAGGATCTTGTACGGTGTATTGTGATACGTGTTGTATTGGACTTGGCGAAGTATTGATGTAGGATATCAGGGTGATTGCATATGTGTCACGGTAGTTGAAGGTTCATAAGAATAATTACCGTGCTCATGACTTAGAGCTGACAGCCATTGTTCATGCACTGAAGATTTGGAGGCACTATCTTTACGGTGTGTCGTGTGAGGTATTCACGGATCATCGGAGCTTGCAGTATTTTTTCAAATAGAAGGATCTCAATTTGAGGTAGAGGAGGTGGTTGGAGCTATTGAAAGACTATGATATCACCATCTTATATCATCCCAGGAAGGCCAATGTGGTGGCCTGTGCCTTGAGTAGAAAGGCAACGAGTGTGGGCAACCTTATATACATTCCAGTCGGTGAGAGACTGCTTGCATCAGATGTTCAAGTTTTGGCCAATCAGTTTATGAGGTTGGATGTTTCAGAGCCCAGTCGTGTTCTAGCTTGTACAGTCACTTGGTCTTCCTTATTTGAGCACATTAGAGAGTGCCAGTATGATGACCCTCATTTGCTTGTCCTTAGGGACATAGTGCGACACGGTGGTACCAAGTAGGTTACTGTTGGAGATGACGGAGTTTGGAGGATGCTTGGTCGTATTTGTGTGCCTAATGTAGATAGACCTTGTGAGTTGATTCTTGAGGAGGCCCACAATTCCTGGTATTCTATCTATCTAGGTTCTGCCAAGATGTATCAGGACTTGCGGTAGCATTATTTATGGAGGAGGATGAAAAAGGATATAGTTACATATGTAGCTCGGTGTCTAAATTGTCAACAAGTAAAGTATGAGCATCAGAGACCTGGTAGTTTGCTTAAGAAGTTAGAGATACCTGAGTGGAAGTGGGAGCATATCACTATGGATTTTGTTGTAGGACTCCCACGGACTAAGAGGAAGTTCGATGCGGTATGGGTCATTTTGGACAGGCCGACCAAGTCATCGCACTTCATTCCTGTGGCAATTACTGATTCTTCAGAGCGATTGGCTGAGAGTTACATCCGTGAGATAGTTCGTCTTCATGGTGTGCCCGTGTCTATCATTTCTGATCGAGGTCCATAGTTCACCTTGCACTTCTAGAGGGCAGTACATGTGAGTTGGGCACCCAGGTTGAGTTGAGCACAACATTTCATCCTCAGACGGACGGACAGTCCAAGCGTACTATTCAGATATTGGAGGATATGCTCCGCTCTTATGTTATAGGCTTTAGAGGTTCTTGGTTTCAGTTCTTACCACTTACGGAGTTTGCGTACAACAACAACTACCAGTCGAGCATTCAGATGGCTTCCTATGAGGCATTATACGAGAGGCAGTGTCATTCTCCAGTTGGATGATTCGAGTCGGGGAAGGCTCGGCTGTTGGGTACAGATTTGGTACAGGATGCCTTGGATAAGGTCAAGATTATTCAGGATTGACTTCGCACAACTTATTCTATGCAAAAGAGTTATGCCGATTGTATAGTTTGTGATATTGCATTCATGGTCGGAGAGAGAGTGTTGCTCCAGGTTTCACCCATGAAGGGTGTGATGAGGTTCGGAAAGAAGGGCAATTTGAGCCCTAGGTATATCGGACCTTTTTAGATTCTTCCGAGAGTGGGTGAGGTGTCTTACAAGCTCGCATTTCCATACTAGTTTGTCAGCAATCCATTCGGTGTTCCATGTTTCCATGCTCCGGAAGTATCACGGTGATCCGTCCCATGTATTAGATTTCAGCTCAATCTAGTTGGATAAGGATTTGACTTATGAGGAGGAGCCGCTGGCTATTCTGGCTTGACAAGTTTGATAGTTGAGGTGTAAGAATTATCCTTCAGTTCGAGTGTAGTGCAAAGGTCAGCCCGTCGAGGCAGCTACTTGGCAGTCTGAGTCAGACATGCGGAGTAGATATCCACACCTTTTCACCAGCCCAGGTACTTTTCTATGTCCGATCGAGGATGAACGATTTTTTTAGAGATGGAGAATATGATGACCCGATAGGTCATCTAGAGTTTTAGAACCTAGTTTTGTGTTTTGAAGCCTCAAATACTCATTTTAGCCTTTCTGGATTGCGTGCGCAATCTAGGTCTTTTTCTAGAAGGTTGTTATGTTAGAAATTGATAAAATATGATATTTTGCCTTAAAAATCCATTTGAGTTGACTCGGTCAATATTTAAGCAAACGGACCTGGATCCATATTTTAATGGTCCCGGTGGGTCCGTATCGTGATTTGGGACTTAGGCGTATGCCCGAAATCAAAAAGTTTACAAATATTTGATTTTATTGATATCGGGTTCGTATTTTTTGTTCCGAAACCCGGTATAGGTCCATTACTATATTTATGACTTGTCTGTCAAATTTGGTGAGAAACGGAGTTAGTTTGACGTAATTCAGACGTCCGGTTGTTAAAATAGAAGTTCTAAAGTTTTCTTGAAAATTTCATTTGATTTGGTGTCCGATTCATACTTCTAGGTGTTATTTTGGCGATTTGATCATGCGAGCAAGTTCATATGATGTTTTTAGACTTGTGTACATGTTTGGTTTGGAGCTCCGAGGGCTCGGGTGAGTTTCGAATAAGCTACAGAGTGAAATTGGACTTATAATCATAGCTGATGCATTTAGTTTCTGGTGTCTGCTACAGATCTCGCATTTGCGAGATTTGGCTCGCTTTTGCAAAGAACCATTTGCATTTGATAGTCTGGGCATGGCTGAGGGGTCCTTGCATTTGCGAGGAAAAGTTCGCAATTGCTAACTTGAAATCTCCGCTTTTGCGAAGGCAGAGTCACAATTGCGAGTGAGCCCGATTTTGATAATCTTCGCATTTGCGAAGAATTGTTCGCATTTACAAGGGCATCAGTGTTATGCATTTGCGATCGCTGGGATTCTGATAGGAGTTCGCAATTGCAACCTCTTTCTCGCATTTGTGATGTTCGTAATTGCGACATCTACAACTAGGTAAATGCTGAGTTAGGCAGGATTTTCTCTCATTCTTCAAATTTTCAAACCTAGAGAACCCTATAGGCGATTTTCCCTAGAGCTCTACTTCCCTAATTCATTGGTAAGTGATTCTAACCTATTTTCTTTCAATATTCCATTACATTTCATAAGATTTCAACCTAAAATGTAGTATTTTTATGGTGGAAATTGGGGGTTTGGGTAGAATTAGGGATTTTATAAAATTGGAATGTAGACCTCAAATTGAGGTCGGATTTCAAAACAAATTGCATAATCAGGCTCGGGGGTGAATGGTCAATCGGGTTTTGGTCCGAATCAGGTTTGGACGTGGTCCCTAGAGTTGACTTTTTCAATAATGACCTAAATTGAATATTTTGCAATCGTGGGTAGTTCCTAAGGCTTATTTTGAATTGTTTGATTGATAATTTGCTAGATTTGGTTGGTTCGGAGGCTTGTTTGAATGGCAAAGCTGTGGTTTAGCTTTGAGTTGATCTTTGGAGTGAGGTATGTGTCATGGTTAACCTTGACTTGAGGGATTAGGACTTGTTCGCCTATTTGCTACCTGTTTAGATGTTGGGTACAACGTATATGTGAGGTGACGAGTACTTATACGTTGTTGTTGGGTTAAAGCATGCAGGTGAGACTTGTTTCTTGTAATTTATTGCTTTCCTTGATCATGATATCCATGCTTAGACTAGTTAATCACTAAATTGATCATTTTTTCTGCATTTATGGAATGTCTATGATAATTGAGTATTGTTTCTGAAATTGAGGTTGGTTTTGTAGAACCATTGTTGACGTAAAGCTTGTCTTTGGTTATTTCATCTCCCCATTGTTATATGCTCATTGTTATATGGTAAGAGAGAGTGTTAATACACGAAGGGTGATGTCGTGCCATGTTTGAGAGTTAATGCATGAAGGGTGATGCAGTATCATATTTGAGAGTTAATGCTCGAAGGGTGATTCTGTGCCATATTTGAGAGTTAATGCACGAAGGGTGATGCCGTGTCGTATCTATTAATTTATGATGAAAGTGAGAGTAAAATCTAAAAGGGTAATGGCGTGCCGTTATTATTGATTCATAGTGAGGTTGAGAGTAAAAACACGAAGGATGATGCCGTGCAGTTTTGTTGATTATGTTTATTCGTGTTACTAGTTAAAGGCATATTAGCTGTTCTGGTTATCATTTTTTGCTGTAGTTATCGTATCTTGTATCCCTTTCCATGTCCCCTCCCAATAGTACATGTTTATCCTTTAAATATTGTTATATTGTACGTATTTTGTTATTTGCACAGGTTTATTTACGTGAGTGTCTTATCATAGCCTCGTCAATACCTCATCACTACCTCGTCGAAGTTAGACTTGACACTTACAGAGTACATTGGGTAATCACACTACACTCTGCACTTCTTGTGCAGATTTTGGTACCAGTCCCAACTGGCCGTGAGGCATTTCAACTTGGAATTGCTTTTGGAGACTTGAGGTAAATTTGTTGGTGTCCGCAGACCTTGAGGTCCCCTTACATTTTTCCCTTAATTAATATTATTATCATTTGAGATAGTTGAACTTATTTCAAACCTTGTATGTTGGAACTCTAGAAGCTCGTGAATTGTGACTCTAGATCCAGGATGTACTTAGATATTTTTGGTTTTTATGTCATTCCGAACTCAGTTTTAGTTTAATTTTGGCTTTATTGATTTTACTTATTGAAACTGATTAAAATTGGCTTAAAGATCCACTAAAGTTGGCTTGCCTAGCAAGTGAAATGTTAGATGCCATCACAGTCCTGAAGGTGGGAATTCCGGGTCGTGACAACACAAGAGTCTCAACAATAATGAGTGGAAATGAGTAACTCGAGAAGAATAATATTTCACATTTTATAGTCCCACCTTAATGTGAATCAAGGCCTTTATAACTCAATACAAATTTCAACAACAAGATATTCCAAG
This sequence comes from Nicotiana tabacum, assembly GCF_000715075.1. Lineage (NCBI taxonomy): Eukaryota > Viridiplantae > Streptophyta > Magnoliopsida > Solanales > Solanaceae > Nicotiana > Nicotiana tabacum. Next base: position 171,883,309 of record NC_134101.1, read on the forward strand.
AATAACGACTTTAAACAAAGAACTCACGGTTAAATAATGAATAAAAAGGGAGGAAACAACAACTTTAACTAAACATATAGAGCAATTAATAAGTAAGAGATAAGACAAGTAGAACATTCGAAGATAGCCTAGTAATGAGGAATATAATATGTTAAGGTAACTCAATTAACGCATGAAAGGAGTCTACAAAGCTAAGATCGGTGAATTTCCACATTTAGCCTGTGTTCACACTCGTGACCTTGCATACACGGCTTTCACATATCACAATTTCACACAACAACACCAATCCTAAGGGGTAATTCCCTCACACAAAGTTAGGCAAGACACTTACCTCAAAACATGCTAACTCAATCCATTAGTAAGCCTTTCTCTCGAAGTAAAAAGTCAACTAAAAAAGTCAAATCGGGCCGGTATCTCGAAATTCAACCAAAATTATAAAATCCGAACATCCATTCGATAACGAGTCCAACCATACAATAATTACTCAAATCTGACCTCAAATCGCCTTTAAAATCCCCAATGATTTCCTTGAAAAACTCTCGAAAAATCGCCACAAACCGAGCTTTTTAGATCAAAAAATGAAAATGAGATCAAACATCGAAATTAGGCCTTTTCTGCCCAATGATCTCGCTTTTGCAGGCCAACAACTGCTTCTACAGATCCACACCTGCGGAAATTCCATCACAGGTGCGGCCATGACTTAATTTATGAGAATGCCTATCTGCAGGCACCCAAGCACACCTGCGCTAACACTTCTACAACCTACGGTTTGTTCTGCGGAGTTTCGATCGCACCTGCGGTCCTTCCCCTGCTCACTCAACTTCGCTCCTGCAATGCCCCCTCCGCACCTGTGCTTCCGCTTATGCGGAATATGGACCGCACCTGCGGTCCCAACTGGGTATGCTAAAATTTTCATTTGCGGCTCGACCATTGCTTATTTGGTGCTGCACCTGCGACCCAAAAGGCGCAGGTGCAATTGCACCAGTCCTAGCAACACTTCAGCAACCAAACAAGTCCAAACATGTTTCGAATTCAATTTGAATCACACCCGAGGCCTCCAGGACCCTATCCGAATATACCAACAAGTTCCAAAACACGTAACGGACCTACTCGAGGCCAAAAATTACATAAAACAACATCGATTCAAAGAATCGCAACCCAATTCAAGCATATTGAAACTATGGATTTTTGACTTCCAAAACTAATGCCAAACCATACCAAATCAACTCCGATTGACCTCAAATTTCGCACACAAGTCATAAATAACACGATGACCTATTCAAACTTTCGAAATTGGAATCCGACCCCGATATCAATAAAGTCAACTCCCTGTCAAACTTCTCAACCTTCCAAATTTCAACTTTCTAACTTTCGCCAATTCAAGCCAAAATGACCTATGGACCTCCAGATCTACATCCGAACACGCTTCTATGATCAAAATCACCATATGGAGCTACTGGAATAGTCAAAACTCCATTCCGGAGTCATCTACATATAAGTCAAACTACGGTCAATTCTTTCAATTGAAAGCTCCAACTTAGGGACTGAATGTCTCATCTCACTCTGAAACTCACCCGAAACCAAAACCAAACACCCCCCGCAACTCACAAAACCATAATATAACATAGAGGAGGAAATAAATAGGGGATTGAGGTTAAAATACTCAAAACGACCGGTCGGATCATTACAATTCTTTACGCCTTCAAATTACCAGTTTTCAACAAATCACATTAAATCAAGTTAGGGACTTTCGAATTCGATTTCAGGCATACACCCATGTCCCAAATCACGATATGGATCCACCAGGACTGGCAAAACACTAATCTGGGTCCGTTTACACAAAATGTTGATCGTAATCAACTGAAATTATTTTAAGGTTAAAATTTATATTTTCTTATATTCTCCACATAAAAACATTCCAAAATAAGGTACGGATTATGCACACAAATCAAGGAACACTAAACGTAGCTAGTTGTGGTCTCGAAACACAAAAATAAAGGCTAAAATTCAAAGAGACCTATAAGATCATCACAACGTGATGAGAAAATAATTAAGTAAATAATCATATGTTATGTCAATAACTTAATTTTAGATGAGCTGGTCACATAATTTAACATGCTTAGATTAAATTATCATAAAGATTTCTTTGTTTTGACATTTAATTGAAGTATGCAATTTTCATTCACCAAACCAATAGTGTCTGATTTTTAAATCTATAAATCAAACCAATTCTCTATTTTTCTTGGATTTTTTGAATTTTTTGATTTTTTCCAGTAAAGTCGTCATAGCACAAAATATATAACTTGTACTTCAAATATTTCTTTCGGCCTAGTAGGATACAACTATATAATGTATTTTTATAGAAAATAATATAGAATTATCCTAAAATATTTAATAATAAATAATAAAATAAATATTTCTAATTAGTAAGTCATAATAAAAATAAAACATAATCTAAAAGTACTAAGTCATGCTAAAATAAGTATGACTAAATTACATGACTGTTAGCGAAAAAAATAAACTAAGTTATGCGTTTTCATTATAAACCAATGTTAAACTAAGAAATAGTATCAAAAACATTGTCATTCTGTCACGACCCGAATTTTCCACCATCGGGAGTCGTGATGGCGTCTACTCGTGAAATCTAGGCAAGCCAACAATTACAGTTGTTACCACCATTTTTATTAATCACATCGAATAAGATATTAGCTAAGCAAAATAATTAAGAAATGCGGAAGTGATATAGCAAACCAACAGTTTAATACATAGCTACCCTAAAGATCGGGTGCACAATCCACGAACGACTAAGATTTTTACTACAAACACAAGTATGAAAGAAGTATAGCTGTTCTCGAAATAGAAGAGACAGAAGAAACTAAAACGGGGAGAAGGGGACTTCAGGCTCTGCGAATGCCAGCAGATCTACCTCAAGCTACTCACACGGTCCAACACCGAAATCTGCACAAAAGAGTGCAGAGTGTAGTATCAGTACAATCGACCCCATGTACTGGTAAGTGTCGAGCCAAACCTCGGCGAAGTAGTGACAAGGCTAGGACACGACAACCATATAAATCTGTGCAGTTAAATCATATATAACAGAACCATAAAAACAGGAATTAACAGATAAAGATGGGAAAGGGACATGCTGCAGGGAAAAATCAAATTCTAACAGTAAACCAATAGAGAAGCATAATGAACATCACATTTGTATCAACAAGAATAATGAAACAGTAACACATGCATGGCATCACCCTTCGTGCTTTTACTCTCGTCCTCACCATATGAAACAACGGAAACATCACGGCATCACCCTTTGTACATTAATTCTCATAATCATGGCACGACATCACTGATAATAGGCTACATAGATGATATTTACACCCTAATTATACCATGCTTTATTGTTGTTTTATAGGCTAAATGATAACAAAATGCTCTAATTGGTGTTCTTTTGCTTCTTAATGACTAATCCAATTTAGGAAGAACTATGGAGTGTTTTGGAGTCAATAATGTGAAGAAAACATCCAATCAAGAAGCACCCGAGCGGAAAGAAGCAACAAGTGGACTGGGTTTGAATCCACCGTGACCACGGTGGACCACAGTTGGACCGCAGCAAGCCATAGACGCGAGGCAGAATGTTTGGCTCTCACCCGGTCGTGCCATAGTTTACCGCGGTGAATTGTGTAGTTGCTAGAAATTTCGGGGACCAAAGTGTAACTCGGGGAAAATATATTCTAAACCCTTATAAACTCTAGAAGCTCGCCTAAGAAAGTATTAAGCTTGTTTTTAGACTACTTTGGAGGCAAGAACAAGTGTGAGAAGATCAACCAAACATTAGAGTTTTTCTATCTTCTCTTTATTATTGCAATTTCACATTATGAACAATTTAGTAGTTTTCTCTTGCTTTGTTATGAGTAGCTAAACATTTGATCTAGGGTTGATGGAACCAATTATTGGATGAGGTTTTGACTCAACTTTGTTATAATCGAGCCGGATTTATTATATGATTGTTCAACTACGTTTTGTATGGTGATTAATTGAATGGGCCCTTGATTAATCGTGTCTAATTGCCTTGTGTTGTTCGAGAAAGAATACTAGGTTAGACTGCTGTTGAAAAACACCACTTTTGGGTAATTGAAGAGATTCATTACTTGAACTTAAAAGTGGGGTTAGAGATAACGAAACTTTGCAAGGATAATCCAGAGCTGCACAAATTATCAGCTAGAGTAGTTTGAGAGAATGCTCTAGTAAATTATCGTAGTTGATCGAGAGATAATTACGATAACCCATAGCTCATAATCCTCATAGATTATTACGGCGAGATTATAGAAAAATAGTTAAGATTTAAACTAGCAATTGGGAAAATCAATGCCCTAGACCTTTTTACCATTGAATTATCTTTGATTTAGCATATTGTTATTTTTAATATCATTTGAAGTAGTTAAACAAAAACCCAATATTTATTGATAATCTTGCATCTGGAAATTGTTTGAGTTGATAATAGCATTTCTAAGAGTTGTAATAGATAGGTTAGTTCTCTGAGGATTCGACTCCAGGCTTAAAATCGGATTATATTTGCAATGACCGCTTTGTCTTTTAGAAGGCAAAATTGGGCGTGATCAAATTTTGGCGCTGTTGCCGGGAAATTAACGGTGTTATTTATTACAACTTAGAAGTAGTGTTGGAATTATTAGTTTAGATAAAATTTCTAAGGTGTTAAACAAATTGTTTTTCATTGAAATTCTCATTTTTGAACTCTTGTGGGATTCAGGTGTATGCTTAGGAATTCTTCGAGATCTGGAGAACTGCTTGCAGGACTCTCAGACCCCGAGAAAATATTCAGGGCATTGAACTGTGCCAACAAGAAGAGCAAACAATCAGAACAAACACACCAACTTGAAATTGATATGGGTGACGTAAACAACGTCAACAGAAACATCAGGGATGAGCCAGCTGACAACCTAGACACTGCCATTGCTGTGCCCCCAATATAAGCGGAGACATTCCAGATCACTAACAACATGCTGCACCTTCTGCAGAATAAGGGATTGTTCTCCGGGTAACACATTGAAGACCCTCAACAATAGTTGAATTTTTTTTGTTGATTTGTGTGACCCAAAGACAGCCAAATGTGACCCTAGAAGCTATCAAGCTGTTACTGTTCCCGTTCTCTGTGATTGGGGAAGCTCAGACCTGGCTGAATTCGCTGCCAATAAATTCTATTGTCACATGGGAGGAATTAGTCAAGCAGTTCCTGAACAAGTTTTACCCACCCAACAAGACTGCAAGACAGATTGATGAGATATTGCAGTACAAGCAGAAGCCTACTGAGACCTTGCAGGAAACTGGGAAAAGATTCAAAGGGATACTAGTGAAGTGTCCCCACATGGTATTCTAGATCAGATGCTTGGATAGAGATTCTACATGGGGTTAGCAGACAATCTAAAGGCCAATGTAGATGCTTCAACTGGGGGTGCATTTTTGTGTAAAACATTCACTGAGTGCAAAATCCTTCTTGACAAGATGTCCCATAATTCGAGGTGGATGACGAGGGGTAGAACACTGGCACCAATAATGCATTCAGTTCCTCTTGACCTAAATAATTTGCATGTAGAGAACATAGCCACACCCATGACTCAGATGAGTATATTGACTAAGAAGATTGATGATATGGGTACAAAGCAAGTGCATATTGTTGACATAACAAATGGAGGACTGTGTACACCCTGCATTAATCGGTCTTATGTGTGTTCATGGAGTGGATAAGGTGACAACCAAGGGTTAAGAGAGGATATGAATTATGTCAACTACTTTGGGGGTCAGAGAAAAGAAGGACAACAATGGAGACCAGCACCCAATCAGCAGTACAGACCAAGCATGCCACAACCTGGAGGTATGTAGCCCCAAGGCCAAATGGTGCCATATCAGAGACAACAGGGCTATCCACAATAGAACCAACAACAGTTGGCATATCAACCACCTCCTCAGCAATAAGATAACAACATGGTAGAGATCAGGGGTATGCTTCAACAACTCATTGGAACAAATGGTAAGATGCAGGAAACGTTGGCAGTTCATGACTCAGCAATAAAAAATATTGAAACTCAATTGGGGCAGCTGTCCATGTCCTTAAACAACCGCCCAAGGGAACATCCCGAATCAGCTGATGGCCATAAGTCTCTGGAATGGGAGAGATTTAGACAGGGAGCAAGAAGTTGCACAATCCAGCAAAGAGACTACGCCAGCCACTCCAGCTCCATTGGAGGTAGATGAATCAGCAGAACTTACTAAAGTGGTGGTTGAACATGTTCAAGATGATAAGGGTAAGGCTAAGGAGAGTGAACAAGCTACAGAATAGGTGGTACCTCTTGTTCCACTGAACCCCAACAGAGAGAAGCCAACAAGCAGTGCACAAAGGGTGATACCTACACCATTCCCTCAGAGACTAGCAAAACAAAACAAGGAAGATCAATACAGGAAATTCATGGAGATGCTTCGTCAAATTCAATTGAATATTCCTCTGATGGATGTTTTGATGGAGATGCCAGGCTATGCAAAGATGAGGAACGACCTAATGTCATGAAAATTTGACTTTCAAGACCTATCCACAGTAACTCTGACATAGACCTGCAGTGTAGTAGTGACAAGACCCATGGCTCAAAAGATGTCTGACCCAGGTAGCTTTACTATTCCGTGCACTATTGGGAGTTATGCCTTTGCAAAGGAAATATATGACTTAGGAGCCAGCATAAACTTGATGCCTCTGTCCATATATACCAAACTGGGCATTGGCAGAGCTAGACCGACTTCGATGCTTTTGCAACTGGCTGACCGCACGGTTAACAGGCTGATAGGGATTCTTGATGATGTGTTGGTACAAATGGGGAAATTTGTATTCCCTGCAGACTTTGTTATTCTGGATTTCCAGGTAGATGAAGAGATACCTATCATTTTAGGGAGGCCATTCTTAGCCACTTGGAGAGCACTGATCAATTATGAAACTTGGGAATTAAAAATGAGGTTGAACGATGAAGAAGTCATATTCAATGTTCAGCAATCCATGAGGAGACCCAGTGAATATGCTAATTGCTCCCTAGTGGAGGTAGTGGATATGATCCTGCACGAAGATGATGAGACCCTGACTACTAAAGATCCATTAGGGGCTTTCTAACAAATTTCGAGGAGATGGATGGTGAAGGGTTGGTAGAGTGGGTCGTGGCACTCGAAGGCCAAGGATTCTGGAAGAGGGAACCTCAGTTCGAGTCCCTTAAGTTAGAAAAGAGGGCTACACCACCGACAAAACCATCAGTAGAGGAACCACCCAAACTGGAGCTGAAGCCACTCCCAGCTCACCTCAGGTACGTTTTCTTAGGGCATGATTCTACTTTACCTATTATTATATCATCTGGTGTGCTATATGTGCAAGTAGAGGAGCTCCTACAGGTGCTACAGGAATGTAAGACTGCCATTGGTTGGACCATGGCGGACATAAAGGGTATCAGCCCAGCTTTTTGTATGCACAAGATTCTCTTGGAAGAAGGGCACAAACCTTCCAGATAACATCAATGAAGGCTGAACCCAAATATGAAAGAGGTGGTGAAGAAGGAAGTGATAAAATGGTTAGATGCGTGTATCATCTTCCCCATCTCAGACAACAATTAGGTCAGCCCTGTTCAGTGTGTGCCGAAAAAGGGAGGAATGATGATCGTACAAAATGAGAATAACAAGTTGATCTCGACTCGTACAGTCACGGGATGGTAGATTTGCATGGATTATCGAAAATTGAACACAACCACCAGGAAGGACCATTTTCCCTTGCCATTCATTGACCAAATGCTGGACAGGTTGGTTGGGCAATCTCACTTCTGTTTCTTGGATGGATATTCGGGGTACAATCAGATCTCAATAGCCCCCGAAAATAGAGATAAAACATCATTCACCTATCCGTATGACATCTTTGCTTTTCGGAGAATGCCTTTTGGGCTTTGCAATGCATCGACGACATTTTAACGGTGCATGTTAGCCATTTTCACGGACATGGTGGAGGACATTATGAAGGTATTTATGGATGATTTCTCTGTGGTGGGGGATTCATTCGAGGACTGGCTTCACAACTTAAGAAGAGTGCTAAGAAGATGTGTGGAGACAAATTTAGTGCTGAACTGGGAAAAGTACCATTTTATGGTACAAGAAGGGATAGTCTTGGGGCATCGAGAGTCCAGTAAGGGAATCAAGGTCGACTATGCTAAGGTTGACGTGATTGAGAAGTTTCCACCGCCTACTTCAGTCAAGGCAGTGAGAAGTTTCCTTGGGCACGCCGGGTTCTACAGGCGATTCATAAAAGATTTCTCTAAGATTGCTAACCCTTTATGCAAACTCCTTGAAAAAGATCATCCCTTTGTATTTTCTAATGATTGCAGGTTGGAATTTGAGGAGATGAAGAAGATATTGGTGAATGCACTCATTATTGTTGCACCCAACTGGGAGCAACCGTTCGAGCTCATGCACGACGCAAATGATTATGCTATAGGAGCAGTCTTGGGCAGCGAAAGGATAAATTGATGCACCTGATTTACTATGCAAGCCAAACGCTAAGCGGTACACAACTCAATTACACCGTGATGGAAAAGGAGATGTTGGCTGTCGTTTTTGCATTCGACAAATTCAGGTCATACTTGATTGGCTCAAAAGTTATGTTTATACTGACCATGCAGCAAATACGTACCTGATAGAAAAGAAGGAGTCAAAGCCACGCTTGATTCACTGGGTTCTTTTGTTACAAGAATTCGATCTAGAGATCCGTGACAGTAAAGGGACAGAGAACAAAGTAGCTTACCACCTCTCAAGGTTGGAAGGAGCTGAAAAGAAGGTAGAGGTTGAGGACATAACAGAGACATTCCCAGATGAGCAGTTACTAGCAATGACAATGGAGGAGGCACCGTGGTATGCTTATATTGCTAACTATTTAGCAAGTGGTATTGTACCTTATGAACTCTCCTCAATTCAAAAGAAAAAGTTCTTTCGTTATTGTTGGTCTTATTATTGGGATAAACCTCTACTTTTTAAAATATATGTAGATAACATGATCCGGAGGTGTATCCCCGAGAAATATCAACATTCTATTTTGCAGGCTTGCCATGCTTCACCATATGGTGGACATTTTGGAGGAATTCGGATAGTAGCTAAGGTGTTGGAGTCGGGCTTGTATTGGCCAACTCTGTTCAAAGATGCCCATGCTTGGGTCAAAAGTTATGATGAATGCCAAAGGACAGGCAGCATATCTCGTCAACACGAGATGCCAATGACCACAATTCAAGAGGTGGAGGTTTTTGACATGTGGGGGATCAACTTCATAGGGCCATTTGTCAGCTCATATGGTAACAAGTACATATTGGTAGCAGTTGACTACGTTTCCAAGTGGGTCGAAGCAGTGGCTCTCCCAACTAATGATGCAAAAGGAGTAACAAGCTTTCTAAAGAAGAACATTTTCACACGTTTTGGCACCCCGGGAGCTATAATTAGTGATGGCGGAACCCATTTCTACAATAGAACATTCGCACGACTGTTGGAAAAGTATGGAGTTCATCATAAAGTGACCACCCCGTACCACCCACAGTCGAGCGGGCAAGTGAAGTGTCCAACAGGGAAATTAAAAGTGTCCTTACAAAACCGGTGAATGCAACAAGGACCGATTGGGTGAAGAAGCTAGATGATGCATTGTGGGCATTTTGCACAGCCTTCAAAACTCTGATTGGTATGTCACCATACAAGTTGGTGTTTGGAAAGGCATGCCACCTTCCGGTAGAGCTCGAGCATAAATCACTTGGGGCATTGCGGCAGTTGAACTTGGACATGGAGACAACAGGCACCAACAAAGTCACTGGGTTACATGAGCTAGATGAATTCAGGTTCCAGTCATTCGAGAGTGCTAGATTGTACAAAGAAAGGATGAAACTAATGCATGATAAGCACATTGTGGACCGAAACTTCAAATCCAGAGAGCTAGTGTTGTTATACAACTCAAGATTGAGGTTGTTTCCGGGTAAGTTGAAGTCCCGATGGTCAGGACCCTTCAGAGTGGTGCAAATGTTCTCAAGTGGAGCTGTTGAGATTGAATAAGAAAATGGGATGAATAAGTTCACAGTGAATGGGCAAAGGTTGGAACATTACCTTGGAATGGCAGAAGAGAAAGGGGATAGAGAGATAATAATGTTGGAAGAGCCCCAGTACGCGAATGAGGAATTATTATCCGAGCCTGCGTTGTGACGCGATGTTAAATCAGGCGCTGTATGGGAGGCAACCTACGAATGCTGTTGTTTTCTCTTTCTCATGTAACCTTAAAAAAATTTAAAAAAAAAGAATTTCCTCGCACCGCGATCGCGATGATGGACGAGTATTCTGCCTCACAGTAGCTCCATCCACCGTGACCGCGGTGGGACTGTGGTAGGACCACGATGAAACGCGACTTTCTGCCTCGCGTTACATAACCCACCGCGACCGCGGTCGACTGCGGCAGTTCGCACCCAGGTAAGTTTTTTTCTTTTTTTCTTTTCTTTCTTTTCTTCTTCTTTTATTTTATAATATTTTTTTAACCCCCTTACTAATATCTAACCCACCAGCCCAACCCCCCCACTTTCCCAATTTCTCTCTCTTTCTAACCCTCCTCCTCCTCCTCCTCCTCTTCTTCTTCTTCTTCTTCTTCTTCTTCTTCTTCTTCTTCTTCTTCTTCTTCTTCTTCTTCTTCTTCTTCTTCTTCTTCTTCTTCTTCTTCTTCTTCTTCTTCTTCTTCTTCTTCTTCTTCTTCTTCTTCTTCTTCTTCTTCTTCTTCTTCTTCTTCTTCTTCTTTCCCACCCATCTTCCCCAACCCCCTTCCTTCTAACTCTCTGCTCACCGCAAGTATGGCATTCTTCTCTCCCTCTTCTATTGTATTTTTGTTTTAAGTATTATCGTAGTTCAATATTTAATTGTGTAGTATCTCTAGTTGAATTTTTTCTTTTAATTTTCTTCTTTTCTTGCTTTTTAATGGGTTATATGCACAATGTTGTAGAGTAGTGTGTGCACAATGTTGTAGAGATGTGTGTGCTTGTGTGTGTAAGACTAGTATGTGGGCGGAATGGTGAAGTGCAAATTGTGATTTGGGGGAAGCATTGATGTATCTATATGAGCTATATATGTTAGGAAAGTGTCTTGCCCACAAGGTATTTGTTGAATTTCCCCAATGGAGTTATAAGGGCTAATGTGACCATGGTTGTGGTGAAGTTTGAGTAACCAACCATAGTTCACACAACTCACACCCTCACTGATAGGCGATTCTCTGTTTGATAGGTAAAATGCATCCATCTAGGAAGAGATGCAACATAGGGTCCTCCGCTAGTGGAACGGGAAGTTCCTCGAGAGCTAGGGGTCAAGCTAGTGCGCCACAGTTTGACAGCACTAGGTTTGTCTCCAAACCGGCGGAGGACAGGTACAATGCAAAGGCTACTAAGAAATTGTTACATGAGGTGCATATTGGCCGAGAAGCTTTGCAAGTGAAATGCCCGAATATCTTTGATGAAGTGAAGAGGCGTCAGCTGGACATCTTCTTTGAGGAACTGGAGGAGGCAAATGTACAGATGGTAAGGGAATTTTATGCCAACTACCAGGAATATGAGGCTGTCACAGTACGTAATACCCGGGTAAATGCGTCCCTCGAGGCCATTCACTGGGTGTACCGGCTACCAGTATTCACGAGGGAAATAGATGCTTATATTGCTTATCACCGCCTGAGGTTCAATTGAACACCAATTCTTGATGTCATATATGTGCCTGACAAGGAGTTTATATAGATAAAGCATCTAATAACATTGAACTCACAGTCTCTTACTTGGGAGGCAAAGTGCTGGCTCACCATTATCAACAGCCGCTTGCTACCCTCCAGCAACACGAATGATGTCAATGGGCCACTGGCAGCGACTATCTACAGTCTTATGACCCACCAGGATTTTGATGTCGCCCAGCTCCTCTATGATGAGATGTTCATTCGCTCATCTGAGATACTCAAAGGTTTTTACTTCCCTTCTTTGGTCACCAAGCTGTGTCGTCTTGCTAGAGTCCTTGAAAACCTTAGAGTTGATGGGAAATTACCATTGAAAGCCCTGTTATGGGCAAGCAAAATCGGAATTGGAAGAGAACCGGTGGTGATGGTTGAGGATGATGATGAATCTGATGATGATTCTGAGGAAGCTGCTGTCCCACCACCTCCGAGAACTGATGAGGCGGGCCCATCATAGCCCCGCCGAAGTACCCGCATGACAGCCCTAGAACAAGAAATGGCTGGTCTCCGCACTTCTGTCGATGACCTGGGCACCAGAGTTGACACTCGGAGAAGAAGATTATAGGATGACTTTGAGCGCTAGGACGATAGTGTCACCTCGATCCTGGCACCATCTCTGATCAGGATTGATCTTCAGGGAAGTCCCCTTACCTTACTATGCTTTATATTTGTTGTCATGGGGACATGCCAAACTTTTAAGTGTGGGGTGGGGGATGACTATTGTTGTAAAAAGATTGTATACCTTTGTATTGTTGCTTTCTTTTTGATTGTTTGGTATTGTAGAGTCAGATTAGTTAACTTCGACTTGGCCCGAAGACAGATACCTTTCGACAGGTCTCTTGAGGGACAGTAGTCAAACCAAAAAAAAAGAATATAAGGACTCTTCCTGATGACGGATATTTTCTGGAGGGAAGTTAGTCTAGAGAAAATACCAAAAAGGTTTGTTTTAGGTAGTGTAGTAACTCCCCCTTGGTTTTTCTTTGGGCCACGACTCTTTTCCAGTGGTTTAGCTTGAACCGGGTGTAGGTAGTTTTTGTTTAGTTAGTTTTTAGTTAGTATTGATGGGCTACGAGCTGAAATAGAAGGAGAAACCCTTGGCGTTAATACCTGAACACAATCGACACTAGAGTGTAACGCTTAGTCTCAGTGTTTGATTCTTGCTAAAGTGCCTTAAATTGTATGTTTGTAACTAACTTGAATACTCAAACAAGAGTGTTTTGATAAGCAAATCTGGAGTGAGTCATGTGCTATGTGTGTAGGAGCTGTACTGTATTCTATGCTTTACTTTTGAATCCTAGAACTTGTCCCGTGTGTCTGCAAAGAGAAATAGTAGCGTCATTCAGTCTTAGAAGTGATATAGTGTCACGACCCGGATTTCCCACCATCGGGTGTCGTGATGGCGCCTACTATCGGAGCTAAGCAAGCCAAATATATAAAACATTTTTCCTGCTTTCTGCCAAACAATATAATAAACGAGACAAAATTTAAGCGGAAGACTTTAAATCTAAAGCAACTGAGAACCAAAAGTGCGGAAGTTTGAACCAAAATGCTACCCAGAGTCTGGTGTCACTAGCTCACGGACTACTACAGAATACTACAATCAATGTCTGAAAGGAAAATACATCATGTTTGTCTGATACAAGATAAACAAACGAAAAACATGGAAAAGGGACTTCGGCCTGCGAACGCCAGCTAGGCTACCTCGAGAGTCCCTGGACTGAAGATAGCTCCCAGAAGTCCTACTGCTGCGGTCCGTAAGCTGCTCCCTGATCTGTGCACAAAAATGCACAGAGTGTAGCATCAACACAACCGACCCCATGTGCTGGTAAGTGCATGGCCTAACCCCGACGAAGTAGTGACGAGGCTAGACAGTACCTACCACAATTTAACCTGTACAGATATATATACAACAAGTGCAAGAAAAAAATAACAAGATAATACAAAGTAAAACTGGAAGGGGACATGCTATCGGGGAGTAACAGATAAAAATGAAATATCAGAAATAAACAGAAGAAACTCCGGTTTCCATGCTCTATATATATATATATACATAGTGGATATATATATATATATACACACATAGTGGTCGGCGTGCCACACGATCCCATAATATCATATATAAGTGGACGACGTGCCACACGATCCCATAATATCATATATAAGTGGACGGCGTGCCACACGATCCCATAATATCATATATAAGTGGACGGCGTGCCACACGATCCCATAATATCATATATAAGTGGACGGCGTGCCACACGATCCCATAATATCATATATAAGTGGACGGCATGCCACACGATCCCATAATATCATATATAAGTGGACGGCGTGCCACACGATCCCATAATATCATATATAAGTGGACGGCGTGCCACACGATCCCATAATATCATATATAAGTGGACGGCGTGCCACACGATCCCATAATATAGTTCATAATATCTGACTTCATATAGTAGACCCCTTCAGGGGAGAATAACAACTCAATACCTTTAACCCGGCAAGGGTACAGCTAACAGCCCAAAATATCCCGACAAGGGAGAATATATATATCAGTCTACACATCCCGGCAAGGGAGTATTCACAACACATTCTCCTTTTAAATCATTCTTCCTCAACCGTTCACATTATATGAAACTTTCAAATAAACAAGGAGCTTGTGTCACATTATTCGAATTAAAAGCAATCAAGACTCACGGTCATGCTAGACTCCGGTGCATAGATAACCGTCACCATGCCTATACACCGCACTCCACATTAGCAAGTAGCAAATATCATCCTAATCCTATTCCCTCAAGCCAAAGTTAGAACAAACACTTACCTCGAATGCTCCAAACTCAACTCACGCTTCTAGTATAGTTTTACCTCTTGATTCCACCACCAATCCGCTCGAATCTTGTCATAAGTTACTTAATCACATTAATAATTACTAAATGAATCATCCCCAATGCATGAAAATAGATTTTTCAAGGTTTTTCCCAAAAAGGTCAAAAATACCCCCGGACCCACGTGGTCGAAACTCGAGGTTCGGACCAAAACCCGGTTACCCATTCCCCCATGAATCCCAATATATGATTTATTTTTAAATCGGACCCCAAATTGAGGTCCAACTTCTTAATTTGTAGAAAACCTAGGTTCTACCCAAAACACCCAATTTTCCCCATGAAAATCTTTGATTTGAAGTTGAAATTATGTTAAAAGATGTTAAGGAATAAAGAAATTAAGTTAGAAATCACTTACCAATCGTTTTGGGGAAGAAAGGTTGTTGGGAAAATCGCCTCTTATGTTTTGAGTTTTTGAAAAGTGAAAAATGACTGAGATTTTCCAAACTTGTATACCTTTCTGAGGACCTGGCGCGGACCGCACAAAAATGTGTTGCGGCCGCGCCGAGTGGGAGAAAAATTAGGGCTTCTCTGAACCCTTCCAGCGCGGACCGCACTGTTTTGGTGCGCGGTCGTGCTGGTTAACCTGAAACCCTAGCCTTCAGACTCAGCCACGCGGACCGCACAAAATGCATCGCGGCCGCGCGGCTCTAGCGCGGACCGCGCGGAAATGACCGCGGCTGCGCTGGTGTCTGCAATACCTGAACCTGCATTTTCTTAAGTCCAAGACCTTCTGGGCCCCATTCAAAACTCACCTGAGCCCTCGGGGCTCCAAACCAAACATGCACACAACCTTAAAAACATCTTACGGACTTACTCGTGCGATCAAATCGCCAAAATAACATCATATACATAGGATCAAGCCTCAAACACATGATTTTCTTTCTTCAACTTTCGTAACTCAAATTCTCCATTTTAAGTCCGAAACACGTCATATGACGTCCGTTTTTAGCCAAACTTTATAGATAGTGCTTAACACATATTTAAGACTTGTACCGGGCATCGGAACCAAAATACGAGCCCGATACCTATATTTTCTAACTCCTTTTCATTTCAAATTTTCATATCAAATTTCAGAAAATAATTTCTTTCAAAAATTCATTCCTCGGGCTTGGGATCTCGGAATTTGATTCCGGGCACACGCCCAAGTCCCATATTTTCCTACGGACCCTCCAGGACCGTCGAATCACAGGTCCGGGTCCGTTTACCCAAAATATTGACCGAAGTCAACATTATGAATATTAATACCAAAATTCATCAAATGTTTCACAAAATCCACATATTCTAACATAAAAACTTTCCGGCTACGCGCCCGAACTGCGCATGCAAATCGAGGTGACTAAAAGCGAGGTTTTCAAGGCCTCGGGAGCACGGAACAAGGAAGAATTACGGTGATGACCCCTTGGGTCGTCACATTCTCCACCTCTAAAACAACCGTTCGTCCTCGAACGGACAAAAGAAAGAAGTACCTGAGTCGGGAAATAAATGAGGATAACGGCTCCGCATATCGGACTCGGACTCCCAGGTCGATGCCTCAGGAGGCTGACCTCTCCACTGAACACGCACCGAAGGAAAACTCTTCGACCTCAACTGTCGAACCTGCCGGTCTAGAATAGCCACCGGCTCCTCCTCATATGACAGATCCTTGTCCAATTGGACAGTGCTGAAATCTAACACGTGCGATGGATCTCCGCGATACTTCCGGAGCATAGATACATGAAACACGGGATGCACAGCTGACAAGCTAGGTGGCAAGGCAAGTCTATAAGCCACCTATCCCACACGATCAAGAATCTCAAATGGACCGATGAACCTAGGGATGAGCTTGCCCTTCTTCCCAAATATCATCACGCCCTTCATAGGCGATACACGGAGCAATACCCGCTCACCAACCATGAAAGCAACATCTCTGACCTTGCGGTCTGCATAACTCTTCTGTCTGGACTGAGCTATACGAAGTCTATCCTGAATAATCCTGACCTTGTTCAAGGCTTCCTGAACCAGATCCGTACCCAATAATCGAGCCTCTCCCGGCTCAAACCATCCAACTGGAGACCGACATCGCCTACCATACAACGCCTCATACAGAGCCATCTGAATGCTGGACTGGTAGCTGTTGTTGTAGGCGAACTCTGCTAAAGGCAAAAACTGGTCCCACGAGCCTCCAAAATCAATGACACAGGCTCGGAGCATGTCCTCAAGAATCTGAATAGTCCTCTCGGACTGACCGTCCGTCTGGGGATGAAATGTTGTACTCAACTCAACCTGGGTGCCCAACTCTCGCTGAACCGCTCTCCAGAAATGCGAGGTAAACTGCGTACCCCGATCCGAAATGATAGATAGCGGCACCCCATGAAGGCGAACAATCTCCCTGATATAAATCTCGGCTAACCTTTCGGACGAATAGGTGGCTGCAACAGGAACAAAATGCGCTGACTTGGTCAGCCTATCAACAATGACCCAAACTGCATCAAACTTTTTCCGAGTCATCGGAAGTCCAGTAATGAAATCTATCGTAATCCTCTCCCACTTCCACTCGGGAAGTGCAATCCTCTGAAATAGACCACCGGGTCTTTGATGCTCGTACTTAACCTGCTGACAATTCAAACACCGAGCCACATACACAACGATGTCTTTCTTCATCTTACACCACCAATAGTGCTGCCTCAGATCCTGATACATCTTCACGGCGCCCGGGTGAATAGAATACCAAGAACTGTGGGCCTCCGCTAAGATCAACTCTCAAATCCCATCAACATTGGGCACACAAACTCGCCCCTGCAATCTCAATACACCATCATCATCTAAGGTTACTTTCTTGGCACCTCCACGCTGCACCGTGTCACTCAAGACACACAAATGGGGATCCTCAAACTGCCGCTCACGGATACGCTCTAATAGTGAGGAACGAGCAACCGTGTAAGCTAACACTCTGCTAGGCTCAGAAATATCCAACCTCGCAAGACGATTGGCCAAGGCCTGAACATCCAAAGCAAGCGATCTCTGGCTGACTGGAATATAAGCAAGACTACCTATGCTGGCGGACTTCCTGCTCAATGCATCGGCCACCACATTGGCCTTCCCCGGGTAGTATAAGATAGTAACATCATAATCCTTTAGAAACTCTAACCACCTCCTCTGCCTCAAATTCAACTCTTTCTGCTTGAACAGATACTGAAGACTCTTGTGATCAGTGTAAACCTCACACGTCACGCCATATAAGTAATGCCTCCAGATCTTCAAGGCATGAACAATGGCTACCAACTCGAGATCATGAACCGGATAATTCTTCTCGTGGATCTTCAACTACCTTGAAGCATAGGCAATAACTTTGCCTTCCTGCATCAACACTGCACCAAGCCCAATACGAGACGCATCACAATAGACCGTATATGGCCCTGAACCTGTGGGCAAAACCAATACCGGTGCCGTAGTCAGAGCCGTCTTGAGCTTCTGAAAGCTCGCCTCACACTCGTCCGACCACCTGAACTGGGCACCCTTCTGGGTCAATCTGGTCATAGGGGCTGCAATGGATGAAAACCCCTCCACGAACCGACGATAGTAACCTGCTAACCCCAGGAAACTCCGAATCTCCGCAGCTGAAGCTGGTCGAGGCCAGTTCTTGACTGCCTCTATCTTCTTCGGGTCTACTTGAATACCTGTTGCTGATACGACATGACCCAGGAATGCGACCGAACTCAACCAAAACTCGCACTTTGAGAACTTAGCATACAACTGACTACCCTTTAGGGTCTGAAGAACCACTCTGAGGTGCTGCTCATGCTCCTCCTGACTGCGGGAGTATATCAGAATATCGTCAATGAAAACAATCACGAACCAATCCAGATAGGGCTTGAACACTCGGTTCATCAATTCCATAAATGCTGCTGGGGCATTGGTCAACCCAAATGACATGACCAAAAACTCATAATGCCCATACCGAGTACGAAATGCTGTCTTAGGGACATCAGATGCCCTAATCCTCAGTTGATCATAACCAGATCTCAAATCTATCTTCGAGAACACCCTCGCACCCTGAAGCTGGTTGAATAAATCATCAATCCTCGGTAGTGGATACTTATTCTTAATTGTAACCTTGTTCAATTGCCGGTAATCGATGCACATTCTCATCGAACCATCATTTTTCTTAACAAACAACACCGGCGCACCCCAAGGCGAAACACTGGGTCTAATGAAACCTTTCTCAAGCAAATCTTGCAGCTGTTCCTTTACTCTTTCAACTCTGGCGGGGCCATACGATATGGCGAGATAGAAATGGGCTGAGTGCCCGGGGCCAAATCAATACAAAATTCAATATCCCTGTCGGGCGGCATACCCGGCAAGTCTGAAGGGAAAACCTCAGGAAACTCCCGAACAACGGGCACAGAATCAATAGAAGGGGCCTCCGCGTTAGAATCACGAACATACGCCAAGTAGGCTAAACATCCCTTCTCGACCATACGCCGAGCTTTCACAAACGAGATAACACTACGGGTACAATGACTAGAAGTCCCTCTCCACTCTAAGCGGGGTAAACCCGGTAAGGCTAAGGTCACGGTCTTGGCATGACAATCCAAGATCGCATGATACGGGGACAACCAATCCATCCCTAATATGACGTCAAAATCCACCATATCTAAGAGTAGCAAGTCAACACGGGTCTCAAGACCCCTGAATACCACAACATATGAATGATGAACCCGGTCCACCACTATAGAATTCCCCACTGGCATAGACACATATATAGGAATACTCAAGGCCTCACTAGGCATAACCAAATAGGGTGCAAAATAGGACGACACATATGAATACGTAGATCCGGGATCAAATAGCACAGAAGCATCCCTATCACAGACCAGAATAGTACCTGTAATCACAACATCTGATGACTCAGCCTCTGGCCTAGCTGGCAGGCATAACAACGGGGCTGGGCCCCACCTCCTTGAATCATATCCCTGGGACGATGTGCTGCTGGCTGACCCCTACCTCTAGCGGTCTGAGCTCCACCTCTAAGACCACTACCTCCACCTCTATGTCCTCTACCCCCGCCTCTAGCTGGCTGGGCAGGCTGTGGGGCAACTAGTGCCTGGATCATCGGGCGAGGACCCTGCTGTTGTGAGCTGCTGGAAGCTTGAGGGCAATATCTGGCAATGTGACTCACATCGCCGCAAGTATAACAAGCCCTCGGCTACTGAGAATAACGAAGTGGTGGTGCACTGATAGGTGGTGATGGTGAACTGAATAGCTGCTGGTCAGAATACTGCGGCTGAGAACCACGACCACCTGGTGTACCATGAGAAGCCTGGAGAGCTGACTAAAAGGGCCTCGAAAGATGGCCTCTACCATAAGAATCCCTACCTCCAAATGAGGTACCACTGAATCTACCCGAATGACGGGGCCTCTTATCAGACCCATGACCACCTCCCTGAGCAAGTGCCATCTCTATCCGGCGGGCACCATCTACCGCCTCCTGAAATGAAATCTCACTACCAGCACTCATGGCCATCTGAACACGGATCGGCTGGGCCAACCCATCAATAAACCTCCGTACCCTCTCTCTATCGGTGGGGAGTATCACAATGGCATGACGAGCAAGATCAATGAACCGGGTCTCATACTGGGTGACCGTCATAGGACCCTGCTGGAGACGCTCAAACTGCCTGCGAAGAGCATCTCGCTGAGTAACTGGAAGAAACTTCCCCAGAAATAACTCTGAAAACTGATCCTAGGTCAATGATGGCGACCCTGCTGGCCTGGCAAAACAGAAATCCCTCAACTAAGTCTTGGCGGATCCTGCCAGGCGAAAAGTGGCGAAGTCGACCCTATTGGTCTCTACAATGCCCATAGTCCGTAGAACCTCATGACAGCTGAATATGAAATCTTGATCATCCTCTGAGGGGGTGCCACTATATGTGGTTGTGAAGAGCTTGGTGAAACGATTAAGCCTCCACAAAGCATCCGCGGACATAGCCGCACCATCGCTGGACTGAGCCGCAATACCTGGCTGGGCTGCCACAGCTGGCTGAACTGCCATGGCTGGCTAAACTGCTGGAACCTGAGCCTGAGGAGCTACCGGCTCTAGAGTACGAGTATCGGGAGTTTGAACTCCTCCCCCAGCCTAAGATGTGGCTGGAGCTACGGGAAGCAAACCCGCTCTAGAAATGCCCTCCATAAAGCCTACCAGTCGGACCAAAGCGTCCTAAAGCACTGGAGTTGCTATGAAACCCTCTGGGACCTGAGCTGGGCCCATTGGAACAGCTGGGGCCGGAACCTCCTCCTATAAATCGACCTGAGGCTCCGTCGCTGGAAATGCTGCTCGGGGCTGAGCTCTGCCCCGGCCTCGGCCTCTGGCACGGCCTCGCCCTCTTCCCCTAATAGGGGCTGCTACTGGGGGCTCAGGCTATTGCGCGGTAGAAGAGGAAGCACGTGTCCTTGCCATCTGCGAAAGAACAGAGTGGAAATACAATCAGTACTTGAGAAACAGAATCGCACGACAAGAATGAACAAGGTGATGTTTTCCTAACTCAGTAGCCTCTGCGGGATAAATACAGACGTCTTCGTACCGATCCCTCAGATTCTACTGAGCTTGTCCGTGAGTTGTGAGACCTAAGTAACCTAGTGCTCTAATACCAACTTGTCACGACCCGGATTTCCCACCATCGGGTGTCGTGATGACGCCTACTATTGGAGCTAAGCAAGCCAAATATATAAAACGTTTTTCCTGCTTTCTTCCAAACAATATAATAAACGAGACAAAATTTAAGCGGAATACTTTAAATCTAAAGCAACTGAGAACCAAAAGTGCGGAAGTTTGAACCAAAATGCTACCCAGAGTCTGGTGTCACTAGCTCACGGACTACTACAGAATACTACAATCAATGTCTGAAAGGAAAATACATCATGTTTGTCTGATACAAGATAAACAAACGAAAAACATGGAAAAGGGACTTCGGCCTGCGAACGCCAGCTAGGCTACCTCGAGAGTCCCTGGACTGAAGATAGCTCCCAGAAGTCCTACTGCTGCGGTCCGTAAGCTGCTCCCTGATCTGTGCACAAAAATTCATAGAGTGTAGCATCAGCACAACCGACCCCATGTGCTGGTAAGTGCCTAGCCTAACCCCGGCGAAGTAGTGACGAGGCTAGACAGTACCTACCACATTTAACCTGTACAGATATATATACAACAAGTGCAAGAAAACAATAACAAGATAATACAAAGTAAAACTGGGAGGGGACATGCTATCGGGGAGTAACAGATAAAAATGAAATATCGGAAATAAATAGAAGAAACTCCGATTTCCATGATATATATACATAGTGGACGGCGTGCCACACGATCCCATAATATCATATATAAGTGGACGACATGACACACGATCTCATAGTATATATATAAGTGGACGGCGTGCCACACGATCCCATAATATCATATATAAGTGGACGGCGTGCCACACGATCCCATAATATCATATATAAGTGGACGGCGTGCCACACGATCCCATAATATCATATATAAGTGGACGGCGTGCCACACGATCCCATAATATCATATATAAGTGGACGGCGTGCCACACGATCCCATAATATAGTTCATAATATCTGACTTCATATAGTAGACCCCTTCAGGGGAGAATAACAACTCAATACCTTTAACCCGGCAAGGGTACAGCTAACAACCCAAAATATCCCGACAAGGGAGAATATATATATCAGTCTACACATCCCGGCAAGGGAGTATTCACAACACATTCTCCTTTTAAATCATTCTTCCTCAACCGTTCACATTATATGAAACTTTCAAATAAACAAGGAGCTTGTATCACATTATTCGAATTAAAAGTAATCAAGACTCACAGTCATGCTAGACTCCGGTGCATAGATAACCGTTACCATGCCTATACACCGAACTCCACATTAGCAAGTAGCAAATATCATCCTAATCCTATTCCCTCAAGCCAAAGTTAGAATAAACACTTACCTCGAATGCTCCAAACTCAACTCACACTTCTAGTATAGCTTTACCTCTTGATTCCACCACCAATCCGCTCGAATCTAGTCATAAGTTACTTAATCACATTAATAATTACTAAATGAATCATCCCCAATGCATGAAAATAGATTTTTCAAGGTTTTTCCCAAAAAGGTCAAAAATACCCCAGACCCACGTGGTCGAAACTCGAGGTTCGGACCAAAACCCGGTTACTCATTCCCCCATGAATCCAAATATATGATTTGTTTTTAAATCGGACCGCAAATTGAGGTCCAACTTCTCAATTTGTAGAAAACCTAGGTTCTACCCAAAACACCCAATTTTCCCCATGAAAATCTTTGATTTGAAGTTGAAATTATGTTAAAAGATGTTAAGGAATAAAGAAATTAAGTTAGAAATCACTTACCAATCGTTTTGGAGAAGAAAAGTTGTTTGGAAAATCGCCTCTTAGGTTTTGGGTTTTTGAAAAGTGAAAAATGACTGAGATTTTCCGAACTTGTATACCTTTCTGAGGACCTGGCGCGGACCGCACAAAAATGTGTTGCGGCCGCGCCGAGTGGGAGAAAAATTGGGGCTTCTCTGAACCCTTCCAGCGCGGACCGCACTGTTTTGGTGCGCGGCCGCGCTGGTTAACCTGAAACCCTAGCCTTCAGACTCAGCCACGCGGACCGCACAAAATGCATCGCGGCCGCGCGGCTCCAGCGCGGACAGCGCGGAAATGACCGCGGCCGCGCTGGTGTCTGCAACACCTGAACCTGCATTTTCTTAAGTCCAAGACCTCCCGGGCCCCATTCAAAACTCACCCGAGCCCTCGGGGCTCCAAACCAAACATGCACACAACCTTAATAACATCTTACGGACTTACTCGTGCAATCAAATCGCCAAAATAACATCATATACATACAATCAAGCCTCAAACACATGATTTTCTTTCTTCAACTTTCATAACTCAAATTCTCCATTTTAAGTCCGAAACACGTCATATGACGTCCGTTTTTAGCCAAACTTTACAGATAGTGCTTAACACATATTTAAGACTTGTACAGGGCGTCGGAACCAAAATACGATCCTGATACCTATATTTTCTAACTCCTTTTCATTTCAAATTTTCATATCAAATTTCAGAAAATAATTTCTTTCAAAAATTCATTTCTCAGGCTTCGGACCTCGGAATTTGATTCCGGGCACACGCCCAAGTCCCATATTTTCCTACGGACCCTCCAGGAACGCCGAATCACAGGTCCGGGTCCGTTTACCCAAAATATTGACCGAAGTCAACATTATGCATATTAATACCAAAATTTATCAAAGTTTTCACAAAATCCACATATTCTAACATAAACACTTTCCGGCTACGCGCCCGAACTGCGCATGCAAATCGAGGCGACTAAAAGCGAGGTTTTCAAGGCCTCGGGAGCACGGAACAAGTAAGAATTACGGTGATGACCCCTTGGGTCGTCACATATAGGTATTTCTTTGTTAAGCCAGATATATAAAGTAAACCCACCTAATTGTAATACAATGTAGTTAACCCCGTTGAGCCTATAAGCATGTTTCTTTGGTAACCACATTGAGAACCTTACCCAATTGTTTGAATATCCATCTGTTTGAACCCCTTTTACCTCTCATGAGCACTTGAATGGCTTGGAAATATGCAAAAGTTAAAGTATGGGGTGGTGGTTTGGTTTTTGAGCGGAACCAATGAAATAAAGGAAAGGTGTAGTTTTTGGAAAAGTAAAAGAAGAAGCACCACTTAAAAGAAAAGAAAAAAAGAGATAATGAATAAATGTAGTAGTTGATAAGTGATGGCTTGATACAAAATCACCTAAAGGAATGAGATGTTTTAAATAAAAATATGGTGGAACATCTGGTTGGCATAAATGTGATCTTGAAGGATAATGTGATTGTATTAAAAGTTCTTAGGGAGGTTAGTCACTATACCCAAATATATCGTACCCGTCCCTTAGCCTACATTACAGCTAAGTGAAGTCCTAATTGATCTTAGACTGAATAGGCTCGATTAGTAGAGTAGTACACTACGAGCAAGCCTATGGTGCATCTCTGTGGCATGTGAATATTCTTTTCGAGAGTGAGCAAATTTTGTCTATCTGAGTTCCTAATTGTTCTTAACATTACTATTTGTGGAACTACTCTCTTGTGTGATGTGAGGGCATGTGATTCACGAAGGAAAGGTAAGTCTTGACCTCTGTATAGAGTAGTTTGGGTAAGTACGAATATTGCACGACACGTGAGATTCAACTTTTGAGGCAAAAGTTGTTCACTATTAGGTGCAACTTTGGTGAATTGTTCTTGGTGTGGTTCGTTAAAGGGAAAGCTTAAGGAAGGAACTTTGATAGAATGTGGTGGATTGCTCGAGGACTAGCAATGATTTTAGAGTGCGGTGTTGATAATAGGCTACATAGACGATATTTACACCCTAATTATACCATGCTTTATTGTTGTTTTTATAGGCTAAATGATAACAAAATGCTCTAATTGGTGTTCTTTTGCTTCGCAGTGACTAATCCAAGTTAGGAAGAACTATGGAGTGTTTTGGAGTCAATAATTTGAAGAAAACGTCCAATCAAGAAGCACCCGAGCGGAAAGAAGAAAAAAGTAGACTGGGTTTGAATCCACCGCGACCACGGTGGACCGCAGTTGGACCACGGTAGGCCACAAACGCGAGGCAGAATGTTTAGCTCTCACCGTGGTCGCGCCGCAGTCTTCCGCGGTGAACTGTGCAGTTGCCAGAAAATTTGGGGACCAAAGTGTAACTCGGGAAAAACTTATTCCAAACCCTTATAAACTCTAGAAGCTCGCCCAAGAAAGTATTAAGCTTGTTTTTAGACTACTTTGGAGGCAAGAACAAGTGTGAGAAGATCAACCAAACATTAGAGTTTTTCTATCTTCTCTTTATTATTGCAATTTCACATTATGAACAATTTAGTAGTTTTCTCTTGCTTTGTTATGAGTAGCTAAACATTTGATCTAGGGTTGATGGAACCAATTGTTGGATGAGATTTTGACTCAACTTTGTTATAATCGAGCCGGATTTATTATATGATTGTTCAACTACGTTTTGTATGGTGATTAATTGAACGGGCCCTTGATT
This sequence comes from Nicotiana tabacum, assembly GCF_000715075.1. Lineage (NCBI taxonomy): Eukaryota > Viridiplantae > Streptophyta > Magnoliopsida > Solanales > Solanaceae > Nicotiana > Nicotiana tabacum. The sequence continues at coordinate 171,909,108 of NC_134101.1, forward strand.
AATCGTGTCTAATTGCCTTGTTTTGCTTGAGAAAGAATACTAGGTTAGACTGCTGTTGAACAACACTACTTTTGGGTAATTGAATAGATTCATTACTTGAACTTAAAAGTGGGGTTAGAGATAATGAAACTTTGGTGGCATAATCCAGAGCTGCACAAATTATCAGCTAGAGTAGTTCAAGAGAATGCTCTAGTAAATTATCGTAGTTGATCGAGAGATAATTACGATAACCCATAGTTCATAATCCTCATAGAGTATTACGGCGAGATTATAGAAAAAGAGTTAAGACTTAAACGAGCAATTGGGGAAATCAATGCCCTAGACCCTTTTACTATTGAATTATCTTTGATTTAGCATATTGTTATTTTTAATATCATTTGAAGTAGTTAAACAAAAACCCAATATTTATTGATAAAAATCTTGCATCTGGAAATTGTTTGAGTTGATAATAGCATTGCTAAGAGTTATAATAGATAGGTTAATTCCCTGAAGATTCGACTTCGGACTTAAAACCGGATTATATTTGCAACGGCCACTTTGTCTTTTAGAAGGCAAAGTTGGGCATGATCAATCACCCTTCGTGCATTAACTCTCGCAATATCGGCATGACATCAGCCTTCGTGCATTAGCTCTCAAATCATGGCACGACATCACCCTTCGTGCATTAACACTCACAACATCGACACGTCATCACCCTTCATGCATTAATCAGTCACTCACAATATCTTGCACGGCATCACCCTTCATGCTTTACACTCTTCCTCACCCAATCAATAGAAACAATACAACCCGGTAAGGGAATCAACAATAGATACAATAATATCCCGGTAAAGGAATCAACTATAACCAATATCGTTTCAATAGTTACTTTACAAAATAAATCTCAACTTGAGCCAATACTCAACAATGGTCAATTACCAAGAAATTACCATAAGTCTTGTTCAACAGTGATAATCATCAATTTAAGCATGAACGGTACATAATAGAGTCACAACAATCATGGTATAAGACTCACGAGCATGCTTGACACCAATGTATAGATACTCGTCACCAACACCTATACATCGTACACAACACTAACATGTAGCAAATAAGACCACAACTCCTATTCCCTCATGCTAAGGTTAGACCAAACACTTACCTCAATTCCACGAATAAGATTATGCCTCAATTACCGCTTTACCTCTCGGTTCCACTTCCAATCTGATTGTATCTAGTCATAATTTACTTAATAACATCAATAAATGCTAAATAAACCAATTCTAATGCATGAATATAGATTTCCCACTGTTTTCCCCAAAAAGTCAAAAATTGTCCCCGGGCCCGCTTGGTCAAAACTCAAAGTTCGAACCAAAATCTGACTACCCATTCATCCCACGAACCCAAATATGCAATTGGTTTTGAAATCCGACCTCAAATTGAGGTCCAAATCCCCAAAATTTGAAAATGCTAATTTCTACCCAAGAACACCCAATTTTCCATGAAAAACCCTAGATTTTGAAGTGAAATCATGTAAAAGGATGAATTAGATTGAAGAAGGTGAGTTAGAAATCACTTACCTATGATTTGGAGAAGTTTGGGTCCTTGAAAAATCGCCTAGAGATGTTTAGGGTTTGAGAAAATTGCAAAATGATGAAAATCCCTTCTGAAATCCCACTTAACAGGACGCAGTTATTGCAATTGCGAATCCTTTGAAATACTGATACATTCGCATTTGCGATAGAAAGGCCTTCGCAAATTCCGGCCCAGAGTTCGCATTTGCGAGGCTGGCCTGCCCAGGACTGGTTCGCATTTGCGGCATAATTGTCTCATTTACCAGTCCTGTTCACTTTGTAATTGCGAAGCCTGATCTCGCAATTGCGAGATCAGAGTCCTGTGCAAAAATACTAGATACACAACTGAGTTTCCTATGTCCAAATCACCCCGTGGCCTATCCAAAACTCACCCGTGCCCTCGGGGCTCAAAACCAAACATGCACGCAAGTCCAAAAACATCATACAGACTTGCTCGTGCGATTAAATCATCAAAATAGCATCAACAACTGCGAATTTAACCTCAAATTAATGAAATTCATAAGATAGTTCAAATTTTCTATTTTCTCAACCTAGGGTCCGATTTATATCAAATCAACTCCGATTCTTACCAAATTTTATAGGTTCGACTTAATTATTAATTTAAACCTGTACCGGGCTCCGAAACCAAAATACGGGCCTGATACCATCAAGAACATGCACCATTTCATTTCCACAAGTCTTTATATTTTCTAGCAAACAATTTTCTTTAATTTTTTTTATCGGGCTAGGGACCTCGGAATTCGATTCCGGGCATATGCCCAAGTTCCATATTTTGCTACCGACCCTACGGGATCGTCAAATTATGGGTCCGGATCCATTTACCAAAAAGGTTGACCAAAGTCAACTTTAATAAATTTTAAAGGTTAAATTCAATATTTCTCTTAAATTTCACATGAAAGCTTTCCGGAAACGCGCCCGAACTGTGCAACAAATCGAGGTGGGACAAAAGGAAGTTTTAAGGCCTCAGAACACCGATTTGACTTCTAAAATGAGACATAGAAAAGTACCTGAGTTGAAGAAAAGATGGGGATATCGGATCCGCATATCGGACTCGGACTCCCAGGTCGCTACCTCAACAAGCTGACCTCTCCACTGCACACAAATTGAAGGGAAATTCTTCGATCTTAACTGATGAACCTACCAGTCCAGAATAGCTATCAACTCATCTTTGTAGGTCAAGTCCTTGTCCACCTAAACAGTGCTGAAGTCTAACACGTGGGATGGATCGCCGTGATACTTCCGAAGCATGGACACATGAAACACTAGAAGCACAACTGATAAACTCGGCGGCAACGTATGTCTGTAAGCCACCTCTCCCACTCGATCAAGAATCTAAAAAGGACAGATAAACCTGGGGCTTAGCTTGCCCTTCTTCCCAAATCTCATCACGCCCTTCATGGGCGACACCCGAAGCAACACTCGATCTCCGACCATGAATGCCACATCACGAACCTTGCAGTCGGCATAACGCTTTTGCCTGGACTGAGCTGTACGAAGCCTATCCTGAATGATCTTAACTTTGTCCAAGGAATCCTGTACTAGATCCGTACCCAACAACCGAGTCTCCCCCAGCTCAAACCACCCAACTGGCGATCGACACCGTCTACTATGAACCTAAATCACGGCTAGGCTAAAAAACATCCAACCTCACGAACTGATTGGCTAAAGCCGGAACATCCAAAGCAAACAGTCTATCACCGACCGGAATCTATGCAAGGCAGCCCATACTGGCTGACTTCCTACTCAAAGCATCAGCCACTATATTATCCTTCCCCGGATGATACAAGATGGTGATATCATAGTCTTTCAATAGCTCTAACCATATTCTCTGCCTCAAATTTAGCTCCTTCTGCTTGAACAAATATTGTAGACTCTTGTGATCCATGAACACCCACATGACATGCCATATAAATAATGCCTCCAAATCTTCAGTGCGTGAACAATGGATTGTAGCTCCAAATCATGAATTGGATAATTCTTCTCGTGAACCTTCAACTGTCGCGAAGCATCTACAATAACCTTGCTATTCTGCATCAACACCGCACCAAGTCTAATACGAGATGCTCACAATATACTATATATGGCCCTGAACCTGTGGGCAAAATCAACACCGACGCCATAGTCAAAGCTGTCTTGAGCTTCTGAAAGCTCGCCTCACACTCGTCTAACCACCTGAACTAGGCACCCTTCTGGGTCAATCGGGTCATCGAGGCTGCTGTAGATGAAAACCCCTCCATAAACTGACGGTAATAACCCGCCAAACCCTAGAAACTCTAGATCTCTGTAGCTGATGTGGATCTAGGCCAGTCCTTGATTGCCTCTATCTTCTTCAGGTCCACCTGAATACCCTCTACTTATACAGCGTGACCCAAGAAGGCTACTGAAATCAACCAAAACTCACACTTTAAAAACTTAGCATACAACTGACTATCTCTCAAAGTCTGAAGAATGACTCGAAGATGGTGCTCATGCTTCTCACGGATGGAGGAGTAGATCAAAATATCATCAATGAAGACAATCACAAAGGAATTCAAATAAGGCTTGAACACCCGGTTCATCAAATTCATAAAAGCTGCTGGGGCATTCGTCAATCCAAATGACATTACTAAGAACTTATAATGCCCGTACCGAGTGCGAAAAGTTGTCTTAGGGATATCAGATGCCCTAATCCTCAACTGGTGGTAGCCAAATCTCAAATCAATATTCGAAAACACCTTGGCACCCTGAAGCTGATCAAATAAATCATCAATCCTCAGCAATGGATACTTATTCTTGATGGTGACTTTGTTCAACTGTCGATAGTCTATACACATCCTCATTAACCCATACTTCTTCTTAAATAACAACACCGGCGCACCCTAGGGCGAGACACTAGGTCTAATAAAGCCCTTATCAAGCAAATCTTGCAGCTGCTCCTTCAATTCTTTCAACTCTGGCGGGGCCATACGATATGGAAGAATAGAAATGGGCTGAGTGCCTGAAGCCAAATCAATGCAAAAGTCGATATCCCTGTCCGGTGGCATTCCCGGTAGGTCTGCAGGAAAAACCTCTAGAAACTCCCGAACAACTGGCATGGAATCCATAGAAAGAACCTCAGTATTAGAATCACGAGCATATTCCAAGTAAGCCAAACACCCCTTCTCGACCATACGCCGAGCCTTCATATAAGAAATGACCCTACTGGTAGAATGACCAGGAGTTCCTCTCCACTCCAATCGAGGCAACCCCGACAAAGCTAAGGTCACAGTCTTGCCATGATAGTCCAATATAGCGTGATAAGGTGACAACCAATCCATCCCCAATATGACATCAAAATCAACCATATCCAGAAGTAGGAGATCTACACGGGTCTCAAGACCCCCAATAATAACCACACACAAGAGATAGATACGATCTACAATAATAAAATCAGCCACCGGTGTTGACACATATACAGGAGCACTCAAAGAATTATGAGGCACAACCAAATACGTAGCAAAATAAGATTACACATAGGAGTATGTAGACACTGGATCAAACAAAACTGAAGCATCTCTACTGCAAACTGAAATCGTACATGTGATAACAACATCGGATGCCTCGGCCTCAGGCCTCTAGCGGCTTGACCTCCACCTCTAACGGCCTGACCTCCACCTCTAACACCTCAACCTCCACCTTTAGCTACCTGACCCCTACCTCTAGCTGGCCGAGCGGGTGGTGGAACACCTAGTGCCTGAACCATGGCACGAGAACCCTGATGCTGAGAACTGCTCGATGCTCGAGGGCAAAATTTAGCAATGTACCTCGGTTCGCCACAAGTGTAACAAGTCCTTGTCTTCTGGGACTGCTGACCCTGAAACTGACCCTGCCTGCCTGAGTAACCACCCTAAAAACTTAGGAGTGAAGGTGCACTGATAGAAGCTGGTGGTGTACTATAGAGTAGCTGATATGAATACTGCATATGAGAACCATGACTACCTAGAGCACCATGAGAAGCCTGTAGTGCTAAATGTAATGGCCTGGGAGGAGGGCCTCTACCAAAAGAATCAATGCCTCCAGACAAGGCACCACTAAATTGATCAGAATGATGGGGCCTCTTACCTGACCCCTATGAGCACCTAATTTTTGTCCCACATGAAAATTTCTCCTAAAAATATCAAATTGTTTTTAGTAAATAGATAGCCTAGCCACCAAAAAATAGAATTTAAATTAAAATTTGAGTTAGGGTGGCCAATATTGCAAAATTAAAGAAATCAAGAGAAAAGCTATGGCTCCACATTTTTGGACTAGGCCAAGACTAACCCAATTATTCCACAAGCCCATCCCTTTAAAAAGCCCAATTTCTCCTTAGACCATCCCTTCCTCACTCTTTAAAAACACCAATCTCCCTTCCCCTTCACCCTAGAACACATCAGACCCTTCCCCCTGAGCAAAAAAAACCTAGAGCTAAAAAGAAGAAAAGCTGCGCAGCAACATTGCCAAAAAAACGCAGCAGCAGCTGCCCATCGTATTCCTAAAAAACAACCTTAAAATAGCATCATCTTCTTACTCAATAACCATGAAAACCAGCTAAAACTTCAACCATTAAAACACCCCAAAATCAGCACCTAAAACTCGACAAAACACATCCATTTTTACCTCAAGCTCACCTCAAAATGCAACAGAAATCCAAGCTGAAAAGGAGCAGAAAAACAATTTTTTAAACCTCCAAAATCTAGCCAGGAACTCCAGCAAAGCTTCAGCTCGAAATCTTTCTCAAAGTAGCTCAAAAAACGAGTTGAAGATGACCCAAAATCCAGCAACAACGAGCTGAAAAACAGCCTGTTTCCCAGCGAAAATTAGCTGCAAAATCAGCTACAAAACAGCCTCCCAAAACAGGCCCAAACCAACTCCAAAAATGCCCAAATATTGTCCCCAAAAATCAGATCTAGGACACCCTAAAGTCCCACTCCGTTTCACCATAAAATCACAATAATTTCCATCCTCACTCACTGCCGATTCTCTCTTGAGTTGAGAGAGTCCAATTAGGCCGTCGAGGTTCGAGTCTTGTCCGCCGAGGTCTGCGTTCATCGAGTTCCTATCTCGGTCTTGTTTGCTTTGGGATTTACCTGTTGTAAAACTCAAAAGCTGAAATTCAATACAAAGGTCCAGTTCTGTTAACTCTTTGTCAATTCTATTTTTTTTTTTAAAAAACCTTGATATGGATCATTTAGTGATGATTCTATTGGATGTTTAAACATTTGATGAATCTATCTCATAACATGCTTAAGTGATTTTCGCTTAAATGTTAAAATTGAAAATAGATTCTTAGTAATTGTTAAATATAGTGTCGTGTGTGAGCTTTTGAAGGTTTGTTATGAATCCTTATTTTCTTACTTGATCCAATCTTATGGAATTTGCCATTCATTACCGTTTAGGTCTTAGTTAATTAATATTGAGTTTGATGAGCTATAATTTCGTGGGCAAAGATCTGAAGTTGCAAGGCTAGTGTTTTGTTTGGGTTGGTTTTGAAGTTTATCTAGCTTTTGGGCATGTTCAGTTAAACACTTTTGTTTATTTGAGTTGACCTAATACCTAGTAATTCCAAATAGGCCGAGCCCATTCAAATTTGGTGTTAATTCCGCCTCATTATCTATCCACACCTAATTCATAATTTAGTGTTAGTTAGAATAAGTTCAAAGATTGAGTTGTAAGTAATTCAAAGCAATTTGTTAATGATTCTCGCAGCTAAATCAAACATCTTTTTTCACAAATTATTACCCATAAACCCTCGACCTTACAATAATCTCAAATTAACTTAGAAAGAAATATTTATGAACATCGTAGCTTGCTTTAGGCGCGATTAATTTTAAATCATCGTGGTTATGGGTACAGTTCCCGTGGCATGGTCACGATACGTAAATCCCAATTCGGGTGTGCATTTCATGTGACCCGACCATAACTTCAAACAATAATAAAATAAACATGTTGTGAATCACGGGTGCATTTCATGTGGAGCGGTTTGCAATGTGTACCAAACCGACAAGTGTACGACATCGTGACTTGTTCCAAAAATATTTCCATAAATAAATAAAAGCAGTTATAAAGTTAAAAATGCACAACAAGTTTAAAACACGTAATTAATTAGATAATTAGGCCAATTATCAATAGTTGAGCGACCGTGCTAAAACCATGAAACTCGAGAGTACCTCACACCCTCTCCTGGGTTAACAGAATTCCTTACCCGATCTTCTGTGTTCGCGGACAAAAAATAGAGTCAAAACTTCCTCGATTTGGGATTTAAAATAAATCGGTGACTTGAGACACCATAAATATCATAAGTGGTGACTCTGAATAAATTAAATATTCCCATTTCGATTAATATCACTTAAATTGGAAATACTCCCTATATCCCCCTCGGGTAAAAAGGAGGTGTGACAGCTCTGGCGACTTTGCTTTGGAACAGAACCCAGAACTTCTGGTTCAGGATTCAGAATTCGAGCTTAGAATAACTGTTATAGTTAGCTTTTGCTTATTATTTGATTTTTATGTGTTTGAGCCTAATGTGCTAAATGCCGCTTTTTACCGCTTTGATATTGTTTGAACTGTATATAAACTGTTACGAAACCCTTCCTCTCTCCGAGTCTTCTAAATCTTCTAGGAAGTTCACACTGGCGTGACTTCTTTTCTGTTAGTGTCATATCCTTAATTTAGAACGAGGTTCGGACAAGTTGTAAGGTCGGATGATCTTTTGGTTACCGGTACGCTGCCCCCCGGCTCGAGTTGTCCGCTCGGGTAATCCAGGTCTAGAACAATACACCCAGGATTTAGACCTAGAATAACCATAACCTCATACCGGATCCCTAGTAGGAACGTTTGTTTGAATCACATGTATTTTACTTTGGAAACTCAACACATGAGTTGGGTCCGTCTAGGACAGGTGCACCCAAATTAAAAAACTATCCTGATGCATCTTACGTGCTACTTGTGCATTTGTTTGTTTCAGCTTGCATGTTGACCGGCTTCTAGAATAGGAAACGAAAATAAAAAAAAAGAAAAAAAGAAAGAAATTCAGAAAAAGAAAAACCAAGAGTGAGAGGTAGGTATTTGACAATTCCTAAACTTTGCCAAAATTCTAAAGAAAAGAAAAAGGAGAAAAGACAGTCATTTCAAAATGAGCCTAAAATCTCAAGTGCCATGTTTTCTCATCGGATGTGAGATACGTAGGCAAACCTCGTCGGTTCCGAACCCAATTTTCAAAAATCCAAAAATATTTTTCTTTAATTCCTTCTTTAGAAATCTTTTCTTAGAAAATTCAAAAAAAATATATTTTTAAACTCAAAAAATAGTTTCCTTCTTTCTGAAGTTTTTCATACGAAAAAAACATAAAAAGAAAAATCAAAATCCAAAATACAGGTTTTCTTTATTTTGAAGTATTTTTCCATAAAATTCAAAAAAATCAGAAAAAAAAGAATCAAAAAAAATTCTTTTCCTTGTTTAAAAGTATTTCTTTTGTAAATGTCATTAAAAAAAATTAAAAAATTGATGTCAAAAAAAGATTTTTAGTTTTCTTTAGAAGTACTTTTGTAAATTTACAAAAAAAAAAAACTCAGAAATTCAAAATATTTTTCTTAAAAGTTTCTCTTTCGGAAATTGAGAGGCAACATCCAAAAGCCAAAAATATTTTCTTTCTTCTTTAGAAAAAGAGAAAACAAATAAAAAAAAATATTTTCGTTTTACTTTTGAAATTCCCAAAGTTCAAATCAAAAGAAAAGGAATTTTTACAAGTCTTTCTTTAAAAAAAACCAACATGAAAAATCCAAAAAATATTTCCTTTCTTCTTTTAAAGCACTTTTTTCGGGAAAAAATGAAACAAAACAAAAAAAATGAAAAAAAATATGTTTTTCTTTTTGTTAAAGCTTTCATGGTCTGAGTTTTATAAAAAAAAAGAGTTAGCTTATTTACACACATTCTCGATCTTCCCAAACTACGCAAGATCTGATTCATACGGCGTCATGATACGTAGGCAATCCCTATCGGATTCGATCATAGCCATAAAATTAATTGAGTGAAAAATAAACTGAAAAAAAGAGAAAGAAAAATTGAGTAAAAAGAGTGACAAAAACAAGAAAAAGAAAAAGAAAAGAGAGTACCAAAAAAATAAAAGAGCGACGGAAACGAAATGAAAAAAAATCAAGAGTGATTAAAGAGGCAGAAAAAAAAGAAAAGAGGTACATACTGAAAGGTTTAGTTAAGGCTGGGATGAAACATGCAACCGTTCAAACACACGGTAGAAGCGTTTAACTGTTAGGTGCATTGCATCCCAACGTGCGATTTCCTATATGTTAAATGTCTCAAAACTAAGAAAGTTGTGGTGTGAGCAAATTAGCGAGGTTCTGTTCAGGTGGTTGGTTTTGTTGGTATGCGGTGATGAACGCGCAACCTTGCACGCGACCACAACATTATACACAAAATCGAGCTACACCTCCCAGAAATGCCCCTCCTTACCAAGCTCCATATAATCCCCAATCAAATGTTCCCCAGTACAATCCTCGCCCAAGAGAGCCTTTCAAAAGGAATCAGTTCACCCCTATTGGTGAATCATACTCGGACTTGTTCCAAAAGCTAGTCGGGTGAGGTCTGCTGCAGCCAGTGGCCCAAACCGGCCAAACCCCGAGTCCCCCTCCCACCGAGCTGATGCTAGATGTGAATACCATTCTGGAGCAGTGGGACACAGTACAGAGGACTGTTGGACCCTCAAAAGGGCAATTAAAGATTTGATCGAAGCTGAAAGAATCATTCTTTGGGATAAAGAGGCTCCTGATATGACGAACAATCCGTTGCTTGCTTACAATGACGAATTTGATCCGGCACTGAAGACCATTGCATCCATTACCGAGACAGAAGAAAAGCCAAAAACGGTCGCCAGCCTGAAAGTTCCCTATCAGACGGGAATCTCGGTAGCCAATCTTGCTATCCTTTCTGCATCCGGATTACCTCAGGGTGTGATCAGGATGTTTTACTTTATTGTCTTCCTTTCCGATGTTAACCCTTCTATCTTTTAAAATTAAAAACAAATCATCAAAATCAAAAAAATAATCAAGTAAAATTAATATTTCACTGTCGAAGAATGTTTTTTTTCTTAATCTTGTCACTTTCTTATTCTCTTTTCAGTTATGTTAAATGCAGACTTCAATAACATGACATGCTTGCAGACTTCATGCTCAAATCCGGAAAGCTGTCAGACCTCGAAATAATGAATCAAGAATTAGATCGCAATGAAGATAAGTGTAAGGAAATAAAACAAAGAGTTGGAACAACTGAAGAAAAATTGGTTCCAGAATTGGAAAGGTCCATACATTGCAACAAAGAGTACTGCCAAAAGAGTGCATTGTACTTGGGACACATCGAAGGAAATGTCCCTGAAACAACTGTCAATGCAAATGCAGTCAAAATGTACTATGTTGGATAATCTATATAGCATTAATGTTTTCCGATTAGGATGAAGAAGGCTTTCTTTCTCACTATCCAAATATTCAACCCTTTGCAAACCCTTTGAGCTGACTCGTATTCTTTGATTACCCACTTTGGAACCTGGAAGTTATTATTAAAAAAATAATGAATGAAAAATAAAAAAAAATGAAAAGAGAAGAAAAGAAAAAAACAAAAAAGGAAGAAAAGGGCAAAAGAAAAAGAAATGAAAAAAGAGAAGAAAAGTAAGATACAAAAAAGGGAAGAAACGACAAATAAAATGAAATGAAAAATGAAAAAAAAAGAGGAAAAGGAAAGGAAAAAGAAAGGGAAAACAAAAAAAAATAGAAAAATAAAAGAAAATCAAAAAGAAAGTTTCCCGAACTACGTTCGACTTGATTCCGAAAGGATACGTAGGCAGCCGCTCTCTGGGATTTAGTCACACCAAAATAAAAATCCAAATTTTTCCAAAGTTGAAACTGGGGCTGAAGATGGTTCGACAATTGTTTCACTCGAAAGGATCTAAAGTTGTAACTCAATCCAAATCCTTTTTTACCCAAACCCTGTTCAAGTCCTTCTGATCAATCGATAAAGAGGTTCAAATTGGAAGATACAATTACTTGGATCTGATACGCCAAAATAAGAGAAATGAAATGAGAGTCTTGTTAGTGAAAACTCACAAAGAGCAATATAAAGCGACGGTGAGAAGAGTATGTGAGAGGTAAGCTGGTGAAACCCCGCAAAGGGCGCCACTGATCGAAAAAAAGATCCTCGCAGCCATTGGCATCGGCACAGTCCTGGGCAAGGTTTCTCGGTTTGAAAGCAAAAGTTGTGATGAATTTCTGAGGGTCGAACGGTTTACACGGGTCAGGCATCCAGTCCAAAAGTCATATCATGTTCATTGAAGTCCGCATGTACTCTAGATAAGTCATTCTTTCCTTTCCCCGAAAGGGACACATCTTGTTTAAACCCATTCTCCATTTCATTGTTTATTTCCTTTGAATCCCTTTCGATCTAACTCTCCGAAATTAAGACAAAGAAAGGATGGTAAGACTGATTTACAGGGTTCCCCTTTGATACAAGCTAATACACAAAAAGGCACCCATCATCGGCAAAGGCATCAAGTTGACTTTGACCGGCCATGGTGGCTGATGTTTTGAAATTGAAAACTCTTGGAAGGAGAAAATCAAATTAAAGTGCCTATAAAGGCAAATAAAGTTAAAAAGGTTGAGTCCCATGTGGCTAACTGTCTCGGCAAAGGTTTAAAAAGCCAAGGTACCCCAAATGCTCTGAAATTGAAGTTAGAAGAAAGAAGCCAGAAATGAAAGGCCTATAAAGGCGAAATAAAGTTGGAAAAGGTTAAGTCCCACGCGACTAGCCATTGCGACAAAGTTTAAGGAGCCAAAAGTTCCCCAATGCTCCGAAGTTATTAAAAAAAAGAAAAAAAGGAAGTCAGAAGGGAAAGGCCGACGAAGGCAAAATAAAATCGAAAAGGTTGAGTTCCACCAACCAACCGTCATGGTAAAGTCTAGAAAAACCAGAGGTTCTCCGGGGCCTTAAATGAAATCGGTCCTCAGGGAACAAGTAGCTGCAGTTGAGATCTTCATCAAAGATGTCGGTTCGAGATCAAGTGATTGAAACACTCAAGGACACAAAATCAACCGCTGTTTCAAACTTACAAATTATTTTTTATTTGAAAAAAAAAACAGGAAACATGTGCAATCCAAAAGCAACCTTGCAAGAAGCAGGTGCAACAAAAAGAAACTGCGCAGAGACTAAAATGGATCTACAACAATAATAAGTCCAAAATTAAAGTCTTCTCTAAATTCTTTCCCGCATTTTACTCACTCTCTTAAATAAAATTAAAAAAAATGATGAAATGAAATGAAAAGAAAGAAAAGAAGAAAAGTTCAAAGTCATGGTAGTATAGAGTCTCCAATTCCTAGCTGCATTTTTTCGTACATAGGATCTCCAATCCCTTGTTAATTTTATTCTAGATATAGGGTCTCCACTCCCTAGTCACTTTTTCAACATAAGGTCTCCACACCATAGTTGATGCCAGCATAACCCGATGCCAACATAAGGTCACCACTTCCTAGTTGATGCTAACATAGGGTCTCCATTCCCTACTTAACGCCAGCATAAACTGATGCCAATGTAGGGTCCCACTCTCTAGTTAATGCCGACATAACCGATGACTTTTCCAACATAGGGTCCCACTCCCTAGTTGATGCCGACATAACCCGATGACTTTTCCAATATAGGGTCCCACTCCCTAGTTGATGCCGGCATAACCCAATGACTTTTCCAAAATAGGGTCCCACTCCCTAGTTGATGCTGGCATAACCCGATGAATTTTCCAATATAGGGTCCCACTCCCTAGTTGATGCCGGCATAACCCAATGATTTTTCAACATAGGGTCCCACTCCCTAGTTCATGCCAATATAACCTAGTGATTTTTCCAACCTAGGGTCTCCAAACCCTAGTGGATTTCGTTTTATATATAGGGTCTCCACTCCCTAATCTCTTTTTCCCAAGGATACACAATCCTAATCTTTATTGCTTTCAATAATGATGTAGCATAGAGTTTTGGTTACAAATAACTCACGAAATTTTCCTAGTGAAAACTGGGGCAGAAAAATTTCGTTCATTTGTTTGTTTTGGTGTCTGAGCAGGTTTTACCTTGAGGCACAGGGTTCGAGATGACCAAACAAAAGAGTCTCAATCCAGAATAAAAGAGAAAAGAAGAAAAAGAAAAAGAAGTGAACTCAAAGTGCAGAAGCGAAGAAATGATATGAACTACTCAAGACGTGATTGAAGTCACAAGCTTTGCATGTCTCGCCTTGATCCGAGAAGTTGAAAAAGAAATGAACCAGCACCTGCAACTAATAAGCATCAAGATTCAGATCAGAGTCCGCATGAAGAACCAACCAAGACTCAAGATCAAGCATCAGAAGACTCATAGATAGGAATCTTATAACTTGTAGTTGATAGGCTTAGTTAGTTTTTTTAATTTTAATTTTGATATAATAATAGGACCATAGACCGAAGCCTCGACGGAACCTCGCTAGACTCTCGAACTTATCATTCCATCATTCTCCCAGAACTACACTGACCTGATTCCTTTAGAGCTAGGGATATGTAGGCAACTTTGAAGCAAGGTTCGATCAAACTTTTTCAAAGCGCTTCCCATAGAGTATCCAAACGGGCAAAAAATGCTCGTAATTGCTCACTTTATCTTTGCCCGAAAACTTTTCATGTTCTCGAACAAAGAGGGGCAGCTGTGAGCACCTAATTTTTGCCCCACATGAAAATTTCTCCTAAAAATTAATCAAAAAAGAATTTTTAGTAAATAAATAGCATGGCCACACAAAAATGGAATTTAAATTAAAATTTGAGTTGGGGTGGCCAATATTGCAAAATTAAAGAAAGCAAGAGAAAAGTTATGGCTTCACATTTCTGGACTAGGCCAAGACTAACACAATTACTCCACAAGCATATCCCTTTAAAAAACCCAATTTCGCCCAAGCCCATCCCCTCCGCACTCTTTAAAAACACCCAACTCCCTTCCCTTAAACCCTAGAACATATCACACCCTTCCCCCTGAGCAAAAAGAAAACCTAGAGCTAAAAAGAAAAAGAGCTGCGCAACATCATTGTCAAAAACAAAAACACAGCAGCAACTGCCCATCGTCTTCCTCAAAAACAACCTTAAAATAGCTTCATCTTCTTCACTTAATAACCATGAAAACCAGCTGAAACTTCAACCATTAAAACACCCCAAAATCAGCACCTAAAACTCGACAAAACACATCCATTTTTACCTCAAGCTCACCTCAAAGCGCAATAGAAATCCAAGCCGAAAAGGAGCAAAAAAATCATTTTTTAAACCTCCAAGATCTAGCCAGGAACTCCAGCAAAGCTTCAGCTCGAAATCGTTCTCAAAGTAGCTCAAAAAACGAGTTGAAAATAGCCCAAAATCCAGCAACAACGAGCTGAAAAACAGCCTGTTTCCCAGCGAAAATTAGCTGTAAAATCAGCTACAAAACAGCCTCCCAAAACAGGCCCAAACCAACTCCAAAAATGCCCAAAAATAGTCCCCAATAATCAGATCTAGGACACCCTAAAGTCCCACTCTGTTTCACCATAAAATCGCAGCAATTTCCATCTTCACTCACTGCCGATTCTCTCTTGAGTTGAGAGAGTCCAGTGAAGCCGTCGAGGTTCGAGTCTTGTTCGCCGAGGTCTGCGTTCATCGAGGTCCTGTCCGGTCTTGTTTGCTTTGGGATTTCCCTGTTGTAAAACTCAAAAGCTGAAATTCAATACAAAGGTCCAGTTCTGTTAACTCTTTGTCAATTCTATTTCTTTTTTTTTTAAAACCTTGATATGGATCATTTAGTGATGATTCTATTGGATGTTTAAACATTTGATGAAGCTATCTCATAACATGCTTAAGTGATTTTCGGATAAATGTTAAAATTGAAAATAGATTCTTACTAATAGTTAAATATCGTTTCGTGTGTGAGCTTTTGAAGGTTTGTTATGAATCCTTATTTTTTTACTTGATCCAATCTTATGGAATTTGCCATTCATTACCGTTTAGGTCTTAGTTAATTAATATTGAGTTTGATGATCTATAATTTCGTGGGTAAAGATCTGAAGTTGCAAGGCTAGTATTTTGTTTGGGTTGGTTTTGATGTTTATCTAGCTTATTGGGAATGTTCACTTAAACACTTTTGTTTATTTGAGTTGTACTAATACCTAGTAATTTCAGGGAGAAATTTAAAAATAGCCAGATTTACAACTGGTCGTTCAAAAATAGCCCAATTTCAAAAGTAATCGAAATTTAGTCACTTTTCATGTAAAGATAAATCTGAACGAAAACACTGTTCAAAACCTAGAAAATACGCCAGTATATTATACTGGAGTTCTAGCATAAGTATGATTGAACTCCGGCATAAGTATGCTTGAACTCCAGCATAAGTATGCTTGAACTCCAGCATATTATACCGGAGTTCCAGGATAAGTATGCTGGAACTCCAGGATAATATGATGGAGTTCCAGTATAAGTACACTAGAACTCCAACATAATATACTAGAGTTCCAACAAGTATAATTGTCCAGTATAATATACTGGAGTTTGGAGCACCGGTGCTCCAGTCACCATTATATTATACTGGAGTCAGCAAAGTATACCGATCCAACATAATATGCTGAAGTTCATTCACAGGTGCACCGAACTCTAGTATATTATGCTGGACCGGTCTCTGTTGCAGCAAAATAATGACTATTTTGTATTGACTTCGTAAACGCTGGCTATTTTTAAATACCAGTCCGAAAACTGACTATACCGTGCTATTTTTACGTAATTCCAAATAGGCCGAGCCTATTCAAATTTGGCGTTAATTCCGCCTTATTATCTATCCACACTTAATTCATAATTTAGTGTTAATTAGAATAAGTTCAAAGATTGAGTTGTAAGTAATTCAAAGCAATTTGTTAATGATTCTCGCAGCTAAATCAAACATCTTTTTCCATAAATTATTACCCATAAACCCTCGGTCTTACAATAATCTCAAATTAACTTAGAAAGAAATAATTATGAACATCGTAGCTTGCTTAATTTTAAATCATCGTGGCTATGGGTACAATTCTCGTGGCATGGTCACGATACGTAAATCCCAATTCGGGTGTGCATTTCATGTGACCTGACCATAACTTCGAACAATAAAAAAATAAACATGTTGTGAATCACGGGTGCATTTCATGTGGCGCTGTTTGCAATATGTACCAAAACGACAAGTGTACGACATCGTGACTTGCTCCAGAAATAATTCTATAAATAAATAAAAGCAGTTATAAAGTTAAAAATGCACAACAGGTTTAAAACACGTAATTAATTAGATAATTAGGCCAATTATTAATAGTTAAGCGACCGTGCTACAACCATGAAACTCGAGAGTGCCTCACACCTTCTCCCGGATTAACGAAATTTCTTACCCGATTTTCTGTGTTTACCGACCAAAAATAGAGTTAAAACTTCCTCTATTTGGGATTTAAAATAAACCGGTGACTTGGGACACCATAAATATCCTAAGTGGCAACTCTAAATAAATTAAATAATCCCATTTCGAATAATGTCACTTAAATTGGAAAAACGCCCTATATTCCCCTCGGGTAAAAAGGATGTGTGACAACCCCTGACCACTCCCCTGAGCTAGAACCATCTCAACCCTCCTGGCCACATTGGCCGCATCTTAGAAAGAAATCTCACTCCCTTTCTCCTTAGCCATCTACAATCTGATAGGATGAGCTAGTCCCTCAATAAACCTACTCACCCTCTCTATCTCGGTGGGAAGTATAAGAAGAGCATGATGGACCAAGTCAATAAATCTGGTCTCGTACTGAGTGACGATCATAGAACCCCGCTGTAGACGCTCAAACTGCCTCCGATAGTCCTCCCTCTGAGTGATAGGAAGAAACTTCTCCAGAAATAGCTGAGAGAATTGATCCCAAGTCAAATCCGATGACCCAGCTGGTCTAGCCAAACAATAATCTCTCCACCAAGCCTTGGTGGAATCTGACAGATGAAAAGCAGCAAAGTCGACCCCATTAGTCTCCACTATCCCCATGTTCCGTAGAACCTCATGACAACTGTCCAAATAGTCCTGGGGATCCTCTGAAGATGTACTGCCATATGTGGTTGTAAAAAGCTTGGTGAACCTGTCCAGTCTCCACAAGGCATCAACAGACATAGCTGACCCATCACCGGT
Organism: Nicotiana tabacum; assembly: GCF_000715075.1. Classification (NCBI taxonomy): domain Eukaryota; kingdom Viridiplantae; phylum Streptophyta; class Magnoliopsida; order Solanales; family Solanaceae; genus Nicotiana; species Nicotiana tabacum. The sequence goes on from NC_134101.1 coordinate 171,926,884, forward strand.
CTGTGCCTTCTACCCCAACTGGCTGAGCTGCTGGAGTACTCTGAAACTGGGTAGCCATCTGCTCCAGAGTGCGAGTAGCAGGAGTCTGGGCTCCTCCTCCGGTCTGAGAGACAGCTGGTGCTACAGGGAATATGCTTGCCTGAGTGACACTCTCCATAATACCCACTAGACGGACTAGAGCATCCTGGAGTACCGGGGTGGCGATGAACCCCTCTGGAACCCGAGCTGGCCCTGCTGGAACTGTCTCGGCCGGAACCTCATCCTCAAACTCTACCTGAGGCTCCTCCGCTGGTGCTACTGCTCGAGCTCTGATCTGAGCCCTGCCTCTGCCTTGGCCTCTAGCACGGCCTCGGCCTCTGCCCTTCGCAGGAGCTGCTACTAGGGGGTCGGGCTGGTTGTCAGCTAATGAAGCGGTACATGTTCTCGCCATCCGCAGAAGAATAGAATGGAGGTTTAATTAGCATAGAGAAATCAAGTCGCACGATAGGAAAAAATAGAGGTGAAGTTTTCCTAAACTCTGTAGCCTTTGGGGGATAAGTACAGACGTCTTCGTACCGATCCCTCAGACTCTACCTAGCTTGTTCGTGAATTGTGAGACCTAGTCAACCTAGAGCTCTGATATCAACTTGTCACGACCCAGATTTCCCATCCTCAGGAGTCGTGATGGCGCCTGTTCGTGAAAGCTAGGCAAAACTAAAATTATAGTTGTTACCACCATTTTTATTAATCACACCGAATGGGATATTAGCTAAGCAAAATAATTAAGAAATGAGGAAGTGATATAGCAAACTAACAATCTAATACATAACTACCCCAAAGATCGGGTGTCACAATCCACGAACGACTAAGATTTTTACTACAAACACAAGTCTGAAAGAAGTATAACTATTCTCGAAATAGAAGAGACAAAAGAAACTAAAACGGGGAGAAGGGGGACTTAGGCTCTACGAACGCCAGCAGATCTACCTTGGTCTCCCTGGACTGAAGGCAGCTACCTCAAGCTACTCACAAGGTCCAGCACCGAAATCTGCACAAAAGAGTGCAGAGTGTAGTATTAGTACAATCGACCCCACGTACTGGTAAGTGTCGAGCCAAACCTCGGCAAAGTAGTGACGAGGCTAGGACATGACAACCATATAAACCTGTTCAGTTAAATCATATACAACAGAAACATAGAAACATGAAATAATAGATAAAGATGGGAAGGGGAACATGCTACGGGAAATATCAAGTTCTAACAGTAATTCAATAGAGAAGCATAATGAACACCATATTTGTATCGACAAGAATAATGAAACAGTAACATGTGCACGACATCACCCTTCGTGCTTTTACTCTCGTCCTCACCATAAGAAACAACAGAATTGGCACGACATCACGCTTTGTGCATTAACTCTCATAATCATGGCACGACAACACCCTTCATGCATAAACACTCACAATATCGGCACGACATCACCCTTCGTGCATTAATCACTAACTCACAATATCTTGCCCGACATCACCCTTCATGCTTTACACTCTTCCTCACCCAAGCAATATAAACAACACGTCCCGGCAAGGGAATCAACAATAAATACAAATAACATCCCGGCAAGGGAATCAGCTATAACCAATATCGTTTCAACAGTTACTTCACTAAATAAATCTCAACTTGAGCCAATACTCAACAATGGTCAATTACCAAGAAATTATCATAAGTCTTGTTTAACAGTGATAATCATCAATTTAAGCATGAAAAGTACATAGTAGAGTCACAACAATCATGGTATAAGCCTCATGGGCATGCTTGACACCAACGTATAGATACTCGTCACCACACCTATGCGTCATAATCAACGCTAACATGTATCATATAAGACCACAAATCCTATTCCCTCAAGCTAAGGTTAGACCAAATACTTACCTCAATTTCACGGACAAGATTATGCCTCAATTACTGCTTTACCTCTCAGTTCCACTTCCAATCCGCTTGTTTCTAGTCATAATTTACTTAATAACATCAATAAATGCTAAATAAACCAATTCTAATGCATGAATATGGATTTCCCAATATTTTTCCCAAAAAGTCAAAAATCGACCCCGGGCCTGCTTGATCAAAACTCGAAGTTCGAACCAAAACCCGACTACCCATTCACCCACGAACCCAAATATGCAATTGGTTTTGAAATCCGACCTCAAATTGAGGTCCAAATCCCCAAAATTTGAAAATTCTAATTTCTACCCAAGAACACCCAATTTGTTTATGAAAAACCCTAGATTTTGAAGTGAAATCATGTAAAAAGATGAATTAGATTAAAGAAGATGAGTTAGAAATCACTTACCTATGGGTTGGAGAAGTTTGGGTGTTTGAAAAATCACCTAGGGATGTTTAGGGTTTGAGAAAATTGCAAAATGATGAAAATCCCGTCTGAAATCCCACTTAATAGGTCGCAGTTATTGCAATTGCGAACCCTTTGAAATACTGCTACATTCGCATTTGCGAAGAAAACATCGCATTTGCTACAGAAGGGCCTTTGCAAATTCCGGCCCAGAGTTCGCATTTGCGAGGCTGGCCTGCCCAGGCCTGGTTCGCATTTGTGGCATAATTGTTGCAATTCCTAGGCCTGTTCACTTCGCAATTGCGAAGCCTGATCTCGCAATCCTGTGCAAAAATACCAGATACACAGCTGGGTTTCCTATGTCCAAATCACCCCGTGGCCTATCCAAAACTCACCCGAGCCCTCGGGCTCCAAACCAAACATGAATGCAAGTCCAAAAAGATCATATAGACTTGCTCGTGTGATTAAATCATCAAAATAATATCAGCAACTACGAATTTAACCTCAAATTCATGAAATTCATAAGATAGTTCAAATTTTCTTTTTTCTCAACCTAAGGTCTGATTTATATCAAATCAACTCCGATTCTTACCAAATTTCACAAATTCGACTTAATCATTATTTTAAACCTGTACCGGGTCCAAAACCAAAATACGGGCCCGATACCATCAAGAACACCCACCATTTCATTTCCAAAAGTCTTTATATTTACCAACGAATAATTTTCTTTAAAAATTCTTTTCTTAGGCTAGGGACCTCGGAATTTGATTCTGGGCATACACCCAAGTCTCATATTTTACTACGGACCCTACGGGACCATCAAATCACGGATCCGGGTTCGTTTATCCAAAATATTGACCGAAGTCAACTTTAATCAATTTTAAAGGCTAAATTCTATATTTATCTTAAATTTCACATAAAAGCTTTCCGGAAATGTGTCCGAACTGCGCACACAAATTGAGGTGGGACAAAAGGAGGTTTTAAAGCCTCGGAACAACGATTTGACTTCTAAAATGAGAGATGACCCTTTGGGTCATCACACATTCTTATGTTGAATTGAATTTCTTTTATTAGCATTAGTATTGATTTGAACTTTATTTGAGTTACTACATTAAGTCCAACCTTAAAATAATACACTAAAGAGAAAACTATGAAAAAGTTTAATAAATATGTATAAATTGCAGTACACTAAATATTTTTACGTATAAAATATTTTTAAAAATTAAATAAATGTAATATCGGGTTGGTTCAGTTTTGATTTGACTTTTTTTAGTTAAAAACAAATCAAACCAAGCCAATTATGGTTGAATTTGCTTTCCCAATACCAAACCACAATCAATTTTTTTCTTCAATTTGACTCGGATTATCGGGTTGGTGCGATTTATTTTTTTGTACACCTAATTATTACATATTACATACATTATATCTATTTTAAAATAAATACCTAAATGAGATGTGATTTGGTTTGGACTTTGGAGCCTCAAATGAAACTCAAATTCAACTAGTCTTATCATTTTGCCAGCACTTTTGCTTAGTTTTAATATTTGGAGGCATCAGATAATGGGCAGATCTAGAGGGTATGCAACAGGTCCACGTGTAGCTTTTACTTAAATTCTATATATACATTAAGATTTTATTAAATATTCCTAAATATTTTATTATAAATTCAATTATTATTGTAGTATTAAGTTGAGGTAACCTACAAAATTTTAAATTCTAAATCTTTATCTACCATTGTCCTATTTAAACAATGGAATAATGTTTTGTATAATTCAGTATGGGACTTTAATGTACGACGTTCCTTATGATGGGAGTTACTACCAATGAAATATGAAGTTGCTTTAATTGATTATCCCAAATGATAAACAGCACACTAAGCTAGTGGGTGTCTGGCTGCCATCTAGTGTATAATTAAGTTATAAATAATGTAATTTTGGAATAACACGTGTCTTTTAATGTTAAACAAAAAATATTGGATTGAAATTAATAATAATGTATTGTGAGTTTAGAGCTTTGTTGAAATCAAATTCCTATTTGCTTGCACTTCTACTAATCTGTAACGACCTGACCGGTCGTTTCATGAGTTACCGCTCTGTTTTTCCAATTTCTGCTTCTTTATGTCTTGTTCAGCTGTATTGTGTGGTATCAGGTTGGTTGGTTTGGGTTCAGAGTGGTTTTGGAGAGGTATGGTGTGACGACCCAGCCGGTCGTCTTAAGAATTAACGCCCTGATCCCCTATTAACTGCTTTACCCAAGTTTATTTCTGCTATTTTGATTTGCCGGGATGTTCGGTTTCGAGTTTCGGAGAGTTTTGGGACACTTAGTCCCTAAATGAGAGCTTAAGTGTTGGAACGTTGGCCGTCGTCGGAACAGTGTGAAGACGACCTCAGAATGGAAATCCGATGATTCCGTTAGTTCCGTTGGGTGATTTTGGGTTTAGGGGTGTGTTTGGATTGTGTTTTGGAGGTTCGTAGCTAATTTAGGCTTGAAATGCCGAAAGTTGAATTTTTGAAGTTTCCGGTTCGATAGTGAGATTTTGATCCGAGGGTCAGAATGGAATTCTGGAAGTTGGAATAGCTCCGTAGCATTGAATGTAACGTGTGTGCAAACTTTTAGGTCATTCGAACGAGGTTTGATAGACTTTTTGATCGGAAGCGTATTTTTAGAGTTTTTGGAATTCTTAGGCTTGAATCTGATATAAAATAGGTGTTTTGATGTTGTTTTGAGCGTTCCGAAAGTTGGAACAAGTTTGAATGATGTTTTAGGATTGGTTGGCATGTTTGGTTGAGGTCCCGGGGGCCTCGGGGTGATTTCGGATGGTTGTCGGAAGGATTTTGGAGTTAGAGTTGCAGCTTCAGCTGCTGGTTATGTCATAACCGCACCTGCAGTTTGGGTCCCATAGGTGCGGCGCCGCAGAAGCGGCTCAGTGGTTGCAGAAGCGGAAATGAGGAAGGGGCCAGGATTCGCAGAAGCGGTGAAATTTCCGCAGAAGAGGTACCGCACCTGCGTATAGGGAGTCGCAGATGCGGAATCTGGCCTTTAAGTGAAAAGTCGCAGGTGCTACCTTTGATCCGCAAAAGCGGGCCCGCAGATGCGGGAACAGTTGGGAAGAAATATAAAATTTTTAAGGTTTAGTTTCAAAAGTTGGAAATTCAATTTGAAGCTCGGGAGAGGGCGATTTTGAGAGGGAATTGAAGAGGAGATCATTGGGTAACAATTCATTAACCCTTTCTAGTTATATTCCATCAATCTATAGTTAGTTTCATCATTTAATTTTGGATTGAAGATGAAAATTGGGAAAAGTTGGAAGAAAGTTCTTAGACCTAGAATTCGACTTTTGATTGGGAATTTGACCTTAGATTTGGATAATTTTGGTATGCATGAACTGGGAGCATGAGGATTCTGAAAATATAAATTTTACCCGATTTCGAGATGTGGGCTCGAGGGGCGTTTTGGTCATTTTACCTAATTTCGTGTATTAGCTTAGAATTTCTTTGTAGATTCAGTTACTTGAAGTGTTATTTACATTATGCAATTGAATTGAATAGATTTGGGCCATTTGGATTCGAGTACTCGTGGCAAGAGCGTGATTTCAGGTTGATTTTGAGCCGGTTCGAGGTGAGTGGCTTGTCTAACCTTGTGTGAGGGACCTTTCCCTTAGGATTGGTATATTTGGTAATTGAAATGCCTTGTACGTGAGGTGACGAGTGCGTACTTGTGCTAATTGTTGGAAATCCGGTTTTCTTTAAGTAATTACTAGTATGTTTCCTTTCATATTTCTATTACTTGCACTATTAAGCCTGTTGTTAGCTTAGGAAAGCATGTCTAAGTGACTTAATTGCTTTATTTGCTCAACCTGCCTTACCTGAATTCTGTGCAGCATGCTTGGCTAGAATCACTTGTTGCCTTAACATGAGTTTTGCCATTTCTGTATATTTTCATGTTGCTGCTGTGTATTTATTTTGGGACTACGGATGTGGGATTCTAGTAGCTCTCCTTGTTTGTTTATTTTGGGACTACGGATGTGGGATTCCGGTAGATCCCCCTGCACAGTTATATGGAACTACGGGGATGCACCCGGTAGATTCCCCCAGTACTGGGTATTTACATTTGAGACCACGAAACGAGATTTTGGTAGATCCTCGCGCACTATGAGTTGGACTACGGGACGGGATCCCGGGAGATCCATTGGATATGTACATATGGGGCTACAAGACGGTATCCTGGGAGATCCCCGATTGTTATTATTGGTGCTGAGCTGTATTTCCTTTCCGTGTTTACCTTGTTTATGTATAGTTGTTGCTGTCTTGTACATCTTGTGTTATTTTACTGCTGTACGTATTTATACTGTTCCGTTCTATACTATTGATCATTATATTTTATTTAATCTCAGTAGGGCCTTGACCTTCCTCATCACTACCCAACCTAGGTTAGGCTTGGTACTTAGTGAGTACCGCTATGGTGTACTCATGCCCCTTCTGCACATATTTTTCATGTGCAGATCCAGGTATTGTGACTCAGTCCTAACACCCGTGAGGCGAGGCGACTCCTCTAGAGACTTCGAGGTACATCTGTCGTATCCACAAACTGAGGAGTCCCTTTCTATTCTAGCTTTTAAACATTTGCCCTTCTGTATTTCTTCCCCTTGTTAAATATTCTGGAGTTAGACATTGTAGCTATCCAAATGCTTGTGGTTCCGTGAGTTTCCGGCTTTTGTGATAGTGTATTCGATTCTGAGGAGTTGTGTTGTATATGTCAAACGACATTTTAAATATTGTTTCATTCGGTTATTTTTGGCTTTTGATTATTTCTTCCGCAAGTTTCATTTATTTTCCGCATTTTTTAGGCTTACCTAGTCGTAGAGACTATGTGTCCTCACGATGGTTCATAGAGGGCGAACCGGGGTCGTGACATATGAGACACTTAGTCTCTTTTGAGTAAGCTTAAATTGGAAAAAGTCAACCGAATATTGACTTATATGAAAAAGGTCTCGAATGTGAATTCTGATGGTTCAGATAGCTTCGTTAGGGGATTTGGGACTTAGGAGCATGATCAGAATGTATTTTGGAGGTCCGTGGAAGATTTAGGCTTGAATTGGCGAAATTGAAAATTTGGCATTTTCCGGTCGACAATGGAAATTTTGATATAGAGGTTGGACTGGAATTTCGGAAGTTGTAATAGGTCCATTGTGTCATTTCTGATGTGTGTGCAAAATTTCAGATTATTCAGATGAGGTTTGATAGGTTTTTGCATCGGCTGCAGAATTCAGAAGTTTGCAAATCCCTAGGCTTGAATCCGATGGTGATTTGATGTTTTGATGTTCTTTTGAGTGTTCCGAAGGTTGGAAAATTTTTGAATGATGTTATGAGAGGTGTTGGCATGTTTGGTTGAGGTTCCGAGGGCCTCGGGTGAGTTTCGTGTGGTTAACGGACCAATTCGTTTTGAGAGTTAGCAGATTTTGCTAGTTTTCGGTTGTAGAAGGTTTGTTCATCACGTTCGCGTATGGTGTCTCGCGTTTGCGAAGAGCATTTTCTGAGTTGGTGAATTTTGTTCTTCACGTTCGCGAAGGAGAGGACGCGAATGCGAAGGGGAGGGCAGATTGTGCATCGCGAACGCGTGAGTGGAGTCACGTTTGCGAAGAGGAGTGAGGCAGTTGAGGACCCCAGGTCCTTGGTCTACGCGTTCACGAGGTGAGGGTCGCGTTCACGAAGGTATAAGCAGGTTAAGCATCACATTCGCGAAGCAGTGGTCGCGTTTGCGAAGAGCAAAGTGGGAGAGGCAGTTTGAGTTGGCTTACGCGAATGCGAGAAGGCGGTCACGTTTGCAAAGAAGGAAGCGCCTGGGCAGAATCTTTAAGTTAAAAAACGAGGGTTTAGTTCATATTTTCAAAAACTCATTAGAGAGCTTGGGAGAAGGCGAATTTAGAGGGGATTTTCAGAGGAGTGATTGGGGTCATGTTCTTCATTTGTTTTGGGTTAAATTCCATAATTATGTCTTGATTCTTATCATCTAATTTGGGAATTTGGTGTAAAAATTGGGAAAAATGGAAGAAAATTTAGAGAATAGATTTTTGAGATTTGGACGACCATTTGGGATCGGATTTTGGAGAATTTGATATGGGTAGACTTGTGAGCGAATGAGTTTTCCAATTTTATGATTTTTATCGGATTTTGATACGTGGGCCCGGGGGCCGGGTTTGCCAATTTCAGGATTTTTGAGTTAATTTGATTACTTTTGCTTGGGCTTTGTTCCTTTAGCATGTATTAATGATAATATACTGATTTTGGTTAGGTTCGGGGCATTTGGTGGCTGAATCGAGAGGCAAGGGCGTCGCGGGATAGAGTTTGGCTTGATTTGAGGTAAGTAATGCTTCCAAACTTGGTTCTAAGGGTTCGAAACCCCGAGCTATGTGTTCTATGATTATTATTGAGGTGCCGCAAATGTCAAGTGACGGGCGTGTGGGTATGCACCGTGAGAATTGCGGCCTGGATCATTCCATGGCACCGCTTAGTTACTTTTTCTTGCTGATATCTATGTTGTGATTATGTGATTAAATTAATGAGCTGTAAATCATGCTAATTATCATGTTAAGGCTTCACACCGATACTATTGAGACCCGATAGTTCGTTTCTTATTGTCATATCATTAGCTATATTGATATTCTGTACTCAGTCCTGTTCATATATTTTACATCATGCCTCAGTCTCGATTATTGTTATTTGGCACATCATATCATTGTTCGCTCTAGTATCATGACATTTTTGAGCCCGTGTGTGAGAGACTGGAGAGTGATGACTGAGTGAGGCTGAGAGCCTGATATTGAGTGATAGTATGGGATCGGGTTGCACGCCGCAAGGAGATATTGATTATGCCTTCGTTGGCTTGTTATAGCGCTTGGGCTGAAAGGAGCCCCTCCGGAGTCTTTACACCCCTAGTGAGCGCAGTTGATGATAATGAGGGATGGATCTTGTCCGAAATATTTATACCTGGAAATGGATCTTCTCCATAGGGCTAGAATGGCCTTCCTCGGTACTGGATGACTGCGGTCAGTGATATATATACTCTGGGATAGATCTTTCCTTGATGCGGTCAGTGATATATATTCTGGGATGGATCTTCCCTAGGCCGGATGACCATATACAGTACCGAGTGGTTGAGCACTTGTGAGTGGAGGTTGTGGAACATTGATCATGGTATCTGTGCATTGGTACATAGAGATTTCCTAAGATTTATACTCCGTACTGTTTAGACTGCATTTATTTACTGTTGAGTTTTTACTTGAACTACAAGCATGTCTACTTTTTTCTGTACAGTTTAATTGTATTATCTGTTGAGGTTTGGTTCGTCACTGCCTGTCGGTCCATAGTTTGGACTTGTTGCTTACTGAGTTGGTGTACTCATATTACCTCCTGCACCTTGTGTGTAGATCCAGGTATTTCAGGGCACGGTAGCGGCTGTTGACTATTCCAGTCGCGGACTTCACAGAGATAGCAAGATAGCTTTCTGGCGACCGTAGTTCCGCTTTTCTCCTTCCCATCTTCCTATTAGTACTTTGTTGTTATTTCTAGACTGTTTTGGTCTTGTCTTGTTTCAGAACTATTGTAGCGTGCTCATGACTTAGTGACACCCGAGGTCGGGCTTGTATTTTTCCGTTTTGTTGATTTTAACTTTATATCTTTATCGGGTTTCAGTTGAAAAATAGTTTTACTTAAGTTTTAATTGAAATGTGGGTTAAATTGGAAATGTTTTGGCTGGCCTAGTTTCACGATAGGCTCCATCAAGACCGGGTCGGTTTGGGGTCGTGACAAGTTGGTATCAGAGCCTAGGTTACATAGGTATCACAGGTCATGAGCAGGTTTAGTAGAGTCTCGCAGATGGTACAGAGACGTTTGTACTTATCCTTGGGAGGTTGAAGAACCTTTAGGAAAAACTTCACATTCTTGAATTCTTGTCGTGCGAATATGTTGATTTTGGTAACTAAACTTCTGTTATTCACTCTCTTACAGATTGTGAGGACACGTGCTACCGGTCAGGACAGACAACCACCAGTACCACCAGTACCACCAGTACCACCAGTTGGGGACACTAGAGGCCGAGGTCGCGGTCGAGACCGTGGTAGGGGCAGAGGTGTAGCCCGCACCACAGCAAGGGCAGCACTTGCAGATCCACCAGCCGCCCTAGTTCATGATCAGGCTCCAGCGGGGGATGCTCCAGCAACACCAGCTCAGACACCGACTGCGTCTATTGTTATTCCGGGTCTTCAGGAGTCCTTGGCTCTGATTCTGACCGTGTGCACTAGTCTTGCTCAGGCGGTCGCACTTTCTACTACAACAGCTACTTCTCACGTCGGGGGAGGCACTCAGACTCCCGCCGCTTGTACACCTAAGCAAGTTGTGCAGGGAATCTAGACACCGGAGGCACCACCAACCCATCCAGTTGCACCTGCTAAGGATTATGTGGGTCTAGTTATGCCTGATGATGAGCATCATCGATTGGAGAGATTTGGTAGACTTCAGCCTTCGACTTTCAGTGGTATAGAGGGCGAGGATACCCGGGATTTCTTGGACAAATGTCAGAAGATTCTACGTACAATGTGTATTCTAGAGACTAGTGGGGTCTCATTTACTACTTTTTAGTTTACTGGAGCTGCCTTCACTTGGTGGGAGGCTTATGAGAGGTGTAGGCCTATTGGTGTAGCGCCCCTAACCTGGCATCAGTTCTCCATTCTCTTCCTAAAGAAGTATATACTGCATTCTTGTAGAGAGGATCTACGTAGGTAGTTTGAGCAACTGCGTTAGGGGGATATGACCGTGACATAGTATGAGATGAGATTCTGTGAGTTGGCCCATCATGCTATCTGGCTAGTTCCCATGAATATGGAGAGGATCAGGAGGTTCGTTGATGGCCTCCCTTATCATCTACGGATTTTTTCTGACCAAAGAGAGAGTATATGTCGCTTCTTTTGAGGAGGTGGTTGACATTGCTAGAGAGATAGAGTCAGTTCGCTTCTAGGAGCGAGATGAGACGGAGGCCAGGAGGCCTCGGGGATCTGGTAGTTTTGGTGGTGTTCCTTCTCGAGGTTAGTTTCAGTATGGCAAAGGCCATCCATTCAGACATGCTCAGCCAGCCATTCGGGTCACCATGGTGGATCATCGGTCCATGGTTCTAACATCTCACATGAGGGCCACTCATCTCTCAGTGCCCTTCCATCTCGGAGTTCGACTTAGGCACCATTAATTTAGGGTTCATCTATGCCCGGTTCTTCTAGTGGTTATCCCGGTGCTCGGGGATCCCTTCAGTTGCCACCGCCATTTGCCAGGAGAGGTTGCTTCGTGTGTGGAGATTTGGGTCATATTAAGTGGTTTTGTCCCCATCTTATGGGAGGTTCATCCCAGCAGAGAAGTCAGCCTTCGCCTTTAGCACCAATTACTTCCCCACCCACCCAGCCAGCTCGGGGTGGAGGTTAGTCAGCTAGGGTCCTCCCTAGAGGGGGAGGTCAATCAGGTGGTAGTCAGGCCCATTTCTATGCACTTCCAGCCAGACCAGATGTTATTGCTTCAAATGCTGTGATTACAGGTATCGTCTCAGTCTGCCACAGAGATGCCTCTGTATTATTTGATCCTGGTTCCACTTTCTTATATGTGTCATCATATTTTGCTCATTATTTGGATATGCCCCGTGAGTCTCTTATTTCATATGTACGTGTATCTACCCCGATGGGCGATACGGTAGTTGTGGACCGCGTATATCGGTCTTTTGTGGTGACTATTGGGGTTTGGATACCCGAGTGGACCTTCTGTTACTTTGTATGGTGGACTTTGATGTGATATTGGGTATGTATTGGTTATCTCTATGTCATGTTATTTTGGACTGTCATGCTAAGACAGTAACGTTGGCTATGCCGAGTGTGCCACGGATTGAGTGGCAAGGTTCGTCTGATTATGTTCCCAGAAGGGTAATTTCATTCTTGAAGACCTAGAGGATGGTTGGGAGAGGTTGTCTTTCTTATTTAGCCTTCGTGAGGTATGTCAATGCAGAGGCTCCTACTATTGATTCAGTCCCGGTAGTGAGGGACTTTCTAGATGTATTTCCTGCAGACCTGCCAGGCGTGCACCCTGATAGGGATATTGACTTTGGTATTGATTTGGTGCCGGGCACTCTGCCCATTTCTATTCCACCGTATCGTATGGCACCGGCGGAGTTGAAGGAGCAGCTTCAGAAACTCCTTGATAAGGGGTTTATTCGGCCTAGTGTGTCGCCGTGGGGTGCGCCTATTCTATTTTTGAAGAAGAAGGATGACACTTTGAGGATGTGCATTGATTACAGGCAGTTGAACAAAGTTACAATCAAGAACAAGTATCCTTTGCCTCGTATTTATTATTTATTTGACCAGCTTCAGAGAGCGAGGATGTTCTCCAAGATTGATCTTCGGTCAGGGTATCACCAGTTGAAGATCAGAGACTAGGATATTCGTAAGACGACTTTCAGGACCCGATATGGTCATTATCAGTTCCTTCTGATGTCTTTTGGGCTGATCAATGCCTAGCAGCGTTCATGCATTTGATGAACAACGTGTTTCGGCCTTATCTCGACTCATTTGTCATTGTATTCATTGATGATATTCTGGTATACTCGCTGTTACATCTCACTTTTTTTGTACGTTAAAGTTTCGTCTTCGGTAAATTGACATAAACTAGGGGATGAGATTACCTTGATGTTAGCATATTTATGATATTTATACCAAGTAATAAGTAAGTGGTATGAAGAAAAGGGTACACAAATTAAAGAAAATAAGTCTCGTTTAAGGTTGTCGAATTGGGATAAACTACGGGTCGAACATTAATACGCGATACTTATGGACTAGTACCATGCAAGGTACCATATGACCACGATAGTATGATGTATAAAGCATATTAAAAATAAGTAGAATTTTAAGTAATTTGAGATAATTTTTAATTATGCGGGTAATTGGTTAGTTACCGGTTAACGGGACATTATCTAATTACCTAATAAATGGATAAAGATTAAATATTCCACCCCAACCTCACGTGGCAGCTAGCCATGTTATAAAGGTGTCATGAAGTTACAATATGTTTCATTTCCAAGACTTTGCCTAATCAAAGTCTTTCAATTAAAAACTAAAACAAACCATGCAATTTCATTCTAAAAGGTTTCAAAACTAAGACAGAAACGTTAAGCATTTTGAAACTCTTTCAAGTTTCATTCCTAAAGACTTGAAACCAGCATATACAAATTTCATTAAGCAACCTGATTTCCTACACGTTCCAACAGGATTTAACAAACATAAAATTTTGCGGTTCTAAGGAAGTACGGTATAACCTTTTTCAAGAACATCATACAGATTTTTCCCTATTCTAGGTATGTTAAGGCTAAGCTTTTCCTTAATTTTGCATGATCTCGTCACTACACAAGTTTGATAACGAAGCATAAAGAAAAATTCATATCCCGGAATTTACGTATATTTTGCTAGTCTTCCAAATTACGTATATTTTCCTAGTTTTGTAAGTTACAATATTCTCCTTATCGGGACTTCATATTTAATTGCATATTTTCTTCTTCCAGTCAAGATAGCAGAGAGTATGTATTAAATTATTTTCATTACCTCGAGCTATAATCGAGGGGCATGCCCCGATTAGACAACCTCTGATCATATGGTAAATTATACAGAACTTACTGTGGCTGAGCGCCTATGAGCGAGCCCAGTTGGTCGAGATATAGATCCTAGTATGGCTGAGCGCCTATGAGCGAGCCTACTACGGCAGAGCAGTTATACATATTTACCGAGCCTTATAAGGCCGGACATCTATTTTACTTATTATATTGAGAGAATAGAGTCAATATGAGCAGGTGAGCATATCTTTAGATTATCTTTGACCCCCAGTTGTTTTTAGTTATTATATTATCAGTTCAGTTTCAACTTTCAGTATATTGCCTTATATACTCGGTACATTATTTTGTACTGACGTCCCTTTTTGGGGGTGCTGCATTTCATGTGTGCAGGTTCAGACAGACAGATGGGTAGACCTCCTCAATAGGTGTTTTCCTGAATTCAGCTTTATCGGTAAGCTCCCCGTCCTTCGGAGTTACCGGGTCTAAAAGTTTTGTGTATATCTTGTGTATATATGTAGATAGGATATGAGTAGGTTGGGGCCCTATTCCGATCACAGTACATCTATAAGTAGAGGTTTGTAGACATATCCTGTCAGTTAGTGCAGTATGTTGGGCTTGTAGGCCCTGTACGTATATTTTGTTGGCTTGTCAGTTGTAGTAATTATGACGGCCTTGCTGGCCCAATTTTATGTTGACATTTAGTCAGCGTTAGTCTCTGTTCAGTTTTATATTTTGCATCGCACATTATCTTGTACTGTGGCCCATGGCCAAAGTATGACATTACATGTTCAGAGACTCTTAGTCACAAGTGATATGCAAGGATAGGTGAGGCACTAGGTGCCAATCTCGCCCCTAGGCTCGGGGCGTGACAAAAGTGGTATCAGAGTAGTTTTGTCCTAGAGAGTCTACAAGCCGTGTCTAGTAAGGTCTTGTATATAGATGTGTGGTGCACCATATTATATAAGCAGGGGACTACAGGGCATTTAGGAGTTGGTTATCCTTATTTCAAATCTAAATCATGCTGTAGCACTGAGTTATAGAAAATTTGAGTTAAACTTATGTGTTGACGTTTTCATGCACAGATGATGGTAACTAGGAAGATTACGACTAGCCAGATGAGAGAAACAGTAGTAAGTAAGGGGACTAGAAGGGTACCCCCAGCAAATGGATCCTAATCGGAGTTATAGGGATAGACCCCTACCCAACAATTACCGGCTCCTCCGCCACTTGAGGAGATTCCTAGGGAGACCGCACATCTAGTTCCTCCTCCGCTTCCATCAGATCATGACTTAAGGAGTGCGGTGCATTTGTTGGCACAATTGGTAGCTACCCAACAATAAACTAGGGAATCCGCTAGCGCAGGACCTTCCGAGGGATCTGGGAGTTCAAGGGTCCGAGAATTTATTGCTTTGAGCCCCCCAGAGTTCACGAGGATAGATCAGAGGGAGGACTCGCAGGATTTTATAGATCAGCTTCACATGATCTTTCAGGTTATGCATGCCACGAAAAAAGTGGCAGTTGAGCTAGAAGCTTTTTGACTCCGAGATATAGCCATCCTTTGGTATGAGGGATGGGAAAGGTCCAGGGGACATGATGCACCTCCAGCTAATTGGGAGAATTTTTCAGATGCCTTCCTTGACCAGTACTTACTACGAGAGAGCCGACAGGCCCGAGTCGATCAATTTCTAGACCTCAAGCAGGACAATATGAGTGTTCGAGAGTATAGTCTCCGTTTTGACTCATTGGCCAGATATGCACCATCCTTAGTTGCTACTATGTGGGACAAGATCCACAGGTTTATAGTAGGGTTGGCCCCAGAGTTGACCGAGGCATGTGACACCGTTGCATTGTAGGATAGTATGGATATATCCCGGATTCAAGCATTTTCCCAGAATATAGAAAGGGGTGGGCGTCGCCAGCAGGGTACGGAGATGACTGAGTCACGGCAGCAGAAAAGGATGAGATTTGTCGGATGTTGACTTATGTGAAAAAGGTCTCGGATGTGAATTCTGATGGTTCAGATAGCATTGTTAGGTGATTTGGGACTTATGAGCGTGATCGGAATGTATTTTGGAGGTCCATGAAAGATTTAGGCTTGAATTGACGAAATTGAAAATTTGGCATTTTCGGTCGGTAGTGGAAATTTTGATATAAAGGTTGGATTGGAATTCCGAAAGTTGGAGTAGGTTTATTATATCATTTGTGACGTGTATTTCAGGTCATTCGGATGAGGTTTGATAGGTTTTTGCATCGGTTGCGGAATTCGGAAGTTTAGAAATCCCTAGGCTTGAATCCGATGGTGATTTGATGTTTTGATGTTGTTTTGAGTGTTCCGAAGGTTGTAACCAGTTTGAATGATGTTATGGGAGGTGTTGGCATGTTTGGTTGAAGTCCCGAGGGCTCGGGTGAGTTTTGGGTGCTTAACGAACCAATTCTTAGTTTTGAGAGTTAGCAGATTTTGCTGGTTTTCTGTTGCAGAAGGTTTGTGCATCGCGCTTGCGTATGGTGTCTCGCGTTCGCGAAGAGTGTTTTCTAAGTTGGTAAATTTTGTTTTTCGTGTTTCCGAAAGAGAGGACAAGATCGCGAAGGGGAGGGAAGATTGTGCATCACGAATGTGTGTGTGGAGCTGCATTCGCGGAGAGGAGTGATGCAGTTGGGGACCCCACGTCCTTGGTCTACACGTTCGCAAGGTGAGGGTCGCGTTCGTGAAGGTATGAGCTGGTTAAGCATTGCGTTCGCGAAGCAGTGGTCGTGTTCGCAAAGAGCAAAGTGGAGAGGCTGTCTGAGTTGGCTTACGCGAACACGAGAGGGTGGTCGCGTTCGCGAAGAAGAAAGCACCTGGGCAGAATCTATAAGTTCAAAAACGAGGGTTTAGTTCATATTTTCAAAAACTCATTAGAGAGCTCGGGAGAAGGCAAATTAAGAGGGTATTTTTAGAGGAGTGACTGGATAAGTGTTCTTCATTTGTTTTGGTTTAAATTCCATAATTATGTCTTGATTCTTATCATTTAATTTGGGAATTTGGGGTAAAATTGGGGAAAATGGAAGGAAATTTGGAGAATAGATTTTTGGGGCTTGGATGACCATTTGGTGTCGGATTTTGGTGAATTTGATATCAATAGACTCGTGAGCGAATGGATTTTCCAGTTTTATGATTTTTATCGGATTCTGAGACGTGGGCTCGGGGGTCGGGTTTGACCAATTTTGGGATTTTTGAGTTAATTTAATTACTTTCGCTTGGGTTTTGTTCCATTAGCATGTATTAATGATAATATATAGATTTTGGTTAGATTCGGGGTATTTGGGAGCCGAATCGAGAGGCAAGGGCGTCGCGGACTAGAGTTTGGCTTGATTTTAGGTATCACTTCCAAACTTGGTTCTGAGGGTTCGAAAACCCTGAGCTATGTGTTCTATGATTATTATTGAGGTGCCGCATATGCCAAGTGACGGGTGTGTGGGCGTGCACTGTGAGAATTGCGGCCTGGATCATTCCATGACATTGCTTAGTGACTCTTTCTTGCTGATATCTATGTTGTGATTATGTGATTAAGTTAATGAGCTGTAAAATATGCTAATCATCATGTTAAGGCTTCACGGCGATACTGTTGAGACCTGAGAGGTCGTTTCTTGCTGTCATATCATTAACTTTATTGATATTCTGTACTCAGTCCTGTTCATGCAATTTACATCATGCCTCAGTCTCGATTATTGTTATTTGGCACATCATATCATTGTTCAGGCTAGTATCATGATATTTTTGAGCCCGTGTGTGAGAGAATGGAGAGTGATGACTGAGTGAAGCCGAGAGCGTGATATCGAATGATAGTATGAGATCGGGCTGCATGCCGCAACGAGATGTTGATTATGCCTTTGTTGGCTTGTTATAGCGTTTGGGCTGAAAGGAGCCCCTCCGGAGTCTTTACACCCCTAGTGAGTGTAGTTGATGATAATAAGGGATGTATCTTCCCTGGACATGAATCTTGTTCGAAGTATTTATACCCGGAGATGGATCTTCTCCATAGGGCTGGAATGGCCTTCCTCGGTACTGGATGACTGCGGTTAGTGATATATATATATATATATTCCGGGATAGATCTTCCCTAGGCCGGATGGCCATATACAGTACCGAGTAGTTGAGCACTTGTGAGTGGAGGTACACAGAATATTGATCATGCTATCTGTGCATTGGTACATAGAGATTTCCTGAACTTTATACTCCGTATTGTTTAGACTGCATTTATTTATTGTTGAGTTTTTACTTGAACTGCAAGCATGTCTACTTTTTTCTGTATAGTTACAGTTTAATTGTATTACCTGTTGAGGTTTGGTTCGTCACTACCTGTCAGTCCATAGTTTGGACTTGTTACTTACTGAGTTGGTGTACTCACGTTACCCTCTGCACCTTGTGTGCAGATCTAGGTATCTCTGGGCACGGTAACAACTGTTGACTATTCCAGTCGCAGACTTCACGGAGATAGCGAGGTAGCTGCCTGGCGACCGCAGTTCCGCTTTTCTCCTTCCCTATCTTCCTATTAGTACTTTGTTGTTATTTTCAGGCTGTTTTGGTCTTGTCTTATTTCAAAACTATTGTAGCGTTGCTCATGACTTAGTGACACCTGAGGTCGGGCTTGTATTTTTCCATTTTGTTGATTTTATCTTTATATCTTTATCGGATTTAAGTTGAAAAATAGTTTTATTTAAGTTTTAAATGAAATGTGGGTTAAACTGAAAATGTGTCGGCTGACCTAGTTTCACGATAGGCGCCATCACGACCGAGTCGGTTTGGGATCGTGACATAATCTATATAGAGACGGTTCAACGGATTTAATGGCCTAAAGCGAAACTATATTAACATGCCTCTTAAATTTATTTCGTAAAATTCATATAATAATGAGACACAAAAAAATTGCTTTCTGATCTATTGATCCATCAAACTATGACTAAATAAAGTAGCTAAGTCAGAGGCCGTGAGTTAAAGTAAGAAAATAAAATGGTCAAACATATAAAAAGAAATGAATAAACTTAGAGTAGGAAAAACTAAAACTGAAGAGGAAAACAAAATACGCTAACTACTAAGAGAAATTTTTTTTTTTGTTATTTTCTAACTCATTTTTATAACCTCAACAAAATAAATAAATTGTTAAAACTTGAAATCTCTTATTAATAATTATTATATAAAATTAAGTACATGTTATGCATAATACTATAGTAAACTCCTAATAATATTTTTGGCACCCTTTAGTTTTGGGGCCTAAGGCAATGGCTTTAATGGACTTACCCTTCGGCCGCCCCTAAATCTATAGGGTAACTGTTATTTATATGTGGTAACCCGATTCACTAAGATTTATTAGATAGATATAAAAAATAATATCTAGTACTTTGAAGAACTTCTCAGACATACATATAATTATGGTATAAGTAAAAAGTCGTGACTATAATTGGACTCAACCTATCACTGCGGTCTACATGTTTTCCCCTGCTTTAAATATACATTAATTAAACGAAAAATATTAGATTAAGATGTTAATATAATGTGATTCTAGAGTCAAATGAGAGTAAATGGGCCTTCATGACTTTTTATAATGTTGAAATAAAGAAAATATCTTTTTTATATCTCTTATGTGTAACAGATAAATTTCTTATATGTAAAAGCAAATTTCTCATGTGTAAAAACAAAAATAAAATCATAAAACTAAAAACAAGTTTGTAATGGGCCACAAAACTATTTGATCCGTTAACTTTTACGTTTTAGCCCTGAAAGCAATGAGTTGAAATCTAAATTATAGTAGCCGAGTCTAAAATTAGGATTAATACACTGAACTAGAATAGTAGTATATAGTGTGGTGGATATCAGCTGCAGTAATATCTTGTATTTAAAGTTTGGCTCCTCGTGGGAATTTCCTTCCCATCCAACAGCCCAAGTACTAATAATTCATAAAAGGAAATTTTACCTCATATAGTAAACTGTTACATCCAATTAATTATAAATTAAAATAATTTTAAAATATTATAACTTATAACTACGCCAATTATATTCTTTCTCTCTCTTTCCTTCTCTCTCTTCGAGCAAAAAGGAACAAATCATGAATTTGCAAAGACCAATAAAAACAAAATGAGGGCAGAAGAAGATGTATCAATGGACGATAAAGCAAAGAGAATGAGAGATCTATTATCAAGTTTCTACTCTCCCGATCCTAATTCTATTTCTTCAATGCCGCCGCTCAATGATGCTTCTAATCGTTATCGGCATAAGAATCGTCGACGTCATCATCCACTATTGGCTCATCCTCTTAGACGAATAGATCTGGCCATGGCTACGCCTGAGAAGATTTTAGGGCCGGATTTTTGTTCGTCTCCATTTTTAATTTTAATACAATGTATACAATATTTTTCCTGGCCAGAAAATGCCATCTCCGACAAACTTTCTTCTCTTCTTTGCTATTTAGTCACATACAATGATACAAATTTATTATATTCTATACAAATACACTCAAATACATTGTATTTGTATATAAATACATTATTTTTTCGCCTGTATTTATGTATTCCGAAGGTCTATTTTTTTAATACAACCGAATATCACTGTATTTTGTAATTTTTTCTTATTTGAATATAGTCGCATTGAATATGGTGAATTGAATACAATGTATGATAGTGAATAATGAATATCTGTGAATTGAATACGATGTATATAGTCAAATTGAATAGAACGGTATACACTGTATTTCTTAATTTTTTGTTGTTTGAATACAACTAAATTCAATATAGTTGTAACGACTCGACCAATCATTTTGAGCTCTAATGTGTCGTTAGGAAGTTTGAGGACATGATCAGCTTCACTTTAGGTATTATGACTTGTACGCGTGGTCGGAATTGAATTTTGGGAAGTTTGAAATTGATTTGGAAAGAAAATTTCTATTTCGAAAGCTTTAAGTTGAAAGAATTGAGTAAGGGTTGATTAATGAGTAAACGACCTCGAAATTATGATTTGAAGGTTCCAACAGGTTCGTATGTTGATATTGGACTCAGACGCATGTCCGGATTAGGTTTTGGATGACCCAGAGTGTTTTGGCGCCTATTGTGGAAGTTAACATTTTTGGAATTTTTTTTATATATCTGGGTTGAAGCGCATTTCAGTGTTATCGATGTCTGTTTGAGATTTCGAGTCTGGGAATAGCTCCGCATGGTGATTCTAGTATTGGGAGCACTATCAGAAGTGGATTTGAAGGTCCGTAGGTCATTTTGGAGTCATTTGACTAAAGATAGAAATTTGAAAGTTTTTCAAAAGTTTGGCCGGAAGTGGATTTTTTGATTTCAGGGTTGAATTCTTATTCGAGAAGATGGAGTAGGTCCATAATGTCGAATATGACTTTAGTGCAGAATTTGAGATCAATCGGATATGATTTGATAAGTTTCGGCATCGAATGAAGAAGTTCGAAGTCCTAAAGTTCATCAAGTTTTAAATGGAGTGTGATTCATGGTTTTAGCATTGTTTGATGTTATTTGAAGCCTCGATCAGGTCTGCGTTATATTATGGGACTGGTTGGTGTAATTGGACGGGGCCCCGAGGGCCTCGGGTGGTTAACAGATCGAATTGGAGTAGGGAGGAAGAGCTGAAGCCTGTTGTCATCTGGTGTAACCGCACCTGCGAGGTCTTGGCCGTAGGTGCGGAGACGCAGAAGCGGCCAAAGGAGCGCAAATGCGGTTGAGAAGGGAGAAGGCTGGGACCGCAGATGCGGTCATCTTGCCGCATAAGTGGGACCGCACCAGCGGAAAGAGAAGTGCAGAAGTGGAGTGAGGGGGCCTGGCGAAGGACCAGAGATGCGGTAGTGGGGTCGCACCTACGGAACCGCATAAGCGGTCAAGTGACTGCAGGTATGGAAAGGCTGGAGGCAATGTGTTCTTTTAAACACGGGATTTGACCCACTTTCCTTCATTTTCTCTTGCTTTGGGCGATTCTTGGAGGATTTCAAGAGGGGGTTTTCATCATCAATGGAATGTTTTGGAGCGTCGTGCATCGATTTGAGTCTTTGGAAGGGCGTGGAATGCTGGTTATGGAACTTCGGAGTGACATGAGTCTCCTTTCTAACCTTGTAAGAGGGAATTGTCCCTATAGGTGAATTAACTGGATATGTGCTTCTATTTTTGAGGGCTACGTACGCACGAGGTGATGAGAGTCCGTGCGTAGCTACTATTATGCTTAAGTCCAGGTAGTCTAGGACCCAAAAGCATGCTTTACTTGCGATTTTTGCAATCTTGTTGTCAATTTAAAATGCTTAAAATATATCGAACGTGTGAATGAATATCTAAAGGCTAGACATCGTTTCTTGACTTTTTAACGAGAAATTGCCTTTTCTTGAATAATTGCTCCTTGATGAATTCTTGATTGACTGTTTGAATGTGTATATCTATTGTGGAACGAGCCGAACGCCTCGGTAGATTTAAATAGATGCATCTATGATTCGCGCCATTCGATCCTCTGGCAGTGCACAATTTAAATATTATTGGATCGGGTCGTACGACCTCGACATAATTTGCGCATGCTTGTATTGCTTGCCTTGAGATTCATAGATGTTGATATTTGTTCTCCCTGGCCTGAGATAAATGTATAATTGATGAAAATGAATTTGAAAATTTCCTATAAACGAAAGAATTGTTTACTTGCCTCATGCTATTGAGTTACAACCATTTTTATGAAAATCCTCGATTTACTATATTATTGGTATATTATTATTGGACTACTAGCAAGTGTCGAAGTCGAACTCTCGTCTCTACTTCCTCGAGATTAGACGGGATACTTACTGGGTACATGTTGTTTTTGTACTCATGCTACACTTGTTGTGCATTTTTGTTGCACAAGCTCATGTATGTCTCGTGGCCGAGTTTGGCGCGGCAGCATGGTTGATACGGGAACTTAGGTGAGCTGCAGTTCTCGAGACGACCTGCAACCAGCAGAGTCTCCTTCAGAGTATTGTATTGTATTTTCTCTACTGTCCAACTTGTATTCCGGACAGTTATTGTATTATATTGTTTCCTAGAAATTGCTCATGCACTGGTGACACTGGGTTCTGGGATGATTATGAGATCATTCAACATTAAGTTTGTTAAAACAT
This sequence comes from Nicotiana tabacum, assembly GCF_000715075.1. Classification (NCBI taxonomy): domain Eukaryota; kingdom Viridiplantae; phylum Streptophyta; class Magnoliopsida; order Solanales; family Solanaceae; genus Nicotiana; species Nicotiana tabacum. Next base: position 171,949,949 of record NC_134101.1, read on the forward strand.
CATTATTTATTCAGTGAATTTCATTACTTATTGTTTAATGTATAAAAGAAATAATTTCAATAAATACTAAAATGGAAATTTAATTAACTTCTTGGTGTTGGCTTGCCTGACAGTGATGTTCGGCGCCATCACGACCCTTAGTAGATTTTTGGTTGTGACGACATGTTATCAGAGCATTAGGTTCCCTTAGGTCTCACGAGTCATGAGTGAGTCTGGTAGAGTTTTGCGGATCGGTACGGAGATGTTTGTACTTATTTTCGAGAGGTTACAGAGCTGTTAGGAGCACTTCCCTTCTTGATCTCCTCATCGTGTGATTTGATCCCTTTGAGGCTTGTGCCTTCACTTCCTTTCCATTTAATCTTATGCGATGCGACGCGTTGGTTATAAATCGGGAAGTGAATAAATGTAATGGTACTACATATATGGTGCGGGATGTTTCTCCCTACGTGGTTGTTTGGGTTATTGTCGTTGCCTTGCAGGAAGGATATTCTATCGTTGCAGCTCAGTAGTTGTACTTCTTAGAGCTTTGAGGTTATGCACATGTTTCTATGAAGATTATGAACGGTTATCGCGTAGTATTGATGTAATGGTAGGATGCCTGCCTATGTGTTAGGGCAGTGAATAACTTGAAAGGAGGTTTACTCAATGCATGATTCAGAGATTCGGTATTTTATTTTTGGCGAAGGAAAGTCAATCAGACTATAAGATATCAGGTTTGGGCTGATATAGTAGCGATACTCGGTGTTTTCAAGTATGGTGGAATTTCCATCTACAACATGTTGTCGTCGTCCTCGATTGAATATTTTAAGTTCGCCGGTATTATGATCTTCTACAATTCTCCTTTGGGCAGGATATTGTGAGATAGTACTGCATAAGCGGCTGTCAGAGATCGCTGGGTGAGGTGTTTCAGGATTGAATGGGTATTTCTTATAATGATGCCTCGAGAAGGAGGATCTTCAAAAAGGGTTGAAGTTAGTAGTGATCTATCAGTTCAAGTGCTACAGAGATAGATATTGATCTAAGGCAACATCTAGGCAGCAAAGGATGAGGAAGGACATGTGGGAAGTGTCAGGCGGTGGTTAAATTTCTAGAAGGCCAGGCGTAAGAAGCGAAAGTCGAGTAGTTGCTTAAAGGAGTGAGTTTGACCAAAGTAGGAGAGTAGCAGAGTAACATATGGGTTCATTGGCAGGATAACTACCCACCTTGAGGAAAAACGTTTAGAGTAATTTGGGAATTTCAGTGGACGGTAATTGGTTCCACGAGCTTAATTTGAAATATTAGCTATTATACGGCGGGAGATTGGATGCAATAGAAAGAGAGTTGCTTGATATGAAAAGGATGCAATATAATTTGAATTGGAAGATATTTTAGCACATTAGTTGATGTCCATAAGAAGTGAACAGACTAGTACAGTTGGTAAATGAGCACGGGCTCAGGATGTGTTATTGATGTCGTAGTGATTGTACCCCGTGCAGCGATGTTGGAAGATGTCGGTGTGTAATTTCCACAAGTAGGTTATCTCCTGTGAGCAGGTCAGCGGTCGCGTGGTTGGCGAAGTTTCTGCGAAGGATTTTATTGACTATCCAGTAAGAAGTTGAATATGTAAATGTTGTTAGAGATTCAGAGTGTTCATAAAATGCTAACAGAAGGATTTCAGGGAGTTTGGCGGGTTGGTTGTGCAAGGTCATGCCAACATTAAAGAAAGAATCTTGGTGGGTTCTAAAGTTGTGCAATAGTATCTTCAAGCTAAATGGGAGAGTCCCACCGCCTACGATTCTGTTGCAGGGTTATCTACTTGTGAGGTTCGGAATATCGACGTATTAGTGAGTTATTTCAGATAAGGGAAAAGAACATAAGTGGTAATTTTAGCAAAGGAATTGATATGGGTGTGCTATAGTTGGCCCTATTAACTCATGTTCAGGCTGTAGGGGAAGATTCAGGATTTATGCCCCGTACAGAGCTGATTTACAAGGGAAGTGATTCAGTCGGGTGCTTCATCGAGATGGGTGTTCATATGCCAGCGGAGCCTTGGAGTTGATTATATTTGGGACCAAGCCAGAGTAGGTGACTCTCAACAATGGTCCTAGTGAATTCAAAGGTTAAAAATGCGGTGCGTAAGGATTCAAGCCCGCAATATGGTTGAGAATCGAGCTTTTGTAGCAGATTATGATAAGAGGCTCGGAATGTTCTATGACGTTTTCAACTTGTAGTGTAGCATTGGGAGGAAAAAGAGAAAAAGACTTTGGATTCGTAGAGGAATTATCAGAATGGGTATATCAGTTGAATATGCGAATGTGCGTGCAAGGAGGCTATGAAACGATTCATGGGTTTGGAGACAATGTGGTCTTGTGGAATAGGGTCACTCAAGGTGAGTGCGGATTTAGGTTGGTGATGTAGGTAATGTAGCTACTATTACCTCTAAGGCAAGTTAAGGATGAATTAGAAGAAGTTAGATCGGTTAGCCATAATGGAATTGGCATATTGGTGGTAGTGATCAGTTCCTTTAGCGTGATTAAGTTATGCTTGTGATTTTGTGACGTCGTGTGAGGCTTGACGGACGCTGTGATTGGTTTTATTTGGAAGTATTCAAGTATTATGGCCTATTATATGTAGGCGAATCCCGGAAGGATTATGGTGGGTCAGACCACTATTTGAGGGTTGGAATGTCCTACGGTTATGAAAAGTTACTCGTATGTTGCCAGGGTTCTCTTGGAATGAGTTAAATAAAAGTTTCTATGTGATTAAGTGTTCACCCTATTAGTGGTTCATGAGTTATGATGAAATTCTAGCGCTATCGCATATTGGCTTGATAGGTGCAATGAGCGGTATGTGAATTGGGTGTTGGGAGTAAGCTGGTATTGTCTTCAGCGTCACCTGAGATCGACATTTTTGTCGAAGGCATTGCATCTTGGCTACAGAATCTTGATATGCTTTACAATATTAGTGTGACCGGTGGTATGGATGTGCAGGCTCGTTAGCTAGTGCGGAAGGTTGTGGGAGTGTACCTCACAGGAAGATTTTATAAGTGTTACATGTAGTCACTTGATTGATTGAAGATTTAAACTAAGTGTAAAGATTGTGGTAGTATCACTAATTTTAGAATTTATGCCTGGAGGGCACTCGGTTTATTGGGTTTTGGACTGTGGAGGTTTACTCCGGTTATGATGGTTGTTCTTGTGAGTTATAGGAGTAAGGGGTTATGATAGATCCTTGAAAGGTTATTAGCCTAGTGTAGTGCAAACAAAATCGGCTTGAGGTCTGTGGATGGATTTAAACATGATTATGGGCTCTATATCAGGCCGAATGTGTTCTTTTCAGCATAACGCTCATTATGGAGGAGTATTCGGACGTTGGATGCTATTTTTGTCATCGGCTATTTCATGTAATGCTATATGGTGCCGTGTGAGTTTTGAGACGGCTTGATAAATTTCTTATGCGTTGAGGTTCTGCATAGCGATGGCGTTGTGTGAGCAGGATGGCTCTTGAGATTCAGGTCATATATCACACCTCATTTGTGCTTGAGTTTTGTAGCTTATGGCTCTATATGTCTCCCTAAAGATAGTATTAGGCACTTAGCGTGCTTGTGGCCGATATTCGGTGTTTAGTAGTAGTGAGCAATTTAGCTCGGTGTGTATCTCCTTATGTGAGTTCTATGTGTGGATCATATGGTACGCCGCCACAGGTATATTGCTTGGATCGGGTTGCACGGCGCAACAGTATGATGTTGAGTTCAATTTTCTATATTCTAATTTTTGTGTGTTTTGTTTTTCATTTTTTGAGGAAAGTCCATATTAGCTGCGTGAGTTCAGTAGTCCCTTCCAAAGTTTGTTTTACTTATATATCACGTCCGAGTTGGTAGCCTATTGGCATATTGTGTCATCATATGGGACTTTTGGTCATGTCAGGGGTGGCTTGTTGCCTGAGCAGTTCGTAATGGGTGAGACAAGATTATTGGATCTAGGATCAGTAAAATCGGATTATATGAAGTATATTAAAGAGAAAATACAATTAGGTGATTCAGAATGAGTTAATGGTTCTTGTCAGGAGTATAGCCTCAATGATTTGTTGACTCGGCAGTTGGTTATGAATTTCTACACGTCTCTTCCATCATGGCGGTATTGTAAGAGTTGGAACAAGACTTATACATGTCATGAGGTGCATTGCGAGCATCAGATTCAGGGAATGTCGGTTATTATGATCAGAGAATGTTATTATGGTCCTGTGGATGATGTGGTACATGGTGAGAATTCGGCAAAGGTATATAGTCATGTTCTGGTACATCTTGTAGTGATTGATACGGTGTTCATATATTGGAAGCAGGCCTGGAAGAGAATTTCGGATGTTGAAACTGGGCTCTAAGGCTCATTTGTTTGAATAAAAGAGAATATCTTTAGATTTGCTCGAGCTAATGTGCTCAACTGAGTTGTGGTAGCACGGGTAGGTGCACGAGGTGTTTAACTATGATTTCAGACGACTCTAGCACAGTTCTTAGCATGTTCGAGGACGAATGTATATTTAAGTGTGAGATAATGTAACGACCCGACCAGTCATTTTGAGCTCTAGTGCGTTCAGCATTTTGAGGCCATGAGCAATTTCACTTCAGGTATTATGATTTGTATGCGTGGTCGGAATTGAATTTCGGGAAGTTTGCAATTGATTTGGAAAGAAAATTCCTCTTTCGGAAGCTTTAAGTTCAACGAATTGAGTAAGGGTTGATTTATGAGTAAACGACCTCCAAATTGGGATTTGAAGGTTCCAACAGATTTGTATGATGATATTGGACTTAGACGTATGTTCGGATCGGGTTTTGGATGACCCGGAGTGTTTCGACGCCTATTGTGGAAGTTAACATTTTGAAAGAATTTCATAAATCTAGGTTGAAGCATATTTCAGTGTTATCGATGTCCGTTTGGTATTCTGAGTCTGGGAATAGCTCCGCATGGTGATTCTGGTATTGGGCGCACGATTGGAAGTAGATTCGGAGGTTCGTAGGTCATTTTGGAGTCGTTTGGCTAAAGTTAGAAATTTGAATGTTTTTGAGAAGTTTGACTGGAAGTGGACTTTTTGATATCGAGGTCGGATTCCAATTCCGGAAGTTGGAGTAGGTCCGCAATGTCGAATATGAATTGTGTGCAAAATTTGAGATCAATCAGATGTAATTTGATAATTTTCGGCATCGAATGAAGAAGTTCGAAGTTCTAAAGTTCATCAAGTTTGAAATGGAGTGTGATTCATGGTTTTAGCGTTGTTTGATGTGATTTAAGACCTCGGGCAGGTTCGTGTTATGTTATGGGACTGGTTGGTGTGATTGGACAGGGTCCCGGGGGCCTCGGGTGGATTCCGGGTGGTTAACAGATCAAATTGGAGTTGGAAGGAAGAGCTGAAGCCTGATGTCATTTGGTGTAACCGCACCTGCGAGGTCTTGGCCGCAGATGCGGAGCCGCAAAGGAGCGCAGATGCAGTTGAGAAGGGAGAAGGCTAGGACCGCAGATGCGGTCATCTTGCCGCAGAAACGGGATTGCACCTGCGGAAAGAGAAGCACAGAAGCGGAGTGAGGGAGCCTGGCGAAGGACCGCAGATGCAGTAGTGGGGCTGCACTTGCGGAACCACAGAAGAGGTCAAGTAACTGCAGGTGCGGAAAGGCTGGAGGCAGTGTGTTCTTTTAAAAACGAGATTTGGCCCATTTTCCTTCATTTTCTCTTGGTTTGGGCGATTCTTAGAGGGTTTCAAGAGGGGGTTTTCATCATCAATGGAAAGCTTTGGAGCATCGTGCATCGATTTGAGTCTTCGGAAGGGCGTAAAATGCTGGTTACGGAACTTCGGAGTGAGGTAAGTCTCTTGCCTAACCTTGTAAGAGGGAATTTACCCCATAGGTGATTTAAATTACTATCTATTCCTAATTTTGGGGGCTACGTACGCACGAGGTGACGAGAGTCCGTGCGTAGCTACTATTATGCTTAAGTCTAGGTAGTCTAGGATCCAAAAGCATGCTTTACTTGCAATCTTGTTGTCAATTTAAAATGCTTAAAACATATCGAACATGTGAATGAATTTCTAAAGGCTTGACATCGTTTCTTGACTTTTTAAAGAGAAATTGCCTTTTCTTGAATAATTGCTCCTTGATGAATTCTTGATTGACTGTTTGAATGTGTATATCTATTGTGGAATGGGCCGAATGCCACGGTAGATTTAAATCGATGCATCTATAGTTCGCGCCATTCGACCCTCTGGTAGTGCACAATTTAAATATTGTTGGATTGGGTCGTACGACCTCGACATGATTTGTGCATGCTTGTATTGATTTCCTTGAGATTCATAGATAAGAAGTACTTGGATATGCACATAAACATGTGCAAAAGAGTAGCATGAGTACACCACAAAGGTAACCAGTAAGTACCAAGCCTAACCTCGGTCGAGTAGTGATGAGGTCAGGTCAGGGACCTACTGGTATATATATAATAAATAAGTCAAAATAAAAATATCATTGTGCAATAAGAGACTGGAATTTAACAAAGAGGAAATCATAGAAAAACAACAGTACAATACACAGGATAAAACTGCAAGGGATCTCCCGAGATACTATCTCGTAGTCCCAAAAATAAATATGCAGGGGGATCTCCAGGAATACCGTCCCATAGTACCAAAGTAAATATGTAGGGGGATCTTTCGGATACCGTCCCCTAGTCACAAAGTAAATACGCAGCTTAAAATAATGGAAATAACAGTTAAAACAAGAAATCCTAGTGTTTAAACTAAGTACACGTCAAGAAAAAACAGAAAATCCACTAAGCATGCTGCACATAGTTCAGATAAGCATTTAAGGCAAGTAGACATGCGATATTAGGCTAAACAGGATAACTACACATGCTGGTATAACTCAATTAAGATGAAACAGGTTATTACTCAGTTAAAAAAAATCAGGTTTTACCATAAATAACCTATGTACGCACTCGTCACCTCACGTACACGGTGCTCACATATCACATTAGCACCAAATCCTAAGGGGAGTTTCCCCCCACAAGGTTAGGCAAGCCACTTATCTCAAACCAGGCTCAATCAATCAGTAACAATGCCTTTCCCATGATTTTCCGACTCCGAATGGCCCAAATCTGGCCAAATGCAATTACATAGCATAAATATAACTATAAGAAACTAATCTAATTAATGAAATCAAGGATTAAGCAAGAAATTATAAAATCACCCCAAAAAGTTAACCTGAGCCCACGTCTCGGAATCGGGTAAAAGTCACAAAATACGAACACCCATTCACCCATGAGTTCACTCATACCAAAATTATCCAAATCGGATATCAGAATCCCAATCAAAACTCACAAATTCGGTTGAGGAACTTTTCCCATTTTCCCCAAATTTTTCAACCCAAATCTGAAATTAAAGGGTAGAGTCAACTATAGACTAATGGAATATAACCACAAAGGAGTCAAGAATCGTTATCCAATAGTTTTCTCTGGAAATCCCCCAAAATTTCGTCCCAATATGAGCTCTCTATCTCAAGTTTTGATAAAAATAGCAAATCCTCACTTTGAAATGTTTATAATTTGCCCAGGTGCTCACACTGCACGATCGCAGAACATCTCATGCGGTCGCGTAGAACATAATTCCAAGCGTTTTAAAAAATGCTCAATGCGATCGCGAATATCTGTTCGCTAACGCACACCGCTACCAAGCTGACCTATGTGGTCGCGTAACACTCCATACGACCGTGTACAATAAATCCTCTCACTGCCCAATCTCCTCTTTTCTTCACTGCAAACGTAGAGAGGGCTATGCATTCGCGTATCAATCGCCACGCAAACTTCGCGATCACGGACGAGCTTCTGTTATCGCATAGAACAAAAAGCGGACTGCCTAATTCAAGGCATCACGATCGCGTCTCCTTCTATGAACTTTGAAACTTACCCTCCAATCCAAACTTAATGAACTTTGAAACTTCAAACTCCTACAATTGATGCCGAAACGTAACAAATCACGTCCGATTGACTCCAAATTTTTGCACACAAGTCATAAGTGACATTACGGACCTACTCCAACTTCCAGAATCGTAATTCGACCCTAATATCAATACGGACCTACTCCAACTTTCGAAATCGTAATTCGACCCTAATATCAAATAGTCTACTTCTGGTCACACTTCACAAAAATTCAACTTTCGCCATTTCAAGCCTTATTCAGCTACAGACCTTCAAAACACAATCTGGATGCGCTCCTAAGTCCAAAATTACCTAACGGAGCTAACAGAACAGACAATACTCCATTCTTATGTTATCTTCATACAGTTCCAACTACGGTCAAAATCCTAATTCTTAAGCTTCTGTTTTAGGGACTAAGTGTCCCAAAATACTCCAAAACCAAAAACAGAACCTCCTGGCAAGTCACTTAAGCAAAAAAAGATATGAGGAAAGCAGTAAATAGGGGATCAGAGCTATTACTCTCAAAATGACCGGTCGGGTCGTTACAACTACACTTCTGCACTAATCATGTAGTATCTAAGGCATGTGCATCTGACAGTCATACCGGCGCATACCTCCAATACCATGAGGCCTAGTGGTAAGCTACTTCTTGAGCAGTTCTGCATCACCTAGAGTCCCTCTTTTGCATTTAGTTTCTGTCTACTAGTTACTCATACACTTGTGACACCAGGTCTTGGAACACATGCAAGTAAACTTTACGGTTTTGTAATAATAATTTTATTGCATTTGCTCACTCATTAGCCTTCGTTCTACTTGGAAATTTATTAAAAAGGGCAATTGCATGATTTATCCACGTTTGGCTTGCCTAGCAGCAACGTAGGGCGCCATCAGGACCTATAGGAGAAATTGGGTCGTGACACCTATGTTAAAGATCCCGGGTAGTGCTCACACCTATATCTTTTCTCAAACAATAACTGATTTAGGTGTAGTGTGGAAATGCCAGCCGTGACATGCCAGAGTTCAGAGAGATCTCAAAGGGTCTCAAGGCAGTACACATATCAGAGGGGCGGAACCTATTATTCTAAGAGTAATGTGAGAGAGCATAATAACTTTGAAAGAGTTAGGTAAACAGAGAAGAATGTCTTAGTAATAGAAAGAATTTCATGAAAATCAGAACATAGTTAGAGTAGGAATAGTTTGAGAAAACATGAAGAGCATTTTTACAATAATAAAAAAGCAAGTCAGAGAACACATAGTTTCAGAAAAGTCCTCACACAAGGGAAAGACGTAGGGGGAACGCCTAGAATGCACCTTAGTGATGTCAATCAAATACACAGATTGTAGTTGCAAAGTTAAGTTGAGAACACATAGGTTTAAGACACAAAGAGGATCTTATTAGTGAAATAGAACAAACTGGACTAGACATACACTTCATGAAACATTCAAGGTTTCAGAAATACTAATCATATACAGAACATGCATGATTTAGTCATGTTGTGTGAAATCATAAGCACACAATGCAACTTGGGACATGCTAGTGAACCAATTATTTAAAGCAGGATTGGCATGCCAAATAGTATAATAGCTATGAGCTTAAACATGCTTTGTGATACAGTAATCTAGGCATGTCGAGTGCATATTAAGTAGAATAGCACATAGAACTGGAAATCGCAAATTGATGAACTACAACAACAAAGGAAACACATAGTGTGGAATGTGAATTGAATCAGAACATACCAGTTAAGGAGAGTATACAGAATACAGAGTAGAGATGATGCCAGTAACCTGCTTTGGCTTACAGTCGGCCAGACTAATAAGAATTGCAAGGAACATGAGAGAGTAGAGAGATTTTGAGAGTATAATAGTGTAGATGAACTAGTGTTCGTTGTTCAAAAATTAAAATAAGAGGGGGTTTATATAGTAATCAAAAGCTTAACAAATAAGGTAAGAGATCAATGAAGTAGAAAATCAGGAAAGTCATATGTAAATCAGTAAGTCTTTCCCTTAATCAAGGGACAATTTAAATCAACGGTAAAAGCATGCTAAGTATTTAAGGAAAAGAATCAAGTAAGGTTTAGTAATGAGTAGGTAATTAGGGGTAAATGAACAGAAGTTTTAATTAAGGAAATAAATCAGTAAGAATCAGCAAAATACAAACAAGGCAAAGGGAAATTAATTAAGGCAAACAATTCAATCAAATCGAGTAGAGAGGTAAGAATCGAAAGTTTAAGGGAAAGTGTTCAAATCAAACCAAGAAATAAGAAATTTAGAATAATCAAGGAGAAAGTCATGAAAGAGTCAGCATGTTTAACATATAAATAAGGTAGAACATGAATAGTCAGGATTCCACATAACTTTAACAAAACAAATAGTTAGAATGACGTTGATTCAAGGAGAATGTTACAGGTCTTAACATGAATAGTTAGGATGAACACAAGCACACAGAATCAATGAAAGATCAAACTGAGAAATTCAGTAGAAACATGTTAGGGCAAGAAAGTCACGAGAAATCACAAGAACCCAAAGTAAGAACCAGTCGATATACTAGTACTCAGAAACCTGACGAAGAACATCTAAAAGAATTAGGGCTTTCAGTACAAACGGACTAAGGTTGTAGCAGACTTACAAAATCAGTTAAAATATATGAGAAGCAGAAGATTAAACACAAAAAGTCATCAAATAATTTGTAAAAAGAAATTCCTGTAAAGAATCTTAAGGTTATTGTAAAACTCACATGAAACAAACCCAAATCATCTTATATCTGTACAAATCTAAGAGGTTTAGAAAAGAAATTAGTGTTTCGAAGAGAACCATACAGATGTGAAGAAACCTTCTTAGAAAGCCATAGATCTTAGTCAATATAGGACGATCTTACTCGAAATCACGCTGGAATGGCCTGAAACGGGCGAGAGAGGAACCATAGATGCAAGCCAACTAGCCCCGGTCCCTTGATGCCCTTGGAGATGGCATGATTAACGCGAGGGAGTCCATTGGAGGCTTGAGAGGTGGTGAGAAATCATCGGAGATGGCCATGGACGAGGGTCAGTGAGACTATTAAAGTTAGGTTTTGAGAGCGTTTTAGAGCAGAGAGGGGTTTTAGGGCGGTGGGTATTGTGAAATGATAGGTTTTGGGGGGTCTTTTGGGTTTATTTTAGGAATGGTCGTTTCTGGCCGTTGATCATAAAGATCAACAACCGAGATTAAAAGGTTTTGGGGGCCGAATCAGGTAACTAGGGTTTGGGCTGGGTAATTTAATTGAAATTGGGCTGGTAATTGGGTTACGTTGGGGCTGAAATTGAAAATAAAAATAGGCTAGATTTTAAATAGCCACTTTTAATAGTTATATAATTTATAAAAATAGTAAATGAGTTCCAAAAAATATATTTTGTACTAAAATAATTTAAAATAGTTGTTTAACATTTTTAAAATATAAAAGGTCATTTTATTCATCAATAATATAATTATGCATTAGTAGGGCTATTATTGTAAAGATATGCAATTTAGCCTAAAAATGTAAATGCAATTATAAGAAATGCACTAAAAATATTTAAATAATATTTTGGCATAAATAAAGAATTTAGATGACTATATCACCATAAAAATAATTTGAAGGATAATTATTGGAAATTTTATAATTAAAAAGGGAAGAAATAAACCAATTTGGAGATTTTAAAAATTATAGAAAAATTATAAAAATGCTTCTGCATGCTTGTAACTACATATGTGCTATTTTGAAAGTATATATATATATATATATTAAAACATATGAGGAAAAATTGGGTATGAACAGCTGCCCCCTTTACCCGGGAAGGATGAAAGAGTTTTCGGGTAAAGAAATGATAGAAAATTTTGAGCGGATGAGATTTTTTGAAAGACAGAAGTCGGACTCCGATCTTCGAGTTGCCTACATATCCCTGGTCTTACAAGAATCAGGCCATGTGTAGTTTTGGGTTCATCGACGGAATATACCGATGCAGTCATTACAAGAATGGACACGAGATTTTGGAATAGGTGAAAGAACAGTTATGGTTAAGCTTGAGATAGTTGAAGGAACTAGAGCGAAGTTACTCCTGCTGGGGTAGCGGTTGCTTACTAGTTATCTGTAGATTAAAATATGCTACGAACATGTATTTGTGCGAAAATTTAAACATGATGCAGATTCCCTTTGGACCATGAAAGTTGCCTTCGGACGTCTAAGGATGACGTCCTCGGACCATGATTCCTGGGCCATGAATTGTTTAGTGAGGGATACAAAGGCCATGAAATGATGTTCTCGGGTCATGGAGATGGTTCCTACGAACCATGACGCATTTAAATAATGATATGCAAATTTGAGGGATCCTCAGGCTATGGCATGATGTCTTCCGGCTATGAGGATGATGCCCTTTAGACAATGACGCCTTTGGATAGATTGGCGATATTTCAGCCCATGGGATGCAGTAATATGATGTTAACAAGACAAGGCTTAGTCTTATGAAATGGAGGGCAGAGCTTAGCCCGATTGAAAAGCAAATAGATAATACTAGAAAAAGAGCAATATTTGTGCAAAGCGGGACAATGCTTAGTCCCATTAAGATAGGGAGGCAAGGATTAGCCTCATGCAGATATGGAGGCAAAGATTAGCCTCATGCAAATATGGAGGCAAAGATTAGCCTCATGCAAATATGTGGGTAGGGATTAGCCTCACGCGGATGGGGAGGCAGGTATTAGCCTCATGCAAGTATGGAGGCAAGGATTAGCCTCGTGCAAATAGTGGAGACAAGGATTAGCCTCATGCAGATAGTGGAAGCAAGGATTAGCCTCATGCAGATATGGGAGGCAAGGATTAGCCTCATGTAAGTATGGAGGCAGGGATTAGCCTCATGCGGATGGGGAGGCAGGGATTAGCCTCATGCATATGGGGAGGCAGGGATTAGCCTCATGCAAGATAGGGAGGCAGGGATTAGCCTTATGCAGGTATGGAGGCAGGGATTAGCCTCGTGCAAATATGGAGGCAGGGATTAGCCTCATGCAAATAGGGAGGCAAGGATTATCCTCATGCAGATGTGGAGGCAGGGATTAGCCTCATGCAGATATGGAGGCAGGGATTAGCCCCATGCAGATATGGAGGCAGATATAAGCCTCATGCGAATGTGGAGGCAGAGATTAGCCTCATACAAGATAGGGAGGCAGGGATTAGCCTCATGTGGATATGGAGGCAGGGATTAGCCTCATGAAAGTATGGAGGCAATGATTGGCCTCATGTAAATGTGGAGGAAAGGATTAGCCTTATGCAGAGAGCAAGTAGCAAATAAGAGTAGTATCTATCTTAGCTGGAAATATATTCGGTGTGTGATGTCCTAATTGATAGCGAATTTGTTACGTGTATATATTTGCGTATGCTATCGCTACGTCAGATGTGCCTGCGTTCAAAGAAAAATATTAAGTTTTGTAAGGGGAGGTTGGTTCGTGCCGTCTTCCACTGGCCTTGCTTTGCTCCTTCTGGAGGCCTTTTCGAGTTCCCCTGGGTAACACCTGACTGTTACGAAAATAAAGTTTTCGAAAAATACGCAATCATTGATAAAAGTAGAGTCTTTTTAGAAACATATTGATATATGAAGTAATTTTAGATGAACTAGTGACTGTAACACATCTCAAAGGCATTGCAGCTCTCTTATTTTGGAATTTTGAGGGTTCCCTTTAAAATTCTACCCCAATTTGGTAGATGATCTTTTGACTGTTTGCGGATAATGGGCCTTGCTGAACCTTCATCGGAATTTTGAAAATCTTTCTCAAAATTCTGCCCCAGTTACTTAACCAATTTCTGACTTTCTAGCATGTGATGGTGTTGATTGGACTTGCTCCAGAATTTTGAGGGCCCTCCTCAAAATTCTGCCCCAGTTTCTGATCTTGGGGGGAAATGGAAACTTTATTCTGATATGACCGAACCCATAAGGCTACCTATATATCTCCTCTTAAATGGGAATCAAGTCAAGCGTAGTTCAATTACATTAGATGAGGAAATGTAAATAAGATAAGCATAGTATCTCTTGACTGCGTCTAAATTGATTGGTTTTGGCCATATTTCTCCATCTATTTCTGCATGTATAAGTACTCCTCCTATCAGCACCCTGTGAACCATGTAAGGACCTTGCCAGTTGGGAGAGAATTTTCCTTTGTCTTCATCTTGATGTGGGAATATCTTCTTCATCACTAGCTGTCCTGGTGCAAATTAACTTCGTTTGACCCTTTTGTTGAAAGCTCTGGACATTCTGTTATGATAAAGTTGGTCGTGACACACTACGTTTATCCTCTTTCCATCAATACGGGCCAATTGTTCATAACAACTCTTTATCCACTCTGCATCACTGAGTTCCGGTTCATGTATGATTCTTAAAGAAGAAATCTCTACCTCGACTGGGATGATAGCCTCGGTACCATAAACCAATATGTAGGGCGTTGCCCCGGTTGATGTACGAACCATAGTGCGGTATCCCAATAAAGCAAAAGGTAGCTTCTCGTGCCATTATTTGTGGTTCTCTACCATCTTCCTTAGTATTTTCTTGATGTTTCTATTGGCGGTGTCCATAACTCCATTCATCTGAGGTCTATAGGATGTGGAATTCTTGTGCTTGATTTTGAAAGTTTCACACATGGCTTTCATCAGATCATTGTTGAGATTGGCGGCATTATCAGTAACAATGGACTCGGGAACTCTGAATTGGTAGGCAATACGATCTTTGACAAAATCTGCGACGACTTTCATGGTTACAGCTTTGTAAGATGCAACCTCTACCCATTTTGTGAAGTAATCAATGGCTACCAGAATAAATTTGTACCCATTTGAAGTAGTAGGCTCAATTAGACTGATAACATCCATTCCCCAGGCGGTGAATGACCTAGGTGACCTTGTTGCATTGAGCTCGTTTGGCGGCACTTTTATCATATTGGCATGCACCTGACATTGGAAGCATTTGCGGACATACTGGATGCAATCTGTCTCCACGGTCATCCAAAAGTAATCGGCCCTGAGTATCTTCTTGGCCAAGACAAAACCATTCATATGTGGCCCGCAGGTCCCAACATGTATCTCCTCAAGTAACTTAGAAGCCTCTTTTGTGTCGACATATCTTAGCAGTCTCAAATCAGGAGTTCTCCAATACAAATTTCCTCCATTGTGGAAGAATTGGACAATCTTCGGAGTGTGCATTTCTGAGTGTGGTTTGCATGCTCTAGATATTCTCCATTCGCCAAATACTCCTTGATGTCATAGAACCAAGGTTTTCCATCTGTTTCTTCTTCAATATGAGCACAATATGCCAACTGATTATGGATCCTTATCGGAATGGGATCAATGTAATTCTTATGTGGATGCTGTATCATGGATGGTAAAGTGGCCAATGCATTGGCGAACTCATTCTGAATTCTAGGTACATGTCGGAACTCTATCTTTGTGAACCTCTTTATTAATTCCTGCACATGGTGCAGATATGGCAATAGCTTGGAATTTTTGGTGGCCCATTCTCCTTGTACCTGGTGCACAAGTAGATCTGAATTACCGATTACCAGCAGCTCCTGAATATATTCATGTCGATTGCCATATTGAGTCCTAGTATGTGGGCTTCATATTCTTCCATGTTGTTAGTGCAGGGAAATCTGAGTTTAGCAGATACTATATAATGTTGATTGGTTTCTGATACTAAAACTGCTCAATGCCCACTCCTCTGAAATTTGCAGCTCCATCAAAGAACATCCTCCAACCCTCGTATGCTTTGGTAATGTCTTCTCCTACAGATGATACTTTTTCATCAGGAAACTACATTTTCAAGGGTTCATATTCTCCTCCCACCGGGTTTTTAGTAAGATGATCTGCCAATGCCTGTCCTTTGACTGCCTTTTGAGTTACATAGATGATGTCGAACTCATTCAACAGTATCTACCACTTCGCTAACTTCCCAGTCGGCATGGGCTTCTGGAATATGTACTTTAGAGGATCCATCCTGGATATAAGGTAGGTGGTGTAGGTACAGATGTAATGCCTCAATTTCTGAGCTGTCCAGGTCAAAGCACAACAAGTGCATTCCAATAGAGAGTACCGTGCTCCGTAAGGTGTAAACTTCTACTCAAGTAATATATGGCTTGATCCTTTCTTCCTGTCTCGTCATGTTGTCCCAGAACACATCTGAAGGATCCATTCAAAATAGATAGATAGAGTAGCAAAGGTCGTCTTGGTTCCGACGGTACCAGAACTGGTAGTGTGGATAGGTACTCCTTGATTTTGTCAAAAGCTTTCTGACAATCCTCGGTCCAACTTATCTCGACATCTTTTCCTAACATCTTGAAGATGGGTTCACATATAACTGTGGATTGTGCTGTGAAGCGACTGATATAGTTAAGACGTTCTAGGAAGCTCATCACGTCCTTTTTTCTCCTAGGTGGCGGTAACTCCTGAATAGCTTTGACCTTAGACAGATCCAGCTCGATCCCTCGGCGACTGACAATGAATCCCAGTAACTTTCCTGCGGGAACCCCGAATGTACATTTTATGGGATTCAACTTTAAGTTGTACCTCCTTAGCTTGTCAAAGAATTTTCTCAAGTCTGCTATGTGATCTGCGGCTCTCTTGGATTTGATAATGACTTTATCCACATACACTTCTATCTCCTTGTGTATCATATCATGGAAGATGGTTGTCATGGCTCTCATGTAGGTAGCCCCAGCATTCTTTAGACCAAAGGTATGATAAAAGCTGTTTTCTCCGCGTCTTCTTCATCCATCCAGATCTGGTGATAACTCGCGAAGCAGTCTACAAAGGATTAGAGTTCATGCTTGGTGCAATTATCGATCAAAATGTGTATGTTTGGTAGTGGAAAGTTGTCCTTGGGACTTGCTCTATTTAAATCCCTATAGCAACACATACCTTGACTTTCCCGTCCTTCTTCGGAACTGGCACAATGTTAGCTAACCAGGTTGGGTACTCGACCACCCAGAGAACTTTGGCTTTGATCTGCTTGGTAACTTCCTCCTTGATTTTTAGGCTCATATCTGGTTTGAACTTTCAGAGTATCTACTTTACTGGCGGACACATGGGATTAGTAGGCAACTTGTGAGCCACTATGGACGTGCTCAAACCGGTCATGTCATCATATGACCATGAAAAAAATGTCCTCATACTCTTTTAGGAAACGAATGTATTATTCCTTCTCTGTTGGTGATAAGTGAATGTTGATGCTGTCGTGCCCCCTTTTTTCTCGCGAAAATCGAGTTTGTGACATTTGGGAGACAACTCGTTCCCTTTTGGGGAATTGGGTTTGAATTGAAGAGTCGCCACCTAATGATTTAAGTGCACTAGGACACTAAGAAAGGTTTGGTTTGAACAACCAGAGATTGGGTAAGGGTTTGAAATTATCTCAAGGGGAACGTGTTAGGCACCCCTCAAGATCCACTAGTGTGGTTCCCGGCCAAGCTATTGTTATGACTTAAGTGCAAATAACACATAGGCAAATAAAAACGTCAAATAAGAGGGAATTTTCACGTAATGGTTACAAATAAACAAAAGTAAGAAAAAGGAACTAAAAGGAGTTGATTTTCTTAAAAAATGGTTTAAAAAGAGATTTAAAAGAAACAAAGAAAACAAAGGAAAGGAGGGTCCTCGGTTTATTAATAATATGGATCACCCTACAAAACATCCGGTAATCACTCCTTAGTGAAGGGATACACGTGATGTTATTGCGTGGTCATCATATCCATATCTACCCTTTGCCACCCCGTTAAGGTATTAAAGCGTGGAATGGTCTCATTTACTTATTGCATGCATGCTATTACCCGCCCCAATCCTATCAGCCCCGGAGGCACTTGGGACTACTAATCCTAGAGGGAGGAGGTATTGGGCTTATTTGTGGTTTCAAAAGGTAAAATACTAAGGCGACAAACAAAACACATATAACAAGTTTGGGGAAGCATATAAACAAATAAAAGGGCTCAAACAGACCTCCTTTAAACCAAAGAAAGCACATAATGTAGCATGACTTGCATGTACTGTTTAGGGTCTAATTAAAACTTAAACGGTGGAGGTAGATTAATTTATTACATAGTTCAGATAAGAAGCCCGAATCAGGCTTGCCTGCTAGTTGTAGCTATAAAATCTGATTCAGTTTATAAACTGTCCTATGGCTTGCCTGCGTGTTAGACGAAGACCCCTATAGGCATGATATCTACTGATTCCAGAAAAGGTAAAATATACTAATTTTAGAAAAGGTTGTCAGCTATTCAGGAAAGACGAGTTTTGACAAAAGATCACAAATTCTGCAAACGTTAGACAATGATTTTAGATTTGTAGGCGAGTGAGACGTTTCAAACTTGGTTATTAATTTCTATAGACATGCTTTCTAGGCGTTGTTGATTTTAAACACTTTTACAGACATAGCAAGGGTGCAAAAATCCTATAGGCATGGCATCTAAATGTTGTACTTCGTTTAAGCCTATGAACATGATATCTAAATGCAGTTAGTTATTTAAGCCCTATAAACAGGTTTGCCTAGTGACAGATGCATATGCAGGATTTGTATTTCCAGTTAACTATGAGCATGGTATCTATATGAGAGATGCATAAATTTAACTATAGGCAGGATATCCATATGAATGCCGAATTTCAGAAACCTATAAGCAAGATATCTATATGGGTGCAGAATTCCTTATAGGCATAGTATCCATATATGAAAGTGCAGAATTCCTATAGGCAGGATACCTATGTGATATGCAGAGATCAGAAATTCCATATGAGCAGGATATCTACCCCTTTTACATACATGGTTACCCTTCCCTTTTCACTAACCATCCTCAAAAGTTATTACAAATTATTACAGTCCAAATAAAATAAATAAAAATACATCAGAAATTGAAAAGTACAACCAAGGAGAGCTTGATTCAGACTTCCTGTCTGAAGTATGAAGTATACCAACTCCAAAGATCATGTTTCAAAGCCTTTCTCCCACTTGGGTGTGTCAGAGTTCCCTAAGAGTTTCATAAGAACTTTGGGCAGTGCTTACACCCAAATGTATCACCATATTAAGCCAAAGTGCAGTGTGGAAGGGCCAACCCTCTGGTGTCCAAGTTTAGTGGGAACTCAAGGTCCTAAGGCAAAGCTCACAAAAGGGTGGCATAACTTTGGAGCTAAAAGAGAGTGCAAGTGCAGAATTCTGAAAGGGGGAAAGGGAAAGAGAAACAACACACATAGGGAAATAGGGAATGGGGAGTTGCAAGAGGTAAAAAGCAGGCTAATGGGCATAACCCAACAATGAAAAATGTTGGCACACCCATAAGCCTACTAGAACACATTGTTTAGAGGTTAGGATCCCCTAAGAGATCAAGTTCAATCCATAGACAATAACTTGTATATTGCCATGTTTTAAACTGTAACTCAAAGAACATAAAGGGAAATAGGGAATGGGGATTCATAGCAGAAACAAGCAAAAGGGAATCAACATACTAGTTTAAGTATTTAACTCTGCAGAAGTAGTAAATTAGACATAGATGCAGAAAGTTGTAAGTAAACACATTGTGGGGATGCTGAAATTTGTAATTAGGACGTACCAGTTTCAAAGAAAAAAGTAGAGAAAAATGTGGTAGTCTGGTAAAAACCTCAGTGCATACAAGAAGAGAGAGTTCTATTATGTGAGAGTGAGAATTCAGAAGAGATTCTGATGTTGTGAAGTCTGAAGTGTATGTTTGTGAAAAGGGTTATTCCTTTTATAGTGTAGAAAGTAGGCAGAAATAAGGTAAGAAAACATTTTTAAAACTGATTGTCAATCAATTACATAAGGCTTCCCTTAATTAAGGGATTCAGATTCAAAACGAGTAAAACCATTTAAGGAAAGGAATTGAATAAACACTTTGTGTAAAGAATGCAATTGAGGGAAAATACATAAAGGTTATTGAAGGGCAGGGTTTTGTCAGTACATGATTTGTGCAAATAAAGTAAGGGAGTCAATTAACGGCCAGTAAATCACAAGGTCTGAGATTTGGTATGAATGAACCAAGTCAGAAAAGATGAAGAAGGGTTTTACTTAAGTCGAGTAATAGAGGAAATCAGTAAAAGATGGAAAGAAATCAATCAAGCTATATTCAAAAAGAAGTTTGCACTAATTGTAAATTTGAAAACCATTTAGAGGAAAATTCATCATAAATAAGGAGCATGTGAGCATGAAAGAAAACTGTCGTGTAAATCAGCAGAAAAAATCCAGTGTAGAAGAGTTTAGCAAAAAGTTCAGCATGGTATGAAAACAAAGATGTCCAAACTCAGTTCAGAGACTCAAAGTCAGTCTGAAAGAGTTAAGGGTTCTAAAATAAAACACTAGTTCAATCAAACCTCGGCAGAACCCCAAATTCTAGGGTTTCCACCTTGAATCAAGTACAGAGATAAGGAGGCTAGTAGTTGAAACAGGCACAGAGGTTTTAGAGTTGAAACCTCTTGCATGCTTTTTTCATCAATAGAAACTCATGAGAAAAAGATGATATCAAAGTAGCATGCGGAACATAGTAGAAGAACTCAAAATAAAAACACTGATAGGAACAGTAAAAGAAACATGCTTAAGAGATTTTTCAGAAGAAATTTAAACAGGGCTTAATAGAAGGAAACTAAGGAGACTTAAGAATTTAGCAGGAAAATACAGTAGGAGAAACATGCAGGAACATAGTAAAAGACAAAAAATATAAGAACACTGTAGAAAAGCATATGAGAGCATAGTATGGAAAACATGGTAGAAGAACATACAAGCATGGAGTATGTAAAACTCGGTAAAAGAACATACAAGAATGGGGTGTAAAAACTCAGTAGAAGAACATACAAGTTAGAAGGAAAACATAGAACAAAATACAGGCAAATACACACAAAAGAAAAGGAAAAGAAAGTCATAGAAACACTTTAGCATTTTCAGAAAACCCTTGATCAGAAACGAAGCTGTTTTGAAAGTAATTTTTGAAAGAAAGGTTAGGGAAATCATTTGAAAACTCAAGGAGAGCATAGATACACAATGGATCTAAGGAAATCGGAGAAAACCTCGAAGGGTTATGATTTCAAAAGAACCCTAGAAGCGAGATAGGCTTTGAAAGGTCACCAATCTAAGCCGGAGAGGTCGGAATCAGGCTCAAACCACCATGGTACGCCGGAGTAAAGCCGGAGATGGCCGTGGAACCTTGAATCGACAGAGGTCTGGGTGCAAACCTTCGAGGCCAGGCCTTGAATCTTCAGAGATCAGGCACGTGGGAGCAAGAGAAGGTGAGTATAAGACTCCCATAGCCTGAGAAGCCATGGATTCCGGTGGGTTTCAAGGTGGAGGTGGTGGTAAGAGGCGGTTAGGGTTTGGGAATGTTCGAGAGAGTTTGAGAGAGTTTGAGAGCTCAGAGGCGGTTGGTTAGGTGAACTGATTTAGGGTTAAGGGGTGTTGGTAGATTAAAAAAGGAAAGGAGGGTTTGTGGCCGTTGATCAAAATGATCAACGGCCTGGATCAAAAGGGGAGCCGGGCGGGTTGAATTAAATAGGTCAGGGGTCGAGTAATTTAGAAATAGGGCCGGATAATTTGTAATTCCAATTGGGGAGTTGATTTGGGCTACAATTGAAATGAAATAGAGCTAGTATTTAAATAGCCACTTTTCCCTTATTTATTTTATAAAAAATAGTAAAATAATTTTTGAAAATAAATTAAAGGTACTAAAATGATTAATAATATGTAACTATCAAAATAAAAAATATTGGAGTCAATTTTATAATTATAAAAATAATTAAATCTTAAAATAGGCTAAAATTGCAATTATATGCAATTTAACTTTAAAAATAATAACAAATTTGTAAAAATATGAAAAAATTATGCCAGCTATATTTTAATATAAATATGAGAATCCAATATGTGAATCACCCAAAATGATAATTTTGAGGATAATTATTGAGTTTTTCTTGATAAAATAGGGCAATAAATAGATTTAAAAATTTATAAAAATTAAGAGAAAAATTGTAAAACCTTGGGACATACTTATATATGTATATACCTGCTATTTTGAAAGTATTTTGCATATGAAAAATATATAGGGAAAAATTGGGTATCAACAGCTGCCCCTCTTTACCCGGGAATGATGAAAGAGTTGTCGGGTAAAGATATGATGACCAGTTTTGACCGAACGAAATGGTTTGAAAAGGTTGAACGTGCCCTGGTTCCTGAGTTGCCTACATATCCCTTGTCTGATAGGAATCAGGTCATATGTGGTTCAGGATCCGTTGGCAGAGTATGCCGACGGAGGTTTTCCAAGAACGAACGCAATATATGGGTTAGGATGGATGGTTAAAGTCTAATAGGGCTGCGAGAACTGGAGTGAGATTGCTCCAGCTGAGACGACCATTGCTCGCCAGTTTACCTGCAAATGAACCATATGTTGTGCAGAAATTTAAACATTATGCAAGTTCCCGTCGGACCATGAAATGTTGTCTTTGGACGGTTAGATTGACATCCTTAGACCATGACGTCCTGGTCCATGAAGCGTATAATAAGGATTTGTAGACCATGAAATGGTGCTCTCGGGCTATGAGAATGATGCCTCCGAACTATGACGCCTTTGAATAATGATATGCAAAAGATAAAAGGGGTCCTCAGGCCATGGCATGGCGTTCTCGGGCTATGAAAATGGTGCCTCCGAACAATGACACCTTCGGATGATTTGGCGATCGTTCAGCCTATGAGATGCAGTAGGTGGCAATCTTTCAGCCAATGCAAGATGTAAATAAAGTGGCGATCTTTCAGCCGATGCAAGGTATAAATGCAGTGGTGATCTTTCAGCCGATGTAAGATGTAAATGAAATGGTGATCTTTCAGTCAATGCAAAATGTAAATGATGTGGCGTTCTTTCAGCCAATGCAAGATGTAAATGAAGTGGCAATCATTCAGCCATGCAAGATGGAGGTAGAGCTTAACCTAGAAAGGCAGAATGGTAGCCTTATGCAATGCAAAGAATGCAGATGGAGGTAGAGCATAACCTCAGAAGGTAGAATGGTAGCCTTATGCAATGCAGAGAAATACAGATTGAGGTAGAGATTAACATCGGAAGGCAGAATGGTAGACTTATGCAATGCAGAGAATGCATATGGAGACAGAGCTTAGTCTCGGAAGGTAGAATGGTAGCCTTATGCAATGCAGAGAATGCAGATAGAGACAGAGCTTAGTCTCAGAAGGAAGAATGGTAGCCTTATGCAATGCAGAAAATGCAGATAGAGGTAGAGCTTAACCTCGGAAGGCAGAATGGTAGCCTTATACAGGAAGTAAAAATGGCAAATGGCAATAGAGTTTTCTTAGCTCATAGCGGATTGCGGTATCATGATTGCTGGGGATATTGTGCCTGTTGGGGACACTATTGTGCGGATAGCAGTTGCAAGCAAGTGCAACGGTTCAGAGAGTTGTATTCCTGATTTTTGTGAGTGAGCATATAGTATGTTTGATGTTTTGCAACTCAAGTTCCTACATCCAAAGAAAAATCGTGAGTTTGTAAAGGGGAAAAAGTTAGTTCATATCTCCGCTGGCTATGCTTGACCTGCTCGGCTTTGATCCGACAATACCGTATATATCACTGGGGTGGTGTTGCTAAACAAGGCAATTTTGGTAATAAACATGCATGATTTAGTAAAAGCATAACACAAGTACATAATTAAGAATAATTTTCTTTAGATGAACCGACGACTGCGACGTGGTTCAAGACATTGCGACTTCTCTTGCTCCGAAATTTTGAGGGTCCTCCTCAAAATTCTGCCCTAGTTTACTGGGTTGTTCCTTCTGACGGCTGTTAATGATAAATGGCTGGAATCGACCTCAAAATTCTGCCCCAGTTTCCAATAGTGGGGGAGATGGAAATTTTATTGAATTATGACCGAACCATAGGGTTGCCTACGTATCCACTCTTAAACGGGAATTAGGTCAGGCATAGTTCAAATTACATCATATAAGGAAAGCATAAAGATTACACATAGTATCACTTAACTACATCTGAATTGATCGTCTTTGGCCAGACTTCTCCATCCATTTCTACGAGTATGAGGGCTCCTCCTGTTAGAACTCGGTGAACCATGTACGGACCCTGCCAATTGGAAGAGAATATCCCTTTGGCTTCATCTTGATATGGAAAGATTTTTTAACATCAGCTGCCCCAGTGTGAACTGTCTCGGCTTGACTCTTTTGTTGAAGGCTCTAGACACCTGTTCTGATAAAGTTGACCATGTAAAACTGCATTCATTCTCTTTCCATCTATAAGAGCTAGCTGCTCGTAACGATTCTTCACCCATTCTGCATCGTCTAGCTTTTCTTTCTATATGATTCTTAATGAGGGAATTTCCATATCGGCGGGAATGACTGCCTCTATACCGTAAACCAGCATATAGGGGGTTGCTCCTGTCGATGTGCGGACTGTGGTGCTTAGTATCTTCATTTTCCTTAGTATCTTCTTGATATTCTTGTTGGTGGCCTCTACGGCTCCGTTCATCTAAGGTCTGTAAGCTGTAAAATTCTTGTGTTTGATCTTGAAGGTTTCACACATGGATTTCATCAAATCACTGTTGAGGTTGGAGCCATTATCAGTAATGATTGACTCTGGAATTCCGAACCGACACATGATACGGTCGCGGACGAAATCCGTCACCATATTCTTAGTCGCTACCCTGTAAGATGCTGCTTCAACCCATTTGGTGAAATAATCAATTGCCACTAGGATAAACCTGTGCCCGTTTGATGCGGCGGGTTCGATTGGTCCAATAACATCCATTCCCCAGGCGGCGAACGTTCATGGCGAGCTTGTTGCATTAAGCTCATTTGGAGCCACCTTTATCATGTCTGCATGTATCTGGCAGCGGTGGCACTTTCGGACATATTGGATGTAGTCGGTTTCCATAGTCATCCAAAAGTAACCAGCTCGGAGTATTTTCTTTGCTAAAACAAAGCCATTTATATGTGGACCGCAGGTCCCTGTATGAATTTCCTCTAATAGCCTGGATGCTTTCTTTCCGTCGACACACCTTAATAACCCCAAATTAGGAGTCCTCCTGTATAGGATTTCTCCGTTGTGAAAGAAATTGTTGGATAACCTCCGAAGCGTGCACTTCTGAATAACATTTGCGAGCTCTAGGTATTCTCCTTTTTCCAAGTATTCCTTGATATCATGAAACCAAGGCTTTCCGTCTACTTCTTCTTTGACATGAGCACAGTAAGCAAGCTGATCATGGATCTTTACCGGAATGGGATCAATGAAATTCTTATCTGGATGTTGTATCATGGATGATAGGGTAGCCAGTGCATCAGTGAATCCATTCTAGACCTTAGAAACATGTTGGAATTCTGTCTTTGTGAACCTCTTTCTCAACTCCTGCACATGATGCAGATAAGGGAGTATCTTGGAGTTCTTGGTTGATCATTCTTCTCGGCCCTGATGTATAAGCAAGTCTGAATCCCCAAATACTAGCAACTCTTGGATATTCATGTCAATGGCCATCTTGAGCCCTAAGATGCAGGCTTTTTACTCGGCCATGTTGTTGGTGCACGGGAACCTGAGCTTGGCAAATACTGGATAATGCTGACTGGTTTCTGATACTAGGACTGCTCCTATCCCAACTCCTTTGAAATTTGCTGCTCCATCGAAAAACATTCTCTAATCGTCATAGGATTCTGCAATGTCTTCTCATATGAATGATACCTCTTCATCAGGAAAATATGCTTTCAGGGGTTCGTATTCTTCGTCCATGGGATTTTCAGCAAGGTGATCTGCTAGTGCCTTTCCTTTGATTGCTTTCTGAGTCACGTAGACAATGTCAAATTCACTTAATAGGATTTTCCACTTGGCCAGCTTGCCAGTGGGCGTGGGATTCTGAAAAATGTATTTCAAAGGATCCATTCTTGATATGATATATGTAGTATAGGCACAGAAGTAGTGCCTCAACTTCTGAGCTACCCAAGTCAAAGCACAATAGGTGCACTTTAGCAGAGAATATTGAGCCTCGTACATGGTGAACTTCTTATTGAGGTAATAGATGGCTTGATCCTTTCTCCCCATTTCATCATGCTGCCCCAGAACACAATCGAATTCTCCATTCGATACTGCGAGGTAGAGTAATAGAGGTCTACCTAGCTCGGGTGGGACCAAAACTGGTGGTGTTGACAGGTACTCCTTGATTCGGTCGAAGGCCTTTTGGCAGTGATTGATCCATTTGGTAGCGGCATCCTTCCTCAACATCTTAAAGATTGGCTCACAAATAACTGTAGATTGTGCTATGAACTGGCTGATATAATTAAGTCTCCCCAAGAAACTCATTACGTCCTTCTTGTTCTTTAGCAGTGGCAGTTCTTGAATAGCTTTGACCTTTGATGGATCCAGTTCTATTCCTCAGCGACTTTCAATGAACCCAAGTAGTTTTCCGGCAGGAACCCCAAATACGCACTTCGCGGGATTCAGTTTTAGGTTGTACCTTCTTAGTCTATTGAAGAACTTCCTCAAATCTTCCATGTGATCAGTGGCTTTCTTGGACTTGATGATAACATCGTCTATATTTACTTCGATCTCCTTGTGTATCATATCGTGGAAAATGGTGGTCATGGCCGTCATGTAGGTGGCCCCTGCATTTTTTAACCCGAATGACATCATTTTGTAGCAGTACATTCCCCACAGTGTAATGAAAGCCGTTTTCTCAACATATTCTTCATCCATCCAGATCTGATGATAACCAGCGAAACAATATACAAATAATTGCAACTCGTGCTTGGTGCAATTGTCAATGAGGATGTGTATGTTCGGCAAGGGGAAGTCATCCTTTGAACTGACCCGATTGAGATCCCGATAGTCGACACAGACTCTGACCTTCCCATCCTTCTTTGGCACCGGCACAATATTGGCTAACCATGTCGGATATTCTACTACCCTGAGGACCTTAGCTTTGACCTGCTTAGTGTCTTCTTCCTTGATTTTCAGACTCATGTCGGGTTTAAACTTTCTAAGCTTCTGTTTTACCGGTGGACATGTCGGATTAGTTGGCACTTTGTGGGAAACAATAGATGTGCTCAAACCAGTCATGTCATCATATGACCAGGGGAATATGTCCTTATATTCCTTCAGAAATTCTGTGTATTCTTCCTTTTCTGCCGGTGACAAATGAATGCTGATCCGAGTTTCTTTGAGATTTTCTGCATCTCCTAGGTTAACAATCTCGGTCTCGTCCAGGTTGGACTTAGGTCTGTTCTCAAAATTTTCAACCTCTTTAACAATCTCTTCCGATATATCATCTTCCTCTGAATCTATGTCCTTTTGTTGCGTTGTCTCGTTGCATGTCACAACCATTGGTTCATCAAGATAGATAATAGTAATGCCCGAGGCTTTCCGAGCTCTGGTGGTTCTGATGGTCCAATTGTTGAGGCATGCTCCTTGGCTTACTGTCTGTATGGAAGGGCCTTCCTCCACCTCCTCCTCGAAAATGACACAACAATCCATGTCATCTTCTTCTAGGAACAAATTCCTCACTTCTGCCAGTGCTTCCTCTTCTTCCGACCCATAAATAACATCGGCCAGATGGAAAGTCTACTCCAAATGTGGTATTGGCTGCTCCAGCAGGTAGTATGGGCCGCGCCATGGTGGAGACCCGTTGTTGAATTCCTCCCAAGTATACTCGTATCCCAAACCGAAAGTGGTGCCATGTTTCTTCAGTTTGATCAACTTGGCGATTCCTTGGAGGTTCTTGCCAAGTCCTTTGCCAGGCTCATATCTGCTCCAGTTCAATATGCTTTCAATTTTGTTGTCCCACCATTTGTCTTTGTCAACGGCGTTGACTCGCTCGATATGGTGATAGGTTTCCCCGCCTATCCTTCTCCTTCCTCCAATCACTGGGATGGTTTGGCGACTGTATATGGGATTGCTACCGTCGCCGTGAATGATCACCTCTTGGTGGTTCCACTCAAATTTCACCGCCTTATGTAGTGTTGATGCTACGGCCCCAGCGGCATGAATCCACGGTCGTCCCAGCAGCAAGTTGTAAGATGTCGGCACGTCTACAACCTGAAAATCAACGTCGAACCAAGTAGGCCCCATTTGCAAATACAGGCTGATTTTCCCAATTATGGATCTTTGGGAACTGCCGAAAGCTTTGACGTTGATGGCCCCGTCCTTGATCTCATGCAGCCCTTTTCCTTATGTTCTGAGTATTACCAACGGACAAATATTGAGGCTGGACCCTCCATCAATCAGGAGCCTAGTGATAAAATAATCTTCACATTGCACGGTGATGTGCGACGCTTTGTTATGATTCAACCCTTCTAGTGGCAGCTCATCTTCATGAAAAGTGATCTTGTGACTTTTCAATACCTGCCCTACCATGTTTGCCATTTCTCCTCCGATGATGTTTCTTGGTACATATGTCTCACTCAGCACTTTCAACAAGGCATTCTTATGTACGTCGGAACTTTGCAGCAAAGCTAGGATAGAAATCTGTGTCGTAGCTTTGTTCAGCTGATCAATGACTGAGTATTCCTTGGCTTGTATTTTTATCTTGAGATTATCGGGCCCGGTTTCAGTGATGGTCGGCTGATCAGAGGCCTGCTTACTCGACTCAGCTAAATGCTTTGGAGTATAAACCCTGCCGGTTCTTGTCATACCATGTACCGCAACTGTTTCCCCGAATTTAGCTTTCCCTTTCCTTCTCGCCTCGGCTGTGTAATCCCAAGGTATGACATTTTGTATGGAATGGTGTTACGACAAACATTGTTACTGGGATGGGCACCTTTATTCCGAATGGAGCATGTATTTTAGAGGGTAAAACTGCAACTTCAAACGATGCATGTGCATTTGCTAGAGACCCAAACTCGAGTTCAATTGGTGTTGACGTCTTTGTAGGGGGTGGTGCTTCAAATTCAAGTGGTACAGACATGTTTACCTCGGCATCCCCAAAAGGCTGAGTCTGGACTACAATCGGATTGAGGGTGACTATCGGCTTCTTTGGTTCGTCACCTTCTGTGATTAAACGATCGATCCTTTGGGATCTCAATCATCCTCTATTTCAATCATGTGAACACCTCCACCCTTACGGTCCGGCAGAGGGTCATTGCAGGAATTCAGAGTAGGCTCCTTTGCTACAATGATCTTGTTATCAATCAGAGTCTGGATCTTATCTTTCAGAGAGCAGCATTCATCAATGGTATGTCCCTTCATGCCGGAATGGTATGCATAGGATTTGTTTGGATTGACCCACTGAGAAGGGTTTTCAGGGGTTATAGCAGGGATAGGGGTGACATATCTAGTATCTTTGAGCCTTTCGTATATCTGGTCAATCGGTTCAGCAATGGCGGTATACTGTTTGGGGGGTATGTGGTAAAAATTTGGTCGAGGTCTAGGAAAGTTTTGACGTGTGGGGGTGATTGATAGTGGTATGGATGAGAATTGTAGGCTTGGTATACATGTGTGGGTTGGTAATATCTCGGTGAAGTAGGTTGATATATAGGAGGTGGGGTGATTGATAAGTAGGTGATGGAGCTTGGTAAGAGTGTGAGGGTGCTTGGTAATTCTGGGTAGGCTGAATGTGAGTGGAGGTATCGGATAGGCTTGGTATTTGATAGGGGATTTGGCTCTTTGTGTAACCATTACGGCACCTACGTCTCTTTTCTTGGACGTACCACCAGACTATAAAGCCTTATTGGTAGCTTCCAAAGCTTCAAAGTTCGTAACCATACCACTTTTGATGCCTTCCTCGATCCTTTTCCCTAGCTTGATGATGTCAGAAAATTTTTGGCTCTCAATCAGTATCAGCCTTTCATAGTATTGTGGGTCTTAAGCCCGGACAAAAAACTTGTTCATTTGTTCTTCTTCTAAAGTAGGTCTGACCTTAGCAGTTTTTGATCTCCAGCGAGTGGCATACTCGCGGAATGTTTCTGTGGGTTTCTTCTTTAAGTTCTGGATGTAGAACACATCTGGTGCATTTTCTGTGTTGTACCTGAACCTGTCCATAAAGTCGAACGCTATACTCACCCAGTTCGACCATTTCTTCCGCTCTTGGCTAATGTACCAAGATAGAACATCTCCCTTCAGACTCCTCATGAAAAGCTTTATGCGAATCCTTTTGTCTTTCCCTACTCTGACCAGCTTGTCGCAGTACGTTCTCAAGTGGACTCTCGGATCTCCTATACCATCAAACATCTCGAACTAAGGAGGTTTGTACCCCTCGGGCAGTTCGACATCTGATTGTATGCAAAACTCTTCGTAGTCCAACCCTTCAATCCCCTTACTTCCTTCGACACCCTGAATTCGACTAGTCAATATCTTGAGTTCCATAGCCAGGTTCCTGATGAGTGAGTCTTTATCATCAGACTCGGGTGTGCTTGAGATATGTTGGGTGGAGTGCGGCATGGTTTCCACATAGATGGGGGTGTTATGGTAGAAATGGTCATTTGTGGAATTCAGAGGTTCTGGGATGAGCAATGGAGTATTGATGGATATGTAGCATGTATTGCAATGGTAGTGAGGAGCGGGATGGTTTTGTGGTTTTGGGATGTTTTGAGGAGGCATGGGGTTCTGAGCGTTTGGAAAATTAATATCTGGAGTGGTGAGGGAAAATGACAAGTTTGCCAGATTCTGAACTTGATCAAGTTCCTCCTGAAATTTCACTAGTTTCTGCTCGAGTTGAGACGCACTTACTTTGGAGACCTGAGCACCATGAGTGACCTCTACCCGTTCAGTTGTGTTTTCCTTTCTGGTGTTGTTCAAATCTTCCATATTTACTTTGTTCCTGCTTCTGATAGGACTAGGAGGAGGAGTGGGTGGAGAGCCCTTTGATCTTGTGGAATATGATGACGATGCCAGAGTGCACGAACAAACATTTGGGGAGGGGAGTAAATAAACAAAAAGTAAAAGCAAAAAGGTAACAAGTCAAAGGGGATTATAAGAAAGTGTTGCGATATTTAAACACATAGTACAAGAATGTAAATCGCGTCCTAATTTGGGGAACCTTTTTGTGACCGAGGTAGGCCTAGCGACAAATTGATTTGGAGAACTTAGAATGCTAAATGCCTCATTTTATTGATAAAAAGTAGATGAATCCCAAAATGATGCTAAATAATAGGAAATAAAATATCACTAGCGGCCATTGGCCTTATAAGGACTGTCATTAGCTTTGAAGTCAGCCCGGAAGTGACTCATCTTGTCGACCCTTGGTATAACCTTCTTCCTACCAGCCTGTCTCACAACTCGAAGAGGTACATAAGTGTAGGTTCCTCTCAAACCGATCAGTATCAGAAGTGGTGCGTCCCTGGATCAGGCGATGAACTCTTCAGTAGGGAACCATTCGAACATCCATTGTATTTGATCCTCAGTTAGATTTTCAAATAGCTCCACCCACCCTTGGCATCTTCTGGCTGATAAAACATGTTGGGCATGTAGTTCATTCGCCTTGGTTGATGAAAGGCTATATGATTATCCCAGTCTCTACGCTGAATCTCTTGCCGATAATCACCCATTGGAAGATGATCCATGAGCCAGAGCTGGAGTAGCAAGTTGCAGCCCTCGAAGTGTGCATCTCTTTGTTGACACTTTTCCAAGGCTCGGTATATCTCTGCGATGATCATGGGCACTATGCTAAATGGTTGTCCACCAATTCCCTCCATCAAAGTTTTGGTGACCATGGCTAGCCTGGTGTGGATCCTTGCTTTCTTCATTGGAAACACTATCATCCCCAAGAAGAAGAACATGAAGACAAAGAACCTTCGGTGAATATGCCCCAACGATGTAAGGGCGAACTCATCCGGATAAGTACCGTAGGATTTGCTGTGACCGTACCTCTCGTACAAATAATCAAAGGGAATGTAGGACTCCTTCAAACATGTCAAGTCTGGATTCTTCTTTAGGCCCATCATTTTGAGAAAACCTCTACCCTTGCAATATTTCGGCATTAACAAACTCGGGATCTCCCATGGTATACCAGCCAATCCTCCTATTTCCTCTAGCAGGGGTGTCATCTCAATCTCTCCGAAGTGAAACACAGACCTATCACAATCCCGGAACAGAGTAGCAACTTTTATGATTTTATTGTTGGGTTGGACCTCCAGGAGGGAAGGTAAATTTCCTAGGTATTTCCAGACAAGAGTCTGATCACTGGAATGAAGATCCTCCCACCAGCTTAGCAACCATGAGTGGATGTTTGTGACCATGCCATATCTGGGGACTTTGTGCCTCATGTTTCTGCAAGACAAAAGGGTTAGGCCCTTACCCCCACCAGACTCGACTATTAAATACCAATAATTGGTATAAAAGCATTTAGTTCTCCAAATAAATGCACAAAACGTGATAGTGTCCGTTTAGGTTTTTGGGAAACCTAGTGAACTTTGGACAAGGCTATCTTAAAGAGTCATTATGCGGACAACATAACTGACTTGGCTAGGTTTGACCATGATGCATGCACATTTTAAATAGTGTAAGGTTTCTATTGGGTTTTAGACTGGTACCCTTGAGCAGACAACTCAAGAGGGAAAGACACAGAACCGTCGACTACACCGTTGATCGACTGATTTTACCGCAAATACGCCTTTGCCGTATTTAAAGGGTGATAATATCGGAAGAGCGCAACCACTCATTATAAGCGTTGCTATGATATTTTTTTGGCAAGAGTGGAATATGATGTTGGAAACATGCATATGCAATATTTAAAACAAGTTGTCACGTATTTGCACGTTTATAAAGTAATAATTTAAAACATTAATAAAGGAGTGCAGTAAAGGAAAGCAATGAAGGAAACAAGAGACAAGTTAGTTTTTTTTGCAGTAGAAGAGGGAATTAAATGCTTAAAGGTATTAAACAAATAAGACACATAAGAAATGTAAAGTCACAATAATAGCTTGAAATGGTAGAAGCCTAAAAGATATCCCTAGCAGAGTCGCCACGCTATTGCGCCCCCTTTTTTTCTCGCGAAAATCGGGTTTATGACATTTGGGAGACAACTCGTTCCATTTTGGGGAATTGGGTTTGGATTGAAGAGTCGCCACCTAATGATTTAAGTGCACTAGGACACTAAGAAAGGTTTGGTTTGAACAACCAGAGATTGGGTAAGGGCTTGAAATTATCTCAAGGGGAAGGTGTTAGGCACCCCTCAAGATCCACTAGTGTGGTTCCTGGCCAAGCTATTATTGTGACTTAAGTGCAAATAACACATAGGCAAATAAAAACTTCAAATAAGAGGGGATTTTCATGTAATTGTTACAAATAAACAAAAGTAAGAAAAAGGAACTAAAAGGAGTTGATTTTCTTAAAAAAATGGTTTAAAAAGAGATTTAAAAGAAACAAAGAAAACAAAGGAAAGTGGAGTCCTAGGTTTATTAATAATATGGATCACCCCATACAATATCCGGTAATCACTCCTCAGTGAGGGGCTACACGTGATGTTATTGCGTGGTCATCATATCTATATCTACCTTTCCCACCCCGTTAAGATATTAAAGCACGGAATGATCTCGTTTACTTATTGCATGCTATTACCCGCCCCAATCCTATCAGCCCCGGAGGCACTTGGGACTACTAATCCTAGAGGGAGGAAGTATTGGGCTTATTTGTGGTTTCAAAAGGTAAACTACTAAGGCGACAAATAAAACACATATAACAAGTTTGGGGAAGCATATAAACAAATAAAAGGGCTCAAACAGACCTCATTTAAACCAAAGAAAGCACATAATGTAGCATGACTTGCATGTATTGTTTAGGGTCTGATTAAAACTTAAACAGCGGAGGCAGATTGATTCATTACATAGTTCAGATAAGAAGCCCGAATCAGGCCTGCCTACTGGTTGTAGTTAATAAAATCTGATTCAGTTTATAAACTGTCCTATGGCTTACCTGAGTGTTAGACGAAGACCCCTATAGGCATGATATGTACTGATTCCAAAAAAGGTAAATATATTGATTTTAGAAAAGGTTTTCAGTTATTCAGGAAAGACGAGTTTTGACAAAAGATCATAAATTCTGCAAACATTAGACAATGATTTTTGATTTGTAGGCGAGTGAGACGTTTCAAACTTGGTTATTAATTTCTATAGACATGCTTTCTAGGTGTTGTTGATTTTAAACACTTTTACAGACATAGTAAGACTACAGAAATCCTATAGGCATGGCATCTAAATGTTGTACTTCGTTTAAGCCTATGAACATGATATCTAAATGCAGTTAGTTATTTAAAGCCCTATAAACATGTTTGCCTAGTGACAGATGCATATGCAGGATTCGGGTTTCCAGTTAACTATAAGCATGGTATCTATATGAGAGATGCAGAAATTTAACTATAGGTAGGATATCCATATGAATGCCAAATTTTAGAAACCTATAGACAGGATATCTATATGGGTGCAGAATTCCTTATAGGCATAGTATCTACATATGAAAGTGCAAAATTCCTATAGGCAGGATATCTATGTGATATGCAGAAATCAGAAATTCCCTATGAACAGGATATCTACTCCTTTTACATGCATGGTTACCCTTCCCTTTTCACTAACCATCCCCAAAAGTTATTACAAGTTATTACAGTCCAAATAAAATAAAGAAAAATACATCAGAAATTGAAAATTACAACCAAGGAGAGCCTGATTCAGACTTCCTGTCTGAAGTATGAAGTAAACCAACTCCAAAGATCATGTTTCAAAGCCTTTCTCCCACTTGGGTGTGTCAGAGTTCCCTAAGAGTTTCATAAGAACTCTGGGCAGTGCTTACACCCAAATGTATCACCATATTAAGCCAAAGTGCAGTGTGGAAGGGTCAGCCGTCAGGTGTCCAAGTTCAGAGGGAACTCAAGGTCCCAAGGCAAGGCTCACAAGAGGGGGGGCAGAACTTAGGAACTAAGAGAGAGTACAAGTGAATGATGAGTTGCAAGAGGTAAAAACAGGCTAGTGGGCATAACCCAACAATGGGAGATGCTGGCACACCCATAAGCCTACTGGAACACATTATTTAGAGGTTAGGATCCCCTAAGAGATCAAGTTCAATCCATAGACAATAACTTGTATATTGCCATGTTTTAAACTATAACTCAAAGCACATAATGGGAAATAGGGAATAGGGATTCATAGCAGAAACAAGCAAAAGGGAATCAATATGCTAGTTTAAGTATTTAACTCTGCAGAAGTAGTAAGGTAGACATAGATGCATAAAACTGTAAGTAAACACATTGTGGGGATGCTGAAATTTGAAATTAGTGACATCCCAGTTTCAAAGAAACAAGTAGAGAAAAATGCAACCTCAGTGCAGACAATAAGAGAGAGTTCTATTATGTGAGAGTGAGAAAACAGAAGAGATTCTGATGTTGTGAAGTCTGAAGTGTGTGTTTGTGAAAAGGGTCGTGCCTTTTATAGTGTAGAAAGCAGGCAGAAATAAGGTAAGAAAATACTTTGAAAATTGATTGTCAATCAATTACACTAGGCTTCCCTTAATTAAGGGATTAAGATTCAAAACGAGTAAAACCATTTGAGGAAAGGAATTGAATAAACACTTTGTGTAAAGCATGCAATTGAGGGCAAATACATAAAGGTTATTGAAGGACAAGGTTTTGTCAGTACACGGTTTGTGCAAATAAGGTAAGGGAGTCAATTAACGGCCAGTAAATCACAAGGTCTGAGATTTGGTATGAATGAACCAAGTCAGAAAAGATGAAGAAGGGTTTACTTAAGTCGAGTAACAGAGGAAATCAGTAAAAGATGGAAAGAAATCAATCAAGCTATATTCAAAAAGAAGTTTGCACTAACTGCAAATTTGAAAACCATTTAGAGGAAGATTCATCATATATAAGGAGCATGTGAGCATGAAAGAAAACTGTCGTGTAAATCAGTAGAAAAAATCCAGTGTAGAAGAGTTTAGCAAAATATTTAGCATTGTATGAAAACAAAGATGTCCAAACTCAGTTCAGAGACTCAAAGTCAGTCTGAAAGAGTTAAGGGTTCTAAAATAAAACCCTAGTTCAATCAAACCTCGGCAGAACCCCAAATTCTAGGGTTTCCACCTTGAATCAAGTACAGAGATGAGGAGGCAAGTAGTTGAAACAGGCTCAAAGGTTTCAGAGTTGAAACCTCTTGCATGTTTCTTTCATCAACAGAAACTCATGAGAAAAACATGATAGCAAAGTAACATGTGGAACATAGTAGAAGTACTAAAAAAACACTAATAGGAACAGTAAAAGAAACATGCTTAAGAGATTTTTCAGAAGAAACTTAAACAGGGCTTAATAGAAGGAAACTAAGGAAACTTAAGAATATAGCAGGAAAATACAGTAGGAGAAACATGCGGGAACATAGTAGAAGACAAAAAATATAAGAACACTGTAGAAAAGCATATGAGAGCATAGTATGGAAAACATGGTAGAAGAACATACAAGCGTGGAATATATAAAACTCAGTAAAAGAACATACAAGAACGGGGTGTAAGAACTCAGTAGAAGAACATACAAGGTAGAAGGAAAACATAGAACAAAGTAGAGGCAAATAAACACAAAAGAAAAGGAAAAGAAAGTCAGAGAAACACTTAAGCTTTTTCAGAAAACCCTAGATCGGAAACGAAGCAATTTTGAAAGAAAAGTTAGGGAAATCGTTTGAAAACTCAAGGAGAGCACAGATACACAATGAATCTAAGGAAATCGGAGAAAACCTCGAAGGGTTATGGTTTCAAAAGAACCCTAGAAGTTATATAGGCTTTGAAAGGTCACCGATCTGAGTCGAAGAGGTCAGAATTAGGCTCAAACCACCATGGTACGCTAGAGTAAAGCCGGAGATGGCCGTAGAACCTTGAATTGACAGAGGTTTGGGTGCAAACCTTCGAGGCCAGGCCTTTAATCTTCAGAGATCAGGCGCGTGGGAGCAAGAGAAGGTGAGTATAAGACTCTCATAGCCTGAGAAGCCATGGATTCCGGTGGGTTTCAAGGTGGAGGTGGTGGTAAGAGGCGATTAGGGTTTGGGAATGTTCGAGAGAGCTTGAGAGAGTTTGAGAGTTTAGAGGCGGCTGGTTAGGTGAACTAATTTAGGGTTAAGGGGTGTTGGTAGATTAAAAAAGGAAAGGAGGGTTTGTGGCTGTTGATCAAAATGATCAACGATCTGGATCAAAAGGGGAGCCGGCGAGTTTAATTTAATGGGTCAGGGGTCGGGTAATTTAGAAATAGGGCCGGGTAATTTGAAATTGCAATTGGGTTCAATTGGGGGGTTGTGTCTTTGGTTAGTTCTTGTCATCACATAAAACTAGCATTCTATGAGTAAAATCCATTCTCTAGCGGATTCCCATATGCTGAGATAGTCCAATTAATCCAGATGATAAGGGAATGACTGATGAGACTACCGATACCTTTTATCGAGTAAGTCATACCGAGCTTGGTGAAAGATAAAAAATGGTACTAGCTAAAGAGAAGGATCAGAGAAATTTCTTTAAACTCTCATACAAAGGGGAAAAAAGCTACGGTTGAAAGATCACTGGGTTTATGAGGAGGCTAGGTTAGTCGAAAGATGGTTATCGGTTCAAGAACGTAAGGTGTCCCCCCCCCCTTATATAAGGAAGTAACTTTTTCTACGATGTTAGAGATCTTTGTCTCGCGGAGGGTGAAATGGTGATCTGTTAACTGCCACTCCTTGGTATTTGGGCTACAATTGAAATGAAATAGGGCTAGTATTTAAATAGCCACTTTTCCGTTATTTATTTTATAAAGAATAGTAAAATAATTTCTCGAAATAAATTAAAGGTACTAAAATGATTAATAATACATAATTATCAAATTAAAAAATACTGAAGTCAATTTTATAATTATGAAAATAATTAAATCTTAAAATAGGCTAAAATTATAATTATATGCAATTTAACTTTAAAAATACTAAAACAATTTGTAAAAATATGAAAAAATTATGCCAGCTATATTTTAATATAAATATGAGAATCCAATAAGTGAATCACCCAAAATGATAATTTTGGGGATAATTATTGGGGTTTTCTTGATAAAATAGGGCAATAAATAGATTTAAAAATCTATAAATATTAAGAGAAAAATAGTAAAACCTTGGGACATACTTATATATGCATATACCTGCTATTTTGAAAGTATTTTTCATATGAAAAATATATAGGGAAAAACTGGGTATCAACAGATGCGAGTCTCCTTGACGGTCTCGGCGTCCCCCAAATTTACTACTTCGATTTCGTCTAGATTGGACTTAGGCTTATTCTCAAAGTTTTCAACCTCCTTGACAATTTCCTTGGGTATTTCATCCTCTTTATCTGAATCGCTATTCTCATGTTGCGTTGCCTCATTACATGTCACAATCACCGGTTTATCAGGAAAAATAATAATAATGTTGTAGAAAGAAAAATGTATAAAAAAATATTAATGAATAATAAAGAGAAAATGCAACCGAAAAATCATCCAGACAAGTACGACTCGATGACTCAAGAATTCATTTGAAATAAATAAATATTAAAACAAAATTACTGGAAATCTTAAATGCCTAGAATGGATATAGAAGTAAAATCTGCCAAGCTATCCAGGGACTCGGCAAGCTCATGATGGTATAGCGGTTTAGTTCCTGAGAACAACTCCCTCTTTATGGTCTAAATAAAGAGGCCTTCTTCTTCCTCCTCCTCCTCCTCCTCAATTATGGCACTGCAGTCCATGTCTTTATCCTCCAAGAACAAATTCTTCCACCTAGTTAATACTTCCTCTTCTGCAGTCCCCTATATCGTATCAGCTTGGTGAAAAGCTTGTTCTAAGTGTGACACTAGTTGTTCGAGAGAGTAATATGGTTCGCGCCGTGTACGCGACCAATCATTGTATTCTTGCCATGTGTACTGATATCCGAGCGTAAAGGTGGTACCATGACCTTTCAGCCGTATCGGTTTAGTGATACCTTGGAGGTTATTCCCCAACCCTTTGCCGGGTTCATATCCAGACCAGGCCAATATGCTTTCTATTTTACTACTCCACCATTTATCCTTCTCGATGGCATTGACCCATTCAATGTGATGATAAGTTTCCCCTCCTAGACTTCTTCTATGTCCAATAGCCGGGATGGTTTGACTAGTGTAAATGGGTTACTCCCATCTCCGTGAATGATCACCTCCTGACGATTCCATTTGAATTTCACGGCTTGATGTAGTGTGGAAGGCGCAGCTCCATTGGCATGGATCCATGGTCGGCCCAACAGAATATTATATGAGGATGGTATGTCAAGCACTTGAAACGCGATGTCAAACCAAGTTGGCCCCATCTGCAAGCAAATGTTGATTTCCCCGATTGTGGACCTCTGGACCCATTAAAAGTTTTCATGTTCATGCTTCCTACCCGTATTTCATGAAAACCTTTGTACAACCTTTTCAGAGTGTCTAACGGACAAATATTGAGGCTTGAACCTCCGTCAACCAAGACTGTGGAAATGAATTTGTCATCAAATTGCACTATAATATGCAATGCTCGATTGCATTTCAACCCCTCAGGTGGTAGCTCATCTTCATGGAAGATGATCTTATGCCTTTCCAGTACTTGGCCTACCATATTGGCCATTTCTCCGCCAGTGATGTTATTGGGTAGATAAGCCTCGCTCAACACCTTCATTAAAGTGTAGTTATGTGCCTCTGAGTTTTGCAACAGTGATATGATAGATATCTGAGCAGGGGTTTTATTCAAATGATCAACGACAGAATACTCCTTTGCTTGTACTTTCGTCCACAGGTCATCTGGCCCTGTCTCAATGATAGGCTGCCTGGATAGTGGCATCCTTACTCGATCCTCCTATGTGTTCAGGTGTATAGACTCTTCCAGTCCTAGTCATTCCTTCTGCAGCTTCAGATTCTTCTACCTTGGCCTTCCTTTTTCACCGAGCCTCGGCAATGTAATACCAAGGTATTGCTTTTGAGTCGAATGGAGGTGTGGTTGATACTGTCACAGTGAAAGGTGTGGCCACTTCTACTTCAAATGGAGTTAGGGGTGGCCGCAGGTGGAGCCATCTCTACCTCAAATGGAATAGGTGCAGCTACCTCAACCTCGATTGGTGATTGAGTCTGTACCACAATAGGAGTATGTGTGACTGCAACTTTAAAGTTATCACCTTCTCGAATAAGCCCAATCGACCCCTCAGGGTCCATTCTTCGTTTGACTCTATCACATGTACTCCACCACCTCTATGATCAGGGAGGGGGTTGTTGCGGACATTAGCTACGACTTTCTTGGCTTTTATGACCTTGTTGTTGATTAGCGTCTGGATCTTATCCTTCAATGTTCGGCATTCATCAGTAGTGTGCCCCTTCATACCAGAATAGTACGCATAAGTTTTGTTTGGATTGACCCATTGAGATGAATTTTCTAATGCCACAGCGGGAACCAGAGTAACGTAACCAGAGGTTTTCAGCCTTTCATACAACTGGTCAATGGGCTCAGCAATGGCAGTATATTGTCTGGGTGGCTTGCATTCAATGTTTGATCATGGTCTTGGATAATTTTGACAAGTTGGGGGTGATTTGAAATGAGACGGTTGAGAATTATAGGTGTGATGGACAGCGACTGGTTGGAAATATCTGGGAGATGAGGGTTGATATGTGGGTGGTGGTGCTTGGTATGTGGGTTGATGTGTTTGATATGTGGGTGGAGGTATTTGATATGTGGGTGGAGGTGTTTGATATGTAGGCGGTGGTGTTTGATACGTAAGTGGAGATTTCGGGCCCTGAGCCACCATTACTGCCCCAACACCTTTCTTCTTCGATATGCCACCTGATTGTAATGCCTTATTTGTGGCCTGTAGTGCCTCAAAATTCATTACCATCCCGCTCTTGATTCCTTCTTCGACTCTTTCTCCAAGTTTGATGATATCAGAGAATTTATTATTTTCGATAATCATCAACCTTTCATAATATTGCGGATCCTGTGCTCTGACGAAGAACTTGTTCATCTGTTCCTTGTCCAAAGATGGTCCGACCTTGACCGCTTCTGACCTCCAACGAGTAGCATATTCGCAAAAAGTCTAAGTAGGTTTCTTTTTAAGATTCTGAATGTAGAAAACATCTGGTGCGTTCTCTGTATTGAACCTGAACCGATCCATAAAATCCGACGCCATACTCACCCAGTTGGACCATTTCTTGGGATCATGGCTGATGTACAAGAACAAAGCATCCCTAGTAAGACTCCTCAAAAGGAGTTTCATTCAGATCTTTTCGTTTTTCCCGACCCCGACAAGCTTGTCACAGTAGGTCCTCAGATGAACCTTTTGATCACATGTACCATCGAACATCTCGAACTTGGGAGGTTTGTACCCCTCTGGCAGTTCTACATCTGGTTGTATGCATAGGTCTTCATAGTTCAAACCTTCTATTCCTTTATCACCTTCAATACTCTTAATTCGGCTCGTCAACTTCTTGAGTTCTTCAACCATGTTC
This sequence comes from Nicotiana tabacum, assembly GCF_000715075.1. Classification (NCBI taxonomy): domain Eukaryota; kingdom Viridiplantae; phylum Streptophyta; class Magnoliopsida; order Solanales; family Solanaceae; genus Nicotiana; species Nicotiana tabacum. The sequence continues at coordinate 171,991,276 of NC_134101.1, forward strand.
TTAATGAGAAGGTCCTTCTCAGAGGATTCCGATGTATAAGAGATTGGTTGGATAAAGTGAGGCAGAGTTTCTACGTATATAGGGTTGCTTTGATGGGTGCTAGGGACTTGGTTGTAGTGATGGTTATTGGTGGAGTTTTGAGGATCGAGAATAGGTTGTGGTGTATTTTGGGGAGTGTGGTAAGTGGTGGTTGTCACACCTCCTTTTTCACTACACCCGAAAGGGTATAAGGGAGTTTTTTCCAATTTAAGTGACAATCGAAACGAGATTATTTTATATTGAAATTTAGAGTCGCCACTTGGGATAATTTTTTGGTGTCCCAAGTCACCGATTTTAAATCCCGAATCGAGAAAAGATTGACTCTGTATTATAGTCCGTGAACTAGAAATGCGGGTAAGGAATTCTATTAACCTGAGAGAAGGTGTTAGGCATTCCCGAGTTCCGTGGTTTAGCACGGTCGCTCAACTATTATAATTGGCCTATTATCTGATTTTAATACATATTTTAGCCTACGGTTCAATTTTAACTTTATAGCCGCTTTTATTATTTTTAAGGAAGATTGCAACGTCATTTAAAATATGTCTTGAACCACGTCACATAAATGCACCCGCGGTCCGCAACACATTTTATTTAACATTGAGATTTGGATTTGGATCACACAAAAGCGCACCCGGGTTTAGGAAGGTAAGTTATTAAAATAACGCACCTAAAGCAAGTACGCGTTTGCAACTTTGCGAGGGCCATAAAAATTCGCTAAATGGCATGCCTCGATCCCTAAGGATAAAACATTAATCAAGCGAGGGTCGTGCAATTGAAAGCTAAACTTTGAAGCCATGAATTATGACTTAGCTAATAGCTTGCCTCAAATTAACTAAAAGGGCTTACCAATTAAATAAGGCTTAAGGAACTTGAACTATTTTTAAATTAAGATGAATCTAAATTGTGAATCTAAATGAGCTAAGACATGAGGTCTACTTCAATTTTTTTTTCACCACCTGGGCCTGGCCTGACCTGAGGCCCAACCGCTCACTAAAACCATCAAGCTGTAAGGGTAAAGTTCCACAACAAATTCCATTGAGCCCATGCAGGAAGCTCAATTTTATAAAGCCACGCACAAGCCGAGTATCAGGGGGGTTTGCGTGTCGAACCCGGACAACAGCAGAAAGTGATCAAACTTTTAAAAAAATGTAGTGACAAAAGGATTTGAACACCACAGATCCATAAAGTTGATATTGAACAACCACCAAAATTAAACCTACAATTACTAGGCATTGAAGCACTGATTGGAACTAAACTAAAATCCATTCCAAGCCATTTTTAAGTTAACCACATTCATATGATAATCATTTACACACCAGAAATTGAAAATCGTTGAAACATTAACTAGATAGTCATGTTTCCCCTTTTAAATGTTCATACTCAAATCGATGTACGAAGCATTCCAGTTTTTAGAACACTTCTAAGTTAAATTCAATCACATACCCTTCAACAACACCTTAAACAACATCATTTCTACTCTTAGCATCTTTAAGAGCAATTCAAACGTGAGATTGGTATCAGTACATTATCATTTGGCTCATCTAAAGCCAAAGCGAGTTGAGGACGTATCTAAGTTGATTGAGTCCTCCCAAAACAACATTTCAATAGTCTCAAGTCAAATACAACTATATGAATTCAATTACTCAGATAAAAATTAACTAGAACACATGACACTTCATGTGGTTAAAAGCACAAAACAACACGAAGAAATGTAAGTGAAACACAACTAAATTTACTGCCATGCTTTCAGCTCTTATTTCCACCTTCAATATGAAACTTACATCAGGCAGAACTAAGAAAATTTACCTGGAATTCACAAGAAAAGCAAAATCAGAGGATGAGTAAGTAGCAAGAAGCAGCAGCAACAGTTAACTCTAAACTTAAACAATGGAACAGTAAATTCACACAGCTTCCAACCCAGGAATGATGTGTAGTAATCCAAAAGAAAATAGTTTCAATCGAGCAAGAGCCCAACAGGCTTTAAACCAAACTCAATCCATTTCCATCCCCAGGTGAATCAAAATTTGTTTCAGAAATTGAAGACCTTAAAAATCACACATGAAATGCAATGGAACAGTAATTGTATTGGAATTTTCGGCCATTTTTTTCCAGTAGTTTTTATATCTTTTTTTGTCTGCCTTGAATGACAAGTCTTGGTGCCTTTATAGGCAAGGCATTAGGGCAGCCTCAAAGAATTCAAATTTTGCAATTAGACCCTTTTTACATTTTCATTTTTTCTTAGAAAACCTTAGTCAATTTTTGGTTTTGCTTAACTCCCCTTAGTTCAAATGTCAGAATTTCAGAAAAGTCCCTCTCCCCAGCTTCCAAGAAGCTTCCCATTCAGTTACACAATATTTCCCTAGCCAATTTCCCTAACTACCCTTTTAAACTTCTGTTTTTACATTTAAGAATTTAGACAGAACATGAGTCGAATTGACCCAATGGCTTAAGCCCCAAATGAATGGGCTGTTCTTTGCCCATGGGTTGGCATTGAACCCAAGGCCCAAACATAATCAGAACCCTATGTTGGCTATTCAGCGAAAAGTCAGAAAAATTACACAACTGAACAAATTCACAATGGACATTTTAGCTCAATGACTGACTCTCTTTTAAATTAGCTAATGAACTATAACTAAGCTAAATTACCACATTTAACAAAGGCCAAGTATAAGACTGGAAAATCAAAAATTAAACGAGCCATATGCACAACTAAACAGAATTCATGAGAATTTCTACAAGAAGATTGGAAAGCTCATGGAATAAGTACGACCACCACATAAACAAAGAAACCTATGTTCAGTGTTTTAATATTTCAACAAGTTCAACCCCAGAAATGTTACTAAAGAAAGAAAACAGAAAAAAAAGAGAAGAAGCAGAAGGATACAAGTATACAAACAAACAGAAGACGGAGACGAAAAGGCAAAACAAAAGTACCTAAGTAACCACACAGACAGAACTTGGCAACCTCAGGCGATTTTGACTTGACCCGAAACTGGTATTACCCACATGTTCTCTTTGAGAACAGACAAACAATACTAGTTTCAAGCCGCGTCGGTCATAGAAAACTTGACAGCTTGCCGGATTTTCTTCTCTTCGTTTTTAGATTTGAATCTGACCTGATTTGGTGAGGATTTGGGGGAAATGATGGTGGATTGGGGCTGAGGGAAGAGTGATGGTTGCATGGCTAGATTTTGGTGGTATTTGAGCTCCGCCGCCGGTCGGAAATGGCGAAGAGATTGAGGGCGGCGCTAGGGTTTGTTGAGGAAGGTGAGAGACAGAGGGGAGTTTTGAACTGGGCTGTCTCTGAAGTATTTCAGACACTCTTAAGTGAGAATAGAGATGTATTTTGGATCGTTTGATGAAACAAGATGAAGGGGCCGGATTTGTTGAGGCCACACTAAACTTGAAACGACGTAGTTCCAATCCCGTACTGCGTCGTTTCGATGGCCTGGGCGATTGACTACTTGGACCGGGTAAAATAACGGGTTTTGGGGCCTGAGTTAAGCGGGTATCCGTGGGGGAAATTGGTTTTGGGCTAGGGAATTTCGAATTTTGGCCCAAATCTTATTTTTCATTCTTTTTCTCTTTTTCAAATTAGTTCCTTTTATTTTCCAACTCCTTTTTATTTCTTTTTAAATTAAAAATTAAGATAAAATCTAAACTAATTCCTAAATCAAATTAAACCTACCATATTAAATTAATTAACTCTAGCTAATAATTACCAAAATTATTAAAATCCAAATTGAAGGGAAAACTACCAAAATTCAAAATTAAAATTAAAAAGTGCAAAAAAAACTATTTTTTTTGTGATTTTTCCATTTTTATAGAACAACTAATTTATTAATTAATCCTAAAATGTAGGCTTAAATCCTAAATGCGAATGCAAACTATTTTGTATTTTTTATTAATTAGACAAAGTTAACATGCGCAGACAAATGCAAACAATTAACGAAAAATGCCACAAAATCTTCAAAATTGCAAATAATGGGAAAAATTATTTTTTTTGAATTTATGGGAGTAATTCATATAGGGAAAAATTACGTGCTCACAACTACCCCTTTTTGCTCGGAAACACGAAGAGATTTTGTGCAAAGATAAAATGAGCGGATACGAGCAATTTTTGCCCGTGTGAATACTCCGTGAGAAGCATTTTTTGAAAGATTTGACCGCACCCTGCTTCCGAGGTTGCCTACATATCCTTGGCTATAAAGGAATCAGGTCAGTGTAGTTCGTGAAGTTTCGGTAGCTGGGACTACCATGAAGCTGTGATCTCACTATTGTTGTTGCTGCTGCTACTGCTTACCGAACTCCTTATTACACCTTGTCAAAATAAAAATAAGCTATACTACACTATGATCTACATATTAAAAAATCCTATCTACATCTTCAAACTTGCTCCTGTGGTTCTCGTTGCCTTGTTGATTTGTATTCTTCCGGTGAAATCTCTTTGTTGCTGACTTGAATTGTAATCTGAGATGTTTTCCCTTTCTCCAGGTGGACGCTTGATTGCTGAACTCGAATTGTACTCTGAGATGATTTCCCTTTCTCCAGGTGGATGCATGACTGCTGAACTTGAATTATATTCCCGTGCTCTCTAGGTGGGCGCCTGATTGCTGAACTTGAATTGTATTCCCGTGCTATCCAGGTGGGCGCGTGACTGCTGACCTTGAATTGTATTCCCGTGCTCTCCAGGTGGGTGCCTGACTGCTGAACTTGAATTGTATTCCCATGCTCTCCAGGTGGGCGCCTGACTACTGAACTTGAATTGTATTCCCGTGCTCTCCAGGCGGGCGCCTGATTGCTGAACTTGAATTGTATTCCCGTGCTCTCCAGGGGGCGCCTGATTGCTGAACTTGAAATGTATTCCCGTGCTCCCAGGTGGGCGCCTGATTGTTGATCTTGAATTGTATTCCCGTGCTCTCCAGGTGGGCGCCTGATTGCTGAACTTGAATTATATTCCCGTACTTTCCAGGTGGGTGCCTGACTACTGAATTTGAGTTGCTTCTCCCTATTCTCCAAGTGGGTACCTGATTTCAACAAAAATAGACAAAACAAAGAAACTTTTCTGTCCCAGTTTGGTGGTTGGGCACATATGTGAGTGTTAAACTGAATCATATTACCAAATATTACTAAGAATTTGAAAGCTAGATCCCGTTATCCAGGAGGTCTTGACAACTCCTAGTTAAACGACAATTTTAAATCTAAATTATATCTCCTAAAGGTATTACTTTCGCTACATCTTGTTATCTAAGACGGTCTTAAAACTATATCCCATTATCCAGGAGGGTCCTGGCAACACTTAATTAAACGACAATTTTAAATCTAAGATATATTTTCTGAAGGTATTACTTCCGCTACATCTTGTTATCTAAGAAAGTATTAAAGCCACATCCCATTATCCAGGAGGGTCCTAAAAATAAAAAATAAAGTATTATTTTAAAAATGACAATTTTTTACGGCTGAATTACACTACCCTACAATAGAGCTTATGATAAATCTTGTTATCTAATGGAAGTCCTAAAGCTAAGTCCCATTATCCAGGAGGGTCTTGAAAACTCCTAATTGAATCCTATCTTAAACATGCTAACTTTGAACCAACTTATTTTCCTTGGGGTACATTTATGCTAGATTTTGCTACTTATGATTGTTTCGATTTTTAAACTAGGTCCCATTTTCTAGGAGGGTCCTGAAAATTTATAGTCAAACCTGTCTGGTGCTCGCTTTTCCCCTACGGAGGATTTCCCCGAATAAACGAAACTTTCTGCCCCTGTTTCAAATCAGAGGAAAATCTTGTCAGTTTAAAATGTGGTGGTTAGTTTGTGGCATTCTTGCTGAAAGTGGCCTTCCCGCTGTTGTGTTTTGTTTTGAATGACTTCCTCAAACTGGCCCAGAACCCCTTTGACTTTCCAACGGACTTTCAACCCCCATGACCTTGGATGACCCGAGTGTTCTATACCCAAACCGTTGTGTTACATCTCTGACCCATCTGTTTGAACATCTGCATTTCCAACGAAATTACAAAATCATTTCACCGATGGAACTTCCCCTGACCTTTTATATCTATTTTACATCATACTATCTCGAGCAATGCCTTGGTCGCCTTGTGCAACTTTGGAAGTTGGTAGTAAGCTTTGAAATCCCTTCTTATTTGCTTAGACAGAACTGACATTGGAAACATCTTAGAGAAATAAATCCAAAAGAAATGAAATGCAATGACTTTCAGAGTTAAGGATAAGAAAAATCCAAAACTGGAAGACTATCTAAAGAGGAAAAAAAACAGAGACTTATCTGAGTGGATCAGCTGACACCAATGATCATGACATGCACTTTGGATTAATCAGCCCAATCTGTCCAACCAATCAACTTTCAATTGTTATACTTTGTGCCCCGAGATCTTCAAAACCCAATTTCTTCACCAAAACCTTGTCCTTGTTTGCCCTGCGGTGCCCCGAAGGGTTTTCACCAACAAACCTCTCTCATTTGTTTATTTCTCAACTTACTATCGCCTCAAGGTGTTCGTGAGGGTTTTCACCAATAATACTCTCCCATTTTTTATTTCTCTCAGCTCCCGTCGCCTTACGGTGCCCGTGAGGATTTTCATTAATAAGACTCTCTCATTTTTCATTTTCCTTGTTTGGACCGGAGTGTTGCCCCTAATATAATTTACCTCTACTTTGCTTGTCTTGGCATCTCTCGAAGACTGATCGGAAGGTCTTTCTTTGGACCGTAATGTGGGCTTTTGGATAGGGATAGAAAGAAAGGATATCAAAGGCTCAAAACAATTCAAAATGGATTCAAAATTACAACTTTCGGAATCAGATTTCTTACAACAACCACAACTTCTGCCCCCAGATTTTGCTTGGGGATTTTTGAATTTTTATTTTGATGGGACAGAACCGTGAGGCTGCCTACGTATCCTTAAAAGGAATTAGGTCGAATGTAGTTCATATCATAGAAATTGCTTTGTTGTTGTGATTTTCTGTTATCTCTTTCTTTTCTTTCTTTCTTTTCCTTTCCTTTTCTTTTCGTTGTTTTTTTTTCTCTTTTCCTTTTCTTTTTTTTTCTTTTCTCTTTCTCATTATTTTTTTTCTCTCTTTTTCCCTTTCTTATCTTTCACGCTTGTGTTTCTGATCTCTGCTACTGATTCTAAAAGAGGGATATGAAAAGAAATAATAAGGCTCAAAGGGGGTAACAAAGGATAAAATGTTTAGATAGCAGAACAAAATGCCTTCGTCATTCCTATCTTCAAAATATGCCAAGTACAGACAAATAAAATTTAAGCAAAGAAGTCATACATAATATCTCTTGATCACATCGAAATTGATAGTCATTTCTACACATTTGCCTTCTATATATGTTAAATACAAAGCACCATTGGATAACACTCTTGTTACGATGAACGGCCCCTACCAGTTTGGGGCGAACTTGCCTTTTGCTTCAGCCTGATGATGAAGAATGTGTTTCAATACTAACTGACCCACTTCAAACTTCCGTGGACGCACCTTCTTATTATATGCTCTTGCCATTCTCTGTTGATACAACTGGCCATGACACACTGCTACTAATCTTTTCTCATCAATCAAACTCAGTTGTTCCATACGGGTTTTGATCCATTCATCATCATCAATTCCGGCCTCAGCAACAATTTGAAGGGATGTGATTTCAACTTCTGCGGGTATCACTGCTTCCGTGCCATATACCAACAAATAAGGAGTTTCCCCTAGTGAAATCGAACAGTAGTGCGATAACCCAACAATGCAAAAGGCAGCTTCTCATGCCATTGCCTGGAACCTTCCACCATTTTCCGAAGTATCTTCTTTATGTTCTTGTTGGCTACCTCGACTGCTCCATTCGCCTTGGGGCGATATGGGGTGGAGTTTCAATGTGTAATCGTAAACTGTTGACACACCTCTTTCATCAAATGACTGTTGAGATTAGCACTGCTATTTGTGATGATCACCTTTGGGATCCCGAACCGACAAATGATATTTGAGTGCACAAAATCGACCACTACTTTCTTGGTCACAGACTTGAAAGTTTTAGCTTCAACCCACTTAGTGAAATAATCAATGGCCACCAGAATAAACCTGTGCCCATTGGATGCTGCTAGCTCGACTGGTCCAATCACATCCATGCCCCACGCAACAAAAGTCCATGGTACAGACATTGTGTGCAATTCAGATGGTGGAGAATGAATCAAATCTCCGTGCACTTGGCACTGATGACACTTGCGCACGAAACTGATACAATCTCGCTCCATAGTGAGCTAATAATAACCTGCTTGGAGAATCTTCTTTGACAGCACATACCCCCTCATATGCGGTCCACAGACTCCAGAATGTACTTTGGTCATGATAGCTATGGCATGTCTAGCATCTATGCATCTCAACAATCCAAGATCCGGAGTCCTTTTGTACAAAACCCCTCCGCTGAAGAAAATTCCGCTTGCCAACGGCCGAATTGTTCTCTTTTGATCACCTGTGGCTTGTACTAGATATACCCCCATCCTTATATATTCCTTGATATCATGAAACCAAGGCTCACTATCAAGTTTTTCTTCCACCACATTACAGTAAGCATGCTGATCATGGACCTGAATATGCAAAGGGTCCACATAAGCCTTATTTGGATGATGTAACATTGACGCTAAGGTAGCCAAAGCATCGGCAACCTCGTTATGGATCCTTGGAATATGCCTGAACTCTACTGATCGAAACCGTTGACCAAGATCATGCAAACATTCCTGGTACGGTATGAGTTTTAAATCTCGTGTTTCCCATTCCCCTAGGATCTAGTATACCAGAAGGTCCGAGTGCCCCAAGACCAAGACTTCCTGGACACCCATGTCCACAGCTAACCTCAAACCCAAAATACATGCCTCGTACTCAGCCATGTTGTTAGTACAGTAGAAACGAAACTGAGCCGAAACAGGGTAATGATGCCCTGTTTTATAAATAAGTATCTCTCCTATCCCAACCCCTTTCATGTTAGCAGCTCCGTCAAAGAAAAGTTTCCAACTTGGCTCTCCAACTGGTTCCAACTCGTCAATATGTATTACCTCTTCATCAGGGAAGTAAGTCTTCAAAGACTTATATTCTTCATCCATTGGGTTCTCAGCCAAATGATCGGCCAATGCCTAGGCTTTCATCGCAGTCCTAGTCACATAGATGATGTCAAATTATGTGAGCAAGATCTGCCACTTTATGAGCCTCCCTGTAGGCATAGGATTCTGAAAGATATACTTTAACGGATCCAAATGAGAGTTGAGGTAAGTAGTGTAAGATGACAAATAAAGCTTAAACTTTTGTGCTACCCAAGTTAGGGCGCAACATGTCCTCTCAAGGTGAGTGTACTTAACCTCGTAAGATGTGAACTTCTTGCTGAGATAATAGATGGTCTGCTCCTTCCTGTCGGAGATGTCGTGTTGACCCAACACACAACCAAACGAATTGTCCAAAACCGTCAAATACAGAATCAAAGGTCTTCCTAGTTCTGATGGCACCAACACAGGTGGGTTTGACAAGTACCCCTTTATCTAATCAAATGCTTCTTGACACTCATCTGTCCACTTGAACGCAACATCCTTCTTCAGCAGTTTGAAGATAGGCTCACAAGTTGTCGTAAGCTGAGCAATAAACCTACTGATGTAATTCAACCTCCCTAATAGACTCATCACCTCAGTCTTGTTCCTTGGGGGTGGAAATTCTTGGATAGTTTTGATCTTTGACGGGTCCAATTCAACACCTTGACGACTGATTATGAATCCCAACAATTTTCCAAAGGGGACACTGAATGCACACTTTGCAGGATTGAGCTTGAGATTGTACCTGCGGAGCCTTTGAAAGAAATTTCTCAAATCCCTGACATGGTCAGACTACTTTCTAGACTTTATGATCACATCATCCACATAACCTCGATCTCATTGTGTATCATGTCATGGAATATGGTTGTCATTGCTCTCATGTAAGTTGCCCCAGCATTTTTCAAACCGAAAGGCATGACCCTGTAGTAGTATGTTCCCCATGGCGTGATTGTCACGAACCTAGTTCACCAACCGATAACATGTCATGATGGCACCTAGTCTCCGTGACCAGGTAAGCCTAACACTTGCGGAAACATAATAATTGCAGAAAAATAGAATATCATATATAATTATCTAAAAAGGAAATTGTACTGAATGCCACTCGGCATATACGACTCAATATCTCAAGACTAAAACAATCCCAAAACCTGGAAACTCACAGGAAAACACAGGTTACAGAAATGTATAGTGAGGCTCCAAACTCCAGAATATCTAACAAACGGAAGGAAAGAGAACTAAGTACTAAAGATAGAATAAAGAGGGAGACTCGTCGGTCTGCGGAAGCAGCAGATCTACCTCGAAGTCTCCGTAGTCCTCCTGCCTCACTGATAGTGTGCCTGAGTAGAGGTACCTGGATATGCACATGAAAACATGCGCAGAAAAGGCGTGAGTACACCACAACGGTACTCAGTAAGTGCCAAGCCTAACCTCGGTTGGGTATGACGAGGAAGGTATGGCCATACTGAGGTTATATAAAATATAAAGATGTCAGGATAAGATAAGCAGTGCAATTGAGAACCTACAGTAAGAATCTATGCAGGATAATAAGAGTACAATAACAGAAACAATGATGAAAGCAAACCATAAGGAAAGTAACCGGGGATCTCTAAGTATCCCGAGGATCTCTTAGTATCCTCCACATGTACTAGGGATCTCTTGGTATCCAGAGGATCTCTTGGTATCCTCAATATGTACTAGGGATCTCTAGGTATCCCGAGGATTTCTCGGTATCCTCAATATATGTGCGGGGGATCTCCCGAGAATCTAACCCATAGTCTCAAAGTAAATGTGCAGGGGGAATCTCCCGGGAATCTAACCCGTAGTCCCAAAGTAAATGTGTAGGGGGAATCTCCCGCGAATCTAACCCGTAGTCCCAAAGTAAATGTACAGGGGAAATCTCCCGGGAATCTAACTCATAGTCCCAATTTAAAACACAGAGCAGCAATACAAGAATATTAAATTAAACACTAATTTCGTACCAAGTAAACATTTACTTTTAGCCTAACATGCTTCACATAATGCAATTCAGGCAATTTAAGCAAATAGGCAATTAAGTCAACTAAACATGCCTTTCTACACTAGCAACATGCTAAATTCACAAGTAGAATAAAACAAGAAAAGAACTTAATTGAAATACTTAAGGAAAAACCGGATTTTCAACATTTAGCTCAAGTACTCGCTCGTCACCTCACGTACAGGGCATTTCAATTATCAAATATAGCACATCCTAAGGGGAAAGGTCCCCCACACAAGGTTAGACAAGCCACTTACCTCGAATGCTCCAAACTCAAATCACGCTTCTAGAATAGCTTTACCCCTCGAATTCACCACCCAACCACTCGAATCTAGTCACAAATACTTGAATGCATTCATAAATACTATTGGAACTAACCCCAAAGCATAAAAATGTTTTTACAAGGTTTTTCCCAAAAACAAAAGGTCGAAAATGCTCCCGGACCCACATGGTCGAAACTCTAGGTTCGGACCAAAACCCGGTTACCCATGCCCCCATGAATCCAATATATGCTTAGTGTTGAAATCAGACCTCAATTTGAGGTCCAACTCCCCAAATTTAAGAAAAACCTAAGTTCTAACCAAAACACCCAATTCCCATTTGTGAAAATCCTTGATTCAAGTTGAAATCATGTTAAAAGATGTCAATGAATAAAGAAATTAAGTTAGAAATCACTTACGAATCGTTTTGGAGAAGAAAAGTCATTTGGAAAATCGCCTCTTAGGTTTTGAGTTTTTGAAAAGTGGAAAAATGACTGAAAATCCCGAGTTTATATACTTTGCTGGGGGCTGGCGCGGATCGCGCAGAAACGTACCGTGGTCACGCCGAGGGAGGGAAGAAGTGGGCTTTCTCTGAACCCACCCAGCGCGTACCGCACTGATTTGGTGTGCGGCCGCGCTGGTCGTCCCTCTAAACTCTACCACGCGGACCGCATAGAAAAGCACTGTGGCCGCGTGGCTGCCAGCGCGGACCGCGCGGAAATGGCCGCACTGGGGCCTGCAACATCTGAACCTGCATTTTTAAGCTAATACCTCCCGGGCCCCACTCAAAACTCACCCGAGCCCTCGGGGCTCCAAACCAAACAATCATATGATCTCGAAAACACTTTACAAACTTACTCGTGCGATCAAATCGCCAAAATAACATCATATACATAGGATCAAGCCTCAAAACTCATGATTTTCTTTTAACTTTCATAAACTCAAATTCCCCATTTTAAGTCCAAAACACGTCATTAGACGTCCGTTTTTAGCCAAACTTTACAAATAGTGCTTAAAACATATTTAAGACTCGTACCGGGCGTCGGAACCAAAATACGAGCCCGATACCACAGTTTTCTGATAAATTTTCTTCTTCATTTTTCTTAATAAATTTCAAGAAACAATTTCACACAAAAATTTATTTCTCGGGCTTGGAACCTCGGAATTTGATTTCGGGCACACGCCCAAGTCCCATATTTTTCTACGGACCCTCCGGGACCATCGAATCACAGGTCCGGGTCCGTTTACCCAAAATGTTGACTGAAGTCAATATTATGCATATTAATATCAAAATTCATCAAATTTCTCACATAATTCGCATATTTCAACATAAAAGCTTTCCGGCTATGCGCCTGGACTACGCACGCAAATCGAGGCAACTAAAAATGAGGTTTTCTAGGCCTTGGAAGCACGGAACAAGGAAGAATTACAGTGATGACTCTTTGGGTCGTCACATTCTCCACCTCTAAAACAACCGTTCGTCCTCGAACGGACAAAAGAAAGAAGTACCTGAGTCGGGAAATAAATGAGGACAACGGCTTCGCATTTCGGACTCGGACTCCCAGGTCGATGCCTCAGGAGGCTGAACTCTCCACTGAACACGCACCGAAGGAAAACTCTTCGACCTCAACTATCGAACCTGCCGGTCTAGAATAGCCACCGTCTCCTCATCATATGACAGATCTTTGTCCAATTGGACTGTGCTGAAATCTAACACGTGTGATGGATCGCCGTGATACTTCCGGAGCATAGATACATGAAACACTGGATGTACAGCTGCCAAGCTAGGAGGCAAAGCAAGTCTATAGGCCACCTCTCCTGCACGCTCAAGGATCTCAAATGGGCCAATGAACCTGGGTCTAAGCTTTACCTTCTTCCCAAATCGCATCACGCCCTTCGCAGGCGACACATGGAGCAACACTCGTTCACCAACCATGAAAGCAATATCTCGGACCTTGCGGTCTGCATAACTCTTCTGCCTAGACTGAGCTGTCCGAAGTCTACCCTGAATGATCTTGACCTTCAGGCCTCCTGAACTAGGTCTATACCTAATAACCGAGCCTCTCTCGTCTCAAACCATCTGACTGGGGACCGACACCGCCTACCATACAACGCCTCATACGGAGCCATTTGAATGCTGGACTAGTAGCTGCTGTTGTAGCCAAACTCTGCTAAAGGCAAGAACTAGTCCCACGAGCCTCCGAAATCAATGACACAGGCTCTGAGAATATCCTCTAATATTTGAATAGTCCTCTCAGACTGATCGTCCGTCTGGGGATGAAATTCTGTACTCAACTGAACCTGGGTGCCCAACTCTTGCTGAAACGCTCTCCAGAAATGCGAGGTAAACTACGGACCTCGGTCCGAGATGATAGACATAGGCACCCCATGAAGGCAAACGATCTCCCTGATATAAATCTCAGCTAATCTCTCGGACGAATAGGTGGTGGCAACCAGAACAAAATGCGTTGACTTGGTCAGCCTATCTAAAATAACCCAAACCGCATCAAACTTCTTCCGAGTCATCGGAAGTCCAGTAACAAAATCCATAGTAATCCTCTCCCACTTCCACTCGGGAAGCTCAATCCTCTGAAATACACCACCGGGCTTATGATGCTCGTACTTAACCTACTGGCAGTTCAAACAACGAGCCACATATGCAACAATGTCTTCCTTTATTCTGCGCCACCAATAGTGATGTCTCAAATCCTGATACATCTTCGCGGCGCCCGGATGAATAGAATACCGAGAACTGTGGGCCTCCGCTAAGATCAACTCTCGAATCCTATCAACATTGGGCACACAAACTCGTCCCTACAATCTCAATACACCATCGTCATCTAAGGTTACTTTCTTGGCACCTCCACGCTGCACCGTGTCTCTCAAGACACACAAATGAGGATCTTCGAACTGCCGATCGCGGATACGCTCCAATAATGAAGAACGAGCGACCGTGCAAGCTAATACTCGACTAGGCGCGAAAATGTACAACCTCACAAACTAATTGGCCAAAGCCTGAACGTCCAAAGCAAGCGGTCTCTCACCGACTGGAATATAAGCAAGACTGCCCATGCTGACTGACTTCCTACTCAAGGCATCGGCCTTTCCCCGGTGATATAAGATAGTGATGTCATAATCTTTCAACAATTCCAACCACCTCCTCTGCCTCAAATTCAACTCCTTTTGCTTGAACAAATACTGAAGACTTTTATGATCCGTAAACACCGCACACGTCACACCATATAAATAATGCCTCCAAATCTTCAAAGCATGAATGATGGCTGCCAACTCCAAATCATGCACTGGATAGTTCTTCTCATGAACCTTCAACTACCTCGAAGCATAGGCAATGACCTTGGCATCCTGCATCAACACTGCACCAAGTCCAATACGAGATGCATCACAATAGACTGTATAGGGCCCTGAACCTGTGGGCAAAACCAACACCGGTGCCGTAGTCAGAGCTGTCTTGAGCCTCTGAAAGCTCGCCTCACACTCGACTGACCATCTGGACTGGGCACCTTTCTGGGTCAACCTGATCATTGGGGCTGCAATAGATGAGAACCCTTTCACGAACCGACGATAGTAACCTGCCAATCCCAAGAAACTCCGAATCTCTGTGGCTGATGCTGGTCTAGGCCAGTTCTTGACTGCCTCAATCTTTTTCGGATTAACGTGAATACCCTCTGCTGAAACAACGTGACCCAGGAATGCAACAGAACTCAACCAGAACTCGCACTTCAAAAACTTGGCGTATAACTAACTATCCTTCAGAGTCTGAAGAACCACTCTGAGGTGTTTCTCATGCTCCTCCTGACTGCGGGAGTATATCAGAATATCATCAATAAAGACAATGACGAACGAGTTAAGATATGGCTGGAACACACTGTGCATCATGCATAAAGGCTGCTGGGGCATTAGTCAGCCCAAATGACATAACAAGGAACTCATAATGTCTATACCGAGTGCGGAATGCTGTCTTAGGGACATCGGATACCCTAATCCTCAACTGATAGTAGCCATATCTCAAGTCAATCTTTGAGAATACCTTGGCACCCTGAAGCGGATCGAACAAATCATCAATCCTCGGCAGTGGATACTTATTCTTAATTGTAACCTTGTTCAATTGCCGGTAATCAATGCATATTCTCATCGAACCATCCTTTTTCTTAACAAACAACACCAGCGCACACCAAGGCGAAACACTGGGTCTAATGAAACCTTTCTCAAGCAAACCTTGCAACTGTTCCTTTAACTCTTTCAACTCCGGCGGGGCCATACGATATGGCAGAATAGAAATGGGCTGAGTGCCCGAAGCCAAATCAATACAAAAGTCGATATTCCTGTCGGGCGGCATACCCGGCAGTTCTGAAGGGAAAACCTCAGGAAACACCCGAACAACGGGCACATATTCAATAGAAGGGACCTCTGCGCTAGAATCGCGAACGTACGCCAAACAGGCCAAACATCCCTTCTCGACCATACGCCGAGCCTTCACATACGAGATAACACTGCGGGTACAATGACCAAAAGTCCCTCTATACTCTAAACGGGGTAAATCTGGTAAGGCTAAGGTCACGGTCTTTTCACGGTAATCCAAGATAGCATGGTACGAGGACAACCAATCCATCCCCAATATAACGTCGAAGTCCACCATATCTAAGAGCAATAAGTCAACACGGGTCTCAAGACCCTCAAATACTACTACACAGGAACGATGCACTCGGTCGACCACTATATAATCACTCACCAGTGTAGATACATATACCGGAACACCCAAGGCATCGCTAGGCATAACCAAGTAGGGTGCAAAATAGGATGACACATACGAATACGTAGACCCAGGGTCAAATAGCACTGAAGCACCTCTATCACAGACCAGAATAGTACCTGTGATGACAGCATCAGAAGACTCAGCCTCTGGCCTGGCTGGCAAAGCATAACACCGGGGTTGAGCCCCACCACCCTGAACTACCTCTCTGGGGCGGTCTGTTGCTGGTTGGCCTCCACCTCTAGGACCTCTACCTCCATCTCTAGCACCTCTGCCCCCGCCTCTAGCTGGCTGGGCGGCCTGCGGAGCCTCTAGTGCCTGAATCGTAGCTCAAGGACCCTGCTGCTGTGGCTGTGCACCCCTTAATCTCGGGCAAGCTCTCCTGATGTGACCATACTCACCACACTCGTAGCACCCACCTGACTGCTACAGCCTAGAGGGCTGAGGCTGACCCTGCCGACCTGAATGACCTCCTCGAAAGCTCTGAAGGGTGGTGCACTAATAGGCTTCTGATCAGAATAGCACTACTGAGAACCACTACCGCCCGAAGTACCATGTGATACCTAGAGTGCTGACTAAAAGGGTCTAGGGGGATGGCCTCTACCATATGAATCTCTACCTCTAGATGAGGTACCACTGAATCTTCCTGAATGACGGGGCCTCTTATCCGACCCATGACCACCTCCCTGTGACAGAACCATCTCAACTCTGCGGGCCACATTGGCTGCCTCCTAAAATGTGATCTCGCTCCTGGCCTCCTTGGCCATCTGAAGACGAATCGGCTGAATAAGACCATTAATAAACCTCCTCACCCTCTCTCTCTCAGTGGGAAGTATGATGAGAGGATGGCGAGCTAGATCGGTGAACCTGGTCTCATACTGCGTAACAGTCATGGAACCCTGCTGGAGGCGCTTAAACTGCCTCCGATAGGCCTCCCTCTGGGTAACGGGGAGAAACTTCTCCAGAAACAATGTCGTAAACTGCTCCCAAGTCAAATATGGCGATCCGGCTGGTCTCGCTAAGCAATAATCCCTCCACCAAGTCTTGGCGGATCCAGACAAATAAAATGTAGCGAAATCAACCCCATTGGTCTCAACTATACCCATGTTCCTGAGAACCTCGTGGCAACTGTCTAGATAATCCTGGGGATCCTCAGTAGATGCTCCGCTAAAAGTAGAAGTTAATAGCTTGGTGAATCTGTCCAGTCTCCACAAAGCATCGGCGGACATAGCCACTCCATCGTCAGTCTGAGCTATGACACCCGGCTGAACTACTCCAACTGGCTGAACCGATAGAGTCTAAGTCTGGGGAGCTACCTGCTCCGGAGTGCGTATAGCAGGAGTCTGAGCCCCTCTTCCAGCCTGAGAAGTGGCTGGTGCTACTAGAAGCAAGCCCGCTCGGGTGACACTCTCTATGAGGCCTACCAATCAGACCAGAGCGTCCTGAAGAACTGAAGTGTCAATGAAGCCCTCTGGGACCTGAGCTAGGCCCAATGGAGCTGCTGGAGCTGGAACCCCCTCATCATAGTCAACATGAGGCTCCACCTCTGGGACTGCTGCTCGGGGCTGGGCTCTTCCCCGGCCTCGGCCTCTGGCACGGCCTCGCCCTCGCCCTCTATCCCTAATAGGAGCTGTTGCTGGGGATCGGGTTGCTGCGCGGTAGAAGGGGAAGCACATGTTCTTGCCATCTGTGAAAGAACAGAGTAGAACGGCAATTAGTATTGAGAAACAGAATCGCACGACAAGAAAGAACAAGGTGAAATTTTTCCTAACTCTGTAGCCTCTGGGGATAAATACAGACGTCTACATACTGATCCCTCAGACTCTACCGAGTTTGTCCGTGAGTTGTGAGACCTACGCAACCTAGAGCTCCAATACCAACTTGTCACGACCCTAGTTCACAAACTGAGAACATGTCATGACGGCACCTAGTCTCCGTGACCAGGTAAGCCTAACACTTGCGGAAACGTAATAATTGAGGAAAAATAGAATACCATATTTAATTATCTAAAAAGCAAATTGTACTGAATGCCGCTCGGCATATACGACTCAATATCTCAAGACTAAAATAATCCCAAAACCCGGACACTCACAGGAAAACACAGGCTACAGAAATGTATAGTGAGGCTCCAAACTCCAGAATATCTAACAAACGGAAGGAAAGAGAACTAAGTACTAAATATAGAATAAAGAGGGAGACTCGTCGGTCTGCGGATGCAGCAGATCTACCTCGAAGTCTCCGTAGTCCTCCTGCCTCACTGATAGTGCGCCTGAGTAGAGGTACCTGGATCTGCACATGAAAAACATGCACAGAAGAGGCGTGAGTACACCACAACGGTACTCAGTAAGTGCCAAGCCTAACCTCGGTTGGGTATGACGAGGAAGGTATGGCCATACTGAGGTTATATAAAATATAAAGATGTCAGGATAAGATAAGCAGTGCAATTGAGAACCTATAGTAAGAATCTATGCAGGATAATAAGAGTACAATAACGGAAACAATGATGAAAGCAAACCATAAGGAAAGTAACCGGGGATCTCTAAGTATCCCGAGGATCTCTTAGTATCCTCGACATGTACTAGGGATCTCTTGGTATCCCGAGGATCTCTTGGTATCCTCAATATAAGCCAAAGATCTCTTGGTATCTCTCGGATCTCTCGGATCCTCAATATATGTGCGGGGGATCTCCCGAGAATCTAACATGTAGTCTCAAAGTAAATGTGCAGGGGGAATCTCTCGGGAATCTAACCCGTAGTCCCAAAGTAAATGTGCAGGGGGAATCTCCCGGGAATCTAACCCGTAGTCCCAATTTAAAACACAGAGCAGCAACACAAGAATATTAAATTAAACGCTAATTTCGTACCAAGTAAACATTTACTTCTAGCCTAACATGCTTCACGTAATGCAATTAAGGCAATTTAAGCAAATAGGCAATTAAGTCAACTAAACATGCCTTTCTAGACTAGCAACATTCTAAATTCACAAGTAGAATAAAACAAGAAAAGAACTCAATTGAAATACTTAAGGAAAAAATGAATTTTCAACAATTAGCTCAAGTACGCGCTCGTCACCTCACGTACAGGGCATTTCAATTATCAAATATAGCACATCCTAAGGGGAAAGGTCCCCCATATAAGGTTAGACAAGCCAGTTATCTCGAATGCTCCAAACTGAACTCACGCTTCTAGAATAGCTTTACCCCTCGAATTCACCACCCAACCGCTCGAATCTAGTCACAAATTACTTGAATGCATTCATAAATACTATTGGAACTAACCCCAATGCATAAAAATGGTTTTTAAAAGGTTTTTCCCAAAAACAAAAAGGTCAAAAATACCCTCGGGCCCACATGGTCGAAACTTGAGGTTCGGACCAAAACCCGGTTACCCATCCCTCCCATGATTCCAATATATGCTTAGTGTTGAAATCGGACCTCAATTTGAGGTCCAACTCCCCAAATTTAAGAAAAACTTAAGTTCTAACCAAAACCCCCAATTCCTATTTGTGAAAATCCTTGATTCAAGTTGAAATCATGTTAAAAGATGTCAAGGAATAAAGAAATTAAGTTAGAAATCACTTACCAATTGTTTTGGAGAAGAAAAGTCGTTTGGACAATCGCCTCTTAGGTTTTGGGTTTTTGAAAAGTGGAAAAATGACTGAAAATCCCGAGTTTATATACTTTGCTGGGGGCTGGCGCGGACCGCGCAGAAACGTACCGCGGTCGCGCCGAGGGAGGGAAGAAGTGGGATTTCTCTGAACCTACCCAGCGCGGACCGCACTGATTTGGTGCGCGGCCGTACTGGTCGACCCTCTGAAGTCCACCACGCGGACCGTACGGAAAAGCACCGCGGCTGCGTGGCTGACAGCACGGACCGCGCGAAAATGACCGCGGCCGCACTGGGGCCTGCAACATCTGAACCTGCATTTTTAAGCCTAAGACCTCCCGGGCCCCACTCAAAACTCACCCGAGCCCTCGGGGCTCCAAAGCAAACATTCATATGATCTCAAAAACACTTTACAGACTTACTCGTGCGATCAAATCGCCAAAATAACATCATATACATAGGATCAAGCCCCAAAACTCATGATTTTCTTTCAACTTTCATAAACTCAAATTCCTTATTTTAAGTCTGAAACACGTCATATGACGTCCGTTTTTAGCCAAACTTTACAGATAGTGCATAAAACATATTTAAGACTCGTACCAGGCGTCGGAACCAAAATACGAGCCCGATACCACAGTTTTCTGATAAATTTTCTACTTCATTTTCCTTAATAAATTTCAGGAAACAATTTCACACAAAAATTCATTTCTCGGGCTTGGGACCTCGGAATTTTATTCCGGGCACACGCCCAAGTCCCATATTTTTCTACGGATCCTCCGGGACCGTCGAATCATAGGTCCGAGTTCGTTTACCCTAAATGTTGACCGAAGTCAATATTATACATATTAATATCAAAATTCATCAAATTTCTCACATAATTCGCATATTTCAACATAAAAGCTTTCTGGCTATGCGCCCGGAATGCGCACGCAAATCGAGACAACTAAAAGCGAGGTTTTCAAGGCCTCAGAGGCACGAAACAAGGAAGAATTAAAGGGTCATCACAGATGAATGCCATCTTTTCTACATCTTCCTCATCCATTAAGACCTGATGATAGCTCGCATAGCAGTCCACAAAAGATCCAATCTCATGTTTGGCACAATTGTCAATCAGAATGTGGATATTTGGCAGTGGGAAGTTGTCCTTGGGACTTGCCTTGTTGAGATCATGGTAATCAACACACACCCTAGTCTTGCCATCCTTCTTTGGCACAGGTACTACGTTGGCTAACCTAGTGGGATACCGAGTGACCCGAATGACCTTTGCCTCAAACTGCTTTGTGACCTCTTCTTTAATCTTTACACTCATGTGTATTTTAAACTTCCTCAGCTTTTGCTTGACAGGAGGGAATGTCGGGTCAGTGGGCAATTTGTGAACCACTAAGTCAGTGCTTAAACCCGGCATGTCGTCATATGACCATGCAAAGACGTCTTTGTACTCAAGTAACTGTTTAATTATCTCCTCCCTGAGTTGAGGTTCAAGATGGACACTTATCTTAGTTTCTCTGATATTATCTGGGTCCCCTAAATTGATTGCTTCTATATCACTTAGGTTAGGCTTGGGTTTTCTTCGAAATGGCTTAATTCTTTACTAATCTCTTCAAAGGCCTCATCCTCATCATATTCCAATTCATCATCACACTCTATTTCTTGAATTGCTATTTTAGAATTAGATTGGCTTTTAAGATTGGGCCGAAGATTCCTCATGCATGTCATGTTATTGAAACTAGCATAAAAAGAACTGTACAAGGAAGAAAAGAAAACAAAAATAAAGCTGTCAGGAATGAAGAAAAAGGGAAATCACATTTCATTGAAATTAAAAGATAACAAGGTTTATACATCCAAACGGACGGAACATAGAATCTGAATTACGGCCCTGAAGTAATCCAGATAAACTGAAAGAAAATCAAAGCAAACTACCAAAACTCCTTCCTGGTGGGAAGAAGAGTAGCTTCCCAATTGTTAATCTTTGCACTAGGCTCAACAAATTGCACATCCACCTTGCTAGAATCCTCTCTAGCTTCCACCATGTTCACATCATCGAATAACTTCTCGAACCTCTCAATCAACTCTTTATCAGGACCAACCACAGAACTAGGAAATGTTGTTACTGGGCGTTTCTTGGTGCCATGCCTGACAAATGATCTGGAGAGCCGTGGGATGGGCTTTGGGAGGACCCAGGCCCTCTATTTCAACCTTCTAGCTCTTTTCATGTCCGCAACTATGGGCTTGAACCTCAAACAAAATGTATCCAAGTTTTTGGGGAGAGACACCGGTTGTACGATACCTTGTAGAGATGTACCCAAACCCTTGCCCGGTACAAAACCATTTTTCAACATTTCAACGGCTACCATGACTGATGTAGCAGCTACCCTCGGAGTTGGAACGCACTTCCCTTCTAGAATTGTCTCTACAGATATCGTGTCAAAAAACCTGATAAACCCATGGCCCCTTGTCGTCTTCAAACTTAATAAACGACACAATGGCATCACTATGAGCACACCAATTATCTTTGCCATGAACAACAATTTCCTGTCTATCCCATTCAAACTTGACCATTTGATACAGAGTAGACGGGACTGCTTTGGCAGCATGAATCCAGGGTCGACATAACAACAAATTGTAAGAAACAACCATATCGAGTACCTGAAACTCCATGGTAAATTCAACTAGCCATATTGTAAGCTCAAGCACTATGTCCCCGACTGAATCTTTCCCTCCACCGTCGAATCCCCGAACGGAGATACTGTTCTTGTGAATTCTTTCATCATCCACCTTCAACTTGTTCAGAGTGGAGAGAGGGCAAATGTTCGCACTAGAACCATTGTCGACCAGTACCCGAGTAACCACGGAATCTTCACACTTCACCGTAAGATAGAGAGCTCTATTATGCTCAGTACCCTCCACGAGCAACTCATCATATGAAAAACTAACTATGTTTACCTCAAATATCTTGTTAGCTATCTTTTCCAAGTGGTTTACTGAGATTCTGTCAGGAACATGGGCCTCATTCAGGATCTTCATCAAAGCCTGACAATGCTCGTCTAAATGGATCAATAATGACAATAGTGAAATATGAGCCGGTGTCTTCCTCAACTGCTCCATAATGGAATAGTCCTGCACTTTAATCATTCTCAAGAATTCCTCTGATTCTTCCTCGGTCAAGCTTTCTTCACTAGCACCGGGTTATCTTTGGAGATCTTAGCTTTTCTCAACTCTTCGGGGGCAAAGCATCTCCCCAATTGCGTCAAACCATGGGTCTCACAAACTTCATTTTTAACCTCTTTCCCCTTATAAGTCACTTTCACTCGTTCATAATTCCACAGGACCGCATTGCTGTTGACTATCGGTAATTAAGTTACCGGCTTGATAATGACAGGATCTGTGCGGGCACCCTCCAAAATTACAACAGGCTTGTTCGCCACTTCTGGCACAACCACTTTTTCTCTTTCTTGTTTTACTGCCATATCACTTGGGGTCCCCTTCTTGACTACTGCAGATGGTTCATTGTTTGCCTCGCTCAACCTGATAACTGACTTCTCACTTGTTGGCTCTTCACCCGGCCTGACTTCACTGGACTGAATCATCATGACGGTCTGTGAAGGCTTCTTAGGCTCCCCTCCCCTATGCACTATCTCGATCATATTTGTCTCATGATGGGCCAGCGATGGATTCTGGTTGATATTGGGCGCCTCTAGAGCTTGGACCTCAATCCGATTAGTATCAATGAGCTCTTGAATAGCTGTTTTCAATTGCCAACATTTCTCTGTGTCGTGACCCGGAGCACAGGAATAATATTCGCAACTCACAGAGTGATCAAGATTCCTCGGGGGAGGATTTGGCAGTTTTGTCTCGATCAGACTCAGCATACCCAATTGCCGCAACCTGTGGAACAAATTGGTATAGGATTCTCCCAATGGAGTGAAGGTTTTCTTCTTCTGCAACCTCTCGTTCTTAAATGATTGGTTGGGCCAAAAACTGATCCAGGAGGGTATCGGTAGGCTCTTGAGGGTGGATAGGCATTTTGTGGAGATGGATATGTATTTTGTGGGATTGGCGCACGCCATTGTGCTTGGCCGGAGGTTGGCTGTATGTTTGGGCTTGGTCGACAAAAAAATGGGGGTCTGGTGGTGAGTAGTAATGTTGGGGTGGATTATACGAGGTATGGGGGTAAGTTTGGTGGTGGGGTCGAGGCTAGTTATAGTAATGTGATGGGCCCCTAGGTCCGAACCAAGCTCCTGACTCGATTGTTGCGACATCCTCTTTCTTCTTCTTTCCAATTTCTCCCCCAGTTCCACTTTGAATGGCCTGGGTGGTTTCCCTGATCGCCGAATAGCTCGTGACTTTGTTGTCTTGAGCCCTTCTTCTACCATACCGCCCATTTTTACTACTTCATTGAAGGACTTTCCTATAGCTGATACCAAATGTCCATAATAAGTAGGTTCTAAGTCCTGCAGAAAATAATTCACCATTTCACTTTCTTTTATTGAAGGGTCAACCCTTGCTGCCTGTTCTCTCCACCTAAAACCAAACTCCCTAAAACTTTCATTGTGTTTTTTCTCAAGTTTCGTCAAAGACAGACGATCCAGAATAATTTCGATATTTTACTGGAAGTGACAAGCAAATGCTTGGGCTAGATCATCCCATGTGTACCATCTTCCGTGATCCTGTCGGGTATACCATTCCAGCACTGAACCACTCAGGCTCTAACTGAAATACGCCATTAGCAGCTCATCTTTCCCTCCATCTCCCCTCATTTTGCTACAAAAACCTCTCAAATTCACCACTGGATCACCGTGCTCATCATGCAAATCAAACTTGGGCATCTTAAACCCTACCGGTAATTGCACATCTGAAAACAAACATAGGTCTTTGTAGGACACACTTACTTGACCTCCCAACCCCCGCATGTCTCTGAATGATTGTTCCAGGCTGTTAACTTTTCTGAACATCTCCTTCTGTTCGAGCTTTTTAGATGGTTTTTCAGTTTCCGCAGGGAGGTCAAAATGAGGAGTGTAGGAATAGGGTTCTGGAACCTTGAAAGTGGGCTCTGGGGGGGGGTAATACCGGTTGTCGTGAGTCTGGAACAGAGGCTCACTGGAGGATCGGTGTAATGCAGTGGATGGGGGTGCCATAAAAATAGGAGTGACTGGTGGAGGAGGGTACGGGACTTGTTTGGGTGGTGGAGCTTGTGATGTATGAGAAGTGGTGCCATTGCATTGTTGGTAGAGGGGAAAGGCCGGAGATGAGTTCACGGTGGGAGGTTCCTGGAGCTAATCCAATGGATAAAAGTAGGGTTGGCGGGGTAAACTAGCGGTGGTTGCCCTTTTGCCTATGCTTGGTACATTTCAGTCATCTGCTGCTTCAGCATATACAACTCATCTTTTAGATTAACCTCCGATTCTTCCACCTCTGTTGACGGATCGACAATACTTGCCTCAATTTCCTGGTTGGCTATGTGCAGCTTGTTTTTGGACCGGGTGTTGTAGGAGTGAGTTGCCAGAATGCCAATCAAACTAACCACCTGCCTGAACTGGAATTTCATCAATAGCAAACTTGTTAGCGATTAGGGCTTTAACAGATAGGCAACCACACATTTGAGTAGTGAATGCACCTAAGCAGTTAACCGTTTCTATTATGCATTTGATCGGTTGCTTGCATCATCCCGGCTTTTCCTTATTTCCATTTGCAACTTCTCTTTTCTCTTTTTTTTTCTCTTTTTCATTCTTGCCTTTCCTTGCTTGATCTCTCATTGTTTTTATTCTCTCATGTCTTTTTCTTGTTTTGCCATTGTTCCCTCCCCATGGTTTCTTATTTTTCACTCTTTTCTTTTCATGTTTTTCTCTTGTTTTTCCTTTTTTTTCTTCTTTTCTCTTTTGTCTTTTGGTTATGGTCGAATCCTATGGAGATTGCCTACGTATCATGACCCTGCATGAATCAGACCCAGCGTAGTTCTGGGGGATAAGTGTAAAAATAATAAAACATTTTGGGATTTTCAAATTTTTCATAAAAAGAAAATGATTTGATTACAACGACTCAAAAACTAATAGACTTGAAAAGGACACTAGCAGACTCCAACATCAAGATGAAAACATAGACTCGAAAACAAACTAACAGACTCCAATGGAAAGAAAATATAGACTAGAGTAAAAATCATGAATACATTAATGTCTCAAATGTTCCTGGGACCCGCGGGACATCATTCGGTCTCACCACGGGCCTACGCGCTAAATCCCCTTGGAGGTGGTAGAGATCTTCCATTATCTGGCGAACAAAGGTCATCACAGTGGCAAAAGAACATGGATCTGGTCATATCCTCACAACTACTACACTTCATCGCGATATAGTCGGCGATCCTTCTGACTCTCTCTCTTATGACACCCTTTTCTTGCAACAAATGCCCAATCTGCTGGGCCCTGGCTTCCAAAGTTTGTTCGGCTACATGATTTTGTTCTTGAAGTTGTTGCAAATCTCTTTCTAACTGTGCCATCGCTGCATAACAGTGTTCCCTTTCTGCCTTAAAGTCTTTTGCTTTCTTGATCATTTTGTTCTCAAAGGTGGTAACCCTTTTCTTCAATCCCACAATCTCATTGTCATATTTCTCTTTAAACTATTTAACCAAGCGCGCTTGTTCCTCTGCATTCTTACCCAATTTTGTTCGAGCCCTTGCTAGTTCACCCTCAGCCTTATTCAGATCAAAACCATACTCACTCAACTTTTGCCTAAGATTATTTATAAGTTTTTCATCTTTTGCGCTTCTGGTGGGATTTTTTACCGCTATTTTCATTTTCTAAATCTGGGCTCGAAGGGCCTCATTTTCTTTGCCTAGATTTTTCTTTTCACCCTCATCCGTCACGGCTTGTAAACCATTCTCTAATTGGAGATCCCTGACTTGCTTTTCCAGCTTTCCTATTGTGGCCCTGTACTCATTCTCCTTGGCCAACCAAGCCCACTGTTCTTGCGACGCCTCAACAAATTCCCGAATGTGAGGCTTTTTGGCTGGTCTTTCAGGTTCAGCCCTTGTGGTGTTCTTCTTTCTATACCAGGCAAGATAGGTGGGTGAGACCTCGCCCCTAGATAGGTCACGCACTCGAGTGTTCGCTGTCAAATACTGGCACTCGTTCCAAATAGAACGAACTATTTCTTCATGAAATTGGCCGTCGGAGCTAACCTCGACCGCATAAACACTAAGATCTTCATATGGGTGCATCAACTGACACCTTCCCAACTATTCATCACCCGGTATGGAGTGTAAGGCTGAATGCCTCGAAGACCCATTAGGAGGAAGTAAGGACCGATGGCGGGCATATACACAATTTCTTCAATAGGAAGCCAACCTAGTGTCCATTCTATTTGCCCCGCTGTGATGGAGCGAAGGCGGGATACCCAATCTCCAAACCCCTCTGGTAACTTGAACCCTGAAATCCTTGTGTTGAACTCTTCAATGGGACTATTCTCTGCAGACCCATAACTCATATACTGAGGGTGGTGACACAGGTGTTCGATCATCCACATTTGTAGTAGCAAATTGCATCCATCGAAGAAATCTGCCTCATCTTTACAAGCTATGAGAGCTTGGTATATCTCAGATACTATCATAGGGGAAAGGGTTCTCTTGACGTTGGTAATCAAGACTTTGACGACTCCAGCCAACCGTAGATCGATATTCCCATCTTTCCGGGGAAACACCACGAGCCCTAAGAAAGCTACCATGAAAGCGAAAAGCCTATGCTCATCCCATTTTGCTCGGTTCCCTTTGCTACAAACCCCGCTTTCCGGGTTGTTGAATCTTCCTACATGCTCGTATGTCTGGTATATAAAATGTAGAGTGGAAAAACCATCCTCCAACTCGGAGTACGGGACTCCCTTGCTTATTTTTAGAAAATCCATGAATTTATGAGAGTTAACGGCTCTTGGAGCAATTAGATACTTATGCCTCAGACCTTCAGTACTTCCCATATAACCTGCTATCTCTTCCAAGGTGGGTGTGTGTTCAAAATCCAAGAAATGCAAGATGTTGTGAGTTGGGTCCCAAAACGAAACCAACGCCTTTATGATGTCTCCTCTAGGCCTTATTTTCAACAACCCGGTGAGGCCTCCCAAATGTAGATTGAACTTATCTTGCTCTGAGTTACCCAGATCCTCCCACCACATATGCAACTCCAAAAAAATCTTGTTCATGACTGTTATTGACAAACTTTGACTCTGCATATTTATTAGGGCGATTAAGCAAAATCAAGACTCATTTGACTCAAAAACAAAGTTAACACTATTGTTCTCTCTTTTCTTTTCAAATTTTTGTTTCAAAATAAAACTCGGCTTTACAAATACGGCCTTTCAGCACTTCCGGGGAGAAGATTTTAAGGTGCTTGCTAACCGACCAAAATGTCAAAAAAGAGACCAAAGGTGGCTGTTCTTGCAAAAATAGCCTTCCGGCGTCCTTTTGGGGACATTCGGTTACTTTTGACAAGAATGGCTTCACCTTACTTATTTCCAACAAAGTAAGAAAATTTTGATGCCTTTTGGTCTATTTTTGCAAAAAAAGAAGTTGGACCCGATGGGGGTTGCCTACGTATCCCACATCCGGTGAGTATCAAACTGGCATAGTTCGGGCAATTTAAAACAAAAATCAACCTCTTTTCTTCTTTTCTCTTTTTTTCAAAATAAAACAAAATTTTTTCTCCCTTTTTTTTTAGAATTTTGGCAGAGTTTCGGTACCATTTGGACATTGATTTTTCAAAACAGGTGATTATCTCACTTAGCCCTCACACTGCTATTTTCTTTTTTCAACTTTCTCCGATTATTCAAAAGTAGGTCAGCATGCAAATCCGAAGTAAATAAATGCACAGGTAGCACGTAAGATGCATCAGGATGGTCTTTTCATTTCAGGTACACCTGTCCTAGACAGACCCCACCCCTGTGTTGAGTCTCCAAAGTCAAATGCATGTGATGCAAACAAACGCTCCTACTAGGAATCCGGTATGAGGCTGAGTTATTCTAAGTTTAAAACCTGGGTGTATTGTTCTAGACTTGGCTTACCCGAGCGGACAACTCGAGCCGGGGGGGGGGGGGGGGGGTACCGGTAACCAAAAGATCATCCGGCTTTGCAACTTGTCCGGACCTCATTCTATTTGGGATATGACACTAACATAAAGAAGTCACGACCAGCATGCACTCATCAGGAGAGAGAAGAGAGGGTTTCGTAGCAGTTTATATATACAGTTCAGATAATATCAAAGCGGCAAAAGCAACATTTAGCACATTAGGCCCAAACATGTAATAAAATCAGATAATGAATAAAGCCAAACAATTCATCTAAGCTCGAATTCTGAACCCTGAACCACAGATTCTGGGTTCTTGTCCCCAGCAGAGTCGTCAGAGCTATCACACCTCCTTTTTCACTACACCCGAAAGGATATAAGGGAGTTTTTTCCAATTTAAGTGATAATCAAAACGAGATTATTTTATATTGAAATTTAGAGTCGCCACTTGGGATAACTTTTTGGTGTCCCAAGTAATCGATTTTAAATCCCTAATCGAGGAAAGATTGACTCTGTATTACAGTCCGCGAACCAGAAATCCGGGTAAGGAATTCTGTTAACCCGGAAGAAGGTGTTAGGCATTGCCGAGTTTCGTGGTTTAGCACGGTCGCTCAACTGTTATAATTGGCCTATTATCTGATTTTAATACATGTTTTAGCCTACGGTTCAATTTTAACTTTATAGCCGCTTTTATTTTTTTAAGGAAGATTACAACGTCATTTAAAATATGTATTGAACCACGTAACATAAATGCACCCGTAGTCCGCAACACATTTTATTTAACATTGAGATTTGGATTTGGGTCACATAAATGCGCACCCGAGTTTAGGAAAGTAAGTTATTAAAATAACGCACCTAAAGCAAGTACGCATTTGCAACTTTATGAGGGCCATGAAAATTCGCTAAATGGCACGACTCGATTCCTAAGGATAAACCATTAATCGAGCGAGGGTCGTGCAATTAAAATTTTGTTAAGCATGGCACACCTCGATTATAATTTTCAGGGGAAATCTAAAGCTAAACTTTGAAGCCATGAATTGTGACTTAGCTAATAGCTTGCCTCAAATTAACTAAAAGGGCTTACCTATTAAATAAGGCTTAAGGAACTTGAACTATTTTTAAATTAAGATGAATCTAAATTGTGAATCCAAACGAACTAAGGCACGAGGTCTACTTCAATTTTGTTTCACCACTTGGGCCTGGCCTGACGTGAGGCCCAACGGCTCATTAAAACCATCAAGCTGTAAGGGTAAAGTTCCACAACAAATTCCATTGAGCCCATGCAGGAAGCTCAATTTTATGAAGCCACGCACAAGCCGAGTATCAGGGGGGTTCGCGTGTCGAACTCGGACAACAGCAGAAAGTAATCAAACTTTTAAAAAAATGTAGTGACAAAAGGATTTGAACACCATAGATCCATAAACTTGATATTGAACAACCACCAAAATTAAACCTACAATTACTAGGCATTGAAGAACTGATTGGAACTAAACTGAAATCCATTACAAGCTATTTTTAAGTTAACCACATTCACATGATAATCATTTAAACACCAGCAATTGAAAATCATTGAAACATTAACTAGATAGTCATGCTTCCCCTTTTAAATGTTCATACTCAAATCGATTGACGAAGCATTCCAGTTTTTAAAACACTTCTAAGTTAAATTCAATCACATACCCTTCAACAACACCTTAAACAACATCTTTTCTGCTCTTAGCATCTTTAAGAGCAATTCAAACGTGAGATCGGTATCAGTACATTATCATTTGGCTCATCTAAAGCCAAAGCGAGTTGAGGACGTATCTAAGTTGATTGAGTCCTCCCAAAACAACATTTCAATAGTCTCAAGTCAAATACAACTATATGAATTCAATTACTCAGATAAAAATTAACTAGAACATATGACACTTCGTGTGGCCAAAAGCACAAAACAACACGAAGAAATGTAAGTGAAACACAACTAAACAAATTCACAATGGACATTTTAGCTAAATGACTGACTCCCTTTTAAATTAGCTAATGAACTATAACTAAGCTAAATTACCACACTTAACAAAGTCCAAGTATACGACTGGAAAATCAAAAATTAAACTAGCCATATGCACAATTAAACAGAATTCATGAGAATTTCTACAAGAAGATTGGAAAGCTCACTGAATAAGTACGACCACCAGATAAACAAAGAAACCTATGTTCATTGTTTTAATATTTAAAAAATTCAACCCCAGAAGTCAAACTAAAGAAAGAAAACAGACAGAAAAGAGAAGAAGCAGAAGGATACGAGTATACGAACAAACAGAAGAAGGAGACGAAAGGTCAAAACAAAAGTACCTAAGTAACCGCACGGATAGAACTTGGCAACCTTAGGCAATTTCGACTTGACCCAAAACTAGTATTACCCACGTGTTCTCTTTGAGAACAGACAAACTATACTAGTTTCAAGCTGCGCCGTTCATAGAAAACGTGACAGCTTGCCGGATTTTCTTCTCTTCGTTTTTAGATTTGAATCTGACCTGATTTGGTGACGATTTGGGGAAAAATGGTGGTGGATTGGGGCTGAGGGAAGGGTGATGGTTGCATGGCTGGATTTTGGTGGTATTTGAGCTTCGCCGCCGGACGAAAATGGCGAAGAGATTGAGGGCGGCGCTAGGGTTTGTTGAGGAAGGTGAGAGACAGAGAGGAGCTTTGAACTGGGCTGTCTCTGAAGTATTTCGGACACTCTTAAGCGAGAACAAAGATGTATTTTGGATCGTTATATGAAACAAGATGAAGGGCCCAGATTTCTTAAGGCTACACTGAACTTGAAACGACCTAGTTCCAATACCGTACTGCGTCGTTTCGAAGGCCTGTGTGACTGACTCCTTGGACCAGGTAAAATAGCGGGTTTTGTGCCTGGGTTAAGCGGGTATCCGTGGGGGAAATTGGTTTTGGGCTAAAGAATTTCGAATTTTGGCCCAAATATGATTTTTCATTCTTTTCCTCTTTTTCAAATTAATTACTTTTATTCTCCAACTCCTTTTTTATTTCTTTTTAAATTAAAAATTAAGATAAAACCTAAACTACTTCCTAAATCAAATTAACCCTATCACATTGAATTAATTAACTCTAACTAATAATTACCACAATAAATTAAAATCCAAATTGAAGGGAAAACTACCAAAATTCAAAATTAAAATTAAAAAGTGCAAAATAAACTATTTTTTGTGATTTTTCCATTTTTATAGAACAACTAATTTGTTAATTAATACTAAAATGTAGGATTAAATCCTATATGCAAATGCAACCTATTTTGTATTTTTCATTAATTAGACAAAGTTAACATGCGCAGACAAATGCAAACAATTAACGAAAAATGCGACAAATTCTACAAAATTGCAAATAATGGGAAAAATTATTTTGTTTTGGATTTATGGGAGTAATTCATATAGGGCAAAAATTACGTGCTTACAGTGGTTGGTGGGTATTGAATTGGTTGGTGGTGATGTTGTGGCAGAGTTAGTATTGGTAATGGATTGAGATTTTGGGATGGAGTTGCGTATTGATTGGGTGCAGGAGGATTTTGTGGATGTTGGTTTTGTGTGTTTTGGGGAGGTTCTAGGTTCTTTGTGTTCTGTTGGTTGATGTCAAGAAATTCAGGATGAGTGACAAGTTTGCCAAGTTGCAAACCTGCTCAAGTTCTCCTTGTAGTTCCAGTATCTTTTGTTCCAATATCAAGACTAGGTTGTTTGGTGCCAGAGTACTCCGTCCGTCTGAAGTTTCTGCATTCTCAACATTTTCCTTTCGGATACCACTTAAATCGTCCATTTTTGCTTTTTCCTCTGCCTTTTGTATTGCTTGGAGGGAGGTGGTGGAGGGCCTCTAGATCTGGTATAATACGTTGATGAGGCCAGTATAAGTGAACCAACCTAAGGGGATGGGAATAATCAAAATAAGGAAAAATAAAAAGGTAACAAGTCAGTGAGGATTCTGAAATGTTTGCAGTATTTAAACACATATTGCGGAAATGTAAATTCATGTCATAATTTGGGAGCATCGTTTTGCTCGAGGTAGGCCTAGCGACAAATAGATTTGGAGAACTTTGGATGCCAATAAATACTTTATTTCATAATGTAAAAATAGACGAGTCTCAAAACAACACTAAGATAATAGAAAAGTAAGTCACTACTGGCCTTGGCCTTATTACATTTAGGAAAGCAAATAAATCTTGCCTACTTGGTCCCAGAAGGACCTTCCCCAGATTCGATCTTCCTAACTCAATCATACAGGTACCCCAGCTCGCGTAGACCCAGCAGTAAGTAGGCTCTGGTCAGATGTCCTCTTTCAGTTCCTTCAGCGTTTTGGCAATCCTCAATCCTCTTTATGACTTTACCTTCCAGCTCCACTATTCCTCGCTCCAGATATTCCAACTTCCTTTTGGAAGTGACTGCCATTTCTTTCCATTCTTTAATCAATCTCACATTCCTCTCATGTATTTTCCGGTGCTCATTCTCAGAATCTTGGACCCTCTTGCACAACCTGTTGTATTTGACTTTAGCTTCATCTTCTTTGTCTATGATTCTATTCCCTCGATCGGTTCCTGGCATCACCATACCCTTTAGATTGTCCTCTAACCATTCTAGGTAGAGAGGTTCACACCCCGCATGATACCTGTCTGACTCAATGGTGTTCTTTTCCACAATGATTTTACAGTGCCACATGTGCTGAGCTTGGCAATTGTAAGGGATGTCGTCGTCTTGGAAGTCTGCTCTGAAATGACTCATATTGGAAACCCTTGGTACAACCTGTTTCCTACCTGCTTGCCTTATAACTCAGATAGGGACATAAGGGTATATCTCTCTCAACCCAATCAGCACCAGGGGTAGAGCGTCCTTGGATCTGATGATGAATTCTTCTATTGGGAACCATTCAAACATCCATTGCACCTGTTCCTCGGTCAGATTGTCGAAGAACTCTACCCATTCTTTGGCATTTTCCGGCTGAGCAAAACTGTCTGGAATGTAAGTCATCCGCTTGGGGTGATGGAAGGCAATATGGTCGTTCCAAGCCCTTCATGGAAATTCTTGGTGATAGTGACCTTCTTGAAGATGTTCTAATAACCATAACTGCAGCAACAAGTTACAATCCTCGAAATGCTTGACCCCTCTTTGATAGCACTCTAGAGCACTGTAGATGTCGGTTATGATCATGGGGACTATAGTGTATGTCTGTCTATTGATTCCATCCATCAAAGTCTTGGCGACCATGGCCAACCTAGTGTGGATTCTTTCCCTTTTTATTGGGAATACTATTAGGACTAAGAAGCATACATTGAATACGAATACTCTACGGTGGATGTGGCCCAGAAAAGTGAGAAAGTGCTCATCATGGTAGGTAAGGTAGGACTTGCTATGGCCATACCTCTCAGACAGATATTCGAACGGTATATAAGATTCCTTCAGGCATACCAGGTCAGCATTTTTCTTCAGCCCCATTATCTTTAAAAACCCTTTACCTGTATGGTTCTCCGAAACCTATAGCCCGGGACTATCCCAAGTCAATACCGTAAGCCCTCCAATTTCTTCTAGAAGAGGTGTCATTTCTATGTTGCCGAAACGGAATGCAGACCTTTCACTCTCCCAGAATAAAGTGGCAGCCTCGATCAACTTGTTGTTTGGCTCAATGTCTAGCAGGGAAGACAAGCTACACAGATACTTCCTTACAAGTTTCTTGTCACTTGAGGAAAGGTCTTCCCACCAATCTAGCAGCAATGGTGGGATGTTGATAACCATACCGAATTTGGGGACCTCGTGCCTCATTTTTCTGCAAAACAAAAGGGTTAGGCCCTTCTCCCCTACCAGACTCGACTATTTATACATTCATGATTAGCATATTGGCATTTAGTTCTCCAAATTAATGCACAGAACGTGGTTGTGTCCGTTGGGATTATGGAAACCCCAATGGACTTTTGGATAAGGATTGTCTTAAAGGATTATTATGTGGACAACATATTAATCTTACTAGGTTTGACCATGATGCATGCATAATTTCAATAAGAGTAAGGTTACTAAGGGGGTTTAGACTGGTACCATCAAGCGGACAACTTGACGAGGAAAGACACGAAACCGTTGACTGCACCGCTGATCGACTAGTTTTACCGCAAATAATCCTTTCCGAATTAAAGGGTAATAAATAGGAAGAGCGCAACCACTCATCAAGTGTTGCTATAGGATTTAATACACATGAGTGAAATTTGATGTGGAGCATGATTTATGAAGCAATAAATAGCATGTAGTAAAGTATTTGAATGTAAGAAAATAGTAAATGCGGTATTTAAATAATTGAAAGACAGTTACAGAAAAAGAAAACAAAAAGACAAGTTAGTTTCAGGAATAAAGAAATCATAAATGCTTGAAAAAAGAAAGTTAAATTCAAATAAGGGGAAAGAGGTACATGGGATGGAGTATGCTTAGAGTAATTCACAAAATATAAGTTTGTTATGGTAAGAGCCTAAAGGTATCCCCAGTAGAGTCGTCATGCTGTCGCGCCCCCTTTTTTCCCTCCGCGGAGAGAGAGAAGTCCGGGTTCCGGCATCCATGGAGGTAATAACTCGTTTTCTTTTGGGAATTGGGTATTGAAGAGTCTCCATCTAACGGATTATGGTACGTTAGGGAACCTAGAGCGATTAATGTTTAGACTAGTTTGCATTACCAGAGATTTAGGGTAAAGACTTGAAATAACCTTGAAGGGAAGGTGTTAGGCACTCTTCTTGGTCCACAACGATGGGTCCCGGCCAAACTTATACTTATATGAATTAGTCATTTTAGCAAATAAACAGTTTTAACACGTTCTTGCAAGTAAAGGCATGTTTTAACATTCTAAGTACATGTATGGTTCAAGTAGTGAAAAACAGGGAAAAGGTTTGAACATATGTAAAGAGAAGTAAATTCATTTAAAACATATATGAGTTGGTAAAAGAGGGGTCCTAGGTTGATTAGCCTATAGGATCACCCCATATAATGCCCGGTAAACACTCCTCAATGAGGGGCTACATGTGACATTATCGCGTAGCCATCATATCCTTACTACCCAATTCCCTCCCCTTGGTCATAGCTTAAAGCATTCTAGCAACCTTGAAAATGTCCTATGCATTGACTACCCGTCCCTTCCTCATGGACCTAGAGGTATTTTAGGACCTCTACTTTTGGACAGTTCTAGACCATCCTAAGTTATTTAAAGGAGAAAAGTCTAAGCGCCAATCAAAACATTTAGGACTGCACATAAAGAAGGAACAAGTAATGGCTCACATTTTTTTACCTCCACAAGCAGAACAAATAAATGCACGCCTCAGACAATTGTTTCAAAACTTAGAACATGATATCTAGGTGAGCAGCATGAATTAGGACCAAGTGTCAAAGACCTATTAGCTTGCGTATTGATTTTTTTAGACCTGTTAAATCTGCATAGTCTCAAATAACAAAGCATAGTTTTATAGTTGTAGAATTTAAATCGCCCTAGAGGCTTGCCTAAATGCATAACAGTGACATCCTAAAAACATGATATCTATTAGGAATGTAGTAAAACAGCGAGCAATTTTTAAGCGGGCAACTTGAGATCCTATAGACATGTTTTCTAGCGGTATTAATTAAGACAGTGTTTGAAAACTCATTTAAAGAAACAGATAGTTAATCAAACCAATTCAAACATGAATTAACTGATTTGTTTAACTAAACTGATTTTTAAGTTCTATAGGCATAATTTCTATTAGAGCTGATTTTAATCCTTATAGGCATGGTATCTAGTTATTAAAGTTGACTCTTGAACTTATAAGCATGATATCTAAGAAGACGAATGTGAATACATGTTGTAACAAAAACTGAACTTCAATTACTTTACACTTTATAGGCATGATTTCTATTATTAAAGACATTTAGATCCTATAGCCATAGTTTCTATTGTGGAAGTAAAGCAAACGTAGCAAATACATATGAATTAACATAACCCTATAGGTATGGTTTCTACCCGATTTACCCAACATATATATAACTACCCACCCTTTTTCACTAATCACCCCAATGTTGTTTATAATAATTATTATAGACCAATGAATAAAAATGCATAAATAAACAGTGGTTAATCTATAGGGAGCCTGCAGTAGGCCCAAATGACTTCCAATCCTCCAATAGCCTCAATTGCCAAAGTTCTATAAACAATATCATGTCTAGGTGTGTCAGAGTTCCCTAAGGACCTCAAGGATCCCGGGCAGTGCTCACACCTAGACCTTTTTCTCAAACAATAACTGATTTAGGTGCAGTGTGGAAAGGCCAGCTCTGACATACCAGAGTTCAGAGAGACTTCAAAGGGTCTCAAGGCAGTACACATATCAGAGAGGTGGAACCTAGTATTCTAAGAGTAATGTGAGAGTGCATAATGACTTTGAAAGAGTTTGGCAAACAGAGAAAGAATGTCTTAGTAATAGAAAGAATTTCATGAAAATCAGAACATAGTTAGAGTAGGAATAGTTTGAGAAAACATGAAGAACATTTTTACAACAATTGGAAAGCAAGTTAGAGAACACACAGTTTCAGAACAGTCCTCACACAAGGGAAAGATGTAGGGGTAACACCTAGAATGCACCTTAGTGATGGCAATCAAATACACATATTGTAGTTGCAAAGTTAAGTTGAGAACACATAGGTTTAAGACACAAAGAGGATCTCATTAGTGAAATAGAACAAACTGGACTAGACAAACACTTCATGAAACATTCAAGGTTTCAGAAATACTAATCATATACAGAACATGCAGGATTTGGTCATGCTGGGTGAAATCATAAGCACACAATGCAGCTTGGGACATGCTAGTGAACCAATTATTTAAAGGAGGATTGCCATGACAAACAGTATAATAGCTATGAGCTTAAACATGCTCTGTGATATAGTAATCTAGGCATGTTGATTGTATATTAAGTAGAATAGCACATAGAACTGGAAATCACAAATTGATGAACTGCAGCAACAAAGGAAAAACATAGTTTGGAATGTGAATTGAATTAGAACATACCAGTTAAGGAGAGTATACAGAATACAGAGTAGAGATGATGCCAGTAACCAACCTTCACTTACAGCCGGCTGGACTAATAAGAATTGCAAGGAACATGAGAGAGTAGAGAGCTTTTGAGAGTATAATAATGTAGATGAACTAGTGTTTGTTGTTTAGAAATTAAAATAAAAGAGGGTTTATATAGTAATCGAAAGCTTAACATATAAGATAAGAGATCAATTAAGTAGCAAATTAGGAAAGTCACATGTAAATCAACAAGTCTTTCCCTTAATCAAGGGACAATTTAAATCAACGGTAAAAACATGCTAAGTATTTAAGGAAAAGAATGAAGTAAGGTGTAGTATAGAGTACGTAATTAGGGGTAAATGAATAGATTTTTAATTAAGGAAACAAATCAGTAAGAATCAGCAAAATACAAACAAGGCAAAGTGAAATTAATTAAGGCAAGCAATTCAATCAAATCGAGTAGAGAGGTAAGAATCGAAAGTTTAAGGGAAAGTGTTGAAATCAAAATAAGAAATAAGGAATTCAGAATAATCAAGGAGAAAGTTATGAAAGAGTCAGCATGTTTAACATATAAAATAAGGTAGAACTTGAATAGTCAGGATTCCACATAACTTTAACAAAACAAATAGTTAAAACGACAATGATTCAAGGAGAATGTTACAGGTCTTAACATGAATAGTTAGGACAAACACAAGCACACAGAATCAGTGAAAGGTCAAACTAAGAGATTTAGTAGAAGCATGTTAGGGCAAGAAAGTCACGAGAAATCATAATAACCCAAAGTAAGAACTAGTCGATATACTAGTACTCAGAAACCAGACAAAGAACATCAAAAAGAATTAGGGCTTTTAGTACAAACGGGCTAAGGTTGTAGAAGACTTACAAAATCAGTCAAAATATATGAGAAGCAGAATATTAAACACAAAAAGTCATCAAACAATTTGTAAAAAGAAATTCCGGAAAACCTAGTTTAGGAAAAAATGAAAATTGCTTGAAAATCATAAGATTCTTGTAAAGAATCTTAATGTTATTGTAAAACTCACATGAAACAAACCTAAATCATCTTAGATCTGTACAGATCTAAGAGGTTTAGAAAAAGAAATTAGGGTTTCGAAGATAACTATACAAAGGTGAAGAAACCTATTTAGAAAATCATAGATCGTAGTCAATATAGTATGACCTTACTCGGAATCACACTGGAATGACCTGAAACAAGTGAGAGAGGAACCATAGATGCAAGCCAACTAGCCCTGGTCCCTTGAGGGCCCTGGAGATGGCAAGATTAACGTGAGGGAGACCATTGGAGGCCTGAGAGGTGGGGAGAAATGATCGGAGATGGCCATGGACAAGGGTGAGTGAGATTATTATGGTTAGGTTTTGAGAGCGTTTGAGAGCCGAGAGGGGTTTCAGGGCGGCGGGTAGTATGAAATGATAGGGTTTGGGGGGTCTTTTGGGTTTATTTTAGGAATGGTCGTTTGTGGCCGTTGATATTTATGATCAACGGCCGAGATTAAAGGTTTTGGGGGCCGGATCGGGTAGCTGGGGTTTGGGCTGAAATTGAAAATAAAAATAGGCTAGATTTTAAATAGCCACTTTTAATAGTTATATAATTTATAAAAATATTAAATGAGTTCCAAAAATTATTTTCATGTACTAAAATAATTTAAAATAGGTGTTTAACATTTTAAAATATAAAAGGTTATTTCATGCATCAATAATGTAATTATGCATTAGTAGGGCTATTATTTCAAAGATATGCAATTTAGCCTAAAATGTAAATGCAATTATAAAAAATGCACTAAAAATATTTAAATAATATTTTGGCATAAATAAAGAATTTAAATGACTAAATCACCACAAAAATAATTTGAAGGATAATTATTGGAAATTTTATAAATAAAAAGGGAAGAAATAAACCAATTTGGAGCTTTTAAAAATTATAAAAAAAAATTATAAAAATGCTTATGCGTGCTTGTAACTGCATATGTGCTATTTTGAAAGTATATATATATATATATATATATATATATATATATATATATATATATATGAGAAAAAATTGGGTATCAACACTATATTCATGAGAACAGTAGCACGAATCAACGAATACAGTTGCGTAATAGCTAAATAGTAGCCATAGGAAGTAATTATGTATTTGGTATCTATAAGAAGTTAATAGCCACTAAACAATAGTGGGTTCTAAAAATTCCAATTCATAAAATTGCCAAAGGTGAATAATGTATATAAGTTTGTTAAGGCGAAGTCATGATTAATTTAATTTGAAGCCTATACATTTGAGATTTTAGTTATTTTAAGTTACTAGATTTTAAATTTATATTTTATATATAATATTAAGACAAATATAATGTTTAGAAACAAAGCTCCTAGGATCAGCCAAGCTTGTAATCTAAACTTGAGCTTCGCTCCTGAATTTCGTTTAAGGTTCATTTTCTACCTCTCTAATTTTTCAGCATTTGAATTATTGTGACGACCTGGCCAGTCGTCTCATGAATTACCGCTCCGTTTTCCCCATTTCTGCTTTATTATGCTTCGTTATCCATGTTTTATATGATCGAGTTGATTAGTTTGCTTTCATAGTGGATTTGGTAAGAAATGAGACATTTATGTGTTAGAGGGCTCGGATGTGAGTTCCGATGGTTCAGTTAGCTTTGGAAGGTGATTCATGACTTAGGAGAGTGATCGGAATTGGTTTTGGAGGTCCGGTAAAGAATTAGGCTTGAATTGGTCAAGTTAGTTTTTTGGTGAATTATGGTTGATAAGCGAGATTTTGATCCGAAGGTCGGAATGGAATTCCGAGAGTTTCGGTAGCTTCGTTATATCATTTGTGATGTGTATGCAAAGGTTCAGGTCATTCGGACATGGTTTGGTTGGGTTTTTGATTGAAAGCGTATTTTGGAAGTTTTTAGAAAACTTAGGCTTGGATTCGATGTGAATCGATGGATTTGTTGTTGTTTGAGGTGTTTTGATGATTGGAAAAGGTTTGAATGAGGTTTTAGGATGTGTTTGTACTTTTGGTTGAGGTCCCGGTGGCCTCGACTGAGTTTCGGGTGGTCAACCGGACCATTTTCTAAGTTGAAAAGTTGCAGATTTTGGGAGTTCAGGTGTTGCAGAAAATAACTTTTTGCGTTCGCAAGGGGTATGTCACATACGCGTAGAAGGGATTTGGAAGGCAGGAATTTAAGCCTTCACATTCGTGTTTGAAGGGTCACGTTCGCGGAAGGCTAAGAGTTGATGCCTCGCGTTCGCATGAGTATGCTCGCGTTCGCATGAGTATGCTCGTGTTCGCGTATAAGTAAATTGGGTCCCAGAGCAATTGTTCTTCGCGTTCGCGTGTGAGGGAATGCGTTCGCGTAAGTGTAAAGCCTAAAGCATCGCGTTGGCGGAGGGTGAGTCGCATTCACGTAAGGTTAATTTTGGTTAATTTAAAAATGTTCTTCCCATTCGCGAGGCTGAGGTTGCGAACGCGATGAAGAGATAGCAGATCTGGGCAGAAAGTTTATTAAACATTTCATCCGCGATGTTTAGCCATTTTTCCACCATAGTTGATCATCTTGAGAGCTCTTTGAGGGAGATTAAAGAGGTATTCAAGGAGAATTGATTGAAGGTAAGTTTTATGAACCAAAAACGTGATTCTATTGTGAAATTAACCTAGAAATTCATGGAACCTAAGCTAAAAATAGAAGAACTAGGGCTTAGGATTTTGAACTTTTGAATTGGGATTTGAAGGACCATTTGAAGTCGGATTTGAGAACTTTTGATATGTATGAACTCGTGGAAGGATAAGGAACCCGTTGATGTGAAAATTTCTGAGTTTCGAGAAGTGGGCTCGGGGTTGGGGTTTTTGCTAATTTTGAGATTTTTGATATTTTTCGATTATTTTCGATTGGGTTATGTTCCCTTAGCATATTGTGACGTATTCATTCTGATATTCGTTAGATTTGACGCGCGAGGAGGCTGATTTGAGGGGAAAAGGCGTCGTGATCTAGAGATTTAGCCGGTTCAAGGTGAGTAATGATTGTAAATGATGTCTTAAGGGTTTTGTCACGACCCAAACTGAAGGGCCATGAC
The DNA here is from genome assembly GCF_000715075.1 of Nicotiana tabacum. Lineage (NCBI taxonomy): Eukaryota > Viridiplantae > Streptophyta > Magnoliopsida > Solanales > Solanaceae > Nicotiana > Nicotiana tabacum. The sequence continues at coordinate 172,033,225 of NC_134101.1, forward strand.
TAGCACCCGACCACACTTGCCGAGCACCAACGTACATTTCATCTAACCTTCATTATTATCTTTTAAGGCTGACGAGATCAATATAAATGGTAGACCTAGATCATGGACAACCAGCAATAAAATATGACGGCATGAACATACATAGCAGGGGATGACCAGACAATCAAGAAACTATATATAAGGTATGAGCTACCACGCTACTATGAAAGACTATACAACAAAAACTAGCCGACAAGGCATACCAAACTATACATGAGCCGACACCTGTCTATGAGCCTCTAAAAGAACATAAGTGTTGCAACATAGCCGGAACAGGACCCCGACATACCCATAATGTCTATAACAAAAATTGCATACCAAGACCAAGGCAAGTCCGGAGAAGGGATCTCGCCAATCACCGCTGAACTGGACAGTCTACTGTGGTGGGGAGCTGCACCTGCCTGTCTATCAGGACCTGCAGCACGACATGCAGCGTCCACAAATAAAAGGACGTCAGTACGAATAAAGTACTGAGTATGTAAGGCAAGGAACCATAAATACGATCACTAATGTAAGCAAGGATAGAGAATATACAACCTGTAACATCTTAGTACCTCTGAGGGCTACTTACATGAAATGCATGATACATATGTATAAATACATAAACCTTTAAAGCATTCGCCTCTGTGGGCATCATTATCATCATATCGTACCCGGCCATAATAGGCTCGGTAGAATCGTACCCGGCCACGTGGAGCTCGGTAAAACCCAACTGATCAGTGGTTGCACAATAGGTGCCGTACCCGGCCAACTATAGCGTGGCTCGGTAGAGTAAAATAGATACATATATATAATGCATGCTCGACTCATGGAATCACATTCTAAACCTTTCGGAGTGACGTAAGGTCGGTATCCTCTGTACACGTTATTAGGACTAACTCTTCACTATGAACCTTATAAGAATCAGGAAGTACCAATAACATTGATAACATAAGAATAAGAGAAGCAACATTAACATCAATTGTTCCATAAGAGGGAAAACAATGTAAGTACTGCTAGCTTCTAAGAGTAGAGTATCTTTGGAAGCTCGTTCATTACATTATGTACAATCGGAGTCGTGCAAAAGAAGGAAAGGGATAGCCTCACATACCTTGTATATACTGCCCCAATCTCAAGCTATGCAATTGTCAAAACTCCTTAGTCTACAATAAGAGAAACGATACTATCGTTATCATTTAAGCGTCATAACTATTATGTATCGACCACAACCTATTTTACGATGAAACGGACAGCACCTCCCCTATATATATGACCTCACACAATTCAAAACAGTCACCAAACAGCCCAAACAACATCAATAATAAACATATTGAGCCTCCCAAAATAGTTCACACACAGCCTAATCACTCCATACATACGACGACCACCGTAGTCGTGTCAAACAACCTGGAAATGTTACGAATAACTATCAGCCCATAACCCTACATATATATGGTGTTTCTCCACACCCTTCCTCCTCCAAAACTCCACAATATAGTAGTAAAATACGCAGCCCAACAACAACGCAAAACAGTCCACAAAATAATAACATTACTACCAAGCCTTTCGATATATATCTCACAAGTTCTAGCTTCAATGGCTTAGCCGCAACTTGGATAATCTTAAATACATATAGAGTAAGAGGTTCCTTACCTTTATACAGAAATAACAACTCCAATTTGACCTTAAATTTCCATGAAATATCCCTCCAATGCTGCCACAACAACAAAAAAGCGAAACTAGCGATCAATTAGTGTTTTTCGGCACTAGAATCACTTTAGAAGGCTTGAAATCACCTAGGATTGATATTAAGAACATGAGAGAGTATTTACAGAACATAAACCCTTTAAAAAAACCTCCCACACGAGCTGAAACGACACAAAAATGAGCAACAACAAGAAGAACAAGAGACTTACTAGCGCCACGGAATTCCCGACACTTGATTTGTGTTGTTTGCCCTTTTTTTGGGTCTTGAATCTTGAGAGAACCTTGAGAGGATATTCCTAGGGTTCTAAGGTCTGAAAATAGTGAAACGAAATGACTTTAAACGGGTTGGAGGCATCCTATATAGGTCTAAATATCTTAAACCGACTTAGTGGGCCCCATAGAGAGGTGTTTGGCGCAGTCTCGCAAAAACGCGAATATCTCTCTACTCTGAGATCGTATCGATGAACGGTTTAATGCGTTGGAAACTAGACTCATAGATATTTAATTTGGTTGGTAGATAACCCCGTAATTCCTGGTAAATTATGAGAAAATATTAGAAACATTTGACCTAATGTTTAAGTAAAATTATGAACCTAAGTTGCGACAACTTTTGTCGACTTTTGTTTCATAACTCGTTTGACTTCAAGACTTATGATACGGATATTATATGATTAAAATACCTTCATAAATGACCTCTTTAGTGTATTAAGCACCGCTAGATTACCTAAAAATTCGAGTTACAACATCCTTGATTCGTTTAACTTCTAATACTGGTTAATCACCCTTATACACTCTTGTATCACTTAAGACCAATAGGATTGACTTCTTATCATCTCAAAGATAATTCCTTCTTGGATTTATGTTAACTAATATATGGCATGAACTAACACATGTGGATATGGGTTGTAACTGGTTTGAAACCCCGGATTGCACATCGTAGTGCTATACTGAAGTGAGACACGCGCTGGATGATGAGCGTGGGGTCTTTTACTACAGGGGATTGATACTTGGTCCGTCCCGATTGATGATTTTACGGTATATTTGACTGAAATTTATTTGTTATCATCACGATTTGGGCTGATTGCCATATTTGGGCTTCGTGCCAACTATTTGAATCCTTCGGGGATTTTTATCACTATTTCCTCACTGCTTTGACTTATTAGTTGAACTCAGTCCTGTTGATATCTACTGTTTTACAAACTCAACCACTTTTACTCAGATTTGAAACTTATATGATATTTCTAAATGATGTTTTGGGCTGAGAACTACTGTTTACTAATGCCCGAGGGGCTTGTGAGGATTTTCGGACTGAGTGAGGCCAAGGGCCATATGTGAGGATATGCTGAGTGATATGAGGCCGAGGGCCTGAGATACTTTATGTTCCACGAGGTGGCTTGAGTGATGTGAGGCCTAGGTCCTAGATTTGATGTCACGAGATGGCTTGATATAGCGCTTGGGCCGTAAGGGGCCCCTCCGGAGTCTGCACACCCATAGTGAGCACGGGTACCCATTTTGATCTGAGAGTGAGTTCGAGGGGCTGATACTGTACTGAGAGTGAGCCCGAGGGGCTGATACTATTCTGAGTTATTGATACTATGCCTGAGGGGCGGATTTCTACTTGTTATTTACCTGTTAAATTACTTGTTTTACTTGTTTTAAAAGGGATTTCATTCGATTTTTTCACTGATTTACTTCCTTAAGTGATTTTACTGCTTGATATGGAATTGCCTTGTGCATTTACGTGTTTTCATACTTTCCGCCATTATTTATAATTATTACTGACTGAGTCGGAGTACTCACATTACTCCCTGCACCATGTGTGTAGATCCAGGCATAACAGAGTCCGCTCCTGAGTGCTGATCTTCCCAGCCCAGGCAGTGATTCGGAGACTACGAGGTAGTTGTTGGCGTCCGCAGCCCCGTGCCTCCCTTATCTTATCATTTTCATGTTCTTAGAACTATTGTATCGGATTTAGTGTTCAGTAGACTTGTATCCGTATTTCTTAATTGCTCGTGACTTGTGACACCCTGGTTTGGGCTGTGTCAGGATGATTTCCACTGTTGTTATCGTTAAATTCAGTAATTTATGGATATTATATTATATTATATTACTATTTATGATACGTAATTGTTTAAAAGATGTGTTCTGTTTTGGTCTGGCTGGCCTTGTCTTCATGAAATGTGCCATCACGACCGGGTTCGGGAATTAGGTCGTGACAAGTAGGTATTAGAGCCTAGGTTTCTTAGGTCTCACGTGTCACGAGCAGGTTTAGTAGAGTCTCGCGGACCGGTACAGAGACGTCTGTATTTATCCTCGAGAGGTTGTAGAACCTTTAGGAAAAACTTCATATTCTTGAAATTCTTGTCGTGCGAACTTGTTGATCCGGAAACTAAACTCCTTTTATTCTATTCTCTCACAGATGGTGAGGACACGAGCTACCGTACGAAGTGGACGACCACTAGTGCCACCCACTGAGGCCACCAGAGGCTGTGGACGTGGTCGTGGAAGAGGCAGAGCAGCGAGGGCAGCAACTGTAGATTCACCAGCTGCCCTAGCTCCAGATCAGGCTCCAGCTATGGATGCTCCAACAATACCAGTTCAGGCACTAGCCATGCCCATTGTGATTCCTGGTCTTCAGGAGGCCTTGGCACAGATCTTATCAGTTTGCATTGGCCTGGCTCAGGCAGTTTTAGCCACTACAGCAGCAGCTACTTCACAGGCCGGGGGAGGTAATCAGATCGCCGCTTCTCGCACACCTGAGCAGGTAGTGCAGGGACTTCAGACGCCGGAGGCACCTCCAGCCCATCCGGTAGCACCAGCTCAGGAGTTTGTGGTGCCAGTTATGTCGGATGATGAGCAACGTTGTCTTGAGAGAATTGGTAGACTCCAGCCTCCGTCATTCAGTGGTGCTGAGGGCGAGGATGCTCAGGGTTTTCTGGATAAGTGTTAGCGGATGCTTCGTACAGCAGGGATTCTTAAGTTTAGTGGTGTGACATTTACTACTTTTCAGTTTACTAGGGCTGCCTTCACTTGGTGGGAGGCGTATGAGAGGCGTAGGCCGGTTAGTTCAGCGCCCCTTACTTGGCATAAGTTCTTCGTTCTCTTCTTGAAGAAGTATGTGTTGCAGTCTCACAGAGAGGAGCTGCATAGATAGTTTGAGTGGTTGAGGTAGGGGGATATGACTGTGTCACAATATGAGTTGAGGTTTTCTGAGTTGGCTCGTCATGCCGTTTGGATGGTTCCGACTAATCATGAGAGGATCAGGAGATTTGTTGATGGCCTTAACTACCATCTCCATATTTTGATAACTAGATAGAGTGTTGGGTGCTACGTTCCATGAGGTAGTGTATATCGCTCGCGAGATTGAGACGGTTCACCGTCAGGATCGAGAGGAGAGGGAGGCCAAGAGGCCTAGAGGATCTGGTAGATACAGTGGTGCTCCTTCGAGGGGCTAGTTCCATAATGGTAGAGGTCGTTCTTTCAGGCCTGCTCAGTCAACCTGCCCAGGTTATCATGGGGAATCTTCGGGTCATGGTTATCACGGTACTCAGCGGGTCCAGTCATCACTTAGTGCCCTCTTAGCTCAAAGTTCATCTCGTTCCCCATCGGCTCAAGATTCTTTTATGCCGAGTGCATCAGCTAGTTACTCCGGTGTGAGGGGTTCCCTTCAGTCCCCTTCTCCAGCACCTGGGAGTTGTTTTGAGTGTAGAGAGTTTGGGCATGTGTGGAAGCAGTGTCCTCGTCGTGTTGCTAGTTCATCCCAGCAGAGGGGTTAGCCCTCCACTTCTGCTCCAGTTACTTCACCACCCGCCCAGCCAGCTAGGGGTGGAGGTCAGGCAGCCAAGGGTCGTCCTAGAGGGGGAGGTCGATTAGAGGGTGGTCAGGCCCGTTTTTATGCACTTCCAGGCAGGCCAGATGCTATTGCTTCAGATGCTGTCATTACAGGTATTGTTTCAGTATGCCACAGAGATCTCTCTGTATTATTTGATCCTGGTTCCACCTTTTCTTATTTGTCATCATACTTTGCTTGTTATTTGGATACGCCCTGTGAGTTTCTTGCTTTACTTGTTCATGTATCTACCCTGGTAGGCGCTACTATTATTGTAGACCGTGTGTTCCGGTCATGTATGGTGACTATTGGGGGTCTGGAGACCCGAGTGGATCTATTGCTATTGAGCATGGTGGATTTTGATGTCATTTTGGGCATGGATTGGTTATCTCTGTGTCGTGCTATTCTGGACTGTCATGCCAAGAGAGTCACTTTGGCTATGCCGGGTGTACCGCGGATTGAGTGGCGTGGTGTGATTGATTATGTTCCTAGTAGAGTGATATCCTTCTTGAAGGTCCAGCGTATGGTTGGGAAGGGTTTCCTTTCATATCTAGCGTTTGTAAGGGATGTTGGAGCTAAGACTCCTAGTATTGATTCTGTCCCAGTTGTGAGAGATTTTCCCGATGTGTTTCCTGCAGACCTGTCGGGCATGCCATCAGATAGGGATATTGATTTTGGTATTGACCTGGTGTCGGGCACTCAGCCCAATTTTATTCCGTCGTATCGTATAGCACCAGTAGAGTTGAAAGAATTGAAAGAACAACTTTAGTAACTCCTAGATAAGGGGTTCATTCAGCCTAGTGTGTCACCTTGGGGTGCACCGGTCTTGCTTGTGAAGAAGAAGGATGGCACGATGAGAATGTGCATTGATTATAGGCAATTTAACAAAGTAATAATTAAGAACAAGTATCCTTTGCCTCACATTGATTATTTATTTGACCAGCTTCAGGGAGCGAGGGTGTTCTCCAAGATTGATCTTCGTTCGGATTATCACCAGTTGAAGATCAAGGATTCAGATATTCTTAAGACTGCTTTCAGGACCCGATATGGTCATTATGAGTTCCTTGTGATGTCTTTCGGGCTAACCAATGCCCCAGAAGCGTTCATGCATTTAATGAACAGCGTGTTTCGACCTTATCTTGATTCGTTCGTTATAGTATTCATTGATGATATTCTGGTGTACTCTTGTAGCCAGGAGGAGCACACACAACATTTGAGAGTTGTGTTGTAGAGATTGAGGGAGGAGAATCTTTATGCAAAATTCTCCAAGTGTGAGCTTTGGATTAGTTCAGTGGCTTTCTTGGGGCACGTGGTGTCCAGCGAGGGTATTCAGGTTGATCCAAAGAAGATAGAGGCGGTTCAGAGTTGGCCCAGACAGTCCTCAGCCAAAGAGATTCATAGCTTTCTTGGTTTGGCAGGCTATTATCGCCGGTTTGTTCAGGGATTCTCATCTATCGCATCGCCCTTGACCAAGTTAACTCAGAAGGGTGTTTCATTTGTATGGTTGGATGAGTGTGAAGAGAGCTTTCAGAAGCTCAAGACAGCTTTGACCACAGCTCCAGTATTGTTTTTGCCATCATCTTCAGGTTCATATACCGTATATTGTGATGCTTCGAGAGTTGGGATTGGTTGTGTATTGATGCAGAAGGGTAGAGTTATTATTTATGCTTCTCGTCAATTGAAGCCCCATAAGAAGAACTACCTTGTTCATGATTTGGAGTTGGCTGCCATAGTTCATGCATTAAACATTTGGAGGCATTATTTGTATGGTGTATCTTGTGAGGTGTTCACCGATCATTGCAGTCTTCAGCATTTGTTCAAGCAAAAGGATCTTAATTTGCGATAGCGGAGATGGCAAGAGTTGCTTAAGGATTATGATATTACTATTCTGTATCATCCGGGAAAGGCTAATGTAGTGGCCGATGCTTTGAGCCGAAAGGCAGTGAGTATGGGGAGTTTGGCGTACATTCCAGTTGGGGAGAGACCCCTTGCAGTTGATGTTCAGGCCTTGGCCAATCGGTTTGTGAGACTAGATATTTCGCAGTCCAGTCGGGTGTTGGCGTGTGTGGTTTCTCGGTTTTCTCTATATGATCGCATCAGAGAGCGCTAGTATGATGATCTGTATTTGCTTGTCCCTAAGGACAGAGTTCAACATGATGATGCCAGAGATGTGACCATTGCTGATGATGGTGTGTTGAAGATCCAGGGCCAGAATTGTGTGCCTAATGTGGATGGGCTTAGAGAGTTGATTATGGAGGAGGCCCATAGCTCGCGGTATTCTATCCATCCGGGTGCCACAAAGATGTATCAGGATTTAAGGCAGCACTATTGGTGGAGAAGGATGAAGAAAGATATTGTAGGATTTATAGCTTGGTGTCTCAACTGTCAGCAGGTAAAATATGAGCATCAGAGGTCGGGTGGCTTGCTTCAGCAGATGGTTATCCCCAAGTGGAAGTGGGAGATGATTACTATGGACTTTGTTGTTGAACTTCCATGGACTTTGAAGAATTTCGATGCTATTTGGGTGATTGTGGATATGCTGACCAAGTCCGCGCACTTCATTCCTGTGTGTACTACTTATTCTTCAGAGCGGTTAGCAGAGATATATATCCAAGAGATTGTTCGGTTGCATGGTGTTCCGGTTTCCATCATCTCAGATAGATGTACTCAGTTTACTTCCCAGTTTTGGAAGTCTGTTCAGCGAGAGTTGGGTACTCAGGTGGAGTTGAGCACAGCTTTTCATCCTCAGATGGACGGGCAGTCCGAGCGTGCTATTCAGATATTGGAGGACATGTTGTGTGCTTGTGTTATTGATTTCAGAAGATCATGGGATCAGTTTCTACTGCTTGCAGAGTTTTCCTACAACAATAGCTACGAGTCGAGTATTCAGATGGCTCCGTATGAGTCTTTGTATGGGAGGCGGTTTAGATCTCCAGTTGGTTGGTTCGAGCTTGACAAGGCTAGGCTATTGGGGATAGATTTGGTTCAGGATGCCTTAGAGAAGGTGAAGGTGATTCAGGAGAGGCTTCGTATAGCGCAGTCGCGTCAGAAGAGCTATACGGACCGGGGGGTCTGAGATGTGTCCTATATGGTTGGTGAGAAGGTGTTGCTGAAGGTTTTGCCCATGAAGGGTGTTATGAGATTTGGAAAGAAAGGGAAGTTGAGACCGTGGTTCATTAGGCCTTTTGAGGTGCTTCAGAGGATTGGGGAGGTTTCTTATGAGCTTTCCTTGCCACCCATCATGTCTAGCGTGCATCCGGTATTTCATGTTTCTATGCTCCAGAAGTATATTGGAGATCCATCTCATGTTTTGGACTTCAGCACGGTTCAATTGGATGATGATTTGACCTTTGATGTGGAGCCAATAGTTATTTTGGGTCGTCAGGTTCGGAAGTTGAGGCCAAAAGATATAGCTTCAGTGAAAGTGTAGTGGAAAGGTCGGCCCATGGAGGAGGCTACCTGGGAGACTGAGCGGGAGATGCAGAGCAGATATCCTCACCTGTTTGAGGTTTTAGGTATGTTTCTTGACTCGTTCGAGGACGAACATTTGTTTAAGTTGGGGAGGATGTGACGACCCGGCCAGTCGTCTCATGAACTACCACTCCGTTTTCCGCATTTCTGCTTTATTATGCTTCGTTATCTGTGTTTTATATGATTGAGTTGATTAGTTTGCGTTTGGAGTGGATTTGGTAAGAAATGAGACACTTAGTCTCTTTTAAGAAGGTTTAAGTTGGAGAAGTCAACTGGATGTTGACATATGTGTTAGAGGGCTCGGATGTGAGTTCCAATGGTTCGGTTAGCTTCGGGAGGTGATTTATGACTTAAGAGTGTGATCAAAATTGGTTTTGGAGGTCCAGTGAAGAATTAGGCTTGAATTGGCAAAGTTAGTATTTTGGCAATTTCCGGTTGATAGGCGAGATTTTGATCCGAGGGTCGGAATGGAATTCCGAGAGTTACAGTAGCTTTTTTATATCATTTGTGATGTGTGTGAAAAATTTCAGGTCATTCGGACGTGGTTTGGTTGGGTTTTTGATCGAAAGCATATTTCGGATGTTTTTAGAAAACTTAGGCTTGAATTCGATGTGAATTGATGAATTTGGTGTTGTTTGAGGTGTTTTGATGAATGTAACAAGTTTGAATGAGGTTTTAGGATGTGTTGGTACTTTTGGATGAGGTACCGGGGGCCTCGGGTGAGTGTCAGGTGGTCAACCGGACCATTATCTAAGTTGAAACGTTGCAGATCTTGGGAGTTCAGGTGTTGCTGAAAATAACCCTTCGCGTTCGCGAGGGGTATGTCGCGTATGCATAGAAGGGGTTTGGGAGGCAGGAATTTAATCCTTCGCGTTCGCATTTGAAGGCTCGCATTCGCGTTTGAAGGCTAAGAGTTGATGCTTTGCGTTCGCATGAGTATGCTCGCGTTCGCGTATAAGGAAATGGGGTCCCAAAGCAATTGTTCTTCGCGTTCGCGTATGAGGGAACGCGTTCGTGTAAGTGTAAAGCCTGAAGCATTGTGTTCGTGGAGGGTGAGTCGTGTTCGCGTAAGGTTAATTTTGGCTAATTTTAAAATGTGCTTCGCGTTCGCAAGGATGAGATCGCGAACGCGATGAAGATATAGCAGAAATGGGCAGAAAGTTTATTAAACATTTCATCCGTGATTTTTAGCCATTTTTCCACCATAGTTGATCATCTTGAGAGCTCTTTGAGGGAGATTAAAGAGTGATTCAAAGAGAATTGATTGGAGGTAAGTTTTATGAACCAAAAACATGATTCTATTATGAAATTAACCTAGAAATTCATGGAACCTAAGCTAAAAATGGAAGAACTAGGGCTTGAGATTTTGAACTTTTGAATTGTGATTTGAAGGACCATTTGAGGTCGGATTTGAGAAATTTTGATATGTATGAACTCGTAAAAGGATAAGGAACCCGTTGATCTGAAAATTTCTGAGTTTCAAGAAGTGGGCCCGGAGCTCGAGTGTTTGCTAATTTTTAGATTTTTGATATTTTTCGATTGTTTTCGATTGGGTTATGTTCCCTTAGCATATTGTGACGTATTCGTTCTGGTTTTGGTCTGATTCGATGTGCGAGGAGGCCGATTTGAGGGGCAAAGGCATCGCGAGCTAGAGATTTCACCGGTTCGAGGTGAGTAATGATTGTAAATGATGTCCTGAGGGTTTGAAACCCCGGATTGCACATCATAGTTCTATATTGAGGTGAGACACGCGTTGGATGATGAGCGTGGGGTCTTTTACTACTAGGGATTGTGACTTGGTCCGCCCCGATTGATGATTTTACTGCATATTTGACTGAAATTTATTTGTTATCACCACGATTTGGGATGATTGCCATATTTGGGCTTCGTGCCAACTTTTTGAACCCTTTGGGGATTTGTATCACTATTTCCTCACTGCTTTGACTTATTAGTTGAACTCAGTCCTGTTGATATCTACTGTTTTACAAACTCAACCAATTTTACTCAGATTTGAAACTTATATGATATTTTTAATGATGTTTTGGGTTGAGAACTACTGTTTTACTAATGCCCGAGGGGCTTGTGAGGATTTTCGAACTGAGTGAGGCCGAGGGCCATATGTGAGGATATGCTGAGTGATATGAGGTCGAGGGCCTGAGATACTACTTATACGCCATAAGGTGGCTTGATTGATATGAGGCCGAGGGCCTAGATTTGATGCCACGAGATGACTTGATATAGCGCTTGGGTCGTAAGGGGCCCCTCCGGAGTCTGCACCCCCACAGTGAGCGCAGGTACCCATTATGATCTGAGAGTGAGCCCGAGGGGCTGATACTGCACCGAGAGTGAGCCCGAGGGGCTGGTACTATTCTTAGTGATTGATACTCTGCCCGAGGGGCAAATTTCTACTTGTTATTTACCTGTTAAATTACATATTTTACTTGTTCTTAAAAGGATTTCATTTGATTTCTTCACTGATTTACTGCCTTAAGTAATTTTACTGCTTGATATGGAAATGCCTTGTGCCTTACGTGTTTTCATACTTTCAGCCATTATTTATAATTATTACTCACTGAGTCAGAGTACTCACATTACTCCCTGCACCATGTGTGCAGATCTAGGCATTGCAATGTCCGCTCCTGAGGGTTGATCCTCCCAGTCCAGGCAGTGATTCGGAGACTACGAGGCAGTTGTTGGCGTCCGCAGCCCCGTGACTCCCTTATCTTATCATTTTCATGTTCTTAGAACTATTGTATCGGATTTAGTATTCAGTAGACTTGTATCCCGATTTCTTAGTTGCTCGTGACTTGTGACACCTCGGTTTGGGCTATGTCGGGATAGTTTCCACTGTTGTTATCATTAAATTCTGCAATTTATGGATATTATATTATGTTTTATTACTGTTTATGATATGTAACTGTTTAAAAGAGGTGTTCCATTTTGGTCTGGCTGGCCTTGTCTTCATGAGAGGTGTCATCACAACCGGGTTCAGGAATTGGGTCGTGACAAGTACGTTCTAGAATAGTTCATAGTATACATCTTCAATCATGGGTCATTTGATTTATAATCTGGAATAAAGTCAATAAGTGCAGTAAAAATATTATAAAGCCAGATAATATATTTATTATCAATTGTTTTGGGAATATGCTAGATGAATCAGGTCTCTATATCACTCTCATTTGGAAGAATTTCCATAAAAACATTACAAAATATCAGCTACTTAAGACTAAATTGGATGTTCATAATTTCTTATATTTTATGAAGATATCGAGAAGCTGGTTATAGGTATTGGTCCACTCAATCTTAGCTTGTTGTTCAAAAAAATGTAGAGTTAGGGCGAGCTCAATGAGTTTAAGTGAATTAATGGCTTTCGATTGGAGTTATGTGTATATATATTTAATAATTAATATTAATATCAAAATTAATATTTGTTCTGCTAACGTACTACATGAAGGTAGTATGTTAGTATTGTACCTATTTTTAATTTACCAAAATACCCCTAACAACGCAATGCTCAACTTATTAATGAATGGCGGTTTTGGTCTTTATACCAAAAATACTAAAGATAGGAAAGTATTGTGTAATGTCCCAATCATTATTTTGAGCATTTGCATTCCGTTCAGCCATTTGAAGTCTTGAGTAGCATCATATGATGTATTATGACTTGTGCAAATTGTCGATTTTGGTTTTCAGGTGCCTCAGAATGGATTTGGAGGAATGAATCATATATTAGAAGCTTTAAGTTGGAAGAGTTGACTAAATTTGACTTTTATGTATTTTGCCTCGAATCGGAGTTTTGATGGTTCTGACAGGTCCAGATGGTAATTTTAGATATGGACATATGCTCGAAATTTCATTTGGAAGTTTCTAGAAGGTTTCGGCTTTAATTGGCGAAAGTTAGAAATTTGAAGGTTAGGAATGTTCACAAATTTGATGGGGAGTTGACTTTGATATTACCGGGTTCAGATTGTGATACCGGAAGTTGGAATAGATTTATTATGTTATTTGAAACTTTTGTGCAAAATTTGAGATTATTCCGAGTTGATTTGTGTCATGACCCAAAATCCACCAGTCGTAATGGCACCTAACCCAACCCGCTAGGTAAGCCAATTAACATTATCCAGTTTGATTTAACTTAATAAAACAATTAAATAAGAGAATTATCTAAATCTTATACGTTTCCCAAGGACTGGTAGTACAAATCATGAGCTTTTACGAATGGAGTTTACAAAGCAACAATGGAAATATTACATAGTCTGTTTGAAAAGTATATAAACAGAATTTTATAGTCTAAGGCTACCGTGAACAAGAGGTAGCTACAGCAGGAACGTGGGTACGCCTTCAAATCCAGCAACCATCCAACGTAGCAACATCGGCATTCGAGATCTGCACGCACTGTGTAGGAAATGCAGTATGAGTACAACCGACCTCATGTACTCAAAAAAGTAACAAACCTAACCTCAGGTTGAAAGTAGTGACGAGCTAACACAGGATCGGGTCCAAAGCCAATATTTCCACAACAGGTAATAACAACATAAATTCAAGTATAAAAGAGATATCTCAACAGTAAAATACTCAGCTTGTTCACAGTTCCAGAAATTGGTCATGCTTTTCAAATATCTCATTAAAAGAAAATCCCAGATCTCTTACCAAAAATGCCAAAAGTACGAGTAAGTTTGAAAACTGTAATTTTCCAAATATATTTTCCACAATAAATAAAATGTTTCATTTTCTTTCCAAATAACAAGTATAAAGTGCCTCTCCGTACCCACATATCAATATATATAATAAGTCATGAATGATGTGATACTATATAGCATGAGGAAGAATGCATCTCTATGCCATTATGTCATATATGCATGTGAATGCCATGTATCGCAGAGATGGAACATGTACTTACACTCTCAGAGTACTCAATCTCATTACCTTGTATCATCTCTTACTAAGTTCAATATGCAACACAGTAAATCACTCAGCGCTGTATAATAAATGTTGTGGCGTGTAGCCCAATCCATATATATAGTCGACTGCGCTCACTGGGGTTGTACAGACTCCAGAGGGGCTCCTACAGCCCAAACGCTATATCGATGCGGCGTGCAGCCCGATCCATATATCGCAGCGGTGTGCATCCCAATCAATATATCGCTGTGGTGTGTAAACCGATCCATATATATATTTATATCCTTACAATCATGCCCTCAACCTCTGTAAAGCCCCGGAAAATTTTGCTAAGTAATTTAAGATTTCGTAGTGCCAAGGTAGGCTAATTATTTTATTTTGTGTGAAAACGAGGATTAATGATATAATTGATATCCATTGGATATGGTAATAAGTGTATAAGTCATATTATAAGTGATTTGGGGTCTAAAGAGAGGCCTAAGTCTAAGTCAAGTTGGAAATTACATGATAGAATAAAAAATTCCAAATGAGTACGCACAAGAACTCACTTTGGACGAGAATATATACATGTATATAAGGAGTTGTGGGATTCAAAACCTATCAAATTAAAGCTCTTTGAGTCTAGTTTCCAACACATCAAACCGTTCGTCATTTGGATGTGTATACAGAAAGTTATGCCCATTTTTGTGTCCCTTTTGTCGCCAGCATCCTGGGTAGCGCCGAGCGCTAGCCGTGGCATCGGGAATTTTTGAGATACTGGAATCAGCGCCACAGGCAGTGTACAACACCACCTGTGATGCCCGAAACATTATATACTCATTCGGGGTTCATGTTTACCCTTTCATCTTGGCCGAACTTTGGAGTCTTCCTTCACCATCTCAAGACCTTCAACTCCCCCAATCTTCAAGGTATGCAACCTCCATTAACTTGGTGTGAAATTCCATCATTCCTATACTAGTATTGATTAAATCTACTCATAAAACACATAGATCTACAAGAAATTCCTTCAAGAACTCAAAGGAGGGTTTGCAAGATTTCTTCCAAAAGGTAAATTCTACACCCTTAGAATTACATATATGGATATATTATGGGAATATGAGTATGAATTAAGTATTGTAACTCTTGGTGTGGTGATTGGAATCCTTAAGTTTCCAATATAAATACATAATTATTGTAGAGATTGAAAGGTAATTATTTATAAGATTTATTGGTTGGGTGTGAATGGATGGTCATACATATGTTGTTGAAAGTTATAAATTGGTTAGGAATGATGGTGGAATAAATTGTTGGTTAATGGTGATAGTTGGATGAACTAATACTATAATTATGAGTTATAAAGATATATACCTACAAGGTGTTTGATAATATGCCTAAATGGCTTAAGTTATGGAATTTGTTACTAATATTGGTCCCATTTAATGTTGTATTGTAGATTGAAGTTGCTTAAGTGTATTGGATCATTGTAGTATCATCAAAGGGGGAATTTGAGGTATGTATGGCTAAAATCCCCTCTTTTTAGAAATTGACCCCCCTTGGTGTCCATGCAAATGTTGTAAGTTCCAAAAATTGATCGATGTGGTAGTTGATACCTAAAATGAATTTGTGTTGCAAGAATATATGTGCAAGGTGTGTTTCAATGTTTTCATTATGCTATTTTGTAAATTGAGAATGTGTGAAGAATGTGGAATATGGGTTAAAATGCCTAGACTTCAAGTTGAGTTTAAATTGACATTGTTATGCCGAAATGTGTGAAATCCTCTTTATTCTTACGACTTATAATTGCGTTCGTATGTGCCTATTATTTTGAATTGAAAGGTTTAATGTTGAAGGTGGAAATGATGTAAAATGTCGGGAAAGAGATCTTGGGTTATGAAATGTGGCCTAGTGCCAAGCATGATGTAATAATTGTGCCCCCAAGTGCCGATGAACTGATATATATGAAATAAACATGAAATGAGATGATTGATGGAAATGGAAAAATGTCTTGGTAAGACGGCCTAGCCGATCAAGCTGTGATCTGGCGCCATGCCGCACACATGGTGGTATTGTGCTGATATTGAAACTAAAAGGTGAGAATGAAATTGTGAATGAGATACATTTCTCAAATGAGACAACCTAGCCGATCGGGTCGTGATCGGACTCCGCGAAATGAAAGCGGTGGTATTATGGATAATAATGTAACATTATTAAATGTTCCAACCTAAAGCTATAGAAATTATTTGAAAGCTCTGTGATTCCTTTAATTGATGATATGTTGTTGTTTAAGGCTTTTGTTGATCTTTATGATTACTATATTCTTGGGTTATTGTTCTTTCCAATGAGATGGTGTTTAGTTATACATACTAGTACTATTCCACAGTACTAACATCCCTTTTGCCGGGGGTGTTATATCTTTGAAATGGATATAAGTAGTTCCGTAGCAGACATTGTTGATCGAAGATAGCAGTGCATCCTCTCTTCAGCAGATTTGGTGATCCCCATTTCATTTTGGGGTTCTGTATCATTCGTTTATCATATACGTCGTATTTTGAGGTATACCCGGAGCCTTGTTTTCACCATTTCCATATTAATATTCATTTTTACTTAGAGGCTCCATGGACAGATTGTGGGTGGTGTTTGATGTTGGGATTTAAGTAGAAATTTTTGTATTTGGAAATTAAGTGTTCTTAAAGAAACAATAGACTTGTAAAATTTTGGATATTATGGTTGAAACTGCTAATTGAACCAAAATGAAAGTTGTTAATTAAATATTTTCAGAGTTTGAATAATGGAGTATATCTCCTCTTTATTCAAGGATGACTTTGTGTAGAATGAAATCTAACAGGCTTGCTCAGTTGGGTTTACTCGGTTGAGCGTCGGTCGCGCTCCTAGGTTTTGGGGTGTGACAGCCTCACTCAATCAGCACTCTCTCCAGTCTTGCTCACAGGCACAAAATGTCATGAAACTAGCCTGACAACAATGATATGATGCATCAACAACAATAGCTGAGACTGAGATACAATATGAATGCATGAATATGACTAAGTACAAAATATCAATGGAAATCAGTGAGATGACAACAAGAAATAACCACTATGGGTACAAACAATATCTGCATAAAGTCTAAATATGATATTTAGCATGATTGACAGCTCCATTACTTTATCACATAATAAAAACACAAATATCAACAAAATAGGGCCACTATGCAGGGCCATAGGAACAACAGAGTCCCATTTCACAGGGTATATGCCCATCACCTAGTATGTGCGTCACCTCAATACCAATCACATAACAAGTAGTTCGGGATTTCATACCCTCAGCACTAAGCTTAGAAGAGTTACTTATCTTAAACAAGCCAATTCCGACACCGAGCAAGCCAAGCGATGCTCCAAGAATTCCATCACACGCGTACTGACCTCCGAATGGCTTGAAACTAATCCAAAAAAACTCAAATACATCAAACAATGGTAAAGGAACCAATCCCAATCGGAAAAGGGTGAATCTTTAATAAAAAAGCCTTAAATCAGCCAAAAAGCCCAACCTAGAACCGCACCTCAAAACCCGACAAAACTTACAAAATTTGTCAATCCATTCAATTACGAGTTCAACCATACTAGTTATAATCAAATCTGACTCCGAATCAGTGTTCAAAACTCGAAAATTCATATTGTGAAACTTTAGACCAAAACCCCCAATTTCTTCTTTAAAATTCATCAACCAAAAGCTAAATCCGAAGATAGATTCATGAAATATAACCAAAACCGAGTAGAGAACACTTATCCCAATTCATATGCTGAAAAGCACCTCGAAACATTGCCTAATTCCGAGCTCCTCAACTCAAAATATGTTAAATGCATAAAACTCTTGTTTTAACACTATTCTGCCTTGTTTATTATGCCAAAATATCATGAAACTCATTTTTGATACCTCCAATGGATTCCTT
The DNA here is from genome assembly GCF_000715075.1 of Nicotiana tabacum. Taxonomy (NCBI): domain Eukaryota; kingdom Viridiplantae; phylum Streptophyta; class Magnoliopsida; order Solanales; family Solanaceae; genus Nicotiana; species Nicotiana tabacum. The sequence goes on from NC_134101.1 coordinate 172,051,074, forward strand.
ATAAAATTCTAGTCAAGAAAGACTATTGAATCACTCTATTTGATCTTAGATTGAAGGAGATATGTTGGTTTCAATATTTGAAAATAGTACAGATTTTTAAATACCCAGTAGTGGCAATTTCGTAATTAATCTGAAAAATATCGCAACCCAATTCTTAGTAAAATGACCATAAAATCCTCATATGATGTCCAAATTTGACAATTCTTTTTGCTATGGATCCGAATTACGATACTGATCTAATGCTTCAATAAAAACAGAAATCGGAGCTCATTTGTTCAATGTGGTACCATTTATGCTTGATGAAACAACGTCAAAACATAAGAAAAACGAGCGCAACACAAACCAAACATATCCGAAACTCTCCTGAGCCCCTCGGGACCCCGTCTAAACATACCAAAAAGTTTCAGATCATAATACGGACTTGAGGCCTCAAAACACACATAACAATATCGAAAAGACGAAATGCACCTCAAATCAAACTTAATGAACTTTCGACTTCCAAAAACCCACGCCGAAATATATCAAATCAACTTGGAATGAATCCAAATTTTGTACACAAGTCCTAATACATCATACGGAGCTACTCGTACCCCCAACCTACCGAGAGAAGTGCAAATGCTCAAAACGACCGGTCGGGTCGTTACAATTTGATATGGTTCGGCATGAGTTTTGAAGTTGAAAGTTCAAAAGTTTATAAAGTTTGATTTGAGGTGTGATTCATGGTTTTGATGATGCTGCATGAGATTCGATGCCTCAATAGGATCTTGTTATATTTTGGGACTTGTTGATACGATTTAACGGGGTCCCGAGGGGTCGGGTGTATTTTTGATTATTGGTTAAAAGACTATTTAAATAAAGAAATTGGGAATTTGACCATAGTCAATATTGGGTCAACATGCCCTCTTTTCAGTGTTTTGAGTACGCGAGCAAGTCCATAGCGTGTTTTATGATTTAAATGCATATATGGTTTGTGTCCGGGAGGTTCCGGATAAGTTTCGGGTTGGTTTCGAATCATTTCTATGAAGTTTGGGTTTGCCGGTGCTGGTACTTTGCAATTGCGAACTTTTGTTGCAATTGCGAACTACTGCATTTGCAAACATCTGGTCCAATTGTGCCTCCACAATTGCGAACCTATGGTCACAATTGCAAACAGCCTGCAATTTCAAACTTTTGGTCGCAAATACAACATCTGCAACTGGGTCAAGAGTTGGAATTTCTGGATATTAGATCATTCTTTCATATTTTGAAACCTAGACTCAGATTTGGGCGATTTTGGAGAGAATTTTCACCACATAGATTGGGGTACGTATTTTCTACTCGGTTTTTATTATATTCCATGATTCCGTCTTCGATTTTGGCATTTGATTGATGATTTCAAAAGAGAATTTGGGGGTTGATCTAAATTTTCCTAAAGTGTATAATAGAGATTTGAACAATTATTCGGAGTCAGATTTGAATGAAATTAGTATTGTCCGACTAGTTTTCGAATGAGTTATCGGAATTTGTGAGTTTTGTCAAATTCCAAGGTACGGACCCATATTTGACTTTTTGGTTGACTTTAAATAAATGTATAAAGATTTGACCTTTATCTTTTGGGTTTGCTTACTATGGTATTATTTGATGATTTTGAGTTGCTTTTGGCTAGTTTCGTGCAGTTCCAAGGATGATTTGAGCGGGATATCGCTAGTGTATCGATTTGGCTTGTTTAAGGTACGTGTCTTGCCTAACTATGTTGGGAAAATATTACCTACTAATTTATATTGTTTTCTACATGCAGGGGGTGATGCATATCTGGGGTGACGAGCGTATATGCATGTGCCAGGGTTAATCATGCACATGGTTAAATTATACGATTAATTGTGTCTTGTAGAATTATGTGACCTTCTTGTTTCATGTCTTCCTTGACTTCTAGATTACTATGAATATGAAATTAAATTCTAGAAACCATGATTTAGCTTATTATAATTTGATTAAAATTTGACGGATTTTTGTGAAATTATTGATGTGCTAAATCTGGTTGTTATTCTACTTAATGACAAATACATTGTTATGATCGTTATTCTTGAGATATTGGATTCTTATATGAGTTGAAGATCATTTTTGAGACTTGTTGAAATAGTTGCATAATGAGGTTCTTGAGGTTTATTGAATTGTTATTGGCTTGAAAGTTGTGATTGATGTTCATTTTAAATTTTCGCTTAACCAATCTCCTTGATGTTATTCATGCTTCCTACCTTGCTTGTTATTGATATACATGTGCTTGTTGAGGAAGAGTGTAAAGAACTAAGGGTGATGCCATGCCATTGCATATCATTATCCTGTGAGGAAGAGTGTAATGCACGAAGGGTGATGCCATGCCATTTCATTTACATTATCATCTGAGGAAAAGTGTAAATAACTAAGGGTGATGTCGCGCTATTTCATTTACATTATTATGTGATGATGAGAGTAAAATCACGAAGGGTGATGCCGTGCCATTTCATTTATATTATCATATTTTCATTTACATTTGTGACGACCCAAGGGGTCATCACCGTAATTCTTCCTTGTTCCGTGCTCCTGAGGCCTTGAAAACCTCACTTTTAGTTGCCTCGATTGGCGTGCGCAGTTCGGGCGCGTAGCCGGAAAGTTTTTATGTTAGAATATGTGAATTATGTGAAACATTTGATGAATTTTGGTATTAATATGCATAATATTGACTTCGGTCAACATTTTGGGTAAACGGACCCGGACCCGTGATTCGACGGTCCCGGAGGGTTCGTAGAAAAATATGGGACTTGGGCGTGCGCCCGGAATCAAATTCTGAGGTCCCAAGCCCGAGAAATGAATTTTTGAAAGAAATTGTTTTCTGAAATTTGATATGAATATTTGAAATGAAAAGGAGTTAGAAAATATAGGTATCGGGCTCGTATTTTGGTTCCGACGCCCGGTGCAAGTCTCAAATATGTGTTAAGCACTATCTGTAAAGTTTGGCTAAAAACGGACGTCATATGACGTGTTTCGGACTAAAAATGGAGAATTTGAGTTATGAAAGTTGAAGAAAAGAAAATCATGTGTTTGAGGCTTGATACTATGTATATAATGTTATTTTGGCAATTTGATCGCACGAGTAAGTCCGTAAGATGTTTTTAAGGTTGTGTGCATGTTTGGTTTGGAGCCCCGAGGGCTCGGGTGAGTTTTGAATGGTGCCCGGGAGGTCTTGGACTTAAGAAAATGCAGGTTCAGGTGTTGCAGACACCAGCGCGGCTGCGGTCATTTCCGCGCGGTCCGCGCTGGAGCCGCGCGGCCGCAATGCATTTTTGTGCGGTCCGCGTGGCTGAGTCTGAGGGCTAGGGTTTCAGGTTAGCCAGCGCGGCCGTGCACCAAAACAGTGCGGTCCATGCTAGAAGGGTTCAGAGAAGCCCCACTTTTCTCCCACTGGGCGCTGCCGCAACACATTTTTGTGCGGTCCGCGCCAGGTCCTCAGAAAGGTATACAATTTCGGAAATCTCAGTCATTTTTCAATTTTCAAAAAAAAAAACCCAAAACCTAAGAGGCGATTTTCCAAACAACTTTTCTTCTCCAAAACGATTGGTAGGTGATCTCTAACTTAATTTCTTTATTCCTTAACATCTTTTAACATAATTTCAACTTCAAATCAAAGATTTTCATGGGGAAAATTGGGTGTTTTGGGTAGAACCAAGGTTTTCTACAAATTGAGAAGTTGGACCTCAATTTGGGGTCCGATTTAAAAACAAATAATCTATTGGGATTCATGGGGGAATGGGTAACCGGGTTTTGGTCCGAACCTCGAGTTTCGACCACGTGTGTCCGGGGGTATTTTTGACCTTTTTGGAAAAAACCTTGAAAAATCTATTTTCATGCATTGGGGATGATTCATTTAGTAATTATTAATGTGATTAAGTAACTTATGACTAGATCCGAGCGGATTGGTGGTGGAATCAAGAGGTAAAGCTATACTAGAAGCGTGAGTTGAGTTTGGAGCATTTGAGGTAAGTGTTTGTTCTAACTTTGGCTTGAGGGAATAGGATTAGGATGATATTTGCTACTTGCTAATGTGGAGTACGGTGTATAGGCATGGTGACGGTTATCTATGCACCGGAGTCTAGTATGACCGTGAGTCTTGATTGCTTTTAATTCGAATAATGTGACACAAGCTCCTTGTTTATTTGATAAGTTTCATATAATGTGAGCGGTTGAGGAAGAATGATTTAAAAGGAGAATGTGTTGTGAATACTCCCTTGCCGGGATGTGTAGACTGATATATTTATTCTCCCTTGTCGGGATATTTTGGGTTGTTAGTTGTACCCTTGTCGGGTTAAAGGTATTGAGTTGTTATTCTCCCCTGAAGGGGGCTACTATAAGAAGTCAGATATTATGAACTATAATATGGGATCGTGTGGCACGCCGTCCACTTATATATGATATTATGGGATCGTGTGGCACGCCGTCCACTTATATATGATATTATGGGATCGTGTGGTACGCCGTCCACTTATATATGATATTATGGGATCGTGTGGCATGCCATCCACTTATATATGATATTATGGGATCGTGTGGCACGCCGTACACTTCTATATGATATTATGGGATCGTGTGGCACGCCGTCCACTTACATATGATATTATGGGATCGTGTGGCACGCCGTCCACTTACATATGATATTATGGGATCGTGTGGCACGCCGTCCACTTATATATGATATTATGGGATCGTGTGGCACGCCGTCCACTTATATATGATATTATGGGATCGTGTGGCACGCCGTCCACTTACATATGATATTATGGGATCGTGTGGCACGCCGTCCACTTATATATGATATTATGGGATCGTGTGGCACGCCGTCCACTTATATATATATATATATATATATATATATATATATATATATATATATATATATATCATGGAAACCGGAGTTTTCTTCTATTTATTTCCGATATTTCATTTTTATCTGTTACTCCCCGATAGCATGTCCCCTCCCAGTTTTACTTCGTATTATCTTGTTATTGTTTCCTTGCACTTGTTGTATATATATCTGTACAGGTTAACTGTGGTAGGTACTGTCTAGCCTCGTCACTACTTCGCCGGGGTTAGGCCAGGCACTTACCAGCACATGGGGTCGGTTGTGCTGATGCTACACTCTGTGCATTTTTGGTGCACAGATCAGGGAGCAGCTTACGGACCACAGCAGTAGGACTTCTGGGAGCTATCTTCAGTTCAGGGACCTCGAGGTGGCCTAGCTGGCGTTCGCAGGCCGAATTCCCTTTCCATGTTTTTTTTGTTTGTTTATCCTGTATCAGACAAACATGATGTATTTTCCCTTCAGATATTGATTGTAGTATTCTGTATTAGTCCGTGAGCTAGTGACACCAGACTCTGGGTAGCATTTTGGTTCAAACTTCCGCACTTTTGGTTTTCAGTTCCTTTAGATTTAAAGTCTTCCACTTGGATTTTGTCTCGTTTATTATATTGTTTGAAAGAAAGCAAGAAAGGTATTTTGAATATTTGTCTTGCCTAGATCCGATAGTAGGCGCCATCACAACACCCGATGGTGGGAAATCCGGGTCGTGACAAGTTGGTATCAGAGCTCTAGGTTACTTAGGTCTCACAACTCACGGACAAGCTCAGTAGAGTCTGAGGGATCGGTACAAAGACGTCTGTATTTATCCCGCAGAGGCTACCAAGTTAGGAAAACTTCACCTTGTTCATTCTTGTCGTGCGATTCTGTTTCTCAAGTACTGATTGTCTTTCCACTCCGTTCTTTCGCAGATGGCGAGGACACGTGCTTCCTCTTCTACCGCGCAACAGCCTGATCCCCCAGCAGCAGCCCCTATTAGGGGCAGAGGGTGAGGCCGAGGCCGTGCCAGAGGCCGAGGCCGGGGCAGGGCTCAGCCCCGAGCAGCATTTCCAGCGACGGAGCTTCAGGTCGATTTTGAGGAGGAGGTTCCGGCCCCACCTATTCCAGTGGGCCCAGCTCAGGTCCCAGAGGGTTTCATAGCCACTCCAGTGCTTCAGGACGCTTTGGTCCGACTGGTAGGCTTTATGGAGGGCATTTCTAGAGCGGGTTTACTTCCCGCAGCTCCAGCCACATCTCAGGCTGGGGGAGGAGTTCAGACTCCCGATACTCGTACTCCAGAGCCGGTAGCTCCTCAGGCTCAGGTTCCAGCAGTTCAGCCAGCTGTGGCAGCCCAGCCAGGTATTGCGGCTCAGTCCAGTGATGGTGCGGCTATGTCCGCGGATGCTTTGTGGAGGCTTGATCGTTTCACCAAGCTCTTCACTACTACATATAATGGCACTCCCTCAGAGGATGCTCAGGATTTCATATTCAGCTGTCATGAGGTTCTACGGACTATGGGCATTGTAGAGACCATTGGGGTCGACTTCGCCACTTTTCGCCTGGCAGGATCCGCCAAGACTTGGTGGAGGGATTTCGGTTTAGCCAGGCCAGCAGGGTCGCCATCATTGACCTGGGATCAGTTTTCAGAGTTATTTCTGGGGAAGTTTCTCCCAGTTACTCAGCGAGATGCTCTTCGCAGGCAGTTTGAGCGTCTCCAGCAGGGTCCTATGTCGGTCACCCAGTATGAGACCCGGTTCATTGATCTTGCTCGTCATGCCATTGTGATACTCCCCACCGATAGGAAGAGGTTGCGGAGGTTTATTGATGGGTTGGCCCAGCCGATCCATGTTCAGATGGCCATGAGTGCCGGTAGCGAGATTTCATTTCAGGAGGCGGCAGATGGTGCCCGCCGGATAGAGATGACACTTGCTCAGGGAGGTGGTCATGGGTCTGGTAAGAGGCCCCGTCATTCTGGTAGATTCAGTGGTACCTCGTCTGGAGGTAGGGATTCTTATGGTAGAGGCCATCCTTCGAGGCCCTTTTAGTCAGCTCTCCAGGCTTCACATGGTACATCAGGTGGTCGTGGTTCTCAACCGCAGTATTCTGACCAGCAGCTCTTCAGTTCACCATCAGCACCTATCAGTGCACCACCACTTCGTTATTCTCAGCAGCCGAGGGCTTGTTATACTTGTGGCGATGTGAGTCACATTGCCAGATATTGCCCTCGAGTTTCCAGCAGCTCGCAGCAGCAGGGTTCTCGCCCGATGATCCAGGCACCAGTTGCCCCACAGCCTGCCCAGCCAGCTAGAGGCGGGGGTAGAGGACATAGAGGTGGAGGTAGAGGTTTTAGAGGTGGAGCTCAGACCGCTAGAGGTAGGGGTCAACCAGCAGCAGATCGTCCCAGGGATATGATTCAGGGAGGTGGGGCCCAGCCCCGTTGTTATGCTTTGCCAGCCAGGCCAGAGGCTGAGTCATCAGATGCTATGATTACAGGTACTATTCTGGTCTGTGATAGGGATGCTTCTGTGCTATTTGATCCTGGATCTACGTATTCATATGTGTCGTCCTATTTTGCACCCTATTTGGTTATGCCTAGTGACTCGTTGAGTATTCCTGTTTATGTGTCAACACCGGTGGATGATTCTATTGTGGTCGACCAAGTTCATCGTTCTTGTATCGTAGTGATTGGGGGTCTTGAGACCCATGTTGATTTGTTGCTTTTGGACATGGTCGACTTTGACGTTATATTGGGGATGGATTAGTTATCCCCGTACCATACTATCTTGGATTGCCATGCCAAGACCGTGACCTTAGCCTTACCGGATTTACCCCGTTTAGAGTGTAGAGGGACTTCTGGTCATTGTACCCGCAGTGTTATCTCGTATGTGAAAGCTCGGCGTATGGTCAAGAAGGGATGTTTGGCCTACTTGGCGTATGTTCGCGATTCTAGCTTGGAGGCCCCTTCTATTGATTCTGTGCCTGTTGTTCGGGAGTTTCCTGAGGTTTTCCCTTCAGACTTGCCGGTATGCCGCCCGACAGGGATATCGACTTTTGTATTGATTTGTCCTCGGGCACTCAGCCCATTTTTATCCCGCCATATCGTATGGCCCCGTCGGAGTTGAAAGAGTTAAAGGAACAACTGCAGGACTTGCTTGAGAAAGGTTTCATTAGACCCTGTGTTTCGCCTTGAGGTGCGCCAGTGTTGTCTGTTAAGAAAAAGGATGGTTCGATGAGAATGTGCATCGATTACCGACAATTGAACAAGGTTATAATTAAGAATAAGTATCCACTGCCGAGGATCGACGATTTATTCGACCAGCTTCAGGGTGAGAGGGTGTTTTCAAAGATAGATTTGAGATCTGGCTACCACCAGCTGAGGATTAGGGCGTCTGATGTCCCTAAGACAGCATTTCACACTCGGTATGGGCACTATGAGTTTTTGGTCATGTCATTTGGATTGACTAATGCCCCAGCAGCGTTTATGGAGTTGATGAACCGAGTGTTCAGACCTTATTTGGACTTGTTCATGATAGTCTTCATTGACGATATTCTTATCTACTCTCGCAGTTAGGAGGAGCATGAGCAGCACCTCAGAGTGGTCCTTCAGACCCTAAAGGATAGTTAGTTGTATGCTAAGTTCTCAAAGTGCGAGTTTTGGTTGAGTTCGGTCGCATTCCTGGGTCATGTCGTATCAGCAGCAGGTATTCAGGTAGACCCGAAGAAGATAGAGGCAGTCAAGAACTGGCCTCGACCAGCTTCAGCTACGGATATTCGGAGTTTCCTGGGGTTAGCAGGTTACTACCGTCGGTTCGTGGAGGGGTTTTCATCCATTGCAGCCCCTATGACAAGATTGACCCAGAAGGGTGTCCAGTTCAGGTGGTCGGACGAGTGTGAGGCGAGCTTTCAGAAGCTCAAGACGGCTCTGACTACGGCATCGGTATTGGTTTTGCCCACAGGTTCAGGGCCATATATGGTCTATTGTGATGCGTCTCGTATTGGGGTTGGTGCTTTGTTGATGCAGGAAGGCAAGGTCATTGCTTATGCTTCGAGGCAGTTGAAGATCCATGAGAAGAATTATCCGGTTCATGATCTCGAGTTGGCAGCCATTGTTCATGCCCTGAAGATCTGGAGGCATTACTTATATGGCATGACGTGTGAGGTTTACACTGATCACAAGAGTCTTCAATATCTGTTCAAGCAGAAAGAGTTGAATTTGAGGCAGAGGAGGTGGTTAGAGTTGCTAAAGGATTATGATGTTACTATCTTATACCACCCGGGGAAGGCCAATGTGGTGGCCGATGCATTGAGCAGGAAGTCCGCCAGCATGGGTAGTCTTGCTTATATTCCAGTCAGCCAGAGATCACTTGCTTTGGATGTTCAGGCCTTGGCCAATCATCTTGTGAAGTTGGATATTTCTGAGCCTAGCAAAGTGTTAGCTTGCACGGTTGCTTGTTCTTCACTATTAGAGCGTATCCGCGAGCGGCAGTCTGAGGATCCCCATTTGTGTGTCTTGAGAGACACGGTGCAACGTGGAGGTGCCAAGAAAGTAACCTTAGATGATGATGGTGTATTGAGATTGCAGGGGCGAGTTTGTGTGCCCAATGTTGATGGGATTCGAGAGTTGATCTTAGCGGAGGCCCACGTTCTCGGTATTCTATTCACCCGGGCACCGCGAAGATGTATCAGGATCTGAGGCAGCACTATTGGTAGCGTAAGATGAAGAAAGACATCGTTGCGCACGTGGCTCGATGTTTGAATTGTCAGCAGGTTAAGTATGAGCATCAAAGACCTGGTGGTCTATCTTAGAGGATTGCACTTCCCGAGTGGAAGTGGGAGAGGATTACGATGGATTTCGTTACTGGACTTCCGATGACTCGAAAAAAGTTTGATGCAGTTTGGGTCATTGTTGATAGGCTGACCAAGTCAGCACATTTTGTTCCTGTTGCAGCCACCTATTCGTCCGAAAGGTTAGCCGAGATTTATATCAAGGAGATTATTCGCCTTCATGGGGTGCCACTATCTATCATTTCGGATCGGGGTATGCAGTTTACCTCGCATTTCTGGAGAGCGGTTCAGCGAGAGTTGGGCACCCAGGTTGAGTTGAGTACAACATTCCATCCCCAGATGGACGGTCAGTCCGAGAGGACTATTCAGGTTCTTGAGGACATGCTCCGAGCCTGTGTCATTGATTTTGGAGGCTCGTGGGACCAGTTTTTGCCTTTAGCAGAGTTTGCCTACAACAACAACTACCAGTCCAGCATTCAGATGGCTCCGTACGAGGCGTTGTATGGTAGGCGATTTCGGTCTCCAGTTGGATGGTTTGAGCCGGGAGAGGCTCGATTATTGGGTACGGATCTGGTTCAGGAGGCCTTGGGCAAGGTCAGGATTATTCAGGATAGACTTCGTACAGCTCAGTCCAGACAGAAGAGTTATGCAGACCGCAAGGTCAGAGATGTTGCTTTCATGGTCGGTGAGCGGGTATTGCTCCGTGTATCGCCTATGAAGGGCGTGATGAGATTTGGGAAGAAGGGCAAGCTCAGCCCTAGGTTCATCGGTCCATTTGAGATTCTTGATCATGTGGGAGAGGTGGCTTATAGACTTGCCTTTCCACCTAGCTTGTAAGCGGTGCATCCCGTGTTTCATGTGTCTATGCTCCGAAAGTATCGCGGAGATCCATCGCACGTGTTAGATTTCAGCACTGTCCAATTGGACAAAGATCTGTCATATGAGGAGGAGCCGGTGGCTATTCTAGACCGGTAGGTTCGACAGTTGAGGTCGAAGATTTTCCTTTGGTGCGTGTTCAGCGGAGAGGTCAGCCTCCTGAGGCATCGACCTGGGAGTCTGAGTCCGATATGCGGAGCCGTTATCCTCATTTATTTCCCGACACAGGCACTTCTTTCTTTTGTCAGTTCGAGGACGAACGATTGTTTTAGAGGTGGAGAATGTGACGACCCAAGGGGTCATCACCGTAATTCTTCCTTGTTCTGTGCTCCCGAGGCCTTGAAAACCTCGCTTTTAGTTGCCTCGATTGGCATGCACAGTTCGGGCGCGTAGCCGGAAAGTTTTTATGTTAGAATATGTGAATTATGTGAAACATTTGATGAATTTTGGTATTAATATGCATAATGTTGACTTCGGTCAACATTTTGGGTAAACGGACCCGGACCCGTGATTCGACTGTCCCGGAGGGTTCGTAGAAAAATATGGGACTTGGGCGTGTGCCCGGAATAATATTCTAAGGCCCCAAGCCCGAGAAATGAATTTTTGAAAGAAATTGTTTTCTGAAATTTGATATGAAAATTTGAAATGAAAAGGAGTTAGAAAATATAGGTATCGGGCTCGTATTTTGGTTCCAACGCTCGGTACAAGTCTCAAATATGTGTTAAGCACTATCTGTAAAGTTTGGCTAAAAACGGACGTCATATGACGTGTTTCGGACTAAAAATGGAGAATTTGAGTTATGAAAGTTGAAGAAAAGAAAATCATGTGTTTGAGGCTTGATCCTATGTATATAATGTTATTTTGGCGATTTGATCGCACGAGTAAGTCCGTAAGATGTTTTTAAGGTTGTGTGCATGTTTGGTTTGGAGCCCCGAGGGCTCGGGTGAGTTTTGAATGGGGCCCGGGAGGTCTTGGACTTAAGAAAATGCAGGTTCAGGTGTTGCAGACACCAGCGCGGCTGCGGTCATTTCCGCGCGGTCCTCGCTGGAGCCACGCGGTCGCGATGCCTTTCTGTGCGGTCCGTGTGGCGGTCCGCGTGGCTGAGTCTGAGGGCTAGGGTTTCAGGTTAGCCAGCGCGGCCGTGCACCAAAACAGTGCGGTCCACGCTAGAAGGGTTCAGAGAAGCCCCACTTTTATCCCACTGGGCGCGGCCGCAACACATTTTTGTGCGGTCCGCGCCAGGTCCTCAGAAAGGTATACAAGTTCGGAAATCTCAGTCATTTTTCAATTTTCAAAAAAAAAACCCAAAACCTAAGAGGCGATTTTCCAAACAACTTTTCTTCTCCAAAACGATTGGTAAGTGATCTCTAACTTAATTTCTTTATTCCTTAACATCTTTTAACATAATTTCAACTTCAAATCAAAGATTTTCATGGGGAAAATTGGGTGTTTTGGGTAGAACCTAGGTTTTCTACAAATTGAGAAGTTGGACCTCAATTTGGGGTCCGATTTAAAAACAAATAATCTATTGGGATTCATGGGGGAATGGGTAACCGGGTTTTGGTCCGAACCTCGAGTTTCGACCACGTGTGTCCGGGGGTATTTTTGACCTTTTTGGGAAAAACCTTGAAAAATCTATTTTCATGCATTGGGGATGATTCATTTAGTAATTATTAATGTGATTAAGTAACTTATGACTAGATCCGAGCGGATTGGTGGTGGACTCAAGAGGTAAAGCTATACTAGAAGCGTGAGTTGAGTTTGGAGCATTTGAGGTAAGTGTTTGTTCTAACTTTGGCTTGAGGGAATAGGATTAGGATGATATTTGCTACTTGCTAATGTGGAGTACGGTGTATAGGCATGGTGACGGTTATCTATGCACCGGAGTCTAGTATGACCGTGAGTCTTGATTGCTTTTAATTCGAATAATGTGACACAAGCTCCTTGTTTATTTGATAAGTTTCATATAATGTGAGCGGTTGAGGAAGAATGATTTAAAAGGAGAATGTGTTGTGAATACTCCCTTGCCGGGATGTGTAGACTGATATATTTATTCTCCCTTGTCGGGATATTTTGGGTTGTTAGCTGTACCCTTGTCGGGTTAAAGGTATTGAGTTGTTATTCTCCCCTGATGGGATCGTGTGGCACGCCGTCCACTTATATATGATATTATGGGATCGTGTGGCACGCCGTCCACTTATATATGATATTATGGGATCGTGTGGCACGCCGTCCACTTATATATGATATTATGGGATCGTGTGGCACGCCGTCCACTTATATATGATATTATGGGATCGTGTGGCACGCCGTCCACTTATATATGATATTATGGGATCGTGTGGCACGCCGTCCACTTACATATGATATTATGGGATCGTGTGGCACGCCGTCCACTTATATATGATATTATGGGATCGTGTGGCACGCCGTCCACTTATATATATATATATATATATATATATATATATATATATATATATATATCATGGAAACCAGAGTTTTCTTCTATTTATTTCCGATATTTCATTTTTATCTGTTACTCCCCGATAGCATGTCCCCTCCCAGTTTTACTTCGTATTATCTTGTTATTGTTTCCTTGCACTTCTTGTATATATATCTGTATAGGTTAACTGTGGTAGGTACTGTCTAGCCTCGTCACTACTTCGCCGGGGTTAGGCCAGGCACTTACCAGCACATGGGGTCGGTTGTGCTGATGCTACACTCTGTGCATTTTTGGTGCACAGATCAGGGATCAACTTACGGACCGCAGCAGTAGGACTTCTGGGAGCTATCTTCAGTCCAGGGACTCTCGAGGTAGCCTAGCTGGCGTTCGCAGGCCGAAGTCCCTTTCCATGTTTTTTTTGTTTGTTTATCCTGTATTAGACAAACATGATGTATTTTCCCTTCAGACATTGATTATAGTATTCTGTAGTAGTCCGTGAGCTAGTGACAACAGACTCTGGGTAGCATTTTGGTTCAAACTTCCGCACTTTTGGTTTTCAGTTGCTTTAGATTTAAAGTCTTCCGCTTGGATTTTGTCTCGTTTATTATATTGTTTGAAAGAAAGCAGGAAAGGTGTTTTGAATATTTGGCTTGCGTAGCTCCGATAGTAGGCGCCATCACGACACCCGATGGTGGGAAATCCGGGTCGTGACAATATTATCATGTGAGGATGAGAGTAAAAGCACGAGGGGTGATGCCATGCCATTTTATTTACACTACAATAATTTTATTTACATTATCATGTGAGGATGAGAGTAAACGCATGAAGGGTGATGTCGTACCATTTCATTTAAATTACCATGTTTTTGTATTATCATGTTGTCACGACCCAAGTTCGCCCTCTGTGAACTGTCATGACGGCACCTAGTCTCTACGACTAGGTAAGCCTAAAAACTTGTGAAAAAGAAAAACGAAAGATAAAAACTAGCAAAAACCTGCGGATAAAACATAATGAAATGTTTAAGATGTCGCTCGGCATATACAAATGTAAACTCTCAAACTGAAACAACTCCCAAAACCCGGAATCTCATGAAATCACAAGCTATGGAATAACTACAAGTGTTCTAACTCTAGAATATCTAAACAAAGTAAATACAGGAGAGCTAAAGCTAGAAGTGAGAATGGAGAGGGACTCCTCAGTCTGCCGATGCGGCAGATATACCTCGATGTCTCTGAAGATCGCCTCGCCTCACTGGAAGTATGGCTGAGGCGAAGTACCTGGATCTACACGCGAATAACATGTGCAGGAAAGGGCATGAGTACACCACAGCGGTACTCAGTAAGTGCCAAGCCTAACCTCGGTCGAGTATTGACGAGGAAGGTTAGAGCCCTACTGATTAAAGATGAAAAACAAGGTAAAACAACGTAGAATATGACAACATAATTAAAATGCTAACTAGTTTATAACAATTAAAATCACAGAAAGAATCTAACTCAGTACCCAGAAATAGCAACAGGGGATATCCTGGGATATCGTCCTGTAGTCTCAAACGTAAATGTCCAGAGGATCTCCCGAGATATCGTCCCGCAGTACGAATCATAAATATCTAGGGGAAACTCCCGGAATACTAATCCGTAGTCCAAAAGTAAATATCCAGTACAGGGAATCTACCGGGTGTTGTCCCATAGTCTTAAATATAAATGTGCAGGGGGGATCTACCAGAATACCGATCTGTAGTCCCAAAAGTAAACATGCAGGGGATCCCCCGGGGTATCGTCCCGTAGTCCCAAAGTAAATCGCACAAAAATCTCAGAAGAATTTACAGTTCTATTCCAGAATCTAAGCAGGAAATTCTACTCTAACATGCTGCACGGAGTACAAGTAGGCAATTAAAGTAGGTAAGACAGTTAAATCACATAAGCATATTTTTCTTAAACTAAGCAAGAGGCTTCAAGTACAAATATTTCTCATTTACAAGAAAACATACGTATTAACTTAATGAAAACGGGATTTCAACAATTAATATATGTATGTACTCGTCACCTCACGTACACGGTACTCACATAACACAAAACCAAATCCTAAGGGGAGTTCTCCCACACAAGGTTAGACAAGCCACTTACCTCGAACTGGCTCAATCAACTCGAAATCACGTTCTTGCCATGAGTACCCGACTCTAAATAGCCCAAATCTATCCAAAGTAATTACATAATGTAAATATAACTTCAAGTAACTAATTTAACTAATTAATTCGAAGCTAACACGAGAAATTATGAAAATTGCCCAAAAAGACCCCCGGGCCCATGTCTCAAAAAGGGATAAAATTTACAAATTCAAAACCCCCAATCACTCACGAACACACTCGAACAAAAATCACTGAAATCCGACGTCAAAATCCCACTCAAAACTCGAATTTTTAATTGGGGAAACGTTCTCCCATTTTCCAAACTTTTACCTCCAATTTCCTTAATTAGAAGATAAAAACAACAATAGATTATAGTTCTAGGATCAAAATCAATATAGAAAACGTTACCTAATGATTCTCCTTCAAAAACCCTCGAGAAATCGCCCTCAACCGAGATCCAAATTGTTTTTCCAAGTTTTGAGTTTAAATCCTCGTTCTTCCTTTTTTCTGACCAGCGAAGACCTGTGACCATGGGACCGCGCCTGCGGTCCCTTTTCTGTGGCAAATGAACTGCACCTGTGACTTTTCATTAAAGCCCAAACTTCTGCACCTGCGACCTTTTACCCGCAGATGCGATGCCGCTTCTGCGGTATCTGGGCCACATCTGCGAACAATTTCAACATTGCCTCAGACCGCACCTGCGGTCCCCTAACCACTTTTGTGGTGTCGCACCTACGGTCTCATACACATAGGTGCGATTATGACAGTTCTAAGTCCAATTCAACATCCGTTAAGTATTTGAAACTCACCCGAAGCCTCCGGGACCTCAACCAAACATGCCAATAAGTCACATAACACTATTCAAACTTGTACCGACCCTCGAAACACTCAAAACAATACCGGAACACCAATTCACCTTCGAATTCAAGCCTAAGGATTTCCAAAAATTTCCAAATTCCGCTTCCGATCAAAAGGTCTATCAAACCTCATCCAAATGACCTAAAATTTTGCGCACACAACTCAAATAATACCACGGATGTACTCAACTTTCCAGAATTCCATTCCAACCCCTATATCAAAATCCCACTATCGAACTAGAAACTTCAAAAATTCAACTTTCGGCATTTCTAGCCTAAATAAGATACGGACCTCGAAAACACAATCCAAACAAGCCCCTAAGCCTGAAATCACCCTGCGGAGTTAACGGAATTGACAGAATTCCATTTCGAGGTTGTATTCATATTGCTCTGATCATGGGCCAAATTCTATATCTTAAGCTCTTATTTCGGGACTAAGTGTCCCAAAACACTCTGAAACTCCAAACGAATCCTCCCGACAACTCAAAATAGCAGAACAATCATGGGGAAAGCAGTTAATAGGGGCATCGAGGCATTAATTCTAAAAACGGTCGGCCGGGTCATTACACATTTGTTCATGGCACGAATAGTGTTTCCGTACAGGCGAGGACGAGAGACATGTATTATGTGGTGATATCCTTTCCTTGTGTTTACATTCCTTCCTTTGTCTTGAGTTGTTACTGTTGCAACTATGTTTTCTATGTGACTTGTCATTGTTGTTCTGTCTTTGTCCTCTATCTCAATTGTTCTTGTGTTATCCATTCCTTATATTTGTTTAACTTGCAAATATTATGCTTTCCTTCTTGTTTGTCATATCTACATCTGCGACATTCCTCATTTGTTGCACTCTCGTATAAGCCTTATATCATGTTAGTTACCCATGCCTTCTATTTGTTTAGCTTATAAGTATCATGCTTTCCTTCTTAGCTGTTATATTTACATCTAAGCCTTCTACCATGTTAGCTAGTAAAATTTATGTTCCTCTATCTTAAATTATATCATTATTTCTATGCCTTCTATCTAGTCTATTACGGTTGCCCATATGTCCTATGTTGCTTTTTATTGTTTCATGTGTGTCTCCCACTTTATTGTTACTCTTATTGGCATTTCTTTCACCTAGTTGGTACTGTAAAGACCCGACCAATCGTTTTGAGCTCTAGCATGTCGTTCAGTAGTTTGAGGCATTGGGTAGCTTCACTTCTTGTTTTATGATTTGTACTTGTGGTCGAATTGAATTTCGGGACGTTCAGAGTTATTTCGGAAGAAAAATTCTAAATTCGGAAGCTTTAAGTTGTAAGAGTTGACTAAGGTTTGACTTTTGAGTAAGAAACATTGGAATCAGGATTTGAAGGTTCCAATAGGTTCGTATGATAATTTCGGACTTGGGCATATATTCAGGTTGAGTATCGGGTGGTCCGAGAGCATTTCGATGCTTATTATGGGAAGTTGGCATTTTGAAAGATTTAGAATTTCATAAGTTTGGTTTGAAGTGGAATTTGATATTATCGTTGTCCGTTTGAGGTTCTAAGCCTTGGAATAGGTTTGTGTTGTGATCTATGTCTTGTGCATAAAGTTTGGCATCATTCCGAAATGTCTAAGTGTAATTCGGACATCTTTGTCGAAGTTTGAATGTCTGAAAGTTTAAAGAAAGGTTTTGATTGTCGATTCATAGTTTTGATGTTGTTTTAGGTGTGATTTGAGGCCTTGAGTAAGTTCGTGTTATGTTTTGGGACTAGTTTGTATGATTGGACGGGGTGCGAGGGCCTCGGGTGTGTTCAGACCAAGTTCGGACTAACTTTTTACTTTGTTGAATTTCTGGATTATGGGCATCTGGTTTCCTCTTCCGCAATCGCGAAGAGAGGGCCACGATCGCGAAGGGTCAAGTTTGGCGGGTGATCATTGGTTCTACACTTTTGCGAAATTAAGGTTGTGATCGCGAAGCTTGGAAGGGTTGTGCTATGTAAACGCGTGAGAGGAGACGCATTTGCGAAGAAGGAAAGGAAGGCCTGTAATTTCCATGCATTGTTCATTGTGATCTCTTAAGGCTGTCCGCGATCGCTTAGGTTTGGGTTGCATATATTGTGTTTGCGACTGGTTGTCTGCATTCACGTAGGCCATTTTGGAGGGCAGTCAATTTTGACAGAATTGTTTTAAATTGGGATTTGTGCTCATTTCACTCATTCCTCTCTTGCTGGGGAAATTTTTGGGACAATTTGGAGGAGCCATTTTCATCATCAATCTTGAGGTAAGAGATTCCTATTGCGAGTTAAATACATGCCTTATATATGGATTTAAACATGAAAATTAGTAGAAATTGTGGGATTTTGGTAGAAAACCTAGAATTTTGCAGTTTTAGATTTTTACCATGAAATTGGACATGAAATTAAGAATAAATCATATATTTGAGTTCGTGGCATAATGGGTAAAGTTTATCTTTGAAAATTTTTGGAATCCCGGCATGTGGGCCGGGATGTTTGACTTTATTGACTTTTCGAGTTGTACATTGTTTGACTAGTTTCGGACCGTTTGGCTTTGGATTGAAGAGTTGGAGAGTCATTGGAGCTGGTTATGGAACTTCAGAGAGAGGTAAAGTCTCTTGTCTAAACTTGTGAGGGGGAAACTACCCCTTAGGTGATGTAATTGGTATGTGCTTCTAGTTGTGGGTGCTATGTACGCACAAGGTAATGAGAGTCCGTACGTCGCTAAAGCATGTTTATGTTCGGGTAGACTTAGGACTTTATCATATAATATTTGAATTATTTGAACTCATTCTGCTGGCTTAATGAATTGAATTTATAATTGAAATTAATTTATATATATATATATATATATATATATATATATATATATATATATATATATATATATATATATATATAAAATACACCGAGCCTTGTCAACTTGAGTTGTTGGCAAGTTATTTGAGAAATGGTAAAGGTTATATTCACTTTATGCTCATGTACTGTATTGTAAGCACATGTCTCGTAATTTGATAAGTTCCTTCCTTTCTTGTGAAGGGGGCCGAACGCCTTGAAAGTATAATAAATGCATCAATAGTTTGTGTCGGTCGACCCTCGACAGCGTACACATTATTCTGGTTTGGGTCGTACGAGCTCAGCATAATCATGCGTTATATCGCTAGCAGTCCGAATATTCACGAGATTATCCTTCCTTTGATGCCTGGCATTTTATGTGGTATTCCTTATCCATTTGATACTGGCACTTGATACCTCTGAGTTGTTGAGATAGAATACGAGACTGAGAAATTTATATCTTTAAAGGAATTTTTTTTGGAAGATTATGTAAATTACAGTTTTACCCTATTATTACTGTTGTGCTTCATTTCTGCTTATACTTTATCATATTGCTATATTGAACCTCTAGTAAGTGTCAATGTTGAGCATTTGTCACTACTTCTCCGGGGTTAGGCTAGATACATACTGGGTATCCGTTGATTTATGTACTTATGTTGCACTTCTACACTAAATGTGCAGGATCTGGAAGGTTTATTTGGCGGTCATCTTGGCACGTAGGGTAGATGCTGAGAAGACTTTATGGTGAGCTGCAAATTCCCGGCTACGTATCGCAACCCACAGAATCTCCATCGTACTATTTACTTTATCCTGTCTCATTTACATTTCAGACACATGTTGTATTATTATTGTACTCCTTAGCAAATGCTCATGCACTTGTGACGCCGGGTTTTGGGATACTCTAGTATTTGTTTATGGTTTGACTTGATATTGTCACACCTCCTTTTCCCGCGCCCTCCCGAAGGGTTAAATGCGCGAGTGGAGTTTTTCCAATTTAAGTGACAATATTCGAAATGAGATTATTTATTTAATTCAGAGTCGCCACTTGGGAAAGGTTTGGCTTTTGGTGTCCCAAGTCACCGGTTTATCTTGAATCCCAAGTCGAGGAAAATTTTCGACTTTTCCAAATGAAGTCTGCGAACCAGAAATTCTAAGTAAGGAATTCTGTTGACCCGAGGGAAGGTGTTAGGCACCCTCGAATCCCGTGGTTCTAGCACGGTCGCTTAAATTGTTATAATGGCTAAATATCTGATTTAAATAACATGTTATGACTTATGTGCTTTTATTAAGTTTAAACCGCTTTTATTATTATTATTTATTTTGTAGAATTGCAACGTCGTGAAAATGCATCTTGAACTACGTCACAATCAATGTGCCCGTGATCGTCGACACATTTTGACTTCGTTGAGATTTGGATTTGGGTCACATCAATGTGCACCCTGAATTTAAGAATATAATTTAGCTTAAAGTCGCGCCTAAAGAATCTAAACGCGTTGTTATTTGGGGAAGGCAGTGGAATTCTCTAAACAGTCCCTCCCAAATTCTAAGTATTTATCATGATCAATTATTGAGGGCCCCGCAATTTGCATTTTTATTCGGCGAGGCTCGTCTCATTATTTTAGAAGGGTACCCTACAAATGACTACATTTCTACTACGTTTATCTTTAAAGGGAAAGATGATGCCGAATTTTGCGGGTTTGGACAAATACGGACTGAATCCTTATTATGTTTGCCGAAACTAAACTTGTTTGATTACCTGATTGATTGTTCATGAGGTGAGGGTTACCGCATGCTTTGTCTTCGTCGAGTGAATATGTTTATTAATTCGCTAAGTGAGATTGCAAACAAACTAACAACATATATTAAGTTATGTTTAACGACCTCCAAGTTCTATTTTTAACACTTCAACCTATTTGAAATTGATAAACGAAATCGGCTGTTTATTAGGAAAATTACTACTAATTGAACTCAAAATGGCTATTAGTTTTTCTCAACAATCATCACATTGTTTTCGAAACGAAGAATCTGTACCAAAACCTGATATCAAACCGGCATTGGAACAAATAAACTGACAAGCGAAACTGGCATTCATAGCCAGACTTTTAATATGACTGCATGAGAGTTTGTTTGGGATACATCTATCCCAGACCTAATACCACAGATTTGTCGATTCAGTGGTCTAGGCAAAAATACATACAAGTGTTTGCCATGACTCTATGTTATACAGTCGTAACTAAACCAAACAGTATTATACTGAACTGAACGTATCCCAAATCAAACATGCTGTCTATCATATTGTTATTGCTATTGAACAGTGCTATCTAACAGTCCCTCTCAGCAGAATGTATGCTAGTTTTATAAAAAGTGTTTGCAGTTTGCAGTAAAATACAATCCCACTAACATTCGACCTATTTTTAACACCAATGTTATAACATGAATAGCTATTCTTTTCTTTATTTCTGCTTCAACTTCAAACTTTCAACAATACAAAGTTTCAGAGGTTGTGTACCTGGAAATATTTGACAATTGAAGGAAAGGGGGAGTCAACAGAATATAATGACAACAAAATGCAGCAGCAATCACAGCACTATCAGTAGCAGCAGGGCAGAAATAGCAGCAGACAAAGCAATACAGCAAGAACCCAGCTCGAGTGCAGAGATGCAACTATAGCCAATAGAAAGCAATAGCCAAATAACAGCAACACCCAGTGGAGTAGAATCAGAACTCCAGATAGTAGTAAACCAATGAAAGCACTCAACTAATAGACACAACTGAGATTTCAAAGGATCAGAATTGGCTTGAACAAATTGAAACAACTGAAAACCCAATAACAATAGGAGGAAGAAGGTTTCTGATTGTTGGTTGTATAGCTTCTATCCCTTAACCTCTCTCTATCTCTGTTTGTGTTTTTCCTATTCAGCTCTTAAGGTTCAATGTCTATCCTTTTGTGTGTGTGTGTATGTATTTCTATCTCTCAATCCTGTCTCTAATTCTGTCTGTATCTCCAGAATTTCAACTCTCCTCTATCTATGCTCTCTCTGACCTCTATTATCAGATGGTATCCTTTTCCTCTCCTCCCTTTTTGTCTGTCTGTCTCCCTCCATTCTCTTATCCCAATCCCCCCTTTTATATCAGCCTCCCATCATCAATCAGAACATCCTCCCATGTGCTCCCTTATTTTCAGATTCCATTTACTATTTAAATAAGAACACCAGCCCATGATATTCCCTGGCAGACTTACTTTTAGGCAAGGTTTAATATTTTTGAACTAAAATAAGGTAATGGGCAGCAGAATGTAGTCTGACAGCACATGCTGTCAAACTATTTAATTCAAAAACATTTAGGCAGGGCACAGGCTGTGCACAAAATGCACATGTTGTGCATAAGTGCACATGCTCTCCAATTTCAGAACTGTGACTAAACAGAACATTGCTCTTTTACACTTCTGATTCAAATTACTAATTATAAGCACTAAACTCAGTTCCTAAGTGATTCAAGCCATGCTTATCAAAAGTACATTGATTTGTTATCGTTCGGACAACTGAAACTAATTGACGACATATGTCGACCCGACTATACTAGTTATAACACATACAATCGTAACCAAAAATCAGACATTTAACAGTATCGACACATGATTTGAATTACACTGACTAAGCAAAGTGGTACCCGAGGAATCAATTAGTCAGTCCAAATTTGAAAATCAGCTAGTTGCCCAATACTTACATACACATTATCAAAACAAATGGAAAGACTCAATCAAACAGCAGAGGTTCAAGCAAAGTGGTCAAGGCACAGTTGCTAAAAGTCAAGGACACAAACAAAACATGAACAGACCTTTACCACAATCAGATGAACCAACACAAATAAGAAAAGAAAGAACTCACCTTAAACCTTGAAAAATCAAAACCTCAAACCGGACTCGGACAGACCTTTCTTAAGGCTGAACGGACTTTAATCGAAGTGTTTCTCAAATGAGAAACACTTTGATTAAAGTCCATTAGACCTTAACCTCTTCGGTTCGAACGGATATGGACCAGTGACGAAGAACCAACAAATTCCAAAACTCAGATCTGGGATTCATGCTTCCCTGATCAGATTCGGACCAAACCAAGTATGGTTTGGTCACGAGGGGGGTCTGGGGAGTGTCTGGTATGAAACTGGGGTTAAACTGAATAGATCGAGTTTTGACTCGAATCTTCAAATGAAGATTCGAGAAGGTGGGGAGGGATTCGAACTACATGGTTGATAGATTTGGGTTCAGGATGGCAAGGGCGTTCTAGGGTGTTAAGGGGAGGGTCACCGGCGTTCATGCCGCCGGCTTCCATGGTGAAGGATACAGGGGCGGCTCTAGGGTTTGATGGGGGATGAGGTTGAAGACGGAGGTCGGGGTATTGGATAGGGGGGTAGGGTATGTTAAGGGCTTATATATGGAATGAGTAGGCGGATCTCGACCGTTAGATCAATTTAGATCTACGGTCTGGATCTGATGGCTTAAGTGGAACGGTGTCGTTTCGAGGGTAAGGGGTTTGGGTTGGTCCGGGTGGAAACGGGTCGGGTTCCTCAGTGGGTTGTGGGGAAATGATCTTGGCCGTTGATCAATCTGAGATCAACGGCCCAGACCACACTGGATTAAAACGGTGTCGTTTAGACACCCTGGGCATCCACTGGTGTTGGACCGGGCAGGCCTGGGTTTGGGCTGAGTTTGTTTGGGCCAATTTTGTTAAAATTGGCCCAAGTCCGGAAGGGAAGGGGTCTTTTCTTTATTTTTTTTATTATATTTTTTTTTATTTATTTCCTTTTTCTTATTTATTTTAAAAACAAAACTAAGCCAAAAAATCAAATTAAAATTAAATACACACTCAATACAATTATTTGCACACACACTAAAATATTTCAAAACAGGTAAAGTCAGACCAAATAAATCAACGGACGAAAATGCCTATTCATGATTTTCTATTTAACGACCGGATTACGGTTTGAATTATGCAGGACACATATATTTTTTGAATTTCATTTTAATAAAGTAAATAAATAAAAATGGGCCAAAGTCACAAATAAATCAACAAGGTGCCGCACAGAAATCCGAAATTGTACAGCAGGGCCAATTATATTTTTTTTTATTTCTTTTTGGAGCGATTGTCGTGCGAAAACAAAAATCACGTGCTCACAGCTGCCCCTCTTTGTTCGGAAACCCGAAGGGTTTTCGTGCAAAGATAAAGTGAGCGTGTATGAGCGATTTTTGCCTATAGAACACTCCGTATGAAGCATTTTTTGAAAGATCTGACCGAATCTTGCTTCAAAGATTTCCTACATATCCTGGGCTAAACAGGAATCAGGTCAATGTAGTTCGGGAGGTTTTGGTAGCTGGGACTACCATGGGATTGCAATGCTTGCTGCTACTACTGCTGTTGTTGCCACTGCTACGTTACTGACCGCCTTATTACAACCAAATGGAAATTGGAAACTGAGCTAACTACTTATGTGTTGTCAACTGCTAGTTACAAGATTCCTATCTATGATTCTTTTACGACTTGATCTTGGGTCTTAGCTGATTCTTCTTGCAGACTCCGATCTGAATCTTGATGCTTGCGAGTTGTGGTGACCTGTTTAATCTCTGGGATACTGAGTGAGGCGCGACTGGCAGGGTTATGGACCTTAATTAAATGCTGGAGTCAATCCGCCTTCCATTTAATCCGAATCTTGGGACACCTCTTTTTCTTCTTTGATTTTGAGTTGAGACTCATCTCGTGGGTCATTTCGATCCGTGTGGCTTGAGGTTAGACCTGCGGGAAAAAACAAACAAACGAACGAAATTTCTGCCCCAGTTTCACTAGGAAAATTTCGTTAATTATTCACCAGGAAGTTCATAAAATTGATAAGAGAGGATATGCATGCTCAGTTCAGGGTTGGAGCCCTGACACCGGCTAGCTGGGGAGAGGTTCGGTTTGGGGTTTAAAACCCTAACGCCGAACAAAGGAAGAATTCAGTTTAAAGTTTAAAACCCTAATGCTGATTGCATGGGAAAGCTCAGTTTAGAGTTTAAAACTCTAATGCTGGCTGAAAGGAAAAAGTTCAGTTTAGGGTTTAAAACCCTAATGCTGATTGCATGAAAAAGCTCAGTTTAGAGTTTAAAACTCTAATGCTGGCTGAAAGGAAAATTCAGTTTAGGGTTTAAAACCCTAATGCTGACTAAAAAGGAAAATTCAGTTTAGGGTTTAAAACCCTAATGCTGATTGCATGAAAAAGCTCAGTTTAGAGTTTAAAACTCTAATGCTGGCTGAAAGGGAAATTCAGTTTAGGGTTTAAAACCCTAATGCGACTAAAAAGGAAAATTCAGTTTAGGGTTTAAAACCCTAATGCTGATTGCATGAAAAAGCTCAGTTTAGAGTTTAAAACTCTAATGCTGGCTGAAAGGGAAATTCAGTTTAGGGTTTAAAACCCTAATGCTGACTAAAAGGAAAATTCAGTTTAGGGTTTAAAACCCTAATGCTGATTGCATGAAAAAGCTCAGTTTAGAGTTTAAAACTCTAATGCTGGCTGAAAGGAAAAAGTTCAGTTTAGGGTTTAAAACCCTAATGCTGACTAAAAAGGAAAATTCAGTTTAGGGTTTAAAACCCTAATGCTGATTGCATGAAAAGGCTCAGTTTAGAGTTTAAAACTCTAATGTTGGCTGAAATGAAAATTCAGTTTAGGGTTTAAAACCCTAATGCTGACTAAAAAGGAAAATTCAGTTTAGGGTTTAAAACCCTAATGCTGATTGCATGAAAAAGCTCAGTTTAGAGTTTAAAACTCTAATGCTGGCTGAAAGGAAAATTCAATTTAGAGTTTAAAACCCTAATGCTGACTAAAAAGGAAAATTCAGTTTAGGGTTTAAAACCCTAATGTTGATTGCATGAAAAAGCTCAGTTTAGAGTTTAAAACTCTAATGCTGGCTGAAAGGAAAATTCAGTTTAGGGTTTAAAACCCTAATGCTGACTAAAAAGGAAAATTCAGTTTAGGGTTTAAAACCCTAATACTGATTGCATGAAAAAGCTCAGTTTAGAGTTTAAAACTCTAATGCTGGCTGAAAGGAAAATTCAGTTTAGGGTTTAAAACCCTAATGCTGACTAAAAAGGAAAATTCAGTTTAGGGTTTAAAACCCTAATGCTGATTGGCTGGGGATAAAGCTCGAGAATACTACACGATCTATTTTTGAGTTTTCTTGTTTTAATAGAAGATAAAATGGGGTTTTGCGGGAACTTACCTTTTGAGTGAATTCCTTATTGCCAAAATGTTTCTTGTATCCGCGTACCTTCTTCTTTGGGCGATACCTGCTTCTTGCACGGTTGTCTTGGATTAAAACTTGTTTCAACTTCTCAGACAAAGAACAGCTGTTAGTTCGGAAATGACGGTCGGTTCGGTGACCTTGATCGTTCCCAATTGCTTCGTTGCGTCTTTACTTCTGTTGCGAAGTCCCGCCATTGATTCGATTCGAATGGCGAAACCTTTAGACTACACAGGCTTGTATTTCCGGATTCTGTGATGACTTGCTTCGTAAGGCCCCCTTTTTTTTTCTTTTTTTGTCCCGTTTTGCTTGGAGGTTCTCAACGGGGATTTTATTGGAGGTATTTTGTGGGGATTTGTACAAAAGGGAAGCTCTGTGGGGAATATTTACAAAGTGGATTCTTTGTGTGGATTTTTGTACAATGGGCATGCTGGGGATTTATTTCAAAGCGGGATTTCTAGGATTTGTTGGGGTAAGCTTGTTGGGGAATATTTACAAAAGGACTCGCTGGGATGTGCTGGGGAGATTCCATTTTTTTTTTTTTGGGGAGATTCTGTGGGAGATTGTACAAGACTCTGTTGGGATTTGTACAGGGGGAGACTCTGTGGGGATTTGTCCGAAGGTGGACTTGCTGGGGAAGATTTCAAGATTTCTCTCTTTTTCCTTTACTCCGGAACACCATCAAACGTCATGATTCATCATGCTTGGGTAATCATATCAACGAGATGAGGTACTTTCCTTCATGAGATGGGATTCCGTGCAAACAAACCTACCACCTGTCCTTTCCGGTGTGTCCTGAACTCGGGGTTAAAATGTGAAAGGGATTCGAAAAGAAACAAAGAAAAGAGAAAACAAATCAGAAAAAGAATACCATTTCCGGGACGAGAAAGACTTATCTGAGGAAGATAACGCTGGCTTTAAATGACATGACATGCTCTTTGGACTGGACGTCCGACCTTCCATGAACTTGCATTTTCCTGAACCAGAACAGATTTGTGATTCCAAAACCGGTGGAACTTTGCCAAGACCTTCTTGGGGTGGCGTCATTCCTTTTCGGCCAACAACGCCCTTTGCGGGTTTTCGCTGGCTGACCTCTCTCATTTCTCTTCCTGTCATCGCTTGATAGCACTCTTTGCGAGTTTTTACTAAACAAGCTCTCTCATTTTGGTTTCTCTACTCCCGTCGCCTCGTGGTACCCGAAGGTTTTCACCGCCGAGACTCTCTCATTTTATCTCTCTCAATTCAGAGTGTGATGGTCTTTGTTTGTGACGCTTATTGATTCCCCATCATATTTGGTAATTGATTTGAAGGTTTGTGCTTGGTAAAGAGAGGTAGATGATACTAACTCCTAAACTGCTCGACGTGCCCCAGTTTCAATTTCAGGGTGAATGGGATTTTATTGTTGGTGTGACTGAACCTCAGGGAGAGGCTGCCTACGTATCCTTTCGGAATCAAGTCAAATGTAGTTCAGGCCTCAATCAAATTTTGTTTTGTTTTTTTTTCTTTTTTTTTTCTTTTTTTTTCTTTTTGTAGAGAGGATTGGGTAGTGTTTGGGAGTAGTGGGGGATAAAACCTTCGCCATTCTCAAACGTGTCAGGACCACTGGAGTATGATTTAGACGTAGTACCTCTTGACTGCATCTGCATTTACTGCTGTGTCGGGGTCATTTCCTTCGATATCACCTAAATACAATGCTCCTCTTGGCAATATTTTCCTTACGATGTATGGGCCTTTCCAATTTGGGGCAAACTTTCCTTTTGCTTCTTCATGATGCGGCAGAATACGCCTCAGTACCAATTGTCCTACTTCGAAATTCCGGGGTCGGACTTTCTTGTTGTAAGCACGGGCCATCCTTCGTTGGTATAACTGTCCGTGACAAACTGCAGCCATCCGCTTTTCATCAATCAACGTCAATTGCTCTAACCGAGTCTTAACCCACTCGCTGTCCTCGATTTCTGCTTCGACAATGATTCGAAGCGAAGGAATTTCTACCTCTGCCGGTATTACAGCCTCGGTCCCATAAACCAAAAGATAAGGAGTCGCTCCCACCGATGTGCGTACCGTAGTGCGGTACCCCAATAATGCAAAAGGTAACTGCTCATGCCACTGTCGGGAACTTTGTATTGTCTTCCTCAAAATCTTCTTGATGTTTTTATTTGCAGCTTCCACAGCACCATTGGCTTTTAGCCGATAAGGAGTGGAATTCCTGTGTGTTATCTTGAATTGCTCGCACACATCTCCCATCAAGTGACTGTTCAAGTTTGCCGCATTATCTGTAATGATAGTCGCAGGAATACCGAAGCGACAGATAAGATTTGAGTGCACAAAATCCACTACAGCTTTCTTGGTGACCGACTTGAGAGTGACAGCCTCTACCCATTTCGTAAAGTAGTCTATGGCAACTAGTATAAACTTGTGTCCGTTTGAGGCCTTTGGTTCAATTGGTCCAATGACGTCCATGCCCCAGGCGACAAATGGCCATGGTGCGGACATGGGATGCAGTTCCGTGGGAGGTGCATGAATCAAATCACCGTGCACTTGACACTGATGACACTTCCGAACGAAACTAAAGCAATCCTTTTCCATGGTCATCCAGTAATAACCTGCTCTAAGGATCTTCTTCGCTAAGACATACCCGTTCATGTGAGGTCCGCACACACCTGCGTGTACTTCGTGCATGATCTTTCTTGCTTCCTCGATATCGACACATCTTAAGAGATTGAGGTCTGGAGTCCTCTTATATAACAATTCACCGCTCAAAAAGAAACCACTTGCATGTCGCCTAATGGTCCTCTTTTGATCTCCAGTAGCTTGCTCGGGGTATTCTTGCGTCTTCAGGAACCTCTTGATGTCATGGTACCAAGGCTGCGTATTTGATCCCGCCTCGATTACACTGCAGTAACCGTGTCTTTCCTTGATTTGGATCTCCAAAGGATCGACGTGGGCGTTGCCCGGGTAGGGTAGCATAGAAGCCAGAGTAGCAAGTGCATCTGCCAGTTCATTGTGACACCTCGGAATATACCTGAACTCTATTGAGGTAAAGCGCTTGCTGAGGTCCTCTACATGTTGTCGGTATGGGATAATCTTGACATCCCGAGTTTCCCACTCGCCTTGAACTTGCCGGATGATCAGGTCAGAATCTCCCATAATCAGTAAGTCTTTGACATCCTGATCGATTGCCATATGTATGCCCATAATGCAGGCTTCATATTCAGCTATATTATTTGTGCAGAAGAAACGAAGTCTAGCTGTGGCGGGATAATGCTGACCGGCAGGTGAGATCAAAATTGCCCCAATCCCTATACCCTTGGCGTTCACGGCTCCGTCAAAGAACATCTTCCAAACATGAGCTTCCTCCGAGATCACTTCTACGGTGTTTACCTCTTCATCTGGAAAGTAGGTATCTAATGGCTGGTATTCCTCATCGACCGGGTTTTCGGCCAAATGATCTGCTAACGCCTGGGATTTCATTGCCGTGCGAGTGACATAAACTATGTCGAATTCCGTAAGCAAGATTTGCCATTTAGCCAGTCTCCCAGTAGGCATTGGTTTCTGAAATATATATTTCAAGGGATCCAACCTGCTTATGAGGAATGTAGTGTGGGCTTGGAGATAATGCCTCAGCTTTTGAGCAACCCATGTGAGAGCGCAGCATGTCCTTTCCAGCAGAGTGTATTTGGCCTCGTAGCCGGTGAATTTCTTGCTCAAGTAGTAGATTGCTTGCTCCTTCTTTCCGGTTACTTCGTGTTGCCCGAGGACGCAGCCGAAAGAGTTCTCCAAGACTGTCAGATACAAGAAAAGTGGCCTTCCTGGTTCTGGAGGTACCAAGACTAGGGGATTCGAAAGGTATTCTTTGACTTTATCAAAGGCTTCTTGACATTCAGTTGTCCATTTGATCGCCGCATCTTTCCTTAACAGCTTGAATATGGGTTCACACGTGCTTGTCAGCTGGGCAATAAACTGACTGATGTAGTTCAGCCTGCCCAAAAGACTCATCACGTCTTTCTTCGTTCTCGGGGGAGGTAGATCTTTGATAGATTTTATCTTAGTCGGATCTAGCTCGATACCTCTTCTGCTTACGATGAAACCCAAAAGTTTACCCGACGGAACTCCGAAAGCGCATTTGGCTGGATTTAGCTTCAAGTCATACTTCCTTAGCCTCTCGAAGAATTTCCTCAAGTCTTGGATGTGATTATCCTGCGTCCTGGACTTGACTATTACATTGTCCACGTACACCTCTATTTCCTGATGCATCATGTCATGGAAAATGGCGGTCATGGCCCTCATGTAAGTAGCCCCAGCATTCTTTAGACCAAATGGCATGACCCGATAACAGTAGGTGCCCCAAGGCGTGGTGAAAGCGGTTTTCTCGGCGTCCTCTTCATCCATCAGTACCTGATGATACCCAGCATAACAATCTACAAAAGACTGTATCTCGTGTTTGGCACAATTATCAACGAGGATGTGGATGTTGGGCAGCGGGAAATTATCTTTGGGACTTGCTCTGTTCAGGTCTCGGTAATCTACACATACCCGAGTTTTCTCGTCCTTTTTCGGTACTGGAACCACATTCGCCAACCATGTTGTATATTGGACTACCCGGATCACTCCTGTTTTCAGTTGCTTGGTGATCTCCTCCTTAATCTTGTCACTGATCTCAGTTTTGAACTTTCGTTGCTTTTGTTGAACTGGAGGACAATCAGGATGAATTGGCAATTTGTGAACCACTAGATCGACACCTAGTCCCGGCATGTCATCATATGACCAAGCAAACACGTCTTTGAATTCGAAAAGAAGTTGAATTATCGCCTCTCTCATTTTCTTGTCCGTGTGAATGCTTATCTTGGTCTGCCGGATTTCTTTCGGGGTTCCTAAATTTACCGGTTCAGTGTCATTCAGATTTGGCTTAGGTTTATTCTCGAAATATTCCAACTCTCGGTTTATCTCCCTAAAAGCCTCTTCCGCATCATATTCTGGTTCTGGGTTCATTAATTCGCAGTTAAATAGCTCATTGTGATCTGGGCGTGAAGTCCGCAAGCATGTCATATTTAAAGCCGCATTATTAGGACTGAAAAGGAAGATGAAAGGAAAACTAATAAAAATCAGAACAAAGAAAGAATAGGAAAGCAATGATGATTTTTTTTTGTATATTTTCTTGGAAAATTGGAAGACAACAACGTTTACAACTAGGAACAACAATTGAAAAGAAGAAAACGTTCAAGTCATGTCCCGGGGATAACTTGTGATACAGGAAAGGTGGCAGGACAGGTCTACCCGGACTTCCGTCTAGTTGGGAATGGCGTGATCTCCCAGTTTTGGAGTTTGGCGTTTGGCCCCATGTACATCATCTCAGCAGTGCTCGTGCCTTCGCCTGGTTGAACCATGTGGACCTCGTAGAGCATTTCCCTCATTGCCGCACATATTTCCTCGATTTCCTCAGCTGTGAAGACCTCATCATCTTCTTCTTCAGCGTACATTGGCCTGACAAAAGTCGCATGTAAATCCGGCAGTGGTTGAGGCAACTTCCAGCCCTCATTTCTCCTTTTCTTTGCCCATTTTTCGTCTGTTGGAGTAGGTTTGAAACCTAGTCCAAAAGGTTTCTTGATGACTGGCAAAGTAACGGGTTCTGTTATTCCCTGAAGGGTTCTCCCAAGTCCCTTCCCTGGCCTGAATCCGTGCCGGATCATCTCTTTGGCTACCATGACCGAAGCGTTAGATAAGAAAGGCTGGGGGAAAGGTACTCCCTCTTCGTGCTGCTCGGCCAATACCACCTCGAAAGCTTGATAGACCGTATGTTCGCTCCCTTCTCTCGGTTCAAGATACGGAATGGATGGGTCCCGGTAAATGGCATGTTCGTCTTCCCCATGGACGACGATTTCTTGGTCTTCGTACTCGAATTTCACCATCTGGTGAAGAGTGGAAGGCACGGCTCCTGCCGCATGGATCCAAGGTCTGCCAAGGAGGAAATTATAGGATGTGTCCATGTCGATCACCTGGAAGGTTACTCGAAATTCGACTGGTCCTATGACCAACAACAGGTCTATTTCTCCCATGGTATCTCTCTTGATGCCATCGAAAGCTCTCACGCAGACGTTATTGGGTCGGATTCTTCCTGCCCCAATTTCCATTCTTTGTAGCGTGGAGAGCGGGCAAATGTCAACACCTGATCCCCCATCCAGCATTACTCGCTTGACATAGTAGTCCTCGCATTTCACTGTTAAGTGTAAGGCCTTGTTGTGTGCTGCTCCTTCCGGGGGTAAATCATTCTTATTGAAAGAGATTTGGTTGACAGCGAAGAATCTTTCTGTCATCCGCTCTAGTTGCTCCACCGAGGTTTTGACCAGTACATATGCTTCATTCAGGGTTTTCAGCAGGATCTTTTGATGCTCGTTTGACTTCATTAATAACGACAGCATGGATACTTGCTCAGGGTGCTTGCGTAGCTGATCTATCACTTCGTAATCCGGCATCTTCATCTGTTGGAAGAACACTTCCGCTTCTTCAACACTCACGGGCTCCTTTGGAGGGAAGCGCCTTTGTGTGGCGTTGTTCAGTTCTTGGGTATTTGAGTACCCTCCAACGAAAGTATTTTCTGGAAGTTCTTCCATGACCTCCTTACCTTTGTATGTTACCAAAGTCTTTTGATAATTCCACGGCACTGTGGACGGGTTGGTCATTGGCTTTTGTGGCACGCGTCCGATAACCACTGGCTCATTCAGCCGAGGTGGTTGAATCGTCCCCCGGACCACATAGGCCCCTTTTGGCACGTACATAGGTTTTGTCTTTTTGATCCCGAAGTTCTGCGTCTTCTTGGCTTGACCCCGCGGTATGTAAAGAACTCCACCCTTTGCTGGTACCACTTTCTTCTCCACCTTCTTTTCAGGCTTGCTTTCTGCAGCCTTGACCTCCTCCCCCCTTTCTGATTTCTGGTCTATTTCAGGCCTCCTCCCCGTGTCGACAATGGCAATTATGGCTTTCAAAGCAGGGTCGAACTCTTTGTCTTCACAAATCATGCCGATCAACGACCCATTATTGTGAGCGGGCAATGGATTGTTTGTTACATTCGGGATCTCCTCGTCCCTTAGCACTATCTTCCCCTGCTCTATCAAATTTTTGACCACTCTTTTCAATGACCAGCAGTCATTTGTATCATGTCCCTCGGCCCCTGAATGATAGGCGCATCTGACTCCGGCTTTGTAAGAAGGAGATGTCGGGTTTTGCCTTGTTTGAGGGATGGGTTGCAAGAAACCCAACTGGACCAACTTTGGGAACAAAGTTGAGTATGGCTCACCGATGGGCGTGAAAGTCCACCGTCGAGGTGGCTCTTGGGGGCGGTAGTTATTCTGCGGGGGTTGTGGGTTATAGTGGTTGCGATAGTGAGGCTGATTTCTGGGAGGTGGAGCTGGGCCTCGGTTGGCTTGTTGTGGTGGATGGTTATAAGGTTGGGCATTCATGACCATATAAGGTTGATGAGCATATGCCACATTTGAGTGGGGGTAGTAGTGTTGTAGGGCCCTTTCCGGAAAATGGGGCCTGGGATGACGATACTCCCTTGCTTCAGAGGCTGCCATAGCCGTTTCTTCCTTCTTCTTCCCCCTTGTCGTCCCTCCAGACCCGCTTTGGACGGCCTGGGAGGTTGCCCTTAGGGCTGCTTGACTCAGAATCCGACCCGTTTTCAGCCCATTCTCTACCATCTCTCCTATCTTGATTGCTTCCGCGAATGGCTTACCCATGGCCGACATCATGTTTTGGAAATAGTCAGACTCTTGAGCCTGGAGAAAGGTAGTGACCATTTCCACTTCATCCATGGGAGGCTTCACTCTCGACGCCTGTTCACGCCACTTAATAGCATACTCTCTAAAGCTTTCCGAAGGCTTCTTCTTCAAATTCGACAGAGAGTTTCGGTCTGGCGCAATGTCGATGTTATACTGGAATTGCTTTACAAAATCTCTGGCGAGATCATCCCATATATGCCATCGGGACATTTCCTGATCCATATACCATTCCGAAGCTATCCCTACTAAGCTTTCCCCAAAATACGCCATTAGCAGTTCTTCTTTTCCGCCGGCTCCCCGCAATTGGTTGCAGTATTTCTTAAGATGTGCAATGGGGTCACCGTGCCCATCGTATTTCTCGAACTTGGGGGTCTTGAAACCCGTCGGCAGGTGCACGTGAGGGAACATGCACAGGTCGGCGTAAGAGACGCTCTTTTGCCCGCTCAATCCTTGCATATTTTTCAGACTTTGCTCAAGGCTTCTCATCCTTTTGGCCATTCCATTTTGTTCTACAACTCTGGGGTTCTGATCCTGACCTGGTACGAGCTCGCATTGAGGTGGTAGAGGATTAGTACTGGTAGCGAACCTATTTGGTTCCATTGAGAACGACGGTGCTTGGAATGTAAAAGAGGATGAGTCAAGGCTTGGCTTGTATGTGGCAGGCTGTGCCGTAGCTGGGCAAGGCGATGCAGTAAAGATGTTCATGCTTTCATCACTGGCCGACATTCGGGGATGAGGCTCAGAAGGTGATCCTGCAGAGAAGGCGGAGGTGGCTGGGTACCCAAATGGGGTGGCAGGGTAATTTATGGGGACATTAGAAGTCCCACTTGACCTGGAGAATAGTTCAGGGAATCCGGGGACGACACTTGGCGGCTCTTTCCCATTGTTCCAGTCATCCAACATTTCCAACATGCGGAGCCGTAGGATCCTATTTTCCTCCGCAGTTGCGGATTCAGGTGTGAGGACGGCTGAGATTGAGCTCTCCTCAGAGACGGGGACTGTTTGCAATGGAATTTCCGAAGACATTTCCACACTTCCTTTTGACCTGGTGAAGTAAGTGTGAGTACTGCTTCTGGTCCTAACAATAGGTAGTTGAACACCTCTCCTTGACCTCGTGAAGTATGAGTGCGAGGCCAGACTTTCACCAAACCAACCGTCTTTTCAAAAACCCTGGGAAAAATGCTCAATGACAAACGCACGGTTAATTCTGCAGCAAATAATAGATAGTTAATCTCACGTTGGGCATGATGCACCTATACAGTTAAGTGGATTACTATATGTTTGCTACGAGAGCATGCGTCATTCCGGCATTTTTCTCTTATTAGTTTTTCCCTTTTTTTCTTTTCTTTTCTTTTTCTCTTTTGTTTTTCTTTTATTTATTTTATTTATTTTATTATATATATATATATTTTATTATTTTTGTAGTAAAAGAAATGCGACCGGATTCGATGAGGATTGCCTACGTATCACGATGCCTACGTGAATCAGATCATTACGTAGTTCGAAAAACACCAATGGACGTAAAAGAAACAACCTCTTCATTGTTGAAATGTTCTATTACAAGCTGCATTCTGCAAAAGAAAAAAAAAGCAAACTTGGAAAATGAACCTAGACTCAAAATAGACTGAAAATCACCTTGATGAAAAAAAAACAGGCAGAAGATGCTAAAATACAGATTTGACCTATGAATGCATTATGGTTTTAAAGATTGGTTTCCGCGGGGCATCGTTCGGCCTCGCCGCGGTCCTAGGCGTGAGATCCCTATCAAGTTGCTCCAGCTCGTGCATAGTCTGCTTGACATAACCCATTACTGCCGAGAGGACGGTAGCGCTGGACATATTCTCACATCGTAGACATCGTCTGGTGATGGCATGGGCAATGGCCTTGATCCTATCTCTGGTTTGCTTCTTCTCTATGAGTAGGTGCCTTATCTGATCACTGCACATCTTGAATACCTGTGAGTCCTGTATGTGCTGATCCCTCAACTGTCGCACTTCTTCCTTCATTTGGGCCAACAAGTCGTAACAGTATCTACTCTCCATTTGGAAATCCCTGGCCTGTTTAACTGCTTTAAACTCAAGTGTAGCCATCTCCCTCTTTATTTTGGAAACAACCTTCTCGTGGTCACGTTTCAATTGGTTTAAACATCGGTGATGCTTATCTACTCTTGTTTCCCACTGTGCCTTGAACTCTGCTATGATGTTTTCAGATTTCTCCAAGCCATCTCGCCATTCCCTGATTTCACCTTTTAGCCCTTTTATCAGCTGCTCATCCGATCGACGCCTTGGTTGTTTATCTGCATCCAACCTTATCTGTTTGATCTGGGCTCTGAGCATTTCATTTTCTTGAGTTAACCTGTTCCGCTCTCCCAGATCGGTAGCAATTTGCACGCTGTGCTCGTATTTCATGCCTTCTACTTGTTGCTTTAATCTGCTGATTTCGGCACAATAACCTCTTTCCTTTGCTAACCAATCCCAATGCCTTTGCGATGACTCGGTGAAATCCTGGATGTGGGGTCTCTTAGCTGGCCTTTCATGCTCGAGTTCCCTTCTATACCATGCAAGGTAACCTGGCGCCGTTTCTCCCTTGGCTCGATCCCGCACGCAAGTATCTGATTTCAAATATTGACCCTCATTCCAGATTTGGCGAATCTTTGCTTCTGGGAACTGTCCGTTAGGACTTATCTCAACTGCTTGAGTGCTTAGGTCTTCCTCATGAGGTACTGTCTGGCATCTGCCGAACTGTCTTAAAACTCGGCAGGGTGCGTAAGGTTGAATGCTCTTAAGCCCCATCAGTAAGAAATGAGTTTTAGCTGCAGACATATATAGGATCTCATCAACAGGCAACCATCCCAACGTCCATTGTATTTGGCTGGCAGTAAGAGTTTGCAAGAACGAGGTCCATGCCAGAACTCCTTTGGGCCAAATGATCTCTCTGGTTCTCGTGTAAGATTCTTCTATGCGGGTTTTTTCCGGGGAACCATGGCTCAATACCCCGGAATGATGGCAGAGGTGCTCGGTCATCCATATCTGTAGGAGCAAGTTACAACCTTCGAAGAAATTTCCCCCAGCTTTACAAGCTGTGAGAGCTCGAAAGATGTCAGATACCACCATTGGCGCGAGAGTGCTGCCACTTTGCGTGAGTAAAGTGCTGACGACCCCAGATATCTTCAAATCAATGTTTCCATCTTTTCTCGGAAATACCAGAAGACCCAGAAACATTATCATGAACGCCACCCGTCTGTGCTCATCCCACTTCTGACGAACTCCTTTGCTGCACAGTTTGTTGATTGGATTATTGAATCCCCCCTCGTGACCGTATCTATCATATATGAAGCATGGAGTACAGAATCCGGCTGCTAGATCCGGGTTGTGGACTGTTCTAGGTATTTTCAATGAATCCAGGAACCGATGTACCGTGACGACTCTTGGGGCGACCAAGTATTTTTCCCTCAACGGAAGTTCAGTATTCCCGATGTATCCGGCCATTTCTTCCAAAGTTGGGGTGAGCTCAAAATCAGAGAAATGGAAAACATTGTGCGCCGGGTCCCAATAGGTAACCAAAGCTCTTATGATATCTCCCCGAGGCTGGATTTCCAACAGACCCACAAGACCTTTCAAATATTTCTTAACCTCATTTTGTCCTTCAACACCTAGATCATTCCACCATAGCCGTAACTTGACAGGGATTTTGGTCATTATTGAAAAATGTTCATTTTGCATCGTGCTCATCCTGCACATTTATTAAGGTGATTTTAACAAAATTGACTGACTCAAAAATATATATTTTTTTAGAGAGGATCAAGCTTTGACCACGGCCTTTAAACACTTCGGAGACAAAGATTTTAAGGCTGTGCGGGTCTAAAAACGCTAAACCAGACCCAAAGGTGGCTATTTATGCAAAGTCAGCCTTCCGGCGTCCCTTTCGAGAACATTCGGCTATTTATGATAAAACAATGTCACCTGACTTATTTACGACTCTATTAAAAATTTGACACATCTTTTATTTATTTATTTACTGATTTTTGGCTATTTAGAAAAATGGGGTTGAACCCGACGAGGGTTGCCTACGTATCTCACATCCGGTGAGAATCAAACCGGCGTAGTTCGGGCTATCGTAAAATAGGAAAAAATCGAATAAACCTAGAAATCAGGAATGCGTAATTTTTTTTTTTTTTTACATTTTTTTTGAAAAGAGATAAAGATTAAAGAAACTATTTATTTTTTTATATTATTATTATTTTTTTTTTAAGAAAAATTTGGACTATTAGTCTGAATTCATAAAAGGGGTACTATGAAAGAAACAACTCATTTTTTGAATTATGAATTTTCGATTTTTTTTTTTTTTACTTTTAAAATAAATACCTTTTCTTTTTTTTTTGATTTTTGAAAGTGATAAAAGAAAATTTTTTGTATATATATATTCTTTTTAACAACTCTCAATAAACAAAAAACAAAACGGTATTTTTTTAGAAAAATTCCGGCGAGGTTTTGACACTACTTGGACATTGGTTTTATTTTCCAAAAATAAGTAATTATCTCCCCTACGCTGCTATTTCCCCTTTTTTTTAAGAACCGGTCGACATGCGGAACCGAAGCAAATAAATGCATAACACAGATAGGAATGCAGCATGATGGTCTTTCCATTTCAGGTTGCCTGTCCTAGACAGACCCAACCCCTGTGTTGAGTCCCCTAAGTCAAATGCAATATGATGCAAATAAGCGTTCCTACTAGGGATCCGGCATGAAGTTTCGTTATACTAGGTTTAAACCTTGGTATTTGCTCTAGACTGTGTACCCGAGCGGACAACTCGAGTCGAGGAGGGGGCTACGTACCGGGGACCCGCGAGATCGTCCGGCTTTGTAACTTGTCCGACCTCTTTCTTATTTCAAGTATTGACACTAACAGAATAGGGAGTCTCGACCAGCGAGCTTCTCCCTGAAGGTAAGAAAAGAAGGGTTTCGGCACAGTTTATATACAGTTCAGATAATATCAAAAGCGGTAAAAGACAACATTTAGCACTTTTATGCAAAACATGTAATAAAGATCAGATAATAAGCCAGATATAACAATTATTCTAAGCTCGAATTCTTGGACCCTGAACCAGTGGTTCTGGGTCAAATCCCCAGCAGAGTCGCCAGAGCTGTCACACCTCCTTTTCCCGCGCCCTCCCGAAGGGTTAAATGCGCGAGTGGAGTTTTTCCAATTTAAGTGACAATATTCGAAATGGGATTATTTATTTAATTCAGAGTCGCCACTTGGGAAAGGTTTGGCTTTTGGTGTCCCAAGTCACCGGTTTATCTTGAATCCCAAGTCGAGGAAAATTTTCGACTTTTCCAAATGAAGTCTGCGAACCAGAAATTCTAAGTAAGGAATTCTGTTGACCCGAGGGAAGGTGTTAGGCACCCTCGAATCCCGTGGTTCTAGCACGGTCGCTTAAATTGTTATAATGGCTAAATATCTGATTTAAATAACATGTTATGACTTATGTGCTTTTATTAAGTTTAAACCGCTTTTATTATTATTATTTATTTTGTAGAATTGCAACGTCGTGAAAATGCATCTTGAACCACGTCACAATCAATGTGCCCGTGATCGTCGACACATTTTGACTTCGTTGAGATTTGGATTTGGGTCACATCAATGTGCACCCTGAATTTAAGAATATAATTTAGTTTAAAGTCGCGCCTAAAGAATCTAAACGCGTTGTTATTTGGGGAAGGCAGTGGAATTCTCTAAACAGTCCCTCCCAAATTCTAAGTATTTATCATGATCAATTATTGAGGGCCCCGCAGTTTGCATTTTTATTCGGCGAGGCTCGTCTCATTATTTTAGAAGGGTACCCTACAAATGACTACATTTCTACTACGTTTATCT
This sequence comes from Nicotiana tabacum, assembly GCF_000715075.1. Taxonomy (NCBI): domain Eukaryota; kingdom Viridiplantae; phylum Streptophyta; class Magnoliopsida; order Solanales; family Solanaceae; genus Nicotiana; species Nicotiana tabacum. The sequence goes on from NC_134101.1 coordinate 172,090,741, forward strand.
TTAAAGGGAAAGATGATGCCGAATTTTGCGGGTTTGGACAAATACGGACTGAATCCTTATTATGTTTGCCGAAACTAAACTTGTTTGATTACCTGATTGATTGTTCATGAGGTGAGGGTTACCGCATGCTTTGTCTTCGTCGAGTGAATATGTTTATTAATTCGCTAAGTGAGATTGCAAACAAACTAACAACATATATTAAGTTATGTTTAACGACCTCCAAGTTCTATTTTTAACACTTCAACCTATTTGAAATTGATAAACGAAATCGGCTGTTTATTAGGAAAATTACTACTAATTGAACTCAAAATGGCTATTAGTTTTTCTCAACAATCATCACATTGTTTTCGAAACGAAGAATCTGTACCGAAACCTGATATCAAACCGGCATTGGAACAAATAAACTGACAAGCGAAACTGGCATTCATAGCCAGACTTTTAATATGACTGCATGAGAGTTTGTTTGGGATACATCTATCCCAGACCTAATACCACAGATTTGTCGATTCAGTGGTCTAGGCAAAAATACATACAAGTGTTTGCCATGACTCTATGTTATACAGTCGTAACTAAACCAAACAGTATTATACTGAACTGAACGTATCCCAAATCAAACATGCTGTCTATCATATTGTTATTGCTATTGAACAGTGCTATCTAACAGTCCATCTCAGCAGAATGTATGCTAGTTTTATAAAAAGTGTTTGCAGTTTGCAGTAAAATACAATCCCACTAACATTCGACCTATTTTTAACACCAATGTTATAACATGAACAGCTGTTCTTTTCTTTATTTCTGCTTCAACTTCAAACTTTCAACAATACAAAGTTTCAGAGGTTGTGTACCTGGAAATATTTGACAATTGAAGGAAAGGGGGAGTCAGCAGAATATAATGACAACAAAATGCAGCAGCAATCACAGCACTATCAGTAGCAGCAGGGCAGAAATAGCAGCAGACAAAGCAATACAGCAAGAACCCAGCTCGAGTGCAGAGATGCAACTATAGCCAATAGAAAGCAATAGCCAAATAACAGCAACACCCAGTGGAGTAGAATCAGAACTCCAGATAGTAGTAAACCAATGAAAGCACTCAACTAATAGACACAACTGAGATTTCAAAGGATCAGAATTGGCTTGAACAAATTGAAACAACTGAAAACCCAATAACAATAGGAGGAAGAAGGTTTCTGATTGTTGGTTGTATAGCTTCTATCCCTTAACCTCTCTCTATCTCTGTTTGTGTTTTTCCTATTCAGCTCTTAAGGTTCAATGTCTATCCTTTTGTGTGTGTGTGTATGTATTTCTATCTCTCAATCCTGTCTCTAATTCTGTCTGTATCTCCAGAATTTCAACTCTCCTCTATCTATGCTCTCTCTGACCTCTATTATCAGATGGTATCCTTTTCCTCTCCTCCCTTTTTGTCTGTCTGTCTCCCTCCATTCTCTTATCCCAATCCCCCCTTTTATATCAGCCTCCCATCATCAATCAGAACATCCTCCCATGTGCTCCCTTATTTTCAGATTCCATTTACTATTTAAATAAGAACACCAGCCCATGATATTCCCTGGCAGACTTACTTTTAGGCAAGGTTTAATATTTTTGAACTAAAATAATGTAATGGGCAGCAGAATGTAGTCTGACAGCACATGCTGTCAAACTATTTAATTCAAAAACATTTAGGCAGGGCACAGGCTGTGCACAAAATGCACATGTTGTGCATAAGTGCACATGCTCTCCAATTTCAGAACTGTGACTAAACAGAACATTGCTCTTTTACACTTCTGATTCAAATTACTAATTATAAGCACTAAACTCAGTTCCTAAGTGATTCAAGCCATGCTTATCAAAAGTACATTGATTTGTTATCGTTCGGACAACTGAAACTAATTGACGACATATGTCGACCCGACTATACTAGTTATAACACATACAATCGTAACCAAAAATCAGACATTTAACAGTATCGACACATGATTTGAATTACACTGACTAAGCAAAGTGGTACCCGAGGAATCAATTAGTCAGTCCAAATTTGAAAATCAGCTAGTTGCCCAATACTTACATACACATTATCAAAACAAATGGAAAGACTCAATCAAACAGCAGAGGTTCAAGCAAAGTGGTCAAGGCACAGTTGCTAAAAGTCAAGGACACAAACAAAACATGAACAGACCTTTACCACAATCAGATGAACCAACACAAATAAGAAAAGAAAGAACTCACCTTAAACCTTGAAAAATCAAAACCTCAAACCGGACTCGGACAGACCTTTCTTAAGGCTGAACGGACTTTAATCGAAGTGTTTCTCAAATGAGAAACACTTCGATTAAAGTCCATTAGACCTTAACCTCTTCGGTTCGAACGGATATGGACCAGTGACGAAGAACCAACAAATTCCAAAACTCAGATCTGGGATTCATGCTTCCCTGATTAGATTCAGACCAAACCAAGTATGGTTTGGTCACGAGGGGGGTCTGGGGAGTGTCTGGTATGAAACTGGGGTTAAACTGAATAGATCGAGTTTTGACTCGAATCTTCAAATGAAGATTCGAGAAGGTGGGGAGGGATTCGAACTACATGGTTGATAGATTTGGGTTCAGGATGGCAAGGGCGTTCTAGGGTGTTAAGGGGAGGGTCACCGGCGTTCATGCCGCCGGCTTCCATGGTGAAGGATACAGGGGCGGCTCTAGGGTTTGATGGGGGATGAGGTTGAAGACGGAGGTCGGGGTATTGGATAGGGGGGTAGGGTATGTTAAGGGCTTATATATGGAATGAGTAGGCGGATCTCGACCGTTAGATCAATTTAGATCTACGGTCTGGATCTGATGGCTTAAGTGGAACGGTGTCGTTTCGAGGGTAAGGGGTTTGGGTTGGTCCGGGTGGAAACGGGTCGGGTTCCTCAGTGGGTTGTGGGGAAATGATCTTGGCCGTTGATCAATCCGAGATCAACGGCCCAGATCACACTAGATTAAAACGGTGTCGTTTAGACACCATGGGCATCCACTGGTGTTGGACCGGGCAGGCCTGGGTTTGGGCTGAGTTTGTTTGGGCCAATTTTGTTAAAATTGGCCCAAGTCCGGAAGGGAAGGGGTCTTTTCTTTATTTTTATTTTTATTATATTTTTTTTATTTATTTCCTTTTTCTTATTTATTTTAAAAACAAAACTAAGCCAAAAAATCAAATTAAAATTAAATACACACTCAATACAATTATTTGCACACACACTAAAATATTTCAAAACAGGTAAAGTCAGACCAAATAAATCAACGGACGAAAATGCCTATTCATGATTTTCTATTTAACGACCGGATTACGGTTTGAATTATGCAGGACACATATATTTTTTGAATTTCATTTTAATAAAGTAAATAAATAAAAATGGGCCAAAGTCACAAATAAATCAACAAGGTGCCGCACAGAAATCCGAAATTGTACAGCGGGGCCAATTATATTTTTTTTTATTTCTTTTTGGAGCGATTGTCGTGCGAAAACAAAAATCACGTGCTCACAGATATTGTCATCTTTTATTTTATATATTTCTAATACAATAAGTATTTCATAATTTATAAACGCATTAAATCCTTTGCTTAATAAGACTTATGATTTTAAAATAATAAAATTAATAATTTAATTAATAGTACACTGTTGGCTTGCCTAACGGCGATGTTGGGGTCCATCATGACCTATAGTGGGAAATTGGTTTATGACAGGTACTGTTATACATATGCTCGGTGAGGAAGAGATAAATGCATGAAGGGTGTTATTGTGCCAGTTGATTTGACCTACATTCATATATTTGGTGAGGATGAGATAAATACACAAAGGGTATTGCCGTATCATTTGATTTGATATCTTGAATACATTACTCACTCCACGAAAGTTATGAATTTACTGACGTATTTCTTCTAATAACCATTTAATGCCTCACATAGTTATTTTCTTATACTCTTATCTGTTATGTTCTAGAACTGTTTCTATTGCTAGCATATTGCACAGGTTATAGCAGTGAGTATCTTTTAACTAAAAAAATCCTCATCACTACTTCAATGATGTTAGACAATATACTTACTGGGTACATGAGGGGTCGGTTGTACTCATACTACAGTTCTGCACCTTGCGTGCAAATTTTGGAGCCGGAGTCAATGTGTATGGCGGGAGATGGCATTGAAGATGTACTTGCGTTCCGATTATAGCTACCACATGTCTTTGGTAGCTTTAGATTTTTCTAATCTATTTATGTAAACTTCAAACAGATGATGTATTTATTCATGCCAGCTTCTATAAATTCTATGTCTTAGAAGCTCAAGTGCTGCAGTCCATGGGATTTGTATAGAAAGTTCAATTATTTTATCCATTGTCTCTTATTACTTGATTTGAGTTGTGTTGATTGTAGTTGACTTACCTATCTGGCCGGGTTAGGTGCCATCATGACTAGCTGGATTTTGGGCCGTGACAAGGTGGTATTAGAGCTTTAGGTTCATAGCTTCTACGAGTCATGAGCAAGTGTTTAGTAGAGTCATGCGTATCGGTATGATGACGTTCATACCTATCTTGGAGAGTCTACAGGGCATTTAGGAAAATTTATCCTTCTTTCTTTACTTATCGTGTGGCTTTATTTCAGCTCGAAATCTATAATTTTTGTAACGATCCGACCGGTAGTTTTGCTTTCTAGAACCTCGTTCCCTTAAATAAGACTTCTCATATGTGCTTTTACTGTTTTAGGACTTACAGGAATGGTTGGTTCAGGTTTTAGAAGGGGTCGGGTTGAAATCGGAACACTTGGTTTCTTAAGTTAGCCTTAAAAGGCTAAGTTTGACTTTGGTTAACGTTTTGAGTAATCAACCTCGGAATCAGGATTTGACCGTTCCAACAGATTCGTATGATGATTTCGAACTTGGGTGTATGTTCGGATCGGGCTTCGGATGACCCGAGAGCGTCTTGGCGCCTAATAGTGAAAGTTGGTTATTTAAAGGTTTTAGGAGTTCTTTAAATTTGGTTTGGAGCGGGTTTTGGTGATATCTAGGTCCAAATGGAATTCCACGACCGGTAATAGTTCTGTAATGTCATTTAAGACTTGCATGCAAAAATTGGTGTCACTCCAAGTACTTTAAGTACGTTTCGGCGCACTGGGAGTAAATTGAAGAACTTGAAGTTCATAAATTTGATTCAACTGGTTTTAGGATGTGATTCTTAGTTTTAATGTTGTTTCGGGCGTTCCGAGAGTTCGAGCGAGTCCATTTTATGACTCCAAACTTGGTGGAATGTTCGGGCGGGGCCCCGAGTGTCAAACGGATGAGGCTCGAACCAAGTTGGAAATTGGGAGCAACAACTGAAGCTCCTAGCTGCTGCCATAATCGCACTTGCGCTTGGCTAGCCGCAGGTGCGAGCTCATAGAAGCGGCCAAGGAAAGGAAGCCCAGGATCCGCAGGTGCGCCCCAACCTCCGTAGGAGCGGGACCCCATCCGCAGAACTAGAGCCAGCCTGCCTGGGCACTTCCGCAGAAGCGGACTTTTGTCCTCAGAAGAGACAACGCAATTGCGGCCCTGCAACCACAGGTGCGAGATCGCTGGAGACATTGAGTCTCTTTAAAAAGGGACTTAGTCATTTTTGGATCATTTATTTTCATTGTTGGGCTATTTTTGGAGCTCTTAGGGATGGGATTTCACCTAACACTTTGAGGTAAGTAATTTCTATACAATGTGTGTCAAATACATAGTTTATGGGTGAATTATAACATGTAAATTAGTGAAAATTATGGGTTTAGGTGAAATCCTAGATTTTTGATAAAAATGAGATTTAACCATGAAATTGATTATGAAATTTAGTAAAAATCATATATTTGAGTTGATGAGGTTATGGGTAACAACTTTCTTCAAAAATTTCCAGAATCCGAGCAAGTGTGCCCAGGGTGAATTTTAGGAATTTTTGCAAATAGGCTTGGGAAATCACTTTGATTGTTAGGATATGAACGTTTAAGCATGTATTAATTATTTTAAATTACATTTGACAAGCTGCGAGTCGTTTGGCGCCAAATTAAGGATTTGGGTACAATCTTAGACCAAAAAGTAGGCTTTGAGATGAAGTAAGTCTCTTTTCTAATCTTGTAAGAGGGAATTTACCCCATAGGTGAACTTAATTAATATGTGTTGTTACTGTGGGGGCTACGTACACACAAAGTGATGAGAGCCCGTACATAGCTTCTATTTCTTCTTATGTTCGGGTAGTTTTAGGTTTACACCTGACTTTGTGGACACCGTTATCTAGATTTATATGTTAATTGTATCGAACAGGGTTAAATTAAGAATTTTAAGATTTCAAAGGTTTCAAGTTGAATTTTTTTTATTTTGAAAAGAATTGAGGGATGTTATGATGAACATGATAAATTATATTTAACCGCGTCGCAAGTATATTCCGCGAGCGGGATGACTTTTTCCACTACTCTTATGGGAGCGGGTCGTTCGCCTTGGCAGGTTACTAGATGCATCTATGGTTCGTGCCGTTTGACCCTCAGTAGTGCACACAGTTCTGTATATGTATATTTGGATCAGGTCGTACGTCCTTGGAAGAATTCGTGCATGGTAATAGAACTGGAAGTCTCTTTCATATTTGATATTAATTCATTTGTTTGAGAGATTATTTGTTTTAAATGAAGGAAATGATTTGGTTCTTAAATATGGTGAAAGGATTGTTTAGTTATTTCTTATTCTGAGTTTTATTGTCATCTCTATGTATCATGTTTAATTAGAATTTTATATTATTATATTGTTAGCCCTTAGTAAGTATCAGAGTCGAACCCTTGTCACTACTTCTTCGAGGTTAGACTAAATACTTATTGGGTATATGTTGTTTATGTACTCACACTATACTTCTGCACTTAAATGTGCAGGATCTGAGGCAAGTGCATCTAGATATTAGTCCGGCGTGCACGTTTGACTTACATGTCGAGACTTCACGATAAGCTGCCATCCGAGCCATTCTGCAATAGCTGGAGTCTTTCTTTTGTTATATTTTTTGTCTATTTCCTTTCAGACAGTAGACTAGTATTCTTTTGTATATTCTACTAGAATGCTCATATACTTGTGACACCAGGTCTTGGTACACACACTAGTAGACTTATGATTTTGGATTTAGTTTTATAATTACGATTTGCACTCATTTGCTTTCGTTACTTACTTTACATCTGTAAATTCCAAAATCTTTTAATAATGAGGAATACTATTCACTTAGCAAACTTATTTAAAATGGAAATCAGTGTTGTCTTGCCTAACAATGGTGTTGGGCGCCATCACGGCCTATAATGTAATTGGGTTGTGACAATTTTGATTTTTCCTATTCATGTATATGTGATGTTGCACATTCGGGTATCGCTATGCACTGACGATTTGTGATGTTGTGGATGGATTATGAAGGGTTATGGATACTTGATTATCATAGCGATGTGCTTTCTAGTCTGAGAAGAAGATGTAGAGATAGATCTTTCAGCCGTTCATTTATAGTACAAAGTGGATTCTTGTATCTGGTTGGTATGCACAGACTTCGGAAGACCGACTGGTGGCCTAGTTTTTATGATTATGATGGGTTCATGGTAAGGTGTTGATTTGACTATAGCCGGAGGGTTTGGATCTTGTGTTTTGTATAAGGTTTTTATTCGGTGAAATACATATATTAATATTTTAGAACATTAGGGGGAAGTTTTCTTGACTATTGCAAGGATGGGTGTTTGCTTGGAAAAGTCTTCGGAGTGTTCTACGACCAGTATCACCTGAGCTTATGAAGTTTTCAACTGATTCGCAGTACGGGATTTGGGCAGCTATGAAGATATGGTACTATGGACTACCGACGATATGTTCTATGGCTTCAAGCTAAGTTGGGAATTCTGGTATCGAGAATCAAATTGCATGATCATGCGTGGTATGAGTTCCTGGGCTGAGGGATTGCTTGGTTGTTTCTTTGAATAGTCATGTGCTGGTGAAGCACGGGCTGCTTGGTGTGTATTAGTTTCGTATTGAAGATTAGAGTAAGGTGAGTGGTTATCGAGAATGTTCTGATGAGTTCCAAATCATATGTGGCATTTAAGGACTTCTGAATTTATGAATGAATAGGGATTGAGATCGGTAGTGAGTGTTAACCAGATCTGCGCTATTTCTATGTCAAGAATGAATCTACATGGAAATGTTGGAGGATGCAAGAAATGGCTTCGGGCTCACAGAAGGTTCTTTCAAAGCGATCATACCGGATTGAGTTACTTTCGGGTCAGTAGTCTATGTGACTCGGTTGAGTTAGAGGAGATCAGTTCTCTTGATTCAATTATGTGTTAATGAGTTCCGAAGGATTCACCATGGTTATGGCCACTACCGAAGTTGATGTTTTCTATAGGTATAGAAGCTAAATTGCGTGTGGTAATGTTCTCCTAGATTGAGTTAAATGAAAGGTTCTCGATTGCCGAGATGTTCAATTTTCTTGTGGTTCAGAGTTGATTATGAGATTTTTGTATTTTCACAAGTTAGCATGTTAGTGGCGATGCACTGTATGTGGTTGAAAGCTACAAGTTCAAGGTTGCGGGTTTAGTTTTGAAGGGAAGGATATGAGTTCTTGATGAAACGGACAATTTTGGGTGTTTAAGAGAATGCTGACACTATTTGATATCGTCGGAGGAGAGTGCGCCTATTGGCAAGTGCATTGTGTTTTGACTAATGGATATTTTTCTATAAAATGATGGAGTATGAGTGATGTATCAGCCATTTGAGTAGTGGTAATGAGATCAGATATGGAGATTCTGGAATTCAAGAGGTTCAAAGATTGGATGCTCTCATTGGCAGACTATTCCTTGATTGCGAATTGTGAAAAAATATTAAGGATTGGATGATTGATGGTATGTATTATGGAAAGGTTGCTATGGACTTTTGGATGGTTATTTACCTGTTTGGGAATGATCGAAAATTGGTTTAGGGATTATTTATGAGCCGAATGAGAATGTGTATTCTGTATCAGATTGGATTTGCTTGCTCTTACGTAGCTGTTATCACAGGTATATCATCGGGCGTAGTGGATGTTATTTATGTCTTGGTCTATGTTATGTGTTTCTCTTTTATGTTATGACAGTTTGTGAGGGTTACATGATTTTTCGCACACATATTGTAATTCTATTTAGGCCTTATGGCATTATGGGCAAGATAACCCTCGTGATGTTGACTTGCTTAATGCACCATAGTTGTACTTGTCTTTCTCAGTATTGTTTGTGACTAATCATCTTCCCATAGTTATATTTGTGCTCTCTATCATTCTTGATGTTGATACACATGTGATCAGTAAGCCCGGGCATTATGGCTCGATGGGCACCCCAATGTGGATTGATATTATTGGATCGGGTTGTGCGCCACAATTGTACTGTGATAAGATGTAACTCCTTATGCTTATTTTGTGTGTTTTGCTTTTACTTGTTTGAAAATACTTCATAGGAAGATGTTTATATTACCCCATCTGCTTAACTTGCTTAGTATCCTTCTTATCCAACTATTATCTCTCATGTCTGAATTACTAGTTTGGTGTACAGAAACGCGTTGTATGGGGCTCCATGTGTCTTTGGTGTGACTTGTCGATTGGGCTACTAATATTGGCGGAGATGAGGTTTTTAGAGTTGAGATTTGCACTATCGTATTGGTATAAGGAATGTGTGGGAGAAAGAAACCATATTTTCGCTCAGAATATATCTATAGTCCTTATCGGAGCGAGAGCTCTATGGCTTTTTGACCTGATGAGTGGTTATGAGTTTCTGTGTGTTGCTTTCATCATTGGTAGTGTATGAAGGTTTTGAACGAGGTTTTATTAGGTATGAAGTTTACTATGGGTACTATGTTTTTTTTGGGCAGCTATTATGGTCAAAAGTTATTGTTGTGAGTGTCTGAGTTATGTGGTATATCATGTGATTATATCTTGGGTTGTAGTTATGGCTTGATACAACTTGTTTAGACTGGATCAGTGTTAAGATGCAAGAACCGGGTCTTATAATGAATTCTGGATATTGAAAATTGGGTTCCAAGGCTTATGGATTAGGTTGAAGGAAAATATTTTTGTTATATTGAGTTGGCGGACTTATATAGATTGAGGTGACGTGGGATCACCCATGGGTATGTGCAAGGTGAACTCATACAGTGATTTGATGGCTTTGGAATGACTCTTGGCACGTTCGAGGACGAATGTATGTTTAAGTGGGGGAAGATGTAACAATCCAACCGATCATTTTTAGCATTTTCATTCCGTTCAACCATTTAAAGTCTTGAGTAGCTTCATATGATGTATTATGACTTGTGCGAATCGTCAGGTGCCTCAGAATAGATTTGGAGGAATGAATCTCATGTAAAAAGCTTTAAGTTGGAAGAGATGACCAAGTTTGACTTTTGCGTATTTGGCCTTAGATCGGAATTTTTATGGTTCTGGTAGGTCCGAATGGTAATTTTGTACTTGGGCATATGCTCGAAGTTTTATTTGGATGTTTCTAGAAGGTTTCGGCGTTGTTTGGTGAAAGTTAGAAATTTGAAGATTTGGAATGTTAATAAATTTGACCGGGAGTTGACTTCGATGTTATCGAGTTCGGATTGTGATTTCGTGAGTTGGAATAGGTTCGTTATGTCATCTGGAACTTGTGTGCAAAATTTCAGATCATTTTGAGTTGATTTGATATGGTTCGACACAAGTTTTGAAAGTTGAAAGTTCATAAAGTTTGATTAGATGTGTGATTCGTGGTTTTGATGTTGCTACATGAGATTCGACGCCTCAAGTAGGACCGTGTCATATTTTGGGACTTGTTGGTATGATTTGATGGGGTACCGAGGGGCTCGAGTGTATTTTGGATCATTGGTTGAGAGACTAGTTAAGTTAATAAATTTGGAGTTTAACCATGGTCAATATTAGGACGACCTATTTCGGTGCTTTGAGTGCGCGATCAGGTCCGTAGTGTGTTTTATGATTGAAATGCGTAGATGGTTTGTGTCCGACAGGTTCCGAATGAGTTTCGGGTGGCTTTGGATCATTTCTGTGAAGTTTGGGTTTGCTGGTGCTAGTACTTTGCAATTGCGAACTTTTGTTGAAAATGCGAACTACTAGTCGCAATTGCGAAAAGTCCGCAATTTCGAACTTTTGGTTACAAATGCGACATATGTAGCTGGGTTAAAAGTTGGAATTTGGGAATTTTAGATCATTCTTTCATTTTGAAACCTAGACTCGGATTTGGGCGATTTTGGAGAGAAATTTCACCACATGGATTGAGGAAAGTGTTTTCTACTTGGTTTTGATTATATTCCATGATTCCATTTTCGATTTTAGCATTTGATTGATGATTTTGAAAGAGAAATTGGGGGGGGGGTGTCTAAATTTTCCTAAAGTGATTAAATGAGTTCTAAGCATATATTCGGAGTCGGATTTGAATAAAATTAGTATGGTTGGACTCGTATTCAAATGGGTTATCGGAATTTGTGAGTTTTGTCGGGTTCCGAGGTGTGGGCCCAAGTTTGACTTTTTTGTTGACTTTGAGTAAATGTGTAAAGTTTCGACCTTTATCGTTTGGGTTTGCTTCCTATGGCATTATTTGATGATTTTGAGTTGCTTTTGGCTAGTTTCGACCCATTCGAAGGATGATTTGAGCGGGCTGGCGCTTCTAGTGTATCAATCTGGCTTGTTTGAGGTAAGTGTCTTTCCTAACTTGGTTGAGGAAATTTTTCCTTCTAATTAATGTTGTTTGCTTCATGCCGGAGTAATACATATATGAGGTGATGAGCGTATATGCTTGTGCCGGGGTTAATCATGCTCGGGGATAAATTATATGATTAATTGTGCCTTGTAGAATTATGTGACCTTCTTATTTCATGTCTTCCTTGACTTCTAGATTATTATGAATATGAAATTAAATTCTAGAAACCATGATTTAGCTTATTATAATTTGATTAAAATTTGACGGATTTTTGTGAAATTATTGATGTGCTAAATATGGTTGTTATTCTACTTAATCACAAATACATTGTTATGATCGTTATTCTTGAGATATTGGATTATATATATGAGTTGAAGATCATATATAGTTGCATAATGAGGTTCTTGAGGTTTATTGAATTGTTATTGGCTTGAAAGTTGTGATTGATGTTCATTTTAAATTTTCGCTTAACCACTCTCCTTGATGTTATTCATGATTCTTACCTTGCTTGTTATTGATATGCATGTGCTTGGTGAGGAAGAGTGTAAAGCATGAAGGGTGATGACATGTCATTGCATATACATTATCCTTTAAGGAAGAGTGTAAAACACGAAGGGTGATGCCGTGCCATTTTATTTACATTATCATTTAAGGACGAGAGTAAAAGCACGAATGGTCATGCCATGCCATTTCATTTACATTATCATGTGAGGATGAGAGTAAAAGCATGAGGGTGATGTCGTGCCATTTCATTTACATTAAAATATTTTTATTTACATTATCATGTGAGGATGAGAGTAAGATCACAAAGGGTGATGCCGCGCCATTTCATTTATATTAAAAATATTTTTATATTATCATGTGTTCATGGCATGAAGAGTGTTTCCGTGCAGGCGAGGACGAGAGACATGCATTACGTGATGATATATTTTCCTTTTGTATACATTTCTGCCTTTATCTTGAGTTGTTATTGTTGCACCTATATTTTCTATATGACTTGTCGTTGTTGTTCTGTCTTTGTCCTCTATCTCAATTTGTTGTTGTGTTATCCATGTATTTTATCTATTTTACTTGCAAATATCATGTTTTCCTTCTTGTTTTGTCATATCTACATCTGTGCCATTCCTCATTTGTTGCACCCTCGTATAAGCCTGCTACCATGTTAGTTACCCATGCCTTCTAATTGATTAGCTTATTGTCATGACCCAATTTCTCCCTCCGTGAATTGTCGTGACTGCACCTAGTCCCTACGACTAGGTAAGCCTAACACATTGCGGAAATGAAACAAAAGCATGAACATTAACTAGTAACAGTAACAGTTATCTAAAAAGCAACTAAATTCCACTCGGCATATACAATTATCACTTTAGAAATGTACCGAAATATACCCAAAACCCAGAAACTCGTAAGTCACAAGCTACTAAGATATTTTAACTGTTCTATACAGCATCTCTACATAAATAAAGAGAAATGCACATAGGGGGATAGAGGAGGGCTCCGAGGATCTGCGGGCGCGGGCAAATGTACCTTAAAGTCTCCAACAAGCAGCAACGACTGCAACTAGAGATGAGGCTGATATGATGAACCTGGATCTACACACAAAAAACATGTGCAGGAAAGGGCATGAGTACACCACAATGGTACCCAGTAAGTGTCAAGCCTAACCTCGGTCGAGTAGTGACGAGACCAGGCCAGGGCCCTACTGGTATAAATATAATTAAATAGGACAGAATGAAGTATCACAGTAAGAGTAAATACGTAAATCTATTAGAAATAAAATCAATGAAAGACAATAGCTCAGAACACGGTGATAACAACAGGGGATCTGCCGGGATACCGTCCCGTAGTCCCAAACATAAATGTGCAGGGGGATCTCCCGAAATACCGTTCCATAGTCTCAAAGTAAATATGCACTACTAGGGGATATCCCAAAATACCGTCTCGTAGTCCAAAAGTAAATATCCAGTGCTGGGGGATCTCCCGGAATATCGTTCCGTAGTCCCAAAGTAAATATGCAGCTCAACCAATATAAACAACAATCACAGCAAGAAAACCTACAGTTTAGACTATGTTCAAATCAAAGAAAGCGGGTAATTTCACTAAACATGCTGCACAGAGTTCAAATAGGTAGTTAAAACACGTAGACATGCTTTCCTAATCTAAACGGGATAGTATATATGCTAATGTAGTTCAAACAAGGAGAAAACAGGTTATGACTTAGTGAAAAATGGAGTTTTACAATAAATAGCCCGTGTACATACTCGTCACCTAACGTATACGACGCTCATATATCAAACAGTGCCAAGTCCTAAGGGGAGTTCCTCCACACAAGGTTAGGCAAGTCATTTACCTCAAACCAAGCTCAATCAATCCGAAACAATGCTCTTCCCACGAATATCCAACTCCGAATGGCCCAAATCTAGCCAAATCAATTACATATCGTAAATATAGCTACACAAAACTAATCTAACTAATGAAATCGAAGCTAAGGCAAGAAATTGGAAAAATCGCCCAAAAAGCTTCCCCGGGCCCACGTCTCGGAATCGGGTTAAAGTCTCAAATTATGAATACTCATTCACTCATGAGTTCACTCTTACCAAAATTATCCAAATTTGATGACAAAATTTCAATCAAAACTCGAAATCTTAGTTGAAGAACTTCTTTCTATTTTCCCCAATTTTCACCCCAAAACCGAAATTAAATGATAAAATTAAGGATAGATTAGTGGGATAAAACCAAAATCAAGTTAAGAATCATTACCCAATTAATATCTCTGAAAATCCCTCAAAATCCCGTCCAAATCTGAGCTCCCAAACTCAAGTTTTGATAAAAATGGCCAAACCCTCGTTATTGAAATGTGTAATACTGCCCAGGTGTTTGTACATCGTGATCGCGTAAAATGAGATGCGATCGCGAAGAGGAAATTCTGAAGGATCATGAACTGGGCTATGCGAATGCGTGATGAAGCACGCGAACACGGAAGAGGAAAAGGCAAGCTTACGCGTTCGCGGACTGGACAATTCAACCGCGTAGAGGAAATGGTCACAGTACCTCCTGCTCCTAGCTCTACTACGCAAACACGAATAGAGGAATGCAAATGCGAAGGAGGAGGGGGAAGACTTCCGCGATCACGAGCTGAAAAAAGCGAACGCAAAGAACAATTAAATCATCCTCCGAAATTACAATATGCAAACACGGAGGGATGGGCGCGAACTCAATTAAGGAAACCAGACACCAACAGTTCTGCAACTTCAACAAGTCTGGAAATGATCCGTTAACCACCCGAAACGGAGGACCCGGAGACCTCATGAGAACATAGTAACTAATCTTAAAACACCATACGAACTTAGTCGAGCCCTCAAATCACATCAAACAACGCTAAAAACACAAGTCATCCTCTGATTCAAACTTAAAGAACTTGAAACTTCCAAATTCAATAACTGATGCCGAAACTAACCAAACCACATCCGATTGATCCCAAAATTTTGCACACAAGCCATATTCAACCCTACGGATCTATTCTAACTTCCGAAATTGAATTCCGGCTCCGATATCAAAAATTCCACTACCGGTCCAAAACTCCAAAAATTCGACTTTCGCCATTTCAAGTCTAAATGAGCTGCGAACCTCCAAAACACAATCCGGACACGCCCCTAAGGCCAAAATCACCCAAAGGAGCTAACAGAATTAATGGAATTCCATTTCGGAGCCGTATTCACACTGTTCTGACTATGGTTCAAATATTAAAGCTTCAACCTTCATTTAGGGACTAAGTGTCCCAAAACACTTCAAAAACCAAAACGAATCTTCCCGTCAAGTCACAATAGCAGAAATAGGTATGGGGGAAGCAGTTAATAGGGGATCGGGGCTCTAACTCTCAAAATGACCGACCAGGTCGTTACATCCTCCCCTTCTTAAAATAATAATTCGTCCTCGAACGAGTATAGAGACATACCTGAAGTGGTGAAAAGATGAGGATAACGGTTATGCATATCCTACTCAGTCTCTCAAGTCGCCTCCTCGACCGGCTGACCCCGCCACTGAACCTTTACTGATGCAATATTCTTTGACCTTAGCTTTTGAACCTGCTTATCCAAAATAGCCACTAGCTCCTCAACATAAGGTAGATCCTTATCCAACTGGACTGAACCAAAATCCAACACATGGGACGGATCACCGTAATACTTCCAGAGCATAGAAACATAGAATAGCGGATGAACTCTTGCTAGACTGGGAGGCAACGCAAGCTCATAAGCGATCTCCTCAACTCTCCGCAACACCTCAGAGGGACCAATAAACCTTGGGCTCAACTTGCCCCTTTTCGAACCTCATAACGCCCTTCATAGGGGAAACCCGAAACAAGACCCGCTCTCCAACCATGAATGCGACATCGCGAGTATTTCGGTCCGCATAACTCTTCTGTCTGGACTGGGCTGTGCAAAGTCTATCTTGAATCATCTTAACCTTCTCCAAGGCATATTGAACCAAGTCCGTGCCCAATAATATGGCCTTGCCCAGCTTGAACCAACCCACTGGGGACCGACATCGCCTACCATACAAAGCCTCATACGGTGCCATCTGAATGTTGGACTGGTAATTGTTATTGTAAGAAAACTCCGCAAGTGGCAAGAACTGATCCTAAGAACCTCCAAACTCCATCACACATGCACGGAGCATATCCTCAAGAATCTGAATAGTGCCCTCGGACTGTCTGTCCATCTGAGGGAGAAATGCTATGCTTAACTCCACCCAAGTACCTAACTCAACATGTACGGCTCTGTAGAATTGTGATGTAAACTGCGTACCCCGGTCAGAGATAATAGATACCGGCACACCATGAAGTCTGACAATCTCCCGGATATAAACTCGAGCCAGCTGCTCGGAAGAATAGGTAGTCATTACAGGAAGGAAGTGAGCTGACTTGGTCAGCCTATCCACAATCACCCAAATTGCATCAAACTTCCGATAACAAAATCCATAGTGATCCGCTCCCATTTCCACTCTGAATCTCTAACTTCTAGAGCAATCCACACGGTTGTTGATGCACATACTTCACCTGCTGGCAATCTAGGCACCGAGCAACATACTCCACTATGTCTTTCTTAGTCCTCCTCCACCAGTAATGTTGCCTCAAGTCTTGATACATCTTCGCGGTACCTGGATGAATAGAGTACCGCGAGCTATGATCTTCCTGAAGAATCAACTCACGCAAACCATCCACATTAGGCACACATAGCCTACCTTGCATCCTTAAAGCACCATCATTCCCAATAGTGACCTCCTTAGCATCACCATGCTAGACCGTGTCCTTTAGGACAAGTAGATGGGGGTCATCATACTGACGCTCCCTAATATGATCATAAAGAGAAGACCAAGAGACCACACAAGCCAATACTCGACTAGGCTAAAAAATATCCAATCTCACAAACTGGTTGGATAAGGCCTGAACATCCAACGACGTGGGCCTCTCTGCTGCTGGTAGATAAGCCAAACTCCCCAAACTCTCTGCCTGGCGACTCAAAGCATCGGCCACCACATTGGCCTTCCCTGGGTGGTACAAAATGGTGATATCATAATCTTTAAGCAGCTCTAACCACCTCCTCTAACGCAAATTAAGATCCTTTTGCTTGAATAGATGCTGCAAACTCGTGTGATCAGTGTAGATCTCACAAGGGACACCGTACAAATAATGCCTCCAAAACTTTAAGGCATGAACTATAGCAGTTAACTCAAGGTCGTGGATATGATAGTTCTTTATATGCCTTCAGTTGTCTGGACGTGTAGGCAATCACCCTACGGTCCTGCATCAACACCGCACCGGTGCCAACTTGCAACGCATCACAATAAACTGCATAAGACCCTAATCCTAAAGGCAATACCAATACTGGGGATGTAGTCAGAGTTGTCTTCAGCTTTTGGAAGCTCTCCTCACACTCTTCCGTCCACCTGAATGGAGCACCCTTCTAGGTTAGCCTGGTCATAGCTGCTGTAATAGATGAGAATCCCTCAATAATTCAACGTTAATAGCGCGCCAAACCAAGAAAGCTCCGGATCTTTGTAGCTGAGGAAGGCCTAGGCCAACTTTGCACTGCTTCCACCTTCTTCGGATCCACCTTGATCCCTTCACTCGATATTACGTGGCCCAAAAATGCCACTGAATCCAACCAGAACTCACATTTTGATAACTTTGCATATAATTTCTTTTCTCTCAAGGTCTGAAGCACAGTCCTCAGGTGCTGCTCATGATCTTTCCGGCTCCGGGAGTACACCAGAATGACATCAATAAAGAAAAGATGAACGACTCAAGATAAGGCCGAAATACACTGTGGATCAAATGCATAAATGCTGCAAGGGCATTGGTCAGCCCAAATGACATGACAAGGAACTCGTAATGACCATACCGAGTCCTGAAAGTAGTCTTCGGGATATCTGACTCTCGAATCTTCAACTGATGATAACCAAAATGCAAGTCAATCTTGGAAAACACTGTGGCACCTTGTAACTAATCAAAAAAGTCATCAATACGAGGCAAAGGATATTTGTTCTTCACTATGACTTTGTTCAACTGACGATAATCAATTCACATACGCATAGAACCATCCTTTTTCTTCATAAACAAGATAGGAGCACCCAAAGGTAACACACTAGGGCTAATGCTTATCAAGCAATTCCTAGAACTGTTCCTTCAACTTAGGAAAAATCCGAGCTCCCAAACTCAAGTTTTGATAAAAATGGTCAAACCCTCATTTTTGAAATGTTTAATACCGCCCATGTGTTTGTAGATCGCGTTCGCGTAAAATGAGATGTTATCAAGAAGAGGAAATTCTGATGGCTCATGAACTAGACTACACAAACACGTGATGAATCACGCGAACGCGGAAGAGGGAAAAGCAAGTTTACGCGTTCGCGGACTGGACAATGTGAACGCGTAGAGGAAATGGTCACAGTACCCCCTGCTCCTAGCTCTACTACGCGAACGCGAATAGAGGGATGCGAACGCGAAGGAAGAGGGGGCAGACTTCCATAATCGTGAGGTGAAACAAGAAAACGCAAAGAACAATTAAATCATCCTCCAAAATTACACTATGAACGCAGACAGATGGGTGCAAACGCGATTAAGGAAACCAGACACCAGTAGTTCTACAATTTCAACAAATACGAAAATGATCCGTTAACCACCCGAAACTCATTCGAGGCCCTCGAGACCTCAACCAACATACAAAACAATCCTAAAACAAAATATGAACTTAGTCAAACCCTCAAATCACATCAAACAATGCTAAAAACACAAGTCATCCTCCGATTCAAACTTAAAGAACTTGAAACTTTTAAATTCGACAACCGATGCCGAAACCAACCAAACGATGTTCGATTGACACCAAATTTTGCACACAAGTCATATTCAACCCTACAGACCTACTCCAACTTCCGGAATTGAATTCCGACTCTGATATCAAAAATTCCACTACTGGTCCAAAACTCCAAAAATTCGACTTTCGCCATTTCAAGCCTAAATGATCTACGAACCTCCAAAACACAATCCGGAAATTCCCCTAAGCCCAAAATTACCCAATGAGCTATAGGAATTGACAAAATTCCATTCTAGAGCCATCTTCACACTATTCCAACTGCGATCCAAATCTTAAAGCTTAAACCTCCATTTAGGGACTAAGTGTCCCAAAACACTTCAAAAACCAAAACGAATCTTACTGGCAAGTCACAATAGTAGAAATAGGTACGAGAGAAGTAGTTAATAGGGGATCGAGGATCTAACTCTCAAACGACCGTCCGGGTAGTTACACTTATAAATATCATGATTTCCTTCATAGTTGTTATATCAACATCTAAGCCTTCTACGTCGTTAGCTAGTAAAAATTAGGTTCCTCTATCTTAAATGTTATCATTACTTCTATTTCTTCTATCTAGTCTACTACTGTTGCCCATATACACTGCATTGATTTTTATTACTTCTTGTGTGTCTCCCACTTTATTGATATCGTTATTGGAATTTCTTTCACTAGGTCGGTACTGTTATGCGTATGCTCAGTAAGGAAGGGATAAATGCACGAAGGGTATTGCCGTGTCAATTGATTTGACCTATATTCATATATTAGGTAAGGATGAGATAAATACACGATGGGTATTGATGTGCTATTTGATTTGATATCCTAAGTACATTTCTTACACCATGAAATTTATGAATTTAGTACCGTGATATCTTCTAGTAATCATTTACTGCCTATCCTTGTTGTTTTCTTGTACTCGTGTCTGTTATGTTCTAGAACTGTTTCTATTGCTAGCCTACTGCATAGGTTATAACGGTGAGTATCTTTTAACTAAAAAATTTCCATCACTACTTCAATGAGGTTATACAATATACTTACGGGGTACATAGGGTCGGTTGTACTCATACTACACTTCTGCACTTTGCGTGCAGATTTTTTAGCTGGAGTCGATGTGTATGGCAAGAGCTGCCATTGAAGATGTACCTACGTTCCGATTATAGCTGCCACTTGTCCTTGGTAGCTTTAGATTTGCTAATTTATTTATGTAAACTTCATACATATGATGTATTTATTCATACCAGCTTGTGTAAATTCTAAGTCTTAGAAGCTCATGATTTGTACTACCAGTCCTTTGGATTTGTATAGGAAGTTCAATTATTTTATCCATTGTCTCTTATCACTTTATTTGAGTTGTGTTGATTGTAGTTATCTTAACTAGCGGGCTGGGTTAGCTGCCATCACGACTAGGTAGATTTTGGATCGTGACATATTGATAGCAAAAATAGTAAGATAAACAAACTAAAAGAAAACAATAGTAGTAATAGACTTAAAGAAGAAGATAATAGTAGAATAATAATAATAATTATTATTATTATAATAATAATAATGATAACAAACAACAACAACAACAACAATAATAATAATAATAATAATGAGGAGGAGGAGGAGGAGGAAGGGGAGGAGAAGAAGGAGGAGAAGAAGAAGAAGGAGGAGGAGGAGAAGGAGAAGAAGAAGAAGAAGAAGAAGAAGAAGGAGAAGGAGAAGGAGAAGGAGAAGGAGAAGAAGTAGGAGGGGAATAAGAAGAAGTAGGAGGAGAAGGATAAGGAGCAGAAGGAGAACGAGAAGGAGAAGACTCTCTAAGCTAGAACCATGTCATCTCACCAAAAAGCAGCAAGATCGCTCGACTACCTACTAAGCTTCTATCCTAATCCTAGAGGAGGAGGAGGAGGAAGAAGAGGAGGAGAAGAAGGATGAGGAGGAGGAGGAGGAGGAGGAGGAGAAGGAGGAGGAGGAGGAGGAGGAGGAGGAGGAGGAGGAGGAGGAGGATGAGGAGGAGGAGAAGAAGAAGTAGGAGGAGAAAGAGAAGGAGAAGAAGAAGGAGAAGGAGCAGAAGGAGAACGAGAAGGAGAAGGCTCTCTAAGCTAGAAACACGTCCTCTCACCGAAAAGCAGCAAGATCGCTTGACTACCTACTAAGCTTCTATCCTAATCCTCGAGCGGATAAGGCTCTCTAAGCTAGAACCACGTCCTCTCACCAAAAAGCAATAAGATCGCTCGACTACCTCCTAAGCTTCTATCCTAATCCTCGACCTCCATGCTCTCTTATCTAGGGTCAAGTACTTAGTCACCTAGAAATATACCATGCCATGTTTAATCATCTCTCCTCAATTCTTCTTTGATCGAGTCTCAATCCACCATCATGTACTCATGGAACCTCATGCCCACATATCGAATCACAACCACACGGACAACTCACGTACCAATACCTTAATACACCTAGCATGATCACATGCTCCCATTCACAATCCGCCTGGCTTGATCACAGGCTCACAATAACAATCTGCCCAGCATGATCACAGGCTCACAATCACAATCTGTCTGGTGTAGTCATAGGCTCACAATCATAATTCGCCCGGCATAGTCACATGCTCAATATCAACATGGAAATAGATAATACAAAATACATGGGCATGATCAATAAATGACAAGTTTCATAATCCCGAGCTAGTATAAGTGGCATGATACGGTGTATGCTTGTGCGAGTGTACTACTGCAGCCCAAGTCAACAAGTAATATCAAATACATCAAGTAGCTCATTGAAACAACAAAGCATGTCACATATGTTGTTTGGAAAACATAAGGAAAGGAACACCATCACACGAAGATCACCAACACAATGTCTTCAAACCATGACACATCATATTGCTACCATTATCTCTCTGATAGCCACCCGTATCACTCCGTAATAGCCACCCTTATCACCCTGCCCTGACAATAAGGTTTTCCACCCTTATCTCTCTGATAGCCACCTGTATAACTCCGTATAATAGTCACCCTTATCACTCCTTCCGGACAATAACACAATAGCCACCTATATCACTTCATACATTCAATAACGGTGCAATGCCACCCTTATGCTCCGCATAACAACAACAGTGAAATGTCACCCTTATACTCAGCATAACCATACCCAAAACCATAAAAATATTTACAAATGCTAACATCACAACAACACGACGTATCAACTCGTAACACAAGCGCCCATAGGCCACAGCCTTCCAAAAATCCAACAATATTAATATTTCCACAACAAATAGTCCACGACTCAAACACAATATGTATAGAGTCTCACTAACAACAAAATGATGGAAAAGTAACTCAACAAGCAACAATACTCCCTTTAAACACAACCTCAATTAGAATAGATTAATAACTTTTGATAACTTCAATTCCAATTAATTGCTTAAGGATAAACTCAATAGTTGAAGCATTTCCATAAAATGGAAACTTCAGATCATAGTGTATGAATTAGGCTAGCAATAAAGGAGATGGAACGAACTAGTACTGCATCTATATGCATGAGGATAACCCGAAAACAAAAGGATATCATGTAACCACAATTTCAACTAAGAGTAACACAACAATAAAGGAAATCACATAATGATAAAAGGGGTGACAACTTCAAATACAACATATAAGAGCAAATTCGACAAGTAAAGAATGTGACATGTAACGACAACTTCAAATAAGGCATGTGACAGTAGACATGACGAATAAAAGACATAACATGTGCTAATAATTTCAAATAAGTAAACTAAAGAAGCCTAAAAATCTAAACCGGTCAATTTTCTTATATAAAATTCAAGTACGTACTTGTCACCTTGCGTACATGGCTTTCACATAAAACAAATAATGCAAACAACACAAGTTCTAAGGGGTAGTTCCCCCACACCAAGTTAGGCAAGATACTTACCTCAAAGAAGCTAAACTGATACTTTAAAATGACCTTCTCGTGTGAAATAACCTCTGGACGGCTCAACTCTAGTTAAAATAACTTCATATCATAAATAAAACCCATAGAAAATAATTCTAGATAATAATGATCTTTTATTAAAACTAGAAAGTCAACTCCGGGCTTGCACCCCAAAATCCGACACAATTCACAAAATCCGAACACCCACTCCGATACGAATCCAACCATACCAAATGTATCAAATTTCGATATCAAATCACCCTTTAAATCCTCATTTTACGTTTTTGAAAGATTTTACATAAATTCTCATTTTCTTTCATTCAATTCACTAATCTAATGATAAAAATAATTATAGAATCATGAAATATAATAAATTCCGGATAAAGAACACATACTCCAATCCAACACGCCCAAATCTAAAGTTTACAACTCAAGATATGATAAAAATGGCCAAACCCTCGAATTATAAACTTTCTACCCGAGATTTTGCTTTTGCGGACCAAGAAGCACACATGTGAGTCCGCATTTACGGGTGATGGCTCGCATCTGCAAAAACAGCTTACCAGATAAGGATCAGCATCTGTAGAAAAGCATTCACACATGCGATAGCGCAGAAGTACATAACAAATCGCAGAAGCGGCCTTCTTCGCACCTGCGACACAATACATGCAAATGCGATGATTGCATTTGTGATCCCTCACTCGCAGAAGCGAAACTTCCGACCAGGATCCAACATTGCAGAAGAAACACATAGAATGCAGAATCGACCCCGCACATGCGCTCCGAAATGCGCAGGTGCGACGCACCAAAAGCAGACCTAATCAAAAGCAGGAAAACCATCTAAAACTCGTTCGAAACACCCGAGGCCCCGGGGACCCCATCCAAACATACCAACAAGTTAAAAAACAAAACGCAGACCTGCTCGAGGCCTTAAATCACATCAAACAACATCAAAGTTAAGAATCTCACCTCAAATTACACTTAATGAGCTTATGAACTTTCAACTTCTACAACTCACACCGAATCATATCAAATCAATCTGGAATGACGTCAAATTTTGCATGCAAGTTCTAAATGACACCACAGAGCTATACCAACTCCCGAATTCAAAATATGAACCTGATATCAACAAAGTTAACTCCCGGTCAAGCCTCTTAACCTTCCAAGCCTTCAACTTTTCAATTTTTGCCAAAAGGCATCAAATTAACCTATGGACCTCCAAATCTAAGTTCAGACACACGCCTAATTCCAAATCACCATAAGAAGCTATTGAAATCATCAAAACACAATTCCAGTGTATTTTCATAAAAGTCAAACTCCGGTCAACTCTTACTGCTTAAGCTCCAAAAACAAGAATCATACATCCAAATCAATCCTGAATCATTCAAAAGCCAAGCCCGGCCATACACATAAGTCGTAATATATAATACAAAGTAGCTCGAGACCTTAAGCCATCGAGCGGGACGCTAATTCTCAAAATGACCGGTCGGGTCATTACACCTTGTATATCTTTGTTCCTATATTATCTCTCCTAGTATGCCCACACATCCCTCTAAGCATCCTCATTTTCGTTACTTTCATCTTCTAAACATATGAGTTCTTAACTGGCTAACATTTTGCACCATACTATATAGTTGGTCTACAGAACTTATCTTTAAGTCTTAATGGCTCTTTCTTATCACATAGGACATCGAATACGAGACTACATTTCATCCACTCCGATCCAATATGATATGTGACATCATCATTAATCTCTGCATTCCTATATATATGATCATGCTTGTTTTTGACGCGCTGATTTTAAAGTTTGAATTTGCCTTAAGTTGAAAAACAATTCCTTTCGCAATTGGCACATATAGTGGCATAGGCATATTTATTCAAGGGGGTTTCACTGACACCCTACGTCAAAAATTACACTATATAACTTGATAAATATTTTAAAGTATATACTATATGTTGAATCCTCTTCACTTTTTTGTTTGTTTACTTCTTTTATTTTGACTCATATTAATAATAACTCTGCATCTACTACTAAGCACATGACAACTACAATAATTATTATTATTTTCAAGCCTGATGTGTGAACCCTCCATAGTAGTCGATGGAGTGAAGTTTAAGAAATCATTTAATTATAGGATAAGGATACTAATCCCAGGATAAAAATATAAGATTATATTTATTCCATATTTGGCTATAGGTATTAGCTAGTAGTGGATTACTCTTATGTCACGACTCCAATTTCCCTCCATAGAATGTCCTGATGCCACCTAGTCTCTACGACTAGGTAAGCCTACTATTTGATCACAATTGAACATGTATAATTGAAAAAATACTTAAACACCAAGCTGTTAAACTCATATAACTTTGGAAAAACAAAGTCTCAACTATACAATCCCCAAGAACTGTGGAACAGAGTCATAAGCTTTATTGAATAAACTAAAATATCTACTACATCGCTGTTTGAAAGAAACTATAACAATAAATGAGAACAAAGTAAGGTGACTCCGAGGCCTGCGGACGTTGAGTAGGCATACCTTGAAGTCTCTGATAAAGGCAGCTAGCAAATTGTCTCTAACGACTGGCATGAGAAAACGTACCTGGATCTGCACAAAATTGTGCAGAAGTGTGATATGAGTACACCACAATGGTACCTAGTAAGTATCATGCCTAACCTCAGCAGAGTAGTGATGAGGCCAGGTCAAGACTGTCACGACCCAAATTTCCCACCCTCGGGAGTCATGATGGCGCCTACTAATGTGAGCTAGGCAATCCAATTCTTAACTGCTACTTCATCAACAAATTACTTCTTTTGACAATTATCAGTAATATCATGGAAACAATGAATTTAAATAAATATGTGGAAGAAGTAAATTAAAGAAATTGAACAATAATGCGGAAATCAACATATGCCTCTACCCAAGAACGGGTGTCACATAACTCACGAACATCTAAAAGTACTAAATACAATCGTTCGAAAGAAAGATATAAACTGTTTGTCTGGGCAACATGAGATAACAGACTAAAATAAAAGTTAGAGGAGACGTCGGGCCTGGGGACACCTGCGAGGCTACCTCGGTGTCTCACTGGACTGAATGCTGGCTCCCGCGCTACTGCTGCTATCCATGACCAGGATTTGTGCAAAAGAGCACAGAGTGTAGTATTAGCACAACCAACCCCATGTGCTAGTAAGTGTCCCACCTAACCTTGGCGAAGTAGTGATGAGGCTAGGACCAGACTCCAAATAAACCTGTGCAGTTCATATATATATACAGCGGAAAAGAGATACAGGAATAACCAGTCAATGCGGGAAGGGGAAACATGTTGTGGGGGGTGAATATAGTTCCGAATAGAAAGGCATCAAATAAGGAAGGAAACAATATAACTAGAATATCAACAAGAAAGCAAAAATCAACAATTTACACGGCATCAGCCTCCGTGCTATTACTCCCATTCTCACCAAACTAATACACGGCATCACCCTTCGTGTTTTATGCTCTTCCTTACCCAAACAACAATAACAAGGCAAATAGGGTAAGGAAATCTAATACCTCGAAATAATTCAGATAACAGCAAGTCATGAAAGAAACAACATAACTAGGATATCATCAAGGAAATCAGAAATCAACAAATGCACGGCATCACCCTTCGTGCTTTTACTCTCGTCCTCACCAAATCAATCGTATTTTAATAATGAGCACGGTATCACCCTTCGTGCTTTTACTCTCTTTCCTCACAATATAGTCAATGAATATTGGTACGGAACGGTACATCTTACGGCACGACATCACCCTTCATGCTTTACACTATTTCCTCATAATAGCAAACAATGCGCGACATCACCCTTCGTGCTTTATCGCTCTTCCTCACCGAAACAACAGTCACAAACAAGGGGCAAGGGATAAAACAAATAATAATAATAATAGAAGTCCCGGCAAGGGAATACAATTAAACAGCTAAGTCCCGGCAAGGGAACAATTCAATAACTCTTTCTCTTTCTTTCACTTCTTACTTTATAACTCACTTTACCACTTGAGCCAATGCTCCAAAGGATTTCATTTATCTCATATACTTTCACAATTCGTACTACCACTCGAGCCAATGCTTCTCAAAGTTCAAAGATCACAATTTCTTTCACATGCTTTTTACAATATATAGAAATCATCATTTAGGCATGAAAGATACAACAAGATCAGAATATCCGCAATATAAAGACTCACGGTCATGCTAGACACCAACGTATAGATACTTGTCACCATACCTATACATTGTACTCGACAATTAGCACGTAGCAAATAAGACTCAACTCTTAATCCCTCAAGCTAAGGTTAAACCAAACACTTACCTCAAAGCTTTGAAAACCACTCAAGCCTCAATTATAGCTTTACCCCCTGATTCCACCACCAATATGCTCGAATATCGTCACAAGTTACTTAATTACATTAATAAGTGCTAAATGAATCAACCCCAATGCATGAAAATGAGGTTTCCCAAAGTTTTACCCAAAAAGTCAAAAATCACCCCTGGGCCCACGTGGTCGAAACCCGAGGTTCGAACCAAAACTCGATTACCCATTTCCCCACGAATCCAACTGTATAGTTTGTTTTAAAATTGGACCTCAAATTGAGGTCCAAATCCCCAATTTTGGAAAACCTAGGTTCTACATAAAACACCCAATTTCCCCCATGAAAATCTTTGATTTTAAGTTGAAACCATGTTAAAAGATGTTAATGATTGAAGAAACCAATTTCGCCTCTTATGTTTTTTTGGGGGTTTTGAAAAGTGAAAAATAACTGAAAATCCCGTCTATATACCCCTCTCAGACCTTCACCGCGGACCGCATAAAAAGGACCGCGTTCGCGGAGCTCCACCGCGGACCGCATAAAACGGACTGCAGCCGCACAGACCTCCTTGAAGACCTGCAGTTCAGCACCCTGTGCGGACCGCACAAAGGCGACTGTGGGCGCACAGCCTCCACCGCGCCCCGCACAAAGGCAACCGCGGTCACGCTGGCCCCTCCGCGGTCGCACGCGATTTCTCACGGACCGCACTAAAGGGTTCAGAG
Organism: Nicotiana tabacum; assembly: GCF_000715075.1. NCBI lineage: Eukaryota > Viridiplantae > Streptophyta > Magnoliopsida > Solanales > Solanaceae > Nicotiana > Nicotiana tabacum. The sequence continues at coordinate 172,118,747 of NC_134101.1, forward strand.
ACCTGCAACTTCCTGAACCTGCAACTTTTACAAGGCTAAAATCATTCTGAACCACTCCCGAGCCCTCGGGGCTCCTAACCAAACACATGCACTGACTCAACAACATCATACGAACTTCTCTGTGCGATCAAATTGCCTAACTAACCCCAAAAATAATGAATCAAACCGCAAAATCAAGAGTTTTTCCAAAAACTTCTTCAAGTTCAAATTTACGATTTCAAGTCCGAAACACGTCAAACGACGTCCAATTTTGACCAAACTTTACATAAACCTCTTAAATCACATATAAGACCTGTACCGGGCATCGGAACAAAAATACAGGCCCGCTACCAACACGTTCTGATCAATTTTCATTTCAATTTTCCTTGACAATTTTAGAAAAACAATTTTACTCAAAAATTCATTTCTCGGTCTTGGAACCTCGGAATTCAATTCCGGCCATATGCCCAAGTCCCATATTTTCCTACGGACCCTCTGGGACCATCAAATCACAGGTCTGGGTCCGTTTACCCAAAATGTTGACCGAAGTCAAATTTATTCATTTTAACATCAAAACTTAGCATTTTTCACAAAATTTCATATTTAAGCTTTCTGGCTACGCGTCCGGACTGCGCACACAAATCGAAGCGACACTAAATGAGGTTTTCAAGGCCTTGGAAGCACATAATGGATAAGAAAACAGCTGATGACCCTTTGGGTCGTCACAAAGACACCTACAAAGATATAAATAAGCAGTATAGTACTGCAATAAGGATAAATAATGGAAGCAAGAAATAACTGATACGAAACAAGATAATAACCCGAACAAACACCAGAACTAAACATGCGAATACATAAAAGAAGTAGCGGAAGAAAACCCAAGTGATCATATACGGACAACAACTGCTAGAACAAATAAGAATGAAACAACAAGAAATGTTCCCAACAAAACTCTTTGCAATATGAAGTAAACAGCAAAAATCACAACGAGGTACTTCCTCGCCTATAATGAAATCACAACCGAGGTACCACCTCGTATAATCAAGAATATCAACCGAGGTACCGCTTCGTATTCATATTTATCAGTTTCAATTATGATTTTTCCTCATACTGTCGCTTGAGCCTTACATTTGAAAACAATTTTCTCGAAATAATTACACGCACTTTAGCCCACCTTATGACGTTGTGTGGCTTCACGTAGTTCTGCTACAAGCAACACGCACATAAGTCCCACATTATACCACTACATGCATGTCAATATCATATTATAATAACTACTCGCACCACATGTGCCCATATATCACTATTTGCCAACAATATACAATGTCAATATTTCCACAATAATAGCCCACGGCTCCACCACAATGGGCACAAGAATATCAACAACAACAATGTAAAATGCTCAAAAAGAAAATGTTTCAACAATAATAATTTTGCTTCAACGTGATAATAATTTTCACAACCTCAACACCAAATATTCAACAATGAGAGACAATGTAGAACCACGATGTTAAATAGGAATAACCCACAATGAAAAAGATAACGTGTAGCAATGACTTCAAATAATGGAAATCAACAACAAAATAGATAACATGAACAATAAAATAGGCAACAAGCTTAACTAGAGCATGAGAGCAAATTGTTAATTAGGAGGTAGAACAAATATTAATGTAATTATTTAATGCATGTAAGGATAGACTAACAAGTAAGAATAGACTGATTAATATAATTAGAACATGATATGGCATTCAATTGAAGGATGAAAATAGTCTAAGTAGCCTAAACCGGTCAAATAACACGTACAACCCGCGTACCCACTCGTCACCTTGTGTACACGGATTTCAGTTAGCACAATTGAATCAAACAATACCAATCCTAAGAGGTAGTTCCCACACATGAAATTAGGCAAAACACTTATGTCACAACCCAAAAATCCCTCCGAAGGAGTCGTGATAGCACCTAGTCTCTAGACTAGGTAAGCTTAACATTAACTGAAATAACATTGATATTTACTAACTTTAAATTAAATTACTCTGAACAAATTACAATTCCCAAAATCGGTGGTACAAAGCATAAGCCTTTCTAAGAGTAATTACACAAAATAAATACACCATTGTTCAGAAACAAAAGGAACGTATGGAAATAAGTACAATTGAAGGTGACTCTGAGACCTGCGAATGCTACAGCAGGTTCACCTTGAGTCTTCACCGCAACGACCCGCACAGCTACAATCGATCGAATACCTGGATTTGTACACAAAAATGTACAGAAGTGTAGTATGAGCACACCACAGTGGTGCCCAGTAAGTATCAAGACTAACCATGGTGGAGTAGTGACGAGGAACAGTCCAGACACCTACTGGTCAAATAAATTGAACATGATATAATAATAAACTATCAACATAAAGATAACAAAGTAATATCAACAACAGGGAGAGAACAAACTACAATAAGTAGAAACAATGAAGGGAAACACGAATGGAAACGAAAGATAACCAAGTAAATTAACACTAACCTAGCTGGAACACAGACAAGTAAAAATGTACTCAAATAAGGAAGGCGATGTCTTCTCAATAAATCATATCATTTCTAATGCACAATTCCAGCCATCTCAAACTCGAGGTCTCATATCATAACCTCAATTACCAAACTTTTAGCACACCCGACACCTTGTGCCCACGTATTTCTATCTCACTTCGCACAACAACGTTCTCATATTACTCGGTACATAGATTTCATAACTAATACAATTAAGATGTCCAAGTAGTATCATTTACATAACAAAAAGTAGAGTACAGCTTCCAAACCAATTAGGAACTCAGCAAGAAAAGATGAAGTTATTTTTAGAAATTATTTGGATAAGAAAGTACAATTTTCAATTAAAATGCAACACCGAATGAATTATTACCTTTAACATGGGATTTAATAAATTACACCATAGAAGAAATTCCTTTTTAAGTAAAATACAACCTCACACGGTTTAAGGGAATTTAATTGAAAAACCAATTGAATTAAAAATGTAACAGTTATTGAAATTTGAAGTATTGAAATATATATAGATAAATATGGGTTCCAACACAAGGGATCACATTAGTAAATGAATCTAAACAGTTAAGACACTTGAATTGATAACAACAAATAAACATAGCAAACAGAGAGTGCACGACATCACCCTTCGTGCATTAACCCTCAATCCTCACCATGCAATTAATCATAGAAATGTGCACAGCATCACCCTTCGTGCTTTATCACTCTTTCACACTATATGAATAATATAAATATGCACGGCATCACCCTTTGGGTTTTATCTCTCTTCCTCACCATATGCATCAATATAAATGTAAATGTGCACGGCATCACCCTTCAGGCTTTATCACTCTTCCTCACCATATGAATAATATAAATGTGTACGGTGTGAGCACGTGATTTTTACCCTATATGAATTACTCCCATAATTTCATAACAAAATAATTTCTTTTCATTATTTGCAATTTTGTGGATTTTTGGGCATTTTCTGTTAATTGTTTGCATTTGTCTGTGCATTTTTATTTTTGTTTAATTAATAAAAAATACAAAAAAATATGTGCATTTGCATTTAGGGTTTAATTTAACATTTTTGGATTAATCAAGTAATTAAGTTATTTTATAAAAAGTAAAATCACAAAAAATGGTCATTTTGCACCTTTTAATTTTAATTTGGATCTTGAGTAGTTTTTCTTTAATTTATTATTTGTGGTAATTAATTTGCTAAGATATTTGAGCAGGAATTAATTTAGGTTTATTTTTATTTTTAATTTAAAAGAAACTAAAAAGAGTGAATTTGAGAAGAAAAGAAAAAGAGAAGAAGAGTTGAAATGGTTTTGGGCCAAGTCTTCTAATTTTTCTTAAGCCCAAACGGATTCCCCCAAACCAAAACAAAACTCGCCCCAAATTGATCCCAAACCCAGCCCTTTTTCCCCGGTCCGTCTCCCTTTAAGACAAAACGACCCCGTTCCATTCAAATTAATCTCAGTCGTCGAGGTTTCTTGGATCTGACAGTGGGGAAATGGGGGGTGGGTCAATATAAATCTGTCTGAAACGTTACCCCCCTCCATCTCTCATCTCTCTCACACCCTTCAGAGAACACCCCTGTAAAACCCTAGCAGCCACCATTCCCACCACCCAGAAACCCGGCGGCGCCACCTCCTTTCACCCTCAAAATCACACCAGACAACCACCTCCCTCTCCTCATCTCGAATCCCCACCCCGTTTGCTTCAAATCCCCCTGGAGTTTCTCAAATGTTAGATCAAAGACTCAGACACTAAGTCTCCAAAGCATAAATCAATGGTTGTGTTGAAGATTTGAAGTCAGAAGGGGTTTTATGCATGTGTTTTCATTTGAGAACACGTGATTAAAACCCATTCCGGTCAAAATCGGAGGGTACCGGAGGTCTGTTCAAGTCAACCATCTACTTATCTATATTGGGTATTTCTTTCTTTTTCATCTCGTTTGTTTATTTTTTGTTATCTTTTTCTCGTCTCCTTTATTCTCTTTCTAATTCTTCTTGTTTTTTGTTTCATTCGACCAGTTAGTGAAATTAGGTAGTATGAACTTGTTAGTAATTTTGTTTAATTATGTCAAACAAACTTAGGGTCAATTGTCCATGCATGATGTTGTTTATCAGTATTGTTATCTTGTTGTTATTAATTAGTATAGTTTCGTTTTATTGGTTTGTATTAAGGCTACCGAGATTTCACTTTTGGGCAATTTTAGGTTAATTTTTAAAACTGGTAAACCATGTCAAAGTTATTTGGTCTCATAAAGATTGAATAGCCCGGAAATGAACTGAATTGGGTTTATCTGGACCCATTAACTTGGGTCAAATTGGACCCAGATTCTGTTTGGCTTTTACAGTAATATGCAGGGGTGTGAGAAGGTATTAGTCTAAGGAATATGAGTATAACTGCCTAGGAAGCTTCATAGAAGCCAAAAACAGCCGTACTTGGCAAATAAGTCAAAAATGCAAGGATGTAAGTAGCAAAAATCAAAATTCAAAAAAGGCTAAAATGCAAATCTGATCCCTCTATTGTTTCCTTATTTCCTTGCCTATAAAGGCACATTTCCTTGATTTTGAAGGCAAGGTTGAAGATATAAAAAATCTGAAAAATCACAAACGGCTAAAAATTTGAGAAAAATATTGTTCCATTGAATTTTCTGCTTTGAATTTTGAAGTCCTTCCATTACTGAAACAATTTCTAATTCTCTTTGCGGTTGAAATGGATTGAGCTTGGGTATTGAAAGAGTTGGTTTAAGTTTGTTGATTGGTTTACTGTTCTAATACGTTTTCTAAGTAGATTTTACTATTTCATTGCTGAGTGGCTGAATCTAGGCTAACTGCTACTACATGTTGCTGATCTTCTCATTTTCTGTTATTTTTGCTTTCCAGGTATATCTCTGGCCCATGTTGACTGTGTGATTCGAGTAAAACTTGATGGAATACAAGTTGTGTTCAATTCAGTGTTATCTCTTTTCCTACTATTTCAACATTATATAGTAACTATGTAATGATAAGTGTTACAGGAGTTTGATGTTTGCACATTATAAATCTAGCTCACTTACTGTTTGGCATTGAGAAGGATGTAATTAGTTTGAAGTTTTATGTTGTGTATAAGATCTAGCTTAGGTTAAAGTCCTTGCATGAACTGTTTACCATCATGAAATTACACGTGTGTTTTTAATAGTATTCAAGATTTCTTGGTGTGTTATCCACTGGATAATACTGAGATTTGCCAATCTTGGTTTGAATGTACAGGGGTCACTTTGCCTTACAGGGTCCAGGCTCCTTAAGCTTAGGGTTCTGAGGTCAATTTGCAAAGGGGGTCTGGGCCTGTCCTACAAGTCCCCATAGTTACTGAGTTTGGTTTCTTGATTGGTCATGTATCATGTTTGTCCTGAAGTCGCAAAAATTGAAATTAGAAGTTTTAACTTAGTTAAGTTGTGCTAGATGTTTAAAATCGTAATATGATTCTGCAAGTTCGGTCTTGTTCCATGCTATTGACAGTTCGATTCGAATTGTTTGATTTGGTTGAGAATCGTTTGGGTCACAGAAACTGAGGCCAAACACTGGCCTATTTGAATAATAGTCCGGGTCTATTACGTACCTCGAGAGGTACTTTGTTGTTGCATTTAATTGGGGTATTTGGGCCTAGGCTAAAAGACCTTTACATATTGGTCTACTTCTGGCTTTCTCTCGTTTCGATATAATTGTCTTCATTGAGGATTACTACTGGCCTAAGGTTTAACCGAATTGAGTTGACTAGTTTGTTAGGCAATTGCAATTCGGTGGTTTCAGGTTTGAATGAAGATTGGATTTAGATAAGTCATGAGTTTTTCCCTTAATTTTCTGTAATTTGAATCTTTAGGATTAATTTGAGGAGTGCCATGCTAGCTAAATTATATACTTTATGGCCTTCAAGGGTTTAGCTTGGAATTTCCCTTAGAATCAATTGAGGTGTGTCGTGCTGAACAAAATTTACAAAAATGCACGGCCATCATTTAGTTAATCTTGGTTATCCTTAGAAATTGAGGCGTGCCATTTAGCGAATTTTCGTGGCCCTTGCAAAGTCGCAAACGTGTAGTTGCTTTAGGCGCATTATTTTAATAATTTACCTTCCTAAACTCGGGTGTGCATTTCATGTGACCCAAATCCGAATCTTAATAACGTTGAACAAAACGTGTTTCGGATTGCGGGTACATTTCATGTGGCGCGGTCCAAAGACATGTTTTAGACGACGTTAAAATCTTCCTAAAAAACGGTTAATAAATTAAAATATACCATAGGTTAAAACATGTTTAAAATTAGATAACTATGCCAATTAAAGCAGTTGAGCGACCGTGCTAGATCCACGGAAATCGGGAATGCCTAACACCTTCTCCCGGGTTAACAGAATTCCTTACCCGGATTTCTGGTTCGCGGACTGTAACACAGAGTCAATCTTTTCCTCGATTCGGGATTTGAACCGGTGACTTGGGACACCCTAAATTATCCCGAGTGGCGACTCTGAATCTTTAAATAAAATAAATCTTGTTTCGATTGTTACTTAATTGGAAGAACTCCCTTATACCCTTCCGGGGGTAGGAAAAAGGAGGTGTGACAGCTCTGGCGACTCTGCTGGGGACAAGAACCCAGAACTTCTGGTTCAAAGTTCAGAATTCGAGCTTAGATAAATTGTTATATTTGGCTTTATTTATTATCTGGTTTTATTCACATGTTTGGACCTAATGTGCTAAATGTTACTTTTACCGCTTTGATATTTTGTGAACTGTGTATAAATTGCTACAAATCCCTCCTCTCTCTGAGTCTTCTAAATCATGGAGAAGTGTGCACTTCGTGTGACTTCTCTTCTATTAGAGTCATATCCCAAATTTTAGAATGGGGTTCGGACAAGTTGCAAAGCCGGTGAAGCTTTTGTATTCCCGGTATGCTGTCCCCCCCCCCCAGCTCGAGTTGTCCGCTCGGGTAAGCCAGGTCTAGAATAATAAACCCAGGTTTTAAATCTAGTATAACAAGACCTCATGCCGGATCCCTAGTAGGAATGTTTGCTTGCATCACGTGCATTTGACTTTGAAAACTCAACACAGGGGTTGGGTCTGTCTAGGACAGGTGTACCCCAAATTGAAAAGACCATCCTGATGCATCTTACGTACTACTTGTGCATTTATTTGATTTGGATTTGCTTGCTGACCGTCTTTTGAATAATGGAAGATAGTTGGAAAAAAAAGAATCACAATGTGAGGGTTAAGTGAGTTAAATCACCTGTTTTGGAAAACCAATACCCAAATGGTACTGAAACTCTGCCGATTATTTTGAGAAAAATGAAAAGAAAAGAGAATGAAACAAAAAAATGGTTTTGTTTTGAAAATAGTTGGTTTTATTTTATTTGCCCGAATTAGGCCAGTTTGATTCTCACCGGATGTGAGATACGTAGACAACCCCCATCGGGTCCAACTTCCTTTTGCAAAAATAGCCCAAAAAGAACAAAATTTTATGTTTATTGCAAATAAGTAAGGTGATGTCATTCTTGTCAAAAATAGCCGAATGTCCCTGAAAAGGGTGCAGGAAAGCTATTTTTGCAAGAACAACCACCTTTAGTCATTTTTAAAGGTTTTGGCTGGTTAGCCGACACAGCCTTAAAATCTTCGTTTTCGGAGTGTTGAAAGGTCGTATTGGTAAAGCTGGATATTTTTGTGAATATTTTGAAAAATGTTCATGTTTCTTGAGTCAAAATAAGTCATAGTTTTCTTTTAATTAAAATCACCTTAATAAATGTGCAGAATGAGCACAATTCAAAATGAACCCTTCTCAGTCCGCGAAGAGATCCCTTTTGGAGCTGCATATGTGGTGGCAAGATTTGGGGGACAATAGCATAAAAGTTGTGACAAAAGCATTGGGTGGTCTTGTCGGACTCTTGAAGGTTAAGCCGAGAAAGGACATAATGGAGGCATTGGTACCATTTTGGGACCCAGCACATAATGTATTCCACTTTGCTGATTTCGAGTTAACTCCTACCCTGGAAGATATAGCAGGCTACGCCGATTTCGGGGGGAATCATAGAAATCAATACCCGGTAGCACCGAGAACAGTAACCTCTCACAAATTTTGGGACCTGTTAAACATTAGTCGGGACATCCGAGACAAAAACTTGGCCAAAGGATTTTGTACCTTCTACTTTTTGTATCGACGTTACGAGAATCCCCGAGGCTTCGAGACGCCAGATATTGGTCTTACTCACATGGGAAACCAAGACAAGTGGGAAGCTCGGAGAGGATTAGCTTTTATAACGGCGTTCCTAGGTACTTTGATTTGCCCCAGAAAAGACGGGAATATAGAGTTGGGACTCGTGGGGATAGCCGACTTTATGATGAAAAGGGCAAATGGGACCATAGTGCCGCTGATCTTGGCAGAATTTTACCAAGCTCTGACCATCTGTCGAGAAGGGGGAAAGTTCTTTGAAGGGTGCACTATGCTTTTACAATTATGGATGGAGGAACACCTTTGCCACCGTCTTGGATACTTGAATTGTGGTATGACTGGCCTCGAGTGCATTGAAAAATAAGAAAAGCAGGTAGAGGGTTATCAGTTCCCAGATGGTACGGAAGCATGGCATGCTCATTTGAGATCTTTAACTACAAATAAGATCGAATGGACATTCGGGTGGCTCTCGGTTAGTGAAGTAATCTATATGTCGGCTGAGGAATGCTTTCTGTTGTTAATGGGTCTGCAGAGTATCCAGCCTTATGCCCCGCACTGAGTTCTATGTCAGTTAGGCCGATACCAGACCATCTGACATGATAAGGATTTTAGTCGACGGGTTATTGAATTGGAACCAAAAGCCGCTTTTCTAGAAGAAAGAGTGCGTCGGATTTGGAATCAGTGTAGATATTAGAGCCTAGAACTCAAGTATGAGACCTATCTAAAGGCGAGGTGGAACCTGGTTACACTACGTGGTATGGTAAAAGATCCCGAGTTCATCAAGAGCTCAAAAGGCCGCAAAGAAACCCCATGTCCAACAATTTACCGACGGAGCACAGGTGTAATAGGACTGGTTGACCAAAGAAAATGAGTACCAAGCCACCATAGACAGGCTGGAAAAGCAAGTCATGGACCTTTAGTTTGATAATGGGTTGCAAGCCGCCGCAGATGAAGGTGAGAAGAAGAAGTTAACCCAGGAAAATGAAACCCTCAAAGCTCAAATCTGGAAGATGAAAATAGCTGCTAGAAACCCGGAAAGAAGCCGAGCGGATAAAAGGCTTATAAGCAGTCTGAAAAAGAAAGCCCTTGAGTATCAAGATGACCTAGAAAAGTCTGAGGCCAGTCTAGCGAAAGTCCGGGCTCAATTGGAGGAAAACATAAAAGGTCGGACACAGTTTGTGCAACAAATGAAAAGAAAGTATGAAGGGACAATCACTAACCTGAAAAGAAAAATAGTTATTCTCGAGAATGGGGCAGCCAAGCAGGCCAAGGACTTTAAAGCTGATAGGGAACACTGTTATAATTTGATGGCTCAGATGGAGGAAGAAATGCAACAGTTGCAAAATCAACATCTCTGTGATACTCAGGTGTTAGAAGCCCGGAATCAACAGGTTGGGCGTTTGCTTCAGGAAAAGGGCAGAATCCGATAGCGGATCAGAACTATTACCAACTACATTGTTATGAAATGCCAAGCATGTGAGGATGTGACTCGTACCACCTTCTTTGCGGCAGTGATGACATTTGTCCGGCAGATAATGAGTGACTTGGAGAGGCTTCAAAGGGATCTTGCACATAGGCCCGTGGCGAGACCGAATGATGTCCCGCGGGCCCTAGGAGCATTTGAGGCATTAATGTATTCATGATTTTCATTAGAGTCTGTTTGCGAGTCTATATTTTCTTTTATTGGAATCTGTTAGTTGGTTCTTGAGTCTGTTGTTTTTACCTTCTGTCAGAGTCTGTTGATCTTGTTTTGAGTCAGGGTCTGTTAGTTTCCCGTTTTGAGTCTGTTAATTTATAATTTGGTAGAATGAGTGGTTGTAATCAAAACTGTTTTATTGTATGGAATTTGAAAACCCAAAAAAAATTGTTATTTATATTATGCGCCTATCTCCAGAACTACGCTCGGTCTGATTTTTGAGGGGTCATGATACGTAGGCAATCTCCATAGGATTCGACCATAACCCAAAAGGAAAAAAAGAGTGATAAGATGAGGAAAAGAAAAGGAGAGGAAAAATAAGAGCAAAAAGAAAAGAAAGAGAGAAAAAGAAACCATGAGAAGGAAACAATGACAAAACAAGAGAGAGAAATGAAAGAATAAAAAGGAAATCAAGCAAAGGAAGGAAAATAAAGAAAAAGATGAAAAGAGAGAGAAAAGAAAAAAGAGAAGAGAAAATGAGAGAGAAAAGAGAAGTTCCAAATGGAAATAAGGAAAAGCCGGAATGACGCAAACAACTGATCAAATGCATAATAGAAACGGTTAACTGCTTAGGTGCATTCACTCCCCAAATGTGTGGTTGCCTATTTGTTAAAGCCCTAATCTCTAACAAGTTTGTTATTGATGAAGTTCAGTTCAGGCAGGTGGTTAGTTTGATTGGCATTCTGGCAACTCGCTCCTACAACACCTGGTCCAAAAACAAGTTGAACATGGCCAACCATGAACATGAGGCAAGTATTGTCGAACTGTCAAAAAGAGGTGGAAGAATTGGAGGTTAATCTAAAAGATGAGTTGTATAAGTTGAAGTAGCAGATGACTGAAATGTACCAAGCATGGGCAAAAGGGCACCCACCGCTAGTTTACCCCGCCAATGCTGCTTTTATCCCGCCATTGGCTCAGACCCAGGAACCACCCACTGTGAACTCATCTCCGGCCTTTCCCCTCTGCCAACAATGCTATGGCACCACTTCCCATACATCACAAGCTCCACCACCCAAATAAGTCCCGTACCCTCCTCCACCAGCCACTCTTGTTTTCGTGGCACCCCCACCTACTGCATTACACCAATCCTCTAGTGAGCCGTTGTTCCAAAATCACGATAATCAGTATTACCCCCCGGAGCCCATTTTCAAGGTTCCCGAACCCTATTCCTACACTCCTCATTTTGACCTCCTTGTGGAAACTGAAAAGCCATCCAAAAATCCTGAACAGGAAGAGATGTTCAGGAAAGTTAAAAGCCTGGAACAATCATTCAGGGACATGGGGGGTTGGGAGGTCAATTAAGTATGGCTTACAAAGATCTATGTCTATTTTCGAATGTGCAACTGTCGACAGGGTTTAAGATGCCCAAGTTTGATTTGTATGATAGGCACGGTGATCCAGTAGCACATTTGAGAGGTTTTTGTAGCAAAATGAGGGGAGCTGGCGAGAAAGACGAGGTTTTAATAGCGTATTTCAGTGAGAGTCTGAGTGGATCAGCGCTAGAATGGTATACTCGGCAGGATCACGGAAGATGGTACATATGGGATGATTGTCACGACCCAAACCGAAGGGCCGCGACGGGCACCCGGTGCCTTACTCAACCGAGTACCGACGTAACATATCTTTCTTATCATGTTATCATGAGTAAATGAGCCAGAAAACCCGTCATCAGATAACAAGAATAAAACATAAGGGAATACTCAACATATGAAGACCCAACATGATATACAAACTAATATATGTGACATACGAGCCTATAAGGCCGACATGACCATTAGTAAACTCGAAACATAGGCCGACAAGGCCATACAATTATCCATACACCAAACATATGTCTACAAGCCTCTAAGCGTATATAAAATCATAAAGGTCGGGACAGGGCCCCGCCATATCAATCAATACATATCCAAAGCATACTGACCAAATAGGCAACTCCGGAGCAAGTGGAGTGCACCAACACCTTCGCTGAGCTGATAGCCTACTAGGAGTACAGTCAACCTATCAATCGGGACCTGCAGGAATGAAATGCAGCGTCCCCAGGCAAAAGGGACGTCAGTACGAATAAAGTACCGAGTATGTTAGGCAGGAAAGCATAAACAAGAACAGTAATGTAAAGAGAGAGATAGAGGAGATACAACCTGTAACATCTGAGTTCCTCTAGGGACTATGATATGAAATGCATAATACATATATACACATAAAATTTTTAAAACATTCACCTATGTGGGCATCATCATCATTATATCGTACCCGGCCTCAAAGAGGACTCGGTAAAAGCGTACCCGACCATCATAAGGTTCAGTAGAATCATACCCGGCCACATGGAGCTCAGTAAACCCAACTGATCAGTGGTTGCACAATAGGTGTCGTACCCGGCCGACTATAGAGCGACTCGGTAGAGTAAAATAGATACTATATATAATGCATGCTAGACTCATGGAATCACCTTCTTAACTTTTGGAGTGATTTAAGAAAACCACGGACATCCATACCCTCAATATGAACCTTAGTAGGATTCAAGGATCATACATGCTTTCTTAGAATTATTTTATAAGGAAAGAACAACATGGACAACCTTAGTTGCTAGGAATAGATCTGTTATGAAGAAGCGTATTCATTTCACTTTAGATCATGCCAAAAGAAAGAAGAAAGTGCCTTAACATACCTTAAACCCGTTGACACCTTAATCACTTCTAAGTAATTCTTCAAACAAGTCAACTCAATCTATCATAGTATAAGGAGATTCAAAATCAGTGTTGAGCAAAGGTTAAGTCTATAACTTAAGCTAGTAGCTCGTTTACATAAAATTTGGCAGCATCTCCCTTGTAACAACGGCCTCCTCCAATACCATATACAAATAACAATGACCAGAGCAATCCATCAATACATAATTATCAATATCAAGACACCATATAACAACAACAAGTCACAACTACATTACGACGAGCGGCAAACTCCGATTGGAATACGTATACCCCTTATCAATCCTTATAGACTTCTTACTTTAACATAAAAGTATCATTAACATGATAATGAAGTCATTAATCAATGATTCCAGCCTTAAACCATATATTTATAACAACGAAAATAATCCACAACTTCAACTATCCTCAATTAACAACTTTATTCACTAGTTCATGTCTAGCCCATCCATTTAACTTAATAAACATCAAGATAACCTTAGGAACAAGTAAGAAAACAAAATAAATACCTCCTACAGTAACTTCAAGTCAAAATCAGAGTTATATTCAGTTTACAACAACCCTCAATAGCAATACAACACCATAGAAGTGACTTAAGCTAATCCACGCATTATCTTGTAGTTTATCATCCTAGCAACTTAACCAACATACAAGTAAGATTAAGCACAATTAGTAGGTTGTTATACTCACCTTATACAGCAGCAAAAACTTGGAATTTCATCCAAATACAACCCACAACAATCCTCAATGACAACACAACCTCAAAGAGGTGTTGTTTTTCACTAGAACTAAGTTTTGATGTTGAAATATGGTGTAAACATTTTGGAATCACTTCATACCCTTGTGGTATATGTTTATAAAGGTTAGGAGAAGTTTGGGGACGAATTTTGGCTGAAAATTGAGCAAAAATAGGCATTCAAATCGTTTATAAATTGAAGTAGGTCAACCACCGCCTAAGTGGGTCCCATTGGGAGCTGCTTGCGCGGTCTCGCGAAAACATGAATATCTCTCTACATCTATGTCTTATTGACAAACGGTTTAATACGTTAGAAACTAGACTCGTAGATATTCAATTTGGTAGGTAGAACACCCCATGATTCCAAGTATATTTGGAGAAATTCGCAGATACATTTGACCTTAATTTCAGCAAATTTATGAATGTAACTTGTGATGACCTTTGCCAACTCTTGTTCCACAACTTGCTTGCCTTCAAAATGTCTAAAATGATTATCATACGACTAAAATAACTCATAGAATAACCTCCTTATCATGTAAAGAACCCTATTCTCACAACAAAGTACATGTTATAACATTCCAAACTTGTCGACTTTTGACGAAACTTATTTTCTTCAATTGGTTTAGATTCTAAGATTTCCAACCCTCTTGATACTCGTTATTCATGATCTTAAATATTTGTAACCTCCAAGGTAACATGATTAACTTACTTTATTTGCTTCCAAATATAATCTCATTTCCGAGCTTACATCAATGACTTACGATGTACTCTCACGTATGAAAACTTGGGGTGTAACATCTTTCCCCCCTTTGGAACATTCATCCTCGAATGTTGATTGATGTGCTTATCAGTTTCATAAACTATATCTCTTACGAATACTTTAATGCTCATCTTTCCATCTAAGCCATTGTTTTGTGAATAAATCCAAACGCTTGGGCATTCCTCCCTTTAAGGCCTCTTTGTCACGCAATGACATATGGTCGGAATTCTTCCAACATCGTAACATTTGCTACCTTATGTCATGCAGTATGTACGACTGTGTCCTTGTATGAGCGCCTAGCGACTCATATTCTCTTTATCCTCCATCTTTTATCCAATCTCTAAGCCTCACTTTATGAACATATACAGAATTATGACAAGTTGTCCCTCTAGGCATCTATAGGTGTACTGATGTCTTTCGCTTGGTACTTTATCGAACTTAAGACTATTTCTATCTCTTGTTTCATAGCCTTGTATATCTATCCTTATGGATTTACTACATCTAGGTAGGTTATACTATACCATAAAACCTACTTCGATTTATTATTACCGAGGTTTGCTACCCAACTCCAGGTTACTCTCTCGCTGCTTATCCTATATGTATAAATCTAAGTCCTTTAGTGCTTCCTCATTATTATTCATCTAAGAATAACAAACAAATCTCATCTAGAACTTTGGAACTTGTACCCATCTATTGTTTATTCACCTTAATGTTGATCTATAATCTATCACTGATAACTTGCAACCTCTTACGTAATACATTGTCACTAGGGCTCACATCTTATCGGGGAATATATGAAGTGATTTTCCTGATCCACCTAGGGATAATACTATACTTCAATAACCGTATTTTATTGCATCCTAACGCGATTCATCTTATGGGGGTATTCTAATCCCGTGTAATTAATGAAATCCCTTTCTTGTTAAATCATTACTCAATCAAAGGCCTAAGCATCATCCTCTTATCTATCACAATTACACCCTTATTCTACTGCCATGGCAGCATTCCATCTCTTCTAAATGCACCTAGTCTCAGACTCCTCTGTGTTCATTCAGGATGTACCGAGCTTTTTATTACATATGGAAATCATCAGCTCCATTGTTTTGATGGGTTTAATCCCAAGGACAAACATATTCTCATCACCTTCTCACTCACCTTTTCATATCCTTACTCCTATCTACCTAAAACATTGTTGCTCTACAATACTTTACCTTATGACCTACACCGATCTATTTATATTACTCACAACCTTCCTTCAACTTTCTAGCACCATAAATTTCCTTTCGTGCCTTCTCAGTTGTCCTTAAATGTAAGCAATTACTTTTGCTGGTCGTTCTATCATTTGTTGCATGAATACTTGGCTTGTTTTTTTGCCCACGAATACTATAATTTCCTGTGCCTCATATGATCTCAAACATCACCTTTGATGGCTTTTTTTTTACCATTCATTAGCCATGATAGGTGCTACTTTCTTATAGAGTGTATACAATATTGTAGTGAGACTGTTGTTACAGGATCATTTACTCTTTAGCTCACTATGCTTAGGTGGAAACCTTCTTCCTTATTTTCTCAGCTAGTCTTTCATTGTAGTACTTATGGATACCTTCTGGCTCTTGTAAAGTTGCGAGCTTGATATATCGTACACCCGAAGGTAATTTTCGTTATTCTTACTGGCCTATAATAATCCTTAGTTACATAAATTTATGTCTTTGTGCTCGTAGGGTTACTTCTAAGCTCAAATTTTTATTGTTTCCTTAGTGGCACTCTCTCTTATTTTCATAAACCTTAAAAATGGTACCTTTAACTGCCTCAACTCCTATCTGAATTTTTTTTCAAATGATTGTGATCTCGTATCTGCGAGACTGAATTCACTATGCTGAGATTCACTACATTTATCTTGCATGATCTATTGATTTATCTGTGACCTCTTGTCTAGCCATAACTGGGCTCTTCCTGAATCAACTACTAATTACTCGTTGGTCCATTCTCATATATATATATATATATATATATATATATATTCTGCATAATCCCTCTTGGGATATATCCTTTGTCTTAACTTATCTCTCGCCACTAGCTCCTGATGTATCAAGTGTCCATTCACACTTATTTATCAATAACATCCTGGCCGGAAACTTTTACTGCCTCTCTCCGGTGTCGTGCTTGTATAATGTTCTGGAGTCGTAAAATATCTACAGGAACTGAATAAATGCAACATCATCCCTTTCTCCTTTTTACCACATTCTTTCTTTACCATTCCATAGTTAACTGAACCGCTTAACTCTGACTTAATATCATATCACACCATATTCCCAACTTTAGGGGAGTACTAAGATTTAGTACTACGACGATCTACCTATAGTTGTTTTACATTTTCATATTTGGCATCTTTTCACATTATCAATGAACCTTAATAACCTTATGGTAACCTTTTGTACCAGGGATAACTAAATTTCTTACACACGAAGGTGACACCTACGGTAACTGGCACACTTAGTCCCTTAAGATTAACTCTGCTCAGAGTGCTTGCTTTAGGTAAGCGACTTCCTAAATGGCCTTTAAAGGTTATTCGTCTGTTGTCTATTCTATTATTGTTGGAGCACGATCTTTGAAATTCTCACGATGTCGACCATTATCAAATCCTCCGGTCCCTAATTCATGTTCGGTTTTATCTTGTTCACCAGCCCATACTGATTTTTATTACTCAGGTGTCTAACCTTTCCTCCTGGTAATCACGTTGAAGTCACCATCTCATTTCTCGAAATAAGAATATGACTTTATGGATTATACTCTTTTATTGCCTTAAGGCTTGTCACCTCTTGTATTTTCCTTCACTTGACTATAGACTCTGTCATCGTGTCATATTTTGATTTACTGTTATCACCCATATATCACATCTTACTCATGATGCTTCATTTATTTTCTTCTTATTCTCCGGATAATATTTTTTTTGTCTATCACTTTATTCTGAAAACTTCAACAAAAAGTTCTTTCCCTATAAGCTCCCCTAGCTTCATCTCACTGGCTCTTGGGAATGCCTAACATTCTTCTTTCTTCTTTTTTTTTACTCGGGGATAGAGTCATACTAAGGTAAATATTTGTCCCTTCTAGGATCCCACTGCCTATCTTCTAATATTTCTGAATATTCCAGTATTTGTATCTGATTGTACTACTCTAGAGTTCACCATCTGGGTGTCTTAGAAGGAGATCTATTACCACATTTACACCATCTTTCGGAATTGTTAGTTAATGATAATAACTTATCCACAATTTTTGGGTTACTCTAACTCCAACTGGATCATGATATCCCATCTTTTTCTTAAATAATATATGTTAGCTCCCATAGAACATAACTGAGATGGGTGTGGCCAATTGTACTTACCTTTGTCATTGATGAAGGTACCAAAATGCTTATATTTCTCTGCCTGATTTGAAAATATTGATAATCTTCATTATCTGGGTGCCTCGTACCCCTCTTCACCTTACTTCTTTTACTTTTTAAAACTTGTATCTAGCTTCTGAATTCCTCATAGATTTTCACCATATTCGTGAATAGATATTCGTGCCTTAAGGCTCCTTATTAAGAAGCATACACATCTTAGTACACACATGATCTGTTGAAGACCTCATATTTACTCATCATAAGCATGATGTGAAATCGAGTTCCTCTGACTCAACTCTTCCACATCCATATTCAATCTCTTACCAACTGTCTTTGTGGATGTAGGTATCGTTGTATTATGACTAAAGTCAAATTTAGGAGTTAGAACTCTTACAACTGAGCTATACTGCACGATCTAGAGTAAGAAGAAAGAGTGACAGATCTAAATTCCCTATAGCATCCTGCTTATAAGTGTGGTGCACAACATTCCCATAAACAAGACTCTACTACACACGGCTTGTAGACTACCTAGGACAGAACTGCTCTAATACCACTTCTGTCACGACCCAAACTGAAGGGCCACGACGGGCACCCGGTGCCTTACTCAACCGAGTACCAACGTAACATATCTTTCTTATCATGTTATCATGAGTAAATGAGTCAGAAAACCCATCATGAGATAACAAGAATAAAACATAAGGGAATACTCAACATATGAAGACCCAACATGATATACAAACTAATATATGTGACATACGGGCCTATAAGGCCGACATGACTATTAGTAAACTCGAAACATAGGCCGACAAGGCCATACAATTATCCATACACCTGACATATGTCTACAAGCCTCTAAGAGTACATAAAATCATAAAGGTCGGGACAGGGCCCCTCCATATCAATCAATACATATCCAAAGCATACTGACCAAATGGGTAACTCCGGAGCAAGTGGAGTGCACCAACACCTTCGCTGAGCTGATAGCCTACTAGGAGGACTGTCAACCTATCAATCGGGACCTGCGGGAATGAAACGCAGCATCCCCAGGCAAAAGAGACGTCAGTACGAATAAAGTACCGAGTATGTTAGGCAGGAAAGCATAAACAAGAACAGTAATGTAAAGAGAGAGATAGAGGAGATACAACCTGTAATATCTGAGTGCCTCTAGGGGCTATGATATGAAATGCATAATACATATATATACATAAACTTTTTAAAACATTCGCCTCTGTGGGCATCATCATCATCATATCGTACCCGGCCTCAAAGAGGACTCGGTAAAAGCATACCCGACCATCATAAGGTTCGGTAGAATCGTACCCGGCCATATGGAGCTCGGTAAACCCAACTGATCAGTGGTTGCACAATAGGTGTCGTACTCGGCCGACTATAGAGCGGCTCGGTAGAGTAAAATAGATATTATATATAATGCATGCTAGACTCATAGAATCACCTTCTAAATCTTTTTGAGTGACTTAAGAAAACTACGGACATCAATAACCTCAATATGAACCTTAGGAGGATTCAAGGATCATACACGCTTGCTTAGAATAATTTTATAAGGAAAGAACAACATAGACAACCTTAGTTGCTATGAATAGATCCGTTATGAAGTAGCGTATTCATTTCACTTTAGATCATGCCAAAAGAAAGAAGAAAGTGCCTTAACATACCTTAAACCCGTTGAGTCCTTAATCACTTCCAAGCAATTCTTCAAACAAGTCAACTCAATCTATCATAGTATAAGGAGATTCAAAATCAGTGCTGAGCAAAGGTTAAGTCTATAACTTAAGCTAGTAGCTCGTTTACGTAAATTTTGGCAGCATCTCCCTTGTAACAACGGCCTCCTCCAATACCATATACAAACAACAATGACCAGAGCAATCCATCAATACATAATTATCAATATCAAGACACCATATAACAACAACAAGTCACAACTACATTACGACGAATGGCAAACTCCAATTGGAATACGTATACCCCTTATCAATCCTTATAGACTTCTTACTTTAACATAAAAGTATCATTAACATGATAATGAAGTCATTAATCATTGATTCCAGCCTTAAACCATATACTTATAACAACAAAAATAATCCACAACTTCAACTATCCTCAATTAGCAACTTTATTCACTAGTTCATGTCTAGCCCATCCATTTAACTTAATCAACATCAAGATAACCTTAGGAACAAGTAAGAAAACAAAATAAATACCTCCTACAGTAACTTCAAGTCAAAATCAGAGTTATATTCAATTTACAACAACCCTCAATAGCAATACAACACCATAGAAGTGACTTAAGCTAATCCAAGTATTATCTTGTAGTTTATCATCCTAACAACTTAACCAACATACAAGCAAGATTAAGAACAATTAGTAGGCTGTTATACTCACCTTAGACAGCAGTAACAACTTGGAATTTCATCCAAATACAGCCCACAACAATCCTCAATGACAACACAACCTCAAAGAGGTGTTGTTTTTCACTAGAACTAAGTTTTGATATTGAAATATGGTGTAATCACTTTGGAATCACTTCAAAACCTTGTGGTATATGTTTAGGAGGGTTAGGAGAAGTTTGGGGATGAATTGTAGCTGAGAAATGAGCAAAAATAGTCGTTCAAATCGTTTATAAATTGAAGTAGGTCAACCACCGCCTAAGTGGATCCCATTGGGAGCTACTTGCGCGGTCTCGCAAAAACACGAATATCTCTCTACTACGATGTCGTATTGACAAACGGTTTAATGTATTAGAAACTAGACTCGTAGATCTTAAATTTTGTAGGTAGAACACCCCATGATTCCAAGTATAATTGGAGAAATTCTCAGATACATTTGACCTAAATTTCAGCAAATTTATGAATGTAACTTGTGATGACCTTTGCCAACTCTTGTTCCACAACTTGCTTGCCTTCAAAATGTAGAAAATGATTATCATACGACTAAAATAACTCGTAGAATAACCTCATTATCATGTTAAGAACCCTAGTTTCACACCAAAGTACATGTTATAACATTCCAAACTTGTCGACTTTCGACGAAACTTATTTTCTTCAATTGGTTTAGCTTCCAAGATTTCCAACCCTCTTGGTACTCATTATTCATGATCATAAATATTTGTAACCTCCAAGGTAACATGATTAACTTACTTTATTTTCTTCCAAATATAATCTCATTTCCAAGCATACATCAATGACATACGACGTACTCTCACATATGAAAACTTGGGGTGTAACAATGATCTAGCCCAGGAATTTTCTTGTCACTTCCAGTACAACCTCGAGATTATTTCGGATCGTCTGTCTTTGACGAAACTCGAGAAAAATCATAATGAGAATTTCAGGCAGTATGGTTTTAGGTGGAGAAAAAACAGGCAGCAAGGGTTGACCCTCCAATGAAAGAAAGTGAAATGGTGGATTATTTTCTGCAGGCCTTAGAACCTACTTATTACGGTCATCTGGTATCAGCTATAGGCAAGTCTTTCAATGAACTGGTAAAGATGGACAGCATGGTAGAAGAAGGGCTCAAGACAAATAAAATCATGAGTTATTGGCTATTAAGGCAACCACCCAGCCCATTCAAAGCGGAACTGGGGGAGTAATTGGGAAGAAGAAGAGAGAGGATGTAGCAACAATTGATTCAGGAGCTTGGTTCGGACCCAGGGGTTCACAGCACCACTATTATCAGCCTCGTCCCCATCACCAAACCTACCCCCATACCCCGTATAATCCACCCCAACGCTACTACCCACCACCATACCCCCAAACATATAGCCAACCTCCAGCCTACGTACAATGTCGTGCGCCAGTACCACAAAATACATACCCAGCTCCACAAAATGCCTATCTACCCTTAAGAGCCTACCGGAACCCTCCTGGATCAGGTTTCCGGCCCAACCAAGTGTTTAAGAACGAGAGGTTGCAAAAAAAGAAAACTTTCACTCCATTGGGAGAATCCTATACCAATTTGTTCCACAGGTTGCGACAATTGGGTATGTTGAGTCCGATCGAGCCAAAACTGCCAAATCCTTTCCCGAGGAACCTTGATCACTCTATGAGTTGCCAATATTATTTTGGCATTGCGGGGCACGATACAGAGAAGTGCTAGCAATTGAAGATAGCTATTCAAGAGCTCATTGATACTAATCAGATTGAGGTCCAAGCTCCGGAGGCACCCAATATCAACTAGAATCCGTTGTCAACCCATCTTGAGACAAATATGATCGAGATAGTGCATAGGGGAGGGGAGCCCAAGAAGTCTTCACAAACCGTCATGATGATCCGGGCTAGTGAAGTCAGGCCGGTTGAAAATCCAACAAGTGAGAAATCAATGATCCAGTTGAGTGGGGCTGACAGTGAACCATCCGCGGTAGGAAAGAAGGGGTTTTCAAGTGGTGTTACAGTGAGACAAGAAAGAGCAAAAGCAATTGTGCCATGAGTGTCGAACAAGCCTATTGTAATTATGGAGGGTGACCGCACAGACCCTGTCATTATCAAGCCAGTAACTCAATTACTGATAGTCGATAGCAAGACGGTCCCGTGGAATTATGAACGAGTGACAGTGACTTACAAAGGGAAAGAGGTTAAAGAAGAAGTTTGTGAGACCCATGGTTTGACTCGATCGCGGAGATGTTTTGCCCTCGAAGAGTTGAGAAAAGCTAAGAGCTCCAAAGACAACCCGATTCTAGTGAAGAAAGTTGTGACCGAGGAAGAAGCAGAGGATTTCTTGAGAAAGATGAAAGTGCAGTACTATTTCATTGTGGACCAGTTGAGGAAGACACCGGCTCAGATTTAACTATTATCATTATTGATCCATTCAGACGAGCACCATCGGGCTTTGATTAAGATCCTGAATGAGGCCCACATTCCTGACAAAATCTCAGTAAACCACTTGATGTAAACAGAGTCACTTTTTCTGATGATGAGTTGCCTGTGGAGGGTACTAAGCACAATAGAGCCCTCTATCTCACGGTGAAATGCAAAGATTCCATGGTTGCCCGGGTACTGGTCGACAATGGTTCCAGTACGAACATTTTTCCTCTCTCCACTCTGAACAAGTTGAAGGTGGATGATGAAAGAATTCACAAGAACAGTATCTGCATTCGGGGATTCGACGGTGTAGGGAAAGATTCAGTCGGGGACATAGTGCTTGAGCTTACAATAGGGCCAGTTGAATTTACCATAGAGTTCCCGGTGCTCGATATGGCTGTTTCTTACAATCTGATGTTAGGTCGACCCTGGATTCATGCTGTAAAAGCAGTCCCATCTACTCTGCATCAAATGGTCAAGTTTGAATGGGATAGACAGGAAATTTTTGTGCACAGAGAGGATAATTTGTGTGCCCACAGTGATGCCATTGTTCCGTTCATAGAGTTTGAAGACAACAAGGGGCCATGGGTTTATCAGGTTTTAACACGGTATCGGTAGAGAAAATTCCAGAAGGGAAGTGCATTCCAACTCCGAGGGTAGCTGCCGCATCAGTCATGGTAGCCGTTAAAATGTTGAAAAATGGTTTTGTACCAGGCAAGGGTTTGGGTGCATCTCTGCAAGGTATCGTACAACCGGTGTCTCTCCCCAAAACCTTGGATACATTTGGTTTGGGGTTCAAGCCCACAGTTGCAGACATAAAAAGAGCCAGAAAGTTGAAACATAAGGCATGGATCCTCCCAAAGCCCATCCCACGTCTCTCCAGATCATTTGTCTGGCCCGGCACTAAGAAACGCCTAGCAACAACAGTTCCCAATTCTATGGTTGGTTCTGATAGGGAGTTGCTTGAAAGGTTTGAGAAATTATTCAACGAGATGAACATGGTGGAAGCTGGAGAGGGTTCTAGCAAGGCGGATGTGCAATTTGTTGGGCCCAATGCAAAGATTAACAATTGGGAATCTACTCCTCTCCCCACCAGGAAGGAGTTTTGGTAGTTTGCTTTGATTT
Source organism: Nicotiana tabacum (assembly GCF_000715075.1). Classification (NCBI taxonomy): domain Eukaryota; kingdom Viridiplantae; phylum Streptophyta; class Magnoliopsida; order Solanales; family Solanaceae; genus Nicotiana; species Nicotiana tabacum. The sequence goes on from NC_134101.1 coordinate 172,142,672, forward strand.
TCTTTCAGTTTATCTGGATTATTCCAGGGTTGTAATTCATATTCTATGTTCCGTTCATTTGGATGTATAAACCTTGTTATCTTTCAATTTCAATGAAATGCAATTTCCCTTTTGCCTTATTCCTGATAGTTTTATTTTTGTTTTCTTTTCTTCCTTGTACAGCTCTTTTTATGCTGGTTACAATAACATGACATGCATGAGGAATCTTTGGCCCAGTCTTAAAAGCCAATCTAATTCTGAAATAGTAATTCAAGAAGTAGAGTGTGATGATGAATCAGAATACGACGAGGATGAGGCCTTTGAAGATATTAGTAAAGAACTAAGCCATTTTGAAGAAAAACCCAAGCCTAACCTGAGTGATACAGAAGCAATCAATTTAGGGTACCCAGATAATATCAGAGAAACTAAAATAAGTGTCCAGCTTGAACCTCAACTCAGGGAAGAGATAATTAAAGCATTACTTGAGTACAAAGACGTCTTTGCATGGTCATATGACGACATGCCGGGTTTAAGCACTGACTTGGTGGTTCACAAATTGCACACTGATCCGGCATTCCCTCCTGTCAAGTAGAAGTTGAGGAAATTTAAGACTGATATGAGTGTGAAGATCAAAGAAGAGGTCATTAAGCAGTTTGACGCAAAATCATTCGGGTCACTCGGTATCCCACTTGGTTAGCCAATGTAGTACCTGTGCCAAATAAAGATGGCAAAACCAAGGTGTGTGTTGATTACCGTGATCTCAACAAGGCGAGCCCCAAGGACAACTTTCCACTGCCAAATATCCACATTCTAATTGACAATTGCGCCAAACATGAGATTGGGTCTTTTGTGGACTGTTATGCAGGTTATCATCAGATCTTAATGGATGAGGAAGATGTGGAGAATACGGCATTAATCACACCATGGGGAACATACTGCTACAGGGTCATGTCTTTCGGGTTTAAAAATGTTGGGGTAACTTACATGAGGGCAATGACAACCATATTCCACGACATGATACACAAGGAGATCGAGGTTTATGTGGATGATGTAATCATAAAGTCTAGAAAGCAGTCTGATCACGTCAGAGATTTGAGAAAATTCTTCCAAAGGCTTCGCAGGTACAATCTTAAGCTTAATCCTACAAAATGCGCATTTAGTGTGCCATATGGAAAATTGTTGGGATTCATAGTCAGCCGCCGAGGTATTGAATTGGACCTATCAAAGATTAAAGCTATCCAAGAATTGCCACCTCCAAGGAACAAGATCGAGGTGATGAGTTTATTAGGGAGGTTGAATTACATCAGCAAGTTTATTGCTCAGCTTACGACAACTTGTGAGCCTATCTTCAAACTGTTGAAGACAGATATTGCGGTGAAGTGGACAGATGAGTGTCAAGAAGCATTTGATAAGATAAAAGGGTATTTTTCAAACCCACATGTATTGGTGCCACCAGAACCAGTGAGACCTTTGATTCTGTATTTGAGGGTTTTGGACAATTCATTTGGTTGTGTGTTGGGTCAGCATGACATCACCGGCAGGAAAGAGCAGGCCATCTATTATCTCAGCAAGAAGTTCACATCTTACGAGGTTAAGTACACTCACCTTGAGAGGACATGTTGCGCCCTAACTTGGGTAGCACAAATGTTGAAGCACTATTTGTCATCTTACACTACTTACCTCATCTCGCATTTGGATCCATTAAAGTATATCTTTAAGAAGCCTATGCCCACAAGGAGGCTCGCAAAGTGGCAAATCTTGCTCACAAAATTTGACATCGTCTATGTGACCAGGACCGCGATGAAAGCCCAGGCTTTGGCCGATCATATAGCTGAGAACCCAGTGGATGAAGAATATGAGCCTTTGAAGACTTACTTCCCTAATGAAGAGGTGATGCATAGTGATGAGTTGGAACGAGTTGGAGAGACAGGTTGGAAACTTTTCTTTGATGGAGTTGCTAACATGAAAGGCGTTGGGATAGGAGCTGTATTGATTTTTGAAACAGGACATCACTACCTTGTTACGACTCGGCTTCGTTTCTATTGTACTAATAACATGGCTGAATATGAGGCATGCATTTTGGGTTTGAGGTTAGCTACAAACATTGGTGTCCAGGAAGTTTTGGTCTTGGGGGACTCAGACCTTTTGGTGCATCAGATTCAAGGGGAATGGGAAACATGAGATCTAAAACTCATACCGTACCGGCAATGTTTGCATGATCTTTGTCAACGGTTTCGATTAGTAGAGTTCAGGCACATTCCAAGGATCTATAACGAAGTTGCTGATGCTTTGGCTACCTTGGCTTTAATGTTACATCATTCGGATAAGGCTTATGTTGACCCGTTGCATATTCAGGTCCATGATCAGCATGCTTACTGTAATGTGGTAGAAGAAGAACTTGATGGAGAGCCTTGGTTTCATGATATCAGGGAATATATCAGGATGGGAGTGTATCCGGTACAAGCCATGGGCGAACAAAAGAGAACAATTTGGCGGTTAGAGAGCGGATTTTTCTTCAGCGGAGGGGTTTTGTACAAAAGGACTCCGGATCTTGGATTGTTAAGATACATAGATGCTAGACAGGACACAGCTATTATGACCTAAATACATTCTGGAGTCTGTGGACCGCATATGAGCGGGTACATGTTGGCAAAGAAGATCCTCCGCAAAGGTTATTATTGGCTCACTATGGAGCGAGATTGTATCAGTTTCGTGCGCAAGTGTCATCAGTGCCAAGTGCATGGAGATTTGATTCATTCTCCACCATCTGAATTGCACACAATGTCTGCACCATGGCCTTTTGTCGCGTGGGGCATGGATGTCATTGGGCCAATTGAGCCATCAGCATCAAATGGGCACAGGTTCATTCTAGTGGCCATTGAATATTTCACCAAGTGGGTAGAGGCTAAAACATTCATGTCCATAACCAAGAAAGCAGTGGTTGATTTTGTGCACTCAAATATCATTTGTCCGTTTGGGATACCAAAGGTGATCATTATAGACAATGGGGCTAATCTCAATAGTCATCTGATGAAAGAGGTATGTCAACAATTCAAGATTACGCATCGCAATTCCACCCCTTACCACCCCAAGGAAAACGGAGCAGTTGAGGCGGCCAACAAGATATAAAGAAGATACTTCGGAAAATGGCGGAAGGCTCTAGGCAATGGCATGAAAGGTGCCTTTTGCATTGTTGGGTTATCGCACTACTTTTCGCACTTCAATAGGGGCAACTCCTTATTTGTTGGTATATGGCACTGAGGCGGTGATACCTGTGGAAATTGAAATTCTATCCCTTCATATTGTCGCTGAGGCCGAAATTAATGACGATGAGTGGATCAAAACTCGCTCGAAATAGTTGAGTTTAATTGATGAGAAAAGATTAGCAGCAGTGTGTCATGGCCAGTTGTAAATATAGATAATGGCAAGAGCATATAATAAGAAGGTGCGTCCACGGAGGTTTGAAGTGGGTCAGCTAGTATTGAAACGTATCCTTCCTCATCAGGCTGAAGCAAAAGGCAAGTTCGCCCCAAACTGGCAAGGGCCGTTCATCGTGACGAGAGTGTTGTCCAATGGTGCTTTGTATTTAACAGATGTAGAAGGCAAATGTGTAGAAATGTCCAACAATTCTGATGCGGTCAAAAGATATTATGTATGATCTCTTCGGTTAAATTGTGTTTGTATGTAATTGGCATATTCTGAAGATTGGAATGACGAAGGCATTTTGTTCTGCTATCTAAACACTTTATCCTTTGTTACCCCTTCGAGCCTTATTTATTTTTTTTCATACCCCTCTTTCGGAATCAGTAGCAAAGATCAGGAACGCAAGCGTAAAAAGAGAGAAAAAGAAGAAGAAAAGAAAAAAAATAGAAGAAAAGGAAAAAAAACAAAACAACAAAACAACAAAAAGAGAAGAAGAAGAAGAAAGAAAGGAAAAGAGGAGAAAGAGGAAGAAAAGGAAAGAAAAATCACAACAACAAAGTAATTCCTATGACGTGAACTACGTTCGACCTGATTCCTTTTAACGATACGTAGGCAGCCTCACGGTTCGGTCCCATCAAACAAAAATCCAAAAGTCCCCAAGCAAAGAAACTGGGGCAGAAGTTGTGGTTGTTGCAAGAAATTTGATTCCGAAAGTTGTAATTTTGAACCCATTCGAATTGTTTTGAGCCTTTTGACACCCTTTCTTTCTAACCCTATCCAAAAGCCCACGTTATGGTCCAAAGAAAGACATTCTGATCAGTCTTCGACAAATGCCAAGTCAAGCAAGTAAAGATAATTCATATCAGGGGCAACACTCTGGTTCAAGCAAAAAAATGAAAAATGAGAGAGTTTTATTAGTGAAAACCCTTGCGGGCACCGTAAGGTGATAAGAGCTGAGAGAAATCAAAAATGAGAGAGTCTTATTGGTGAAAACCCTCACGGGCACCGTAAGTCGAAAGTGAGTTGAGAGATGAACAAATGAGAGAGGCTTGTTGGTAAAAACCCTTCAGGGCACTGCAGGCTGAACAAGGTCAAGGTTTTGGCAAAGAAGTTAGGTTATGGAAACTCTGGTGCAACAAAGTATGGCAACTGAGAGTTGATTGGTTGGACAGATTGGGCCAATTAATCCAAAATGCATTTCATGATCATTGGTACCATCTGTTCCACTCAGATAAGTCTCTTTTCCTTTTCCTTTTTAGCAAGTCATCCAGTTTTGGATTTTCTTTATCCTTAACTCTCAAGGTCATTGCATTTCATTTCTCTAAGATATTTCAATGTCAGTCTTGGTCAAGCAAAATAAGAAAAGATTTCAAAGCTTACTCCCAATTTCTAAAGTTGCACAAGGCACAGAGCGGCCAAGGCATTGCTAGAGATAGTATGATGTGAAATGGGGTATAAAGGTCAGAGGAAGTTTCATCGGTGAAATGGTGTGGTAATTTTGTGGTAAATGTAACACAATGGTTTGGGTATAGAACACTTGGGTCATTTAAGGTCATGAGTTTTGAAAGTCAATCAGAAAGGGAAGCGGTTCATAGCCAATTCGGGGAAGCCAGTCAAAACAAAGCACGGCAGCGGGGAGACTTTCAGCAAGAATGCCACAAACTAACCACCATTTTAAACTGACAAGATTTCTCTTTGATTAAAACAGGGGCGGGAAATCTCGATTATTTCGGAGAAACCTACCGTAAGGAAAGGCAAACACCAGACAGGTTTGGCCGTAAGTTCTCAGGACCCACCTAGATAATGGGATTTCATTTGAAATTTTTAGGACCCCCCTAGATAATGGGATTTCATTTGACGTTTTTAGGACCCTCCTGGAAAATGGGACCTAGTTTAAAATTCAAAACAATCATGAGTAGCATAATCTAACATAAATGCACCACAAAGGAATATAAGTTGGTTTCAAAGTTTGCAAGTTTGAGATATGATTCAATTAGTAGTTGTCAGGACTCTCCTGAATAATGGGACCTATCTTTAAGATTCCCATTAGATAACAAGATTTGGCGTAAATTATGTTGTAGGATGGTATAATTCAGCCGTAAAAATTGTCACACTTAAGATAAGACTTGATTTTGATTTTCAGGACCCTCCTGGATAATGGGATGTAGTTTTAAGGTTTTATCTAAATAACAAGATTTAACTTAAGTTCTGTTGTAAGGAAGTATAATTCAGCCGGAAAAGTTGTCACTCTTAAGATAAGACTTGATTTTTGATTGTCAGACCCTCCAGGATAATGGGATGTAGCTTTAATACTTTCTTACCTTCAGAAGATATAACTTAGATTTAAAATTGTCATTTAATCAAGAGTTGTCAGGACCCTCCTGGATAATGGGATGTAGTCGTAAGACCTTCTTAGATAACAAGATCTAGCGGAAGTCATACCTTTAGAAACATAATTCAGTTTTTAAAACTGTCATTTAACTAGAAGTTTTCAGGACCCTCCTGGATAATGGGATTTAGATTTCAAATTCATAGAAATATTTGGTGACATGATTCAATTAACACTCATAGATGCGCCCAGCACCAAACTGGGGTAGGAAAATTTCTTTTGTTTTGTTTGTTTTTTTGTAATCAGGTTCAAAGGAAGCAGTTTCAGATGAACAGTTGAAGTTTTGGTAATCAGGCGCCCACCTGGAGAACAAGGGAATACAGTTGAAGTTTTGGTAATCAGGCGCCCACTTGGAGAACAAGGGAATACAATTCAAGTTTTTGGTAATCAGGCACCCACCTGTAGAGCAAGGGAGTACAGTTCAAATGTTGTAATAAGGCACCTACCTGGAGAGCAAGGGAATACAGTTAAAATTTTGGCAATCAGGCGCCTACCTGGAGAGCAAGGGAGTACAGTTCAAATGTTGTAATCAGGCGCCCACCTAGAGAGCAAGGGAATACAGTTGAAGTTTTGGCAATCAGGCGCCAACCAGGAGAGAAAGGGAATACAGTTGAGGTTTTGGCAATCAGGCACCCACCTGGAAAGCAAGGGAATATAGTTAAAGTTTTGCCAATCAGGCGCCCACCTGGAGAGCAAGGGAACACAGTTGAAGTTTTGGCGATCAGGCACCTACCTGGAGAGCACGGGAATACAGTTCAGTTTTGGCAATCAAGCATCCACCTGAAGAAAAGGAAATCATCTCAGATTATAATTTGAATTCAGCAATCAGGCGTCCACCTCAAGAAAAGGGAAAGTGTCTCAGATCACAACTCAACAAAGGGATTTCACCGAGAGAATACAAGTCAAAAAGGCAACAAGAATCACAAGATCAAGTTTGAAGATACATATAGGATTTTTGTAATGTATAGATCATAGTCTAGTCTAGCTTCTTATTTGACATGGTGTAATAAGGGGTTCAATAATCAGTAGCAGCAACAACAACAACAGTGAAATCACAGCTTTATGGTAGTCCAAGCTACTAAACATTCCTGAACTACACTGACCTGATTCCTTTATAACCAAGGATATGTAGGCAACCTCGGAAGCAGGGTGCGGTCAAATCTTTCAAAAATTCTTCCCACAGAATATTCAAACGGGCAAAAATCGCTCGTATACGCTCACTTTATCTTTGCCCGAAAACTCTGCGTGTTTCCAACCAAAGAGGGGCAGCTATGAGCACGTGATTTTTTCCCTATATGAATTACTCCTATAATTTCAAAACAAAATAATTTCTTTTCATTATTTGCATTTTTGTGGATATTTGGGGCATTTTCTGTTAATTGTTTGCATTTGTCTGTGCATTTTTGTTTTTATTTAATTAATGAAGAATACAAAAAAAAATATGTGCATTTGCATTTAGGGTTTAATTTAATATTTTAGGTTTAATCAAGTAATTAAGTTATTTTGTAAAAAGAAAAATCACAAAAATGGTCATTTTGCACCTTTTAATTTTAATTTGGATCTTGAGTAGTTTTTCTTTAATTTATTAATTGTGATAATTAATTTGCTAAGATATTTGAGTAGGAATTAATTTAGGTTTATTTTTAGTTTTAATTTAAAAGAAATTAAAAGGAGTTAATTTGAGAAGAAAAGAAAAAGAGAAGAAAAGAGTTGAATTGGTTTTGGGCCAAGTCTTCTAATTTTTCTTAAGCCCAAACGGATTCCCCCAAACCAAAATAAAACCCGCCCCAAATTGATCCCAAACCCAGCCCAGTTTCCCCGGTCTGTCTCCCTTTAAGACCAAACGACCCCGTTTCATTTAAATTAATCTCAGCCGTCGAGGTTTCTTGGATCTGACGGTGGGGAAGTGGGGGTGGGTCAATATAAATCTGTCCGAAACGTTACCCCCCCCCCCCATCTCTCATCTCTCTCACACCCTTCAGAGAACACCCCTGCAAACCCCTAGACACCACTATTCCCACCACCTAGAAACCCGGCGGCGCCACCTCCTTTCACCCTCAAAATCACACCAGACAACCACCTCCCTCTCCTCATCTCGAATCCCCACCCCGTTTGCTTCAAATCCCCCTGGAGTTTCTCAAATTTTATATCAAAGACTCAGACACACAGTCTCCAAAGCATAAATCAGTGGTCGTGTTGAAGATTTGAAGTTGGAAGGGGTTTTATGCATGTGTTTTCATTTGAGAACACGTGATTAAAACCCATTCCGGTCAAAATCGGAGGGTACTGGAGGTCTTTTCAAGCCAACCATCCGCTTATCTATATTGGGTATTTCTTTTTTTTTTCATCTCGTTTCCTTATTTTTTTGTTTTCTTTTCCTCATGTCCTTTATTTTCTTTCTTATTCTTCTTGTTTTTTGTTTCATTCGACCAGTTAGTGAAATTAGGTAGCATGAACTTGTTAGTAATTTTGTTTAATTATGTCAAACGAACTTAGGGTCAATTGTCCATGCATGATGTTGTTTATCAGTATTGTTATCTTGTTGTTATTAATTAGTGTAGTTTTGTTTTCTTGGTTTGTATTAAGGCTGCCGAGATTTCTCTTTTGGGCAATTTTAGGTTAATTTTTAAAACTGGTAAACCATGTCAAAGTTATTTGGGCTCATAAAGATTGAATAGCCCGGAAATAAACTGAATTGGGTTTATCTAGACCCATTAACTTGGGTAAAATTGGACTCAAATTCTGTTTGGCTTTAACAGTAATATGCAGGGGTGTGAGAGGGTAATTTGGGTAATTTAGTCTAAGGAATATGAGTATAACTGCCTAGGAAGCTTCCTAGAAGCTAAAAACAACCTTACTTGGCAAATAAGTGAAAAATGCAAGGATGTAAGTAGAAAAAATCAAAATTCAAAAAGGGCTAAAATGCAAATCTCATCCCTCTATTGTTGCCCTATTTCCTTGCCTATAAAGGCACATTTCCTTGCTTTTGAAGGCAAGGTTGAAGAGATAAAAAATCTGAAAAATCACAAACGGCTAAATATTTGAGAAAAATATTGTTCCATTGAATTTTCAGCTTTGAATTTTTGCTTTCCAGGTATATCTCTGGCCCATGTTGACTGTGTTATTCGAGTAAAACTTGATGAAATACAAGTTGTGTTCAATTTAGTATTCTCTCTTTTCCTACTATTTCAACATTATGTAGTAACTATGTAATGATAAGTGTTACATGAGTTTGATGTTTGCACATTATAAATCTAGCTCACTTGCTGTTTGGCATTAAGAAGGATGTAATTAGTTTGAAGTTTTATGTTCTGTATAAGATCTAGTTTAGGTTGAAGTCCTTGCATGAACTGTTTACCATCATGAAATTACACGTGTGTTTTCAGTAGTATTCAAGATCTCTTGGTGTGTTAGCCACTGGATAATACTGAGATTTGCCAATTTTGGTTTTAATGTACAGGGGTCACTTTGACTTACAGGGTCCAGGCTCCTTAAGCTTGGGGTTCTGAGGTCAATTTGCAAAGGGGGTTGCTTGAGTTTGGTTGCTTGATTGGTCATGTATCATGTTTGTCCTGAAGTCGCAAAAATTGAAATTAGATGTTTTAACTTAGTTAAGTTGTGCTAGATGTTTAAAATCGTAATATGATTCTGCAAGTTCGGTCTTGTTCCATGCTATTGAAAGTTCGATTCGAATTGTTTGATTTGGTTGAGAATTGTTTGGGTCACGAAAACTAGGGCCAAACGCTGGCCTATTTGGATAATAGTCCGGGTCTATTACGTACCTCGGGAGGTACTTTGTTGTTGCGTTCAATTGGGACATTTGGGCCTAGGCTAAAAGACCTTTACATATTGGTATGCTGCTGGCTTTCTTTCGTTTCGATATAATTGTCTTCATTGAGGATTACTACTAGCCTAAGGTATAATCGAATTGAGTTGACTAGTTTGTTAGGTGATTACAATTTGATGGTTTCAGGTTTGAATCAAGATTGGATTTAGATAAGTCATGAGTTTTTCCCTTAATTTTCTGTAATTTGAATCCTTAGGATTAATTTGAGGAGTGCCATGCTAGCCAAATTATATACTTTATGGCCTTCAAGGGTTTATCTTGGAATTTCCCTTAGAATCAATCTAGGTGTGTCGTGCAGAACAAAATTTATAAAAATGCACGGCCCTCATTTAGTTAATCTTGGTTATCCTTAGAAATCAAGGCGTGCCATTTAGCGAATTTTTGTGGCCCTCGCAAAGTCGCAAACGAGTAGTTTCTTTAGGCGTGTTATTTTAATAATTTACCTTCCTAAACTCGGGTGTGCATTTCATGTGACCCAAATCCGAATCTTAATAACGTTAAACAAAATGTGTTTCGGATTGTGGGTGCATTTCATGTGGTGCGGTCCAAAGACATGTTTTAGACGACATTAAAATCTTCCTAAAAATGAATTAAAAGCGGTTAATAAATTAAACATGTTTAAAATCAGATTACTATGCCAATTAAAGAAGATGAGCGATCGTGCTAGAACCACGGAACTCGGGAATGCCTAACACCTTCTCCCGGGTTAATAGAATACCTTACCCGGATTTCTGGTTCACGGACTGTAACACAGAGTTAATCTTTTCCTCGATTCGGGATTTGAACCGGTGACTAGGGACACCCTAAATTATCCCGATTGGCGACTCTGAATCTTTAAATAAAATAAATCCCGTTCTATTGTCAATTAATTGGAAGAACTCCCTTATACCCTTCTGGGGTAGGAAAAAAGGAGGTGTGACACACGGCATCAACCTTCGTTCTTTATCTCTCTTCCTCACCATATGCATCAATATAAATATAAATGTGCACGGCATTACCCTTCATGCTTTATCGCTCTTTCCTCATCCAAATAGTAGAAACAATAACATCCCGGCAAGGGAATCAATGATAGAAACAAATACATCCCGGCAAGGGAATCAACAATAGAAACAAATACACTCTGGCAAGGGAATCAGCTATAACCGATCTCGTTCCAACATTTCCCTTCACAAAATAAATCCCAACTTGAGTCAATACTCAACAATGGTCAAATACCAGGAAAATACTATAAGTCTTGTCCAACATGAATAATCTTCAATTTAAGCATAAAATAGTACATAATAAGAATCACAACAGTCACAATGTAAGACCCACGAAAAAACTAAGAAGCGCAATAACCTTAACAAAACAATAAGACATAATAAGCACGTGATAACTACACCGGCAACCACAACAATTTGGACACATAGCATATATACACGGGGTCATAGAGGAATTCACAATTAAGAGATAACGAAACAATAAGGAGAACAATCACTTCAATTAAGGCAAATAAGGGGCAAGTAACAAATAAGAGTTAGAGGAAAACTAACAACATCGTATGGAGCATATAGAGGTAAGTTAAGCAATTAGGAAACTCAATCATAATGGAATACTTCCCACATAATAAACATAAGGACCTAAGAATCCTAAAGGCAAATTTTCCTACAAATAAGTCCGAGCACACACTCGTCACCTCGCGTGCACGGACTACAAATAACATAGAAGACTCAACTAATAAGGGGAAGTCCCTTACACAAAATTAGGCAAGATACTTACCTCACTCTGGCCAATTCAATACTCAATTTAGATTTTACTTTACCAATTCATCAACGCTCGGATCAATCTAGCCAAAAACGACTTGAATACATCAAACAATGCAAAAGAAAACAATTCTAATGAACAAAATTATGGTTCTTATACAATTTACAAAAAGTCAACATAAGTCAACTCCTCAGGTCCGCACCTTGAAACCCGACAAAATTTACAAAAATCAAACACCCATTCCGCTATGTGTTCACCCATACAAAAATTATCTAATTCCGATACCATTTGGTCATTCAAATTATCATTTTACATTTTTGAAAGATTTCGCAATTTTTTCCAAATTTTCCTTTAGATTCTCATGAATTTGATTTTAAATCTAAGATATAATCATAAAATATAGTTGAAAATTGATTAGAAACACTTACCCAATGATTTGGAGAAGTTTAAGTCTTTGGAAAATCGCCTATGGAGGTTTAAGGTTTGAGAAAATTGAAAAATGGGTGAAAATCCCGTCAAAAATCTCACTTAATAGGCCTCAGATGTCGCATTTGCGACCCAACCCTCGCAAATTGTGAATGAGGCAGGCTGACAGAAGTTGCATTTGCGACAAAAAGTTCGCATTTGCAAACTGGGCATCGCAATTGTAATGAAAAAGTTCGCATTTGCGACCACACCAGAAACCAACAATTTTTCCTGACACAGAAATGAGTAGAACTTCCTCATACGATGTCCAAATTCGATGATTCTTTTTCCTTTGGCTCCGTAATTTCAATACGGATCTAATGGTTCATTAAAAACTAAATTTGGATCTCATTTGCTCAATTTGGTATCATTTTTTCTTAAAGAAACGACGATGAAGCATCCAAAAACAAGCGCAACATAGCCTAAACCTATCTGAAACTCACCCAAGCCCGCGGGGCTCCAAACCAAACATGAACGCAAGCCTAAAAACATCATAAGGACTTGTTCGTGCGATCAAATCATCAAAATAACATTAAAAACTATGAATTTAACCTCAAAACCCTTGATTTTCTAACTTTTCAACCGTACGTCCAAATCACGTCAAATCAATTCCGATTCTTACCAAATTTCACATATAGGATTTAAATATCATAAAAGACTTGTACCGGGCTCCATAACCAAAATACGGGCCAGATACCAATGAGTTCAAATATTAATTCATTTCTTTATTTCCTTTAAAAACTAGCACAATAATTTTCTTCAGAAATTATTTTCTAAGGCTAGGGACCTTGGAATTCAATTCCTAGCGTACGCCCAAGTCCCATATTTTACTGCGGACCTCTCGAGATCATCGTAACATAGATCCGGGTCCGTTTACCAAAAATATTGACCAAAGTCCACTAAAAACCAAATTTTAACTCTAGAAATTACTATATTTTTCATATTTTTACATAAAAGCTTTACAATTTTGCACCCGGACTGCGCACGCAAGTCGATACACATAATATGAAGCTGCTCGTGACCTCAAACTATCGAACCGGATGCAATTTTTCAAAATGACCAGTCGGCTCGTTACATCCTCCTCCACTTAAACATGCGTTCGTCCTTGAACATGTCCGGAGTCGTTCCAAAGCTATTGAACCACTGCATGAGCTTTACACACATACACCCGGGGGTGATCCCCCATCACCCAATCCCATGAAGGACTAACAATGCAACTTAATTGAAGGTCTCACCTCCTCCACATTCCATAACCTTAGAACAGATACCTAACCTCAACATCTGAGTTTCATCATAGAACCTGAATCTCACATCATCATACTGTATAAACTTGAACAAGCTGAATCGAGCCAAAATTCTAACCATGAATACAATCACATGATGTTCCACGCAGCCCAAATACTCGAAGCAATAACCTCTAACCACCATAGTTGCTCAAATAACATCATGGATGTCGGCAATATACTTAACATTGAATACAACCTTGTTCCGGGCTTCCACGACACTGCCCATGATAAAGAAATATGCAAACACTCATAGCCACCCCTGAAGTCAACAAGTCAAGAAATTTTCTCGTCCGTCAAGGGCCATTACCCAAATCTTAGCAGATATACCCTCATACTTCCAAACACTCCTCACCCCCATTACCCTAGTACAAATCTCAAGTCTAAGAACCTCATCTCGGCCAATACAAGCAGCCCAACTAACAACTCATCACAGAACCACACGGATTCTCGTACCACACAGCTCGTACACCAAACCAGCAATGACTCAACTATGTAGCACAAATAAAGGAAAGCAAAGTATAAGAATTATCTAACAAGTACAGCATGTGTAACAACAAAAGTATAATTTTTCATCAAATCGTCCCACTGATGGAAAACACAACACCAAATAAACACAAGGAAAGGGTATCCCACATACCATCCGTTATGGCGTGCAGCCGGCTCCCAAATACTCATCAAGTCAAAATGCTCGGGTTCACTGAACATATGAATACTAATATCAAGTACAATCCCACATAACATCTGTTGCGGCGTGCAGCCCGCTCCCAAATGCTTATCGAGCCAAAATGCTCAGGTTCACTGATCAAATGAATACTGATATCAAGCACAGCAGAGTGCACAAGTAAAACTGTGGGAACAATGAATAGAAGTAATAAAATAGGAGAGAAGCAAGCACATATAAGGTGCAATGAACAAATCAACATCATAAGGGCTATCTCACCCGCATCGCCATAAGGCCTGAATGAAATCACATGAGCAGGGGATAATCATACAACCTCAAGGCCTAGCACATCACAAAAGAGTAGCACATAACATAGGCCAAGGGCACAAATAATATCCATTATGCCTGACAGCATAACCAAAATGGCAATCTCATAGGAGCATACAAACTTGACCTGATATAAAACACAATTCTCATTGAGCTTTCATATAGTCCCAACTAAATCCTGATCCTTCCCAATTAGATAAATATGCTTCAAAAAGATCCACAACAACTTATCGATAATACATGTTATTAATTATTCCATTCTTATCATTTCTTCAAGATCCGCAAACAGGAAATAGTCCATTCATGAGGGCATCTAGCCCCAAACCTCAGGAATACCGAAATTTCCATACCCAACTCAACTATGCAAATCAAATGGTGATATATCACTCACACCCTATTATTCTACTGAAGCACCCATATAGGATTTCTGGCCGCATAACAAAACATGAATCTCGAAAGCCTCAAAACCCAGTAATCACCATGCTACTAGCCATGAACCCACAAACCAAAACTCAAGGTCCCTTCCAAAAATGCACACCCTTAACATATGATAGCCAACAAGGTCAACACTCACTTAATTTCTGATACCTATTCAGGATAAAGTCACAAAGTACCACATATTCCTTACGCCCATAGTAGATAGACAACTCAAGCCTTTGTCGAACCATCGAGACCCTTTTGAGATCTGCCCGTGCGCAACTAAGCCATCAGGACTGCACCTTCCCAACTCGACCAAGTCACACAAACCGTCCAATATAAGAGTGTTGCCATAAATGCCAGTAGAGATTTCCTATTCAAAGGACTAATTACTTCATCGCTATGCTGACCCAATACCACAGTTCTGACCCATTTCTTCGGATAGTCGATATGCAATAATCCCAGTCAAAGTCCCAACATCGTCCCGTGCAAGATCTCAAACCTTAGTCATATACAAATTCTGGGAACCTATCAATACCACATATACATATACCTCAGGCCAAAACTGATATAAGTCTGACTATTCAATCCAAATGTCGCAGATGGACTCCTCCACTTGGCGCGAAGCCATAGAAAACAATGTCTAATGATCCGTAGAACTAACCTTCACAGCTCGTACAACACAAATCACAAGGTACTCCAATAGCACCAACTATTCTCAATCAACACCCACCACGCTTCTACTGCGCCTCCATACAAACAACTGAATAGTCTCTCAATACCTATGTATCTCCAGTCTGGATGACACATTGAGAAAATGTCTTAGCATCTCTGACTCCCTCGTAGCCTGTATGTAGCCTCACAAACTACTAGCGCATAGCGGACACTGAGATCATAATATTACATACGAGTGGATGTAAAGGAACATAAGTTATATGCTTCGAGTTGAATAAATAGCACACAATAAGGAATGAAAGGATGTGAGATTATCCTAATAGTTCTGTAGCCCCTCGAAGATAAGTACAGACGTCTCCGTACTGAT
Organism: Nicotiana tabacum; assembly: GCF_000715075.1. Taxonomy (NCBI): domain Eukaryota; kingdom Viridiplantae; phylum Streptophyta; class Magnoliopsida; order Solanales; family Solanaceae; genus Nicotiana; species Nicotiana tabacum. The sequence continues at coordinate 172,158,251 of NC_134101.1, forward strand.
CCGCAAGACTCTACTAAACCTGCTTATGACTCGTAACACCTATGAACCTAGAGTTATGATACCAACTTGTCATGACCCAAAATTCCCTTCGAAGAAGTCTTGATAGCACCTAGTCTCTAAACTATGTAAGCCTAACATTAACTAAAATAATATTGATATGTACTAACTTTAAATTAAATTACTCTAAACAAATTACAATTCCCAAAATCGATGGTAGAAGTCATAAGCCTTTCTAAGAGCAGTTATACAAAATAAATACATCATTGTTCAGAAACAAAAGGAACATATGGAAATAAGTACAATTGAAGGTGACTTCGAGACCTACGAACGCTATAGCAGGTTTACCTTGAGTCTTCACTGCAACGACCTGCATAGCTACAATCGATTGAATACTGGATCTATACACAAAAATCTACAGAAGTGTAGTATGAGCACACCACAGCGGGGCCCAGTAAGTATCAAGACTAACCTTGGTGGAGTAGAGACGAGGAATAGTCCAGACACCTACTGGTCAAATAAATTGAAGAGGATATAATAATAAACTATCAACATAAAGATAACAAAGTAATATCAACAACAGGGAGAGAACAAACTACAATTAGTAGAAACAATAAAGGGAAACACAAATGGAAACGAAAAATAACCAAGTAAATTAACACCAACCTAGCTGGAACACAGACAAGTAAAAATGTACTCAAATAAGGAAGGCGATGTCTGCTCAATAAATCATATCATTTCTGATGCACAATTCCATCCATCTCAAACTCGAGGTCTTATATCATAACCTCAATTACCAAACTTTTAGCACACCCAGCAACTTGTGCCCACATATTTCTATCTCACTTCGCAGAACAACGTTCTCATATTACTCAGTACATATGGTCCATAACTAACACAAGGGATCACAACATTAAAGTAATCTAAACAGTTAAGACACTTGAATTGATAACAACAAATAAATACAGCAAACAGAAAGTGCACGGCATCACCCTTCATGCTTTAACCTTCAATTCTCACCATGCAATCAATCATAGAAATGTGCACGGCATCACCCTTTGTGCTTTATCACTCTTCCTCACCATATGAATAATATAAATATGCATGGCATCACCCATCGTGCTTTATCTCTCTTCCTCACCATATGCATCAATATAAATGTAAATGTGCACGACATCACCCTTCATGCTTTATCACTCTTACTTACCATATGAATAATATAAATGTGCACGGTATCACCCTTCATGCTTTATCTCTCTTCCTCACCATATGCATCAATATAAATGTAATTATGCACGGCCTCACCATTCGTGCTTTATCACTTTTTCCTCACCCAAATAGTAGAAACAATAACATCCTGGCAAGGGAATCAAAGATAGAAACAAATACATCCCGGCAAGGGAATAAACAATAGAAACAAATACACTCCGACAAGGGAATTAGATATAACCAATCTCGTTCCAACATTTCCCTTCACAAAATAAATCCCAATTTGAGTCAATACTCAACAATGGTCAAATACCAAGAAAATACCATAAGTCTTGTCCAACATGAATAATCATCAATTTAAGCATAAATATTACATAATAAGAATCACAACAGTCACAATGTAAGACCCACGGAAAAACCAAGAAGCGCAATAACCTTAACAAAACAACAAGATATAATAAGCGCGTAATAACTACACCGATAACCACAATAATTTGGACACATAGCATATATACACAGGGTCATAGAGTAATTCACAATTAAGAGATAATGAAACAATAAGGAGAACATTCACTTCAATTAAGGAAAATATGGGCAAGTAACAAGTAAGAGTTAGAGGAAGTCTAACAACATTGTATGGAGCATATAGAGGTAAGTTAAGCAATTAGGAAACTCAATCATAATGGAATACTTCCCACATAATGAACATAAGGACCTAAGAACCCTAAAGGCAAATTTTAACACAAATAAGTCCGAGCACACACTCGTCACCTCGTGTGCACGAACTACAAATAGCATTGAAGACTCAACTCCTAAGGGAAAGTCCTCCACACAAGGTTAAGCAAGATACTTAGCTCACTCCAGCCAATTCAATACTCAATTTAGTTTTTTCTTTACCAATTCATCAACCTTTGGCTCAATCTAGCCAAAAACAACTTGAATACATCAAACAATGCAAGAGAAAACAATTCCAATGCACAAAATTATAATTCTTATACAATTTGCAAAACGTCAACAGAAGTCAACTCCTTGGGCTCGTGCCTCGGAACCCAACAAAATTTACAAAAAACTAACACCCATTATGCTACGAGCTCACCCATATAAAAATTATCTAATTCCGATACCATTTGGTCATTCAAATCATCATTTTACATTTTTGAAAGATTTCACAATTTTCCCCAAATTTTCCTTTAGATTCTTATGAATTTAATGTTAAATCAAAGATATAATCACAAAATATAGTTGGAAATTGATTAGAGATATTTACCCAATGATTTGAAGAAGTTTGGGTCTTTGAAAAATCACCTATGGAGGTTTAGGGTTTGAGAAAATTGATAAATGGGTGAAAATCCCGTCAAAAATCTCACTTAACAGGCCTCAGATGTCCCATTTGGGACCCAAATTGTGAACAAGGCAGGGCTGGCAGAAGTATCAGTTGCAACAAAAAGTTCGCATTTGCAAACTGGGCATCGCAATTGCGACGAAAAAGTTCGCATTTGCGACCACACCAGAAACCAGCAATTTTTCCCGACACGAAAATGAGCATAACTTTCTCATACGATGTCTAAATTCAATGATTCATTTTCCTATGGCTCCGTAATTTCTATACAGATCTAATGGTTTAATAAAAACTGAATTTGGATCTCATTTACCCAATATGGTATCATTTTTTCTTGAAGAAACGACGATGAAGCATCCAAAAATAAGTGCAACATAGCCTAAACCTATCCGAAACTCATCCAAGCCCTCGGGGCTCCAAAACAACATGCACGCAAGTCTAAAAATATCATAAGTACTTTCTCGTATGATCAAATTGTCAAAATAACATCAAAAATTATGAATTTAACCTCAAAACTCATGATTTTCTAACTTTTCAACTATACGTCCAAATCACGTCAATTCAATTTTGATTCTCACCAAATTTCATAGATAGGACTTAAATATCAAAACAAACTTGTATCTGGCTCCGGAACCAAAATACGGGTCCGATACCAATAAGTTCAAACATTAATTCATTTTCGTAACGACCCGACCGGTCGTTTTGAGCTTTTGCACTTTGCTCACCAGTTCTCGAGCATGACTAGCCCCGTGTGATGTATTATGAGTTATGTAAATCGTTGATTTTGGTTTTCAGGGTAATCGGAATGAATTTGGAAGAATAGTTCTCAGTTTGAAGCTTAAAATTTGAAAGGTTTGACCAAGTTTTGACTTGTTAGTATATGATCTCGGATTGGAATTTTTATGATTTGGTTAGCTCTGTTAGGTGATTTGGCACTTAGGAGCATGATCAGAATGTGTTTTGGAGGTTCGGAGTAGATTTAGGCTTGAATTGGCAAAATTGGAATTTTGGCGTTTTCCGGTTGATATGTGAGATTTTGATATAGGGGTCGGAATGGAATTCCGGAAGTTGGAATAGGTCCGTTGTGTCATTTATTATGTGTGTGCAAAATATTTGGTCATTCGAACGAGGTTTGATAGACTTTTTGATCAAAAGCGGAATTTGGAAGTTTTTGGAACCTTAGGCTTGAATATGATGTCATTTGGTTGATTTGATGTTGTTTTAGGTGTTTCGGAGATTGGTATAAGTGTGGATAGTGGTATATGACTTGATAGCGTGTTTGGTTGAGGTCCCGAGGTCCTCGGGATGGTTTTGGATGGTTGACGGAAGAGTTGGAGTTTGAGTGTAACTGCAGATTTTCTGCTTCTATCATTTCCGCACCTGCGGATTGGGGACCGCATGTGCAACGCCGCACATACGTAGAAAGGACCGCAGATGCGGCCAAGGACGTGAAGGGCAGGAGCAGCAGATGCGGAGAGCTGAGCGCACCTGCAATGGCGCAGGTGCGGGTATGTGACCGTAGATGCGGTTTTGGGCGGATAAGTGACTTTCGCATGTGCAACCCTTTGGACCGCATGTGTGGTCGCGCAGGTACGAGTTTGAGGCTGCAAGTGTGGAATCCCTGAGCCAGAAGCTATATAAGCTTGCCTTCGCGAATTTCAGCCATGTTCAACCATTTTTAAGTCGGATTGGGAGCTTTTTGGGAGATTTTGAAGAGGGATTCAAAGGATAACGTTTGGAGGTAAGATTTTTGAACATAATAATTGATCCTATGGCATTATTTTGCTGATTAGGCTTGAAATTAATGAAAATTAAGGGTTAAAAATTGGTAATTAGGGCTTGGTATTGGAGACCTTGACTAGAGGATTTGAGGGGTCATTTGTGGGCGGATTTTGGTACTTTTAATATGAATGAACTCGTGGGGGAATAAGGATTCCATTAATTTAAATTTTGTCGGATTTCGAGACGTGGGCCCGGGGGTCGGGTTTGGTCAATTTCGAGATTGTTTATGTAAATTAGTTATTTTCGAGTGGGCTTTGTTCCCTTAGCATATTTTGATGGTATAAATCTATATTTATTTAGATTTGGAGCATCCGAAGGCCGATTCAAGAGGCAAAGGCATTGCGGGCTAGAGTTTGGACCAGATAGAGGTAAGTAATGATTGTAAATGTCTGTCCTAAAGGTATGAAACCCCGGATTTCGCATCGTTGTGCTACTTTGAGGTGACGTACATGCTAGATGACGAACGTGTGATCGTGCACCGTTGGGGAATGTGACTTAGTACGTCCCGTATGACTGTTAAATCGCGTATTTGATTGAAAATTGTTTGATATCATTGTGTTTTGGAAATTATTACCATGTTTTGGGCTGAATGCCATATTTGGGCTTCGTGCCAACTGTTTTGGATTGTTAGGGGATTTTTACTACTATTCCTTACTATTTTGACTTCATATTTGTACTCAGTCATGTTGTATTCTACTGTTTTCATAACTCGGACATATTTACTCTGTTTTGACATCTTAAATGATATTTTGGGCTGAGCATCATATTTTACTGTGCCCATGTGGCTTTGAGAGATTCCTGACTGAGTGAGACCGAGGGCCTGTGTTATAAGGTTATTATGGGATCGGGCTGCGCGCCGCAGTGGTATTATAGTGATTTATGATTTTGAGGCCGAGGGACTGATTTGTTATGTCATGAGGTGGCTTATTATAAGGCCGAGTGCCTATTTGATTATGCCACGAGATGGCTTGTTATGCGCTTGGGCCGTAAAGGGCCCCTCTCGGAGTCTGTACACCCCCAGTGAGTGCGGGTACCCAGTATGAGTGATGTGATATAGCCCGAGGGGCTGTTGTTGATTCATAATATTGCCCGAGGTGTTATTGTTGATTCATATTGTTTCCTGAGGGGCGGTTCTTGATTCATGTTATGCCCGGGGGGCTGATTACGAGTGATTGTGAGGTAGCCTGAGGGGCTGGTTCTGTTGATATTATGCCCGAGAGGCAGTTTATGATACACATTTTGCCCGATGGGCTGTTTACGTTTGCTATCATTTTTATTCACTGTTTTATCACTCGTTTGAAACTATTGAAAGTTGCTTTAAAAGGTTTTACTGAAACTGAGCATGATTTTTGAAGTAAACGATTTCTGTACTATGTTGGAAATGCCCTGCATTTGTTGTAGCGATTTGATATGGTTTACGTGTTTTCTTACTGCTCAGCTTTCATTTACTTTTATTACTTATTGAGTTGGCGTACTCACATTACTCCCTGCACCTTGTTTACAGATTTAGGCATTTCTTAACCCGGTTGCAGGTATTGATTGCTCAGTGGCAGAGTCATTGGAGTTAGCAAGGTAGTTGCCCGACGTTCGCAGCACTGCTTTTCTCCCTCTTGTCTTCCTTAGACTGTATTTAGTACATTTTTAGACTCCTTGTTATATTCAGACCTTAGTAGATGCTCGTGACTTGTGACACCCCGATGTCGGCCTTGTGTATTTATTCTGCATTGTTCATTTAGACTTACATTATGAGATACCTGATCAATTAAAAGCTTAAAAATGATTTTTATTGATAAATGGTTAATTTGGGAGTTGTGTCGGCTGGCCTAGTTTCACGATAGGCGCTATCACGACCGGGTCGATTTTAGGGTCATGACAATTTCTTTATTTCCTTTAAAAACTAGAACAACAATTTTCTTCAAAAATTATTTTCTAAGGCTAAGGACCTCGGAATTCAATTCCGACCATACGCCCAAGTCCCATATTTTACCGCGGACCTCCCAGGATCATCGTAACATAGATCCGAGTTCGTTTACCAAAAATATTGACCAAAGTCCACTAAAAACTAAATTTTAACTCTAGAAATTACTATATTTTTTATATGTTTACATAAAAGCTTTCCGTTTTCACACTCGAACTGCGCACGCAAGTCGATAAACATAATATGAAGCTGCTCGTGATCTCAAACTACCGAACCGGATGCAATTGCTTAAAACGACCAGTCGGGTCGTTACAACTTACCTTAACTAGACCAATTCAACATTTGGAAATAGCTTTTTCTTTAAAATCTGTCTTCACACTGCTCAAATCTAACAAAAATCGACTCAATATCATCAAAGAATTCTAGAAAATTTAATTACAATAGATAAAGCTAAGATCTTTATGCTTTTCCCAAAAAGTCAATGAAAGTCAACCCGGGGCTCTTCCAGTCAAATCCGGGTCCAATGGTAGATTCTGTCTACCCATGACCCCACGAGTTCGTATATGTGATTAGTTTCAAAATCCGAGTCCAAATCGACCCTCAAAACTCAATTTTTTATTTTTCAAAAACTTGACAGTTTCACTTAGATTCACATGATTTTGACGTTTAAATCTAAGATATGTTGATGGAATATGATTAGAAAAGGACTAGAATCACTTACCCAAGGTTTGTACATATAAATCCCCTCTCCAAATCGCCTCCTACCGAGTCTAGGGTTCAAAAATGAGAGAATGATATTTGTAATTGTGACACTAGAACAACAGACACCATATTTCTGCAATTTCAGTCCAAAACTCTCAGGAACATGTCTAAAACTCATCCGAGCCCTCGGGGCACCAAACCAAACATCCACACAAGTCTAAAAATATCATACAAACTCTCTCATATTATCAAAACACAAAAATAATATATAAAATTATGAATTGAACTCTACAATGCTTGAATTTCAAAGAAATTTTCAAGAACTTCTAGAATTACAACTAAACGTCTGAATCCTATCAAATCAACTCCAAACGACACCAAATTTTGCAGACAACTTCTAAATATCATAACGTACATATTCCAAGTCCCAAAATCAAATTCCAAGTTCGATAGATAAAAGTCAACCTACGGTAAAACCTTTCAACTTCAAATTACCAAATTTCGACAAATCAACATAAATCAACCTACATACTTCAAAAATCAATTTCGGGCATATACCCAAGTCCTAAATCACGATACGAAGCTATAGGAGCCATAAAAATACAGTTCTAGGGTCATTTTCATAAAGGTCAGAGATTGGTTAATATTTTCTTATTTAAACTTCTAAGTCAAGAATCAATGATCCAAATCAACCTGAAAGCTTCCCAAAACAAAACTAACCAACCCCACAAGTCATAAAATCATAAACACACGTGTGTGAAGCAATAAAAGGGGTAGTGAGGCACAATTAAACAAAATAACCTATCAGGTCGTTACATCTTATATCAAAGTGGTGAGATTAGCTATCCCAACAGATAGTTAATCCAATGGGATATCCTTTTCTATATCACCTAGTAACCAAACGATACCTAATGGTATAAAATAGTTTCCATTTGATATGATGTGCTCCCTTCTTCTTGAAAAGCAAAATGGTGTAAGATACATGCATGCATATGTAACAGCCAGCCGATATTAAGATTTAGACTAGCTTTCACATCACATGCTCTCTAATCCTCCAAAGTCCAAAAATAATTAAAAAAACCACCAACCCCACCCCTCGATCTCCTCTTGCATAAAGTGGAAATGAAAAATCGGTAATGTCAAAGAATTTGTTCAAACATCATATACTATAATATAAACATGAAGACTTTTAGGTTAAGTTATTTTACTAAAATATTCTTTAAAAACTAAATGACTATTTTATCCTTGAGCAAAAAAAAGATTATTTTTATTATTTTTATTCCATCAGTTTTGTAGGTTGTCAATTTTGTAAGTTTAATTATCTTAATTATTCAGTCTTAATTGTTTGTTTCTTCATCTTCCACAAATGATTACTTTTATTATGTCAGTTTTGTAAGTTTAATTATCTTTATTATTCAGTCTTGATTGTCTGATTCTTTATCTTCCACAGTTACAACGTAAAATAATATATAAAGATTTTATAGTTATAAATATTCATACTGTGAGAATCTATTATTCTCTGTAAATTGAGTATGTTGCACTACTCAATGATCTTACTAACATCAATTGGAATAGAAGTATATTGCTTCATCAAGGCCTCTTCTGCCCTTGAGAATGCCCACCAAATGAAGATACCTTAATTTGAGAAAAATTGAAATTCTCAAGTGTGCTTGTAGTGAATAGATTTTTGGGTTTGGTAAGAATAATTTTTATGATGGGGTTGGTCTTCTGTGGGAGGGGCTTGAATTCTTAAAAGTTTCTTTCTTTATGGGTAAGGTTCAGAATTTTCTTTTCGGGCAAGATGGCATAACCAATGATTTTCTCAGATATACTTTGTTTGATATGGACAAAAATAATATTTTGCTCATTCTTATGCCTTACCACATGTTTTCTCATTTACTAAAGCTTATTTTATCATGTGTTTAAACCTAATTTGTTATTCCTTCGACTCTAAATTTTAGATATATTTTTGCAGACAATAGAGTATGTAATCTTTTCTTTCTTTAAAGAACTTCGTCTACCTTCATATTTTTACTTAATTTTTAACTAATATATAACATTAGATATCTCTGGAAGTCAGTCCAAAATAGTGTTTTTCTAGTAAAAATTTTGAACGTTTTTGCTTTGTTATTTATTCTTTCCATTCGACAAGGAATATGCAAGTTAATCAATCGAAAAGGTGGCATTCATTCATTTTATCATGACCCAAAATTCATTAAAGATCGTGATGGCGCCTAACACCGCCGTCATGCAAGCCAACAAATAAATGATTAACTTAATTACTCATTTTCGTATTTTTGAAATCATAACTTCCTTCAATTGAATAGTAAGAAATAAAATTTACAGGGTAAATAATAATATTTTTCACCACTATAATAATGAACAATTCGTAAGCATTCCCAAACCCCGGTATCATAAGTAGGCATCGACCAGAAAATATGGTAATATATAACATCTGTTTGGAATACAAATTAGACAGGAGTGTGTAAATAGCTCTGATGGAGACTCTGTGTGTTGTGGACTCGTAAAATGGGATGCAGCTCACCTAAGTCCCTGCAATAACCGCGCCTTTGCACCCACGATACCACTAGATATATGTGTATCTGCACAAAATATGCAGCAAGTGTAACATGAGTATGTAAATCAATGCATACCCAGTAAGTATCTATTCTAACATCGAAGAAGTAGTGACGAGGGGTCGACTCCGACACTTACTATGGGCTAACAATAAAATATCGATATTAAAATAAGGCATGGATTATGAAAAAATAACTGAAAACTCGATACCAAAAAAAAAGTAAACAATACTTTCACTGATACCAAATTCCAAGTTTATTTCCATCATTTAACAAATAAATCTCTCAAGTCAATGAAACAATATCGATTAAAATTGGACTCCAAGAAATTTTCACGCACGAATTGTGCCGAGGTCGTACGGCCCAATCCAACATATAAATATATAAATTATGCACTGTCGAGGGTCAAACGGCACGAACTATAGATGAATATATCTGCTACCAAAGCGTTCGGCCCGCTCCACAAGAAGAGAAAATACATTAAAATAACCGATTCAAGATTATTAAGGGGCTAATATTCAAAGAAATACCAATTCTCATTAACGGTCAAGTGACCCGTCCAAAACTCAAGTAAATAAAGTATAACCTTTTACAATTCTTTTATCAAGTTCCAATATGATTTAAGCAACTAAATTAACAAGTTGGGTGCAAACATAGCAAGTATAACATGATTTGGGTCCTAGACTACCCAGACATATTAATAGTTACGTACGGACTCTCGTTACCTCGTGCATACGTAGCCCCCACAAATAGAAGCACATATTAAATCAATTCACCTATGGGGTTAGTTCCCTCTAACAAGGTTAGAAAAGAGACTTACATTGCTCCGAAGTTCCATAACTGGCTCCAACACCACTCTAACACCTCAAACCTACGCTTGACGGTCCGAAACTACACAACCAATGTACAAGCCAATCAAAACGTGTTCTAATACCCATAATTAATCAATTTGAACAATTTCCAACTCCGCTTGAAAAGTCGATAAAATCAACCCTTGGGCCCATGTGCATGGATTCCAATAAATTTCGAAGATAAACATTACCCATAACATTACGAACTCAAATATATAATTTATTCTCAACTCCATGTCCAATTTCGTAGTCAAAATCCAAAAATACCAATTTCTAGATTTTTCTTCAAAATACCAAATTTCTATAAATTTTCATATATCCATATATAAATATTATACTTAACTCACAATACGCGGGAATCACTTACCTTGACATAGATGATGAAAACCTCCCCTTGAAGTCTCTCCAAAATCGCCCAAACCAAGAGAGAAATTAGTGGAATGAGCTAAATCTCGCTTTAAAAAAATCTTCCCAGGCCCGACCTTCATCGCGTTCGTGAAGGCCAGCTGACCCTGTCTCTTCGCGTTCGCATAGGCCAAACGTCCTTAGGCCTATCTTCCCTTTTTCCTTCTACGCGTTTGTGACTGACCTTTCGCAATCGCGTAGGTTCCTCAGGCATCTATCCAAGTTCGCGTCATCTGCCTCACGTTCACGAAGGCCAAAACTATCACGCCCCAAAATCCGAAGTGCACGACCGGCGCTCAACCGAGTAAACCCGACTGAGCAAGCCTGTTAGGTTATATTCTACCCAAGCCAACTCATGATTAAATAGGAGATGGACTCCATTGTTCAGAATTAGTAAGTATTTCATTAACAACTTCTCATTTCATTTCCATTAGCAACTTAAGTAATAATTATCAAAGTATTACAAGTTTTATAAATCTTTGCCAAACATCAATACTTCTATTTTAAATCCAATACCCGACACTACCCACAACCTGTCTATGGAGCCTCTAAACATAACTGAAGAGTAATGTAATATGGAAATGCCGGTAACAAGGCTCCGGCTATACCTCAAATATAAAGTACATGATGAATAGATGAAACAGGACCACGAACAAAGTGGGGCTCACCAAGTCAACTGAAAGGATGATGCGACACTAGCTGCGACCAACACTGCCTGCTATAGAAACACCTACATCCATTTAAAGACATAGTGCCCCCGGCAAAAGGGACGTTAGTGCCATCGAATAGTACTAGTATGTATAACTAAACACCATCTAATTAGAAAGAACTATCATACCAAAACAAGAAATCATAAACACCTTCTCATTAGAAAGAACTAACAAACAAGAATAAGGAAATCATAAAGGTCAATTAAGATCTTTAACAATCGCCACATCATCAAACAAACAAACCATGTAATCTTTCACATAATTTCCCTGACATTAGTTCGGGCCACTTGATATTGTTCATCATCATTCATAATACTACCGCTTTCTTGAGCGGAGTCCGATCACGACCCGATCGGCTAGGTCGCCTCATTTGAGACATGTACCTCAATCACAATCTCATTCTCAATTTGCGGAGTTCAATATTAGCACAATACCACCATGTGTGCGGCATGGTGTCCGATCACGGCCCGATCGGCTAGGCCATCTTACCAAGACATTGTTCCTTTCTCATTAATCATCTCATTTCAATCTTTATTTCACATATATCAATTCATAGGCACCTGGGGCCACAATTATCACATCATACTTGGCACTAGGCCACATTTCATAACTAAATCTCTTTTCTCCCACATTTCACATTATTTACACATATTTCACATCAATATCAATTTCAACAACGAGCCATTCAATTCAAGATGTCAAGTACACATAAAAGGAATCATGAATCATGGGCATATACAATATTTTAGAAATCATACACCTCATGTTTATTAACACTGGAACTTTAAACACAACGGATTCTTCCAAAAAGGAGGGGACACAGCATACCGCAATAAAACACACATCAGAGGCATAAGCAAACAATTACACCAATTGTTCTTGAATTACTCTTTTCCAATCATGACAATATACAATTTCAACATCGAAGTATGTAACAACCCGGATCACATTAGATGTACTCATAAGACAAAACATTATCTCGGACAACCACTTATGGCATAAATTGTGTACAAAGCCTTTAGGACACTTTATTATTGGAGTCATTTATGGAAAGCAAAGTCGAGGCTCATTTCATAATCTGTTTCATATTTTCTCATGTCATAGACATCACCAGGTACAATTATAATTCAAGTTCTCGGTACATTGGCCACACTCTATTTCCCAAATTCGTTTGATTACTTCAAACATCTTCATACATAGAGGATTTCACATAGTATTGGCATAACATTTTTAATTTAAACTAGACTTTAAATCTAGGCATCTTAGCACATAGTTCACATTCTTCACATATTCTCATTTACCAAGAATAACACATTAAACATATCAATAAGTACCTACCACATACATTTTCACAACATTAATTCGCTAAACATAACCAAAAGCAAGTACTGCATCAATCACGTTTTGAACTTACAATATTTACGCGGGCACCATGAAAGATCAATTTCTAAAAGATGGGGTTTTAGCCATACATACCTCGTTTAAGCTTTCCTTAAATTACTACGACGTTCCGGAAATTCTAGCAATCCCAATCTACTTGAGACATAACAAAATTGAACACAAATTAGGAAGGTATTCATGGTTTCAGCTCATTTGAGCATTTTATCAAAAACTAGTTGAGCATCTTGATATCAAATCTCTTTTACAAGGTTTTCTTCATTCCCCAACCCAATCTTTACTTATTTATGTTCAACAATCTTCCCACAAACCTAACTTGTACATGCATGTATACATAATACTATTACACCAAGAATCATATCCCAATAACCCATCTCACAATCTCTACAACACCAACACAACCTAGGTTAGGCACCTATAGCTTCCAATCACCATCCCATGAGTTACCACACTTAATTCATACTCATATTTCCATAATAACTCCATATATGTAAGTCTAAGGTGTAGGATTACCTCTTGTAGACCAAATCTTGAAAGACAACTTTGGGGTGTTCTTGAGATTTTTGAAGAAACCCCATGAAATCCAATCAAAATTATGTTGTAACTAGTGATTGAGAAGTGAAATCACCATGAAAACACACTTAAAAACTCACCTTAGGTGTGCAATTAGATGCCTTGGTCGAGTTGGGGGTGTAGATGAAGCCCTAAACTTGAGAAATGACTCAAATTCTCTTATTTACGGTCATTAGGTGTATTTAAAAGACTTTCACCAGCACGATCGCGCACCTGGTCGTGCTAAAGTAGCGCGACCAAGGCAGAAAGCTTCGCAATATGCGCGTCCACTAGCGCGATCGCGCACCTGGGCGCGCTAGTGACACAAGTTCAGTAAAATGGTCATAACTTTCTGTATACACCTGCAAATGACAAATGGTTTGTTGCGTTGGAAACTAGACTCAAAGAGCTTTAATATTATAGGTTGTACATCACACAACTCCTCATATAACTTGAGATATGATCGTTCAAAGTGAGGTCTTGTGCGCACTTATTTACAACTTTCGTCTAATATGAAATTTTCCAACTTGGCTTAGACTTAGGCCTCTCCTTAGACCCCAATTCACCTCTAATATGACTTATATGGTTATTAACATATCCAATTGATACCCATTATATCATGAATCCTCATTTGCACACAAAATAAAATAATTAGCCTACCTTAGCACGACGAAATCTCATGTTACTTGGAAAAACTTTCTGGGGCCTTACATCCTCCCCCTTAGGATCATTCGTCCTCGAATGAGGATCAAGGTTCACTCATTATTCATCCTTATGTAACCTCTGCTTTTTCACATTATGGAATATATCAACAGCCCCGAATTTGGCTAACTCCTTAAATTTTCGAAAATTTCGGCAGTGTTTCCTTTGTAACTGGGCCTATCTACCTATCAGAGAACCACCACAACTATCCTAACAACACTTCCACAACGAGACAAAGCACCACAATGTATATATCGACAATACCAGTTTACATTATCATAAGGATACCTGGACACGAACCGCACATTTCTAAATCATAATACTTAGAAGGTATCTTTCAAGTCAAAGCTTTGGATATATAATCAAGCGAAAATATTTCCCTCCCAGGATACTTTCGGCCTTCGAGAACACCCCTGAGGCCCTCGGGACCCCGTCCAATCACACCAACGTATCCCAAAAAACGACGCGAACTTGTTTGAGTGCTTAAATCACACCAAACAATATCAAAATCATGAATCATACCTAAATTCAAGCTCAATGAACTTTAGAACTTCAAAATTCTATATTTGATGCCAAAACATATCAAATCACATCTGATTGACCTCAAATTTTGCACACAAGTCACATTCGACATTACAGGCCTACTCCAACTTCTGGAATCGGAATCCGACTCCGATATCAAAAAGTTCACTCCCGATCAAACTTCCAAAAACCTCCAACTTCCAACTTTCGCCAAATGACCCCAAAATGACCTACGGACCTCCAAATCCACATCCGGGCACGCTCCTAAGACCAGAATCACCATACGGAGCTATTCCTAGGCTCAAAAATTCCAAACGGACACCGGTAGAATTATAATACACTTCAATTCAAATATATGAAATCTTTCCAAAATGCCAACTTTCCACAATAAGCGCTGAAATGCTCCCGGGTCATCCAAAACTCGAGCCAGATATACGCCCAAGTACAAAGTCATCATACGAACCTGTTGGAACCTTCAATTCCTGATTTTGAGGTCGTTTACTCAAAAGTCAAACCTTAGTCAATTCTTCCAACTTGAAGCTTCCGAAATTAGAATTTTCTTTTCAAATCAACTCTGAACTTCCCGAAATTCAATTTCAACCACACATACAAGTCATAATACCTGAAGTGAAGCTAATCATGGTCTCAAACTGTCGAACGACGCTCTAGAGCTCAGAACGACCGGTCGGGTTCTCTTCCACTAAAACCTACGTTTATCCTCGAACATGCTCAGAACTGTTCTGGAGTTGTCTGAAATCACTATTTAACACCTTGAGCACCTACCAGTGCTACCACAACCCAATTGAGCATATTAGCACGAGCCAATATTAAGATTCTCCCTTTTATTTAGTCAAAAAAACTTTAGATCCAAATTCCAACATCCAAAATTCTCCATCGGGCATGTTTCCAACATACGGATACCGTATCAATCACTACACGATGTACCAATACATGATTGCATACCTGTACTGAATTCACACCATGTACCGCATGATAATAATAGCTGAAATCCCATGAATTCGATGCCCACAACACTTCTCATAATACATGTAAGTCTTGTTCCAACTCTCGCAATTCTGCCACGATGGAAGAGATATGTAGAAATTCATAACCACCTTCCATATCAACAAATCATTGAGTCTATCCTCCTGACAAAACCATTACCTCATTCTAAACTACGTAGCGATATTTTCTCTTTAATATGCCTTACATAAGTGCGATCGCACTAATCCCAGGTTCAATATTCTCGTCTCCTGCAGTACAAGCTGCTCGGCAATAAGCCACCTCCAACATTGACCAAAATCTCATATGATGCCACAATGCGCCAACAAGCTACAAGCTCGAATGTAACACATAAGAAAGAACAAACCCTGGAAAGAACTATCTAGTCTGTGTACGAATAAAACGGCCATCAGATGCTATGAGCCTTTCTCATAGGAAAGAAACAGGACACACAAATAAATATAAGGAACCATGCTCAACATCTCACCGTTGCGGCGTGCAACCCGATCCACACAACATACCGTGGTGGTGTGCCACCTGATCCAATTATATACCCGTGGCGGCGAGCCACCTGATCCACACATGACAATAAATAGGGAAGTACCCATCACGCCAAAATGCTTATACCTACGAAATACCCGAATATCGACCACGAGCACACTAAGTGAAAAATAAATCCCTAGGGAGACGAATAGCGCCATATGCTACAAAACCCAAGCACAACTAGGGTGCAATAAATGACCTGCATCTCGAGAGCCATCTTGCTTATATAACACCACAAGCTACACGGGATCACAACACATGTGCGAATAATCAAGCCACCTCACAACCCACATGGCATAATATAGACTCCACGGAATAACTGACGATAGAAATATCATCCAAGGCCCGAAGACCCCTTCCATAAGTAACGCTATGCTGAAATGTACACATCTGACATGATACAAAGCACACATTCACATTTAGATCCATCCACGGACCTTAAGACGATTATGATCGTACCGTACTGAGATAATAACCTTTCAAGGATCCACAATAACATTTTTCCCATGACACCCAATAATAGTTGTCAAATCCAGAACAAAATTCCACAGTTCAAAACCAAATGAACAGAGCGCCCTTCAGGCATAAATTCTCACATTAGCGATAGTACCACAATCTCCCTGCTTGGTTTCAATCTTTAATCAATTAACTGACTATATGTCACACTTATACAATCTTCCCGTGAGATACGCTCCCACGACTTTCCGCACCAGGTAACAAGTCTGCACATCCATACCACCGACCATAATAATGCATTAAAGTGAATTGGGAATCCTCAAATCAGTACACAAGACCTCTTATACATGACACCGATCTCATGTGACGCTAAGGCAATACCAGCTTGCTCTAAACATCTGAATTCTTTCCTTCTCATCCGAGCTCGTGACATTCTTGTCAACACTGAACTGCAACTTTGATCCTTAACTTCAAATTCTCATGCCGCTCATTGCATCTAACATGCTAATACGCGAGAGTATAAGGATTTCATCATAACTTATGAACATAGAGTAAACATTACATTCACATAGCAACCTTTTACTTAACTCATTTCAGGAAAACCTTTGCAACACGCGACTAAATTCCCATAACCGCAGAAAATACAATCCTCAAGTAGTGGTCTAAACCACCATAACTCTTATGGGATCCATCTACACATAACATGCCATTATAATCGAATACCTCCAAATAAATCAAATTATGGTGGTCGTCAAGCCTTGCACATAACTGCTACCAATCACCTGTATAACTTAACACGCTGGAGGTACTGATCATTGTCACCGCCATGCCGATTCAACCATTTCTAACCAAACCAACTTTTTCTAATTTACTCTGGACTTTCCTTAAAAATAACAATAGCTCCATTCAAAATATAACAAACTCAATCCACACTCATCCTGAGTGACCCCATTTCACGAGACCACATTTTCTCAAAACCCATGAACCATCTCATGTCCTCCTTATGCACGCATTCGCATCTTCAACTGGTATACCTATTCTGATAATTCCTCTATGAATCCGAAGTTATTTTCTCATATTCCTCCAATGTTACACCGCAGATCAAAGATAACATAAAATACTCCAAGACCCTTTTCATAATTCGCTGCAAAAGCTCGATACTTAACCATGCCACGAACTCGAAATCCTCAGGCACCGCACTTAAATTTTCAATCCACTAGGACCATTATTGAGAGTCACCCACTCCGATTTGGTCCCGATATAATCAACTCCAAGGCTCTACTAGCACATGAACACCCTCTCAAATAAGCACCCGACTGAATCACTTTCCTTGTACATCACATCTACACGAAGCATAAACTCTGAGTCTTCCCAAAGTTTGAACATAAATCAATAAGGCCAAATATAACACACATTCCCCAAATCCTTTGCTTGAATTACCATGATTATTTCTCTCATAAGTCATAATAACCCACCAATATGACGATAACTAGAAACCTCACAAGTAGACAACCATGAAATCCAATCTTAGACAGTGGGTCTCTCCCACTTAGTTTGAAGCTACAATTACATACCCTGGAACCCACCAAGATTCCTTCTTCCTCGTTGACATGATCTCACACAATCAACCGGCCAAATTTCTTGAAATCTTCCTGTTAAACATTTCGTGAACATTCTGAATCACTAGCCACATTCACATATTCAATCTCTTACTGGATAGTCAGTATAATTCTTCGTAGAAGATTCGTCAACACCACGCAACCGCTAACCTGATCACTGAAGATAACCCACCTGTGGAAATTCAATGTCGACATCTTCCAACGACGCTACACTGGGTACAATTACAACAAAATCAATAAACCATCCTGAGCCTGTGCTTATTCACCAGTTGTACAAGCCCATTCACTCCCCATTAACATCACTAAAAGTGCGACAATACATTCCAACCCAAAGTCATGTTGCATTACTCTTCATATAAAGAAAACTCCTTCTGTCGTATCCAATCTTCCCCAGTATAGTAGCCAACATTCCAAATTAAGTCCGTAGACCTAGCCACTGTCCATTATGATTCCCAAATTGCGCTAAACTTCCCTCTATGCGGGTGGCTATCCCACTACAAAACTCTTATACCACTCTGTCACTCTCCCACTTTGGCTAAACCATCATTTTTAAGTAACTGCTCGACCTCTGCTTTTCATACTTGACCTGTTAGTAATTCAACCATCACGAGAAACCTCCCACCATATCTTTCCTCATTCTCCGCTGCCCAAATGTTGCCTCAAATCAAATCCATACATATACACCGGAACCAGTGAATTGATATCAACTCTAAACCTCCTAAAAGATCATCTTTCCCGAGTAATCAACATTAGAAACACTGATTTGAATTTTGAACCATTGCACACTGCTATTTCTGACGATGCTTCTCAGGCGCCATTTCGTAGCACCCTTCCCCGTAGGCAAATCAAGAGACCATAACACCGACGAACCTTAATGCATTCAATCAAGGACAACAACACCATATTACAAATGAGAATTCCACTACACTCGAAAATACCAAGTCTCATTACTCCATCAACCCAAACTGAACACTCATAGTCCAACTGCCCTTCCTCCGCCGAAACTAAATGTTGAACCTCTAAGCTATGAACTGTGAAATTCTTCTGTCAAGTCATTTACTGTCGCGGTCTATAAATAAGTACTCTACCATTACACCAACATGGTGCGATAACAACTTATGAACATCATGGCGATCCCATGCATAACCTCAAAACCATCAGAAATACAGCTGCTGAGCTGAAATGGCGGAACATCCTTCCGCAAGAAGACAATAATAACTTGCTTGAATGCGCATAGAGAAACATCCTGCTCCACGTTTGTAATAACAAGTGTTTCACATTGCATAAGATTGAGTAGTAAGGAAATCAAGGCATAAGCCTCAAAGAAATCAAATCGCATGATGAGGAATCAAGAAGGGAAGTGCTCCTAATAGCTTTGTAGCCTCTCGAAGATAAGCACAGACGTCTTCCTATCAATTTGCAAGACTCTACAAGAATTGCTCAATGACTCGTGAGATCTAAGTGAACCTAATGCTCTGATACCAAGCTATCAAGACCCAAAATCCATTAAAGGTCGTAATTGCGCCTAACACCACTGTCAGGCAAGCCAACAAATAAATGATTAACTTAATTACTCATTTTAGTATTTTTGAAATCATAAATTCCTTCAATTAAATAGTAAGAAATAAAATTTGCATGGTAAATGATCAAAAATTTCACCACTACAATAATGAATAACCCATAAGCATCCCCAAAATCCGGTGTCACAAATGCATGAGCATCAACTAGAAAATATGATAAAATATAACATCTATCTGGATTACAAATTAGATAGGGGTGTGTAAATAGCTCTGATAGAGACTCTGTGTCCTGCGGACTCGTAACCTGGGATGCAGCTCACCTAAGTCCCCGCAATAGTCGTGCCTTTGTGCCATGAGACTGTCACATCTCCTTTTTACCCATACCCCGTAAAGGGAATGAATATAAGAGAGTTTTTCCAATTAAAGGACAATCGAAACGGGATCTATTGTTTTAAAAAAATTTCAAAGTCGCCACTTGGGAGATTTATGGTGTCCCAAGTCTCCGGTTTGAATCCAGAGTCGAGGAAAAGGTTGACTTTGTAATACAGTCTACGAACCAGAAATCCGGGTAAAGAATTCTGTTAACCCGGGAGAAAGTGTTAGGCATTCCCAAGTTCCGTGGTTCTAGCACGGTCACTCAACTGTTATATTCAGCTTAATTATCTGATTTTAATACATGTTCAAACCTATGTGCATTTTAATACTTTAACCGCATTGTTTATTTTAGAAATATTGCAACACTGTTAAAACATGTCTCGAACCACATCACATAAATGCACTCGCGGTCTTCGACATATTTTGACATTGTTGAGATTTAGATTTAGGTCACATAAATGTGCACCCGAATTTAGGAAGATAATTTTATTAAAATGACGTGCCTAAAGCAACTACGCGTTAGCAACTTCGCGAGGGCCATGAAAATTCACTAAATGGAACGCCTTGAATTCTAAAGATTAAATCAAAATTAATTAAACGAGGGTCGTACATTTAATATTTTTGTTTGGCACGGTACGCATCGAATTATTCTAACCAAGAGGTTGCTAAACTAAAATAGGAGGGCCATAATTATATCTTACTTAGCATGGCTCACCTCGAGTTTACCTTTTAAGAGCCCGATTAATTGACTAAAACAAGACTTGATATGATTCGGATATTTGTCAAGGTTCGATCCTGCCCAGCAGCTAATGGGCCTTGGTTAACTCATACTCTTAGCCAGAGAATGGACCAATGGAGGCAAGAACGATCCAAGTCCAATTCACATGTATTTGGGCCCAATGTGAGCCCAATTTCAAAACCCCGGAGTTACCTTAACAGGGCTCAGCGTTGAGCTTTCACAACGTATAAGCAGTGATCGAAACAGCAGAAGATTGTGATAACTACAAATGGCTAAACAAAGAATTACCATACACGCGACAGTTTTAAGATCATCCTTTAATTTGACCAATGGATAACTACATGAAAGTTTTAATGATGCCGTGATTTTGAAAACAATCAGAAGTCCAACTATTGGGCCACGGCACAGCAGATGACTCTGAAATTCGAAACCTTAGATTAACTAGAAGTGCTGATATGGAATAGATCTCTAGTTGATGTGACCTATAGGATTAAATAGCCAATTCCTACAATAAACGAACATGCTCAATTAAATACTGATAGCATCTAACCCAGCAATTAAAATCCCACTTTACTTGAATTTCAACAATCAGACCAAAGATCTCAGCATGGCTCAGGCATTTCACACTGACTAAACAACAAATGCGAAACACAAAGCATGTCTGCGACCGTAGCTAACACTTTAATCAGCAGAACAGCAACTGGGAAACATCATATACATTTGATCCCAAGTAGGAACCTCAGCCTATATGCATATTCAAATATCTATACAAAACTTGTTCACACCACTTCTGAACATGCTATTCATCCTAAAACTGAACATTTAACTGTAACCCCAAACCAGATTTATAATGTGCAAATGTTGGCTCATATAACATTTATCACTACAGTTTTACTACATAATGCTAAAGCAGTAAGGACAGGGAAACATTAAATTGGCACAACTTGTATTCCATCAAATTTCTACTCAATTTACACAGTCAATCATGAGCCAAAGAGATACCTGGAAAGCAAAACAACAGAAAGATGAGAATGTCAGCAACAGGCAATAGCAATCAGCCCCAGATTCGACCACTCAGCAGATGAAATCAACATAGGAATGCCAATGGAACAGTAGAAACTTTCAAACCGAATTTTAACCAATTCAACTACTCAAGCCATTTCATAATTTCAGCAGTAAGATCATGAAATTTCCAAGAATTCTACACTACTAAAGAATCAAAACTGTGAACCAGAAGCAGAAATTTTAGTCTTCAACCAAAACGCAGAAGTTCCAGATTTTCTAAGAAAACTCAGCTGTTTTTATTTTCAGTATTTTTTTCCTCTCTATCTCTTGGGTCTGTATTTTTAAATTCTTTCAATCCTTGCCTTGAAAGGCAAGATAGAGATGTCTTTATAGGCAAGGCATTAGGGCAGGCCTTAAGAGTTCATTTTTGCCCTTTGGTCCCTTTTTAATTTTCATTTTAGCTTAAACACCCCTAGTTTAAATTCTGTTTTTGCAAAACAGTCCCCTCCCCAGCTTCCTAGAAGCTTCCTCAATCAGTTATAGAGAGATTCTCTACTTACAATTCCCAGATCACCCTTAAAACCCCCTGTTATTTACCCCTCAATTATTAACAAGGGTTAAGATAAACCACAGTCCAAATAAACCAACCTCTTAACTGGGTCAGTGGTGACCATAATTACTATAAGAGGCTTGAATACTCGGAAACGATTAAACGAAACCATAGAAAAAGAACAAATCTAAAACTGGAGGACAAACTCAAACGCTTCAGATTTTAGGTATGCATTAAATTTAACTAATCACACTCAGAATTGCACTTGACTACTAAAGATCATCAGAAAAGAAACAAATAAAAACTAAGCACATGAAAGCAGGAAATACTACAACGTATAAAATTAGTGAGAAAAAAGGAGGGGGGAAATCAGAAACTTAATCCTAAAACTAAACAAAAATGGACAAACAAAATCAGGGCACAATTATTAGAAATTGAGAAGAAAGAAAACTAAAAATGAAGGGAAATAAATACAAACAAACAGATTAACCTAAAGGGGAGAAACTAGGTTCGAAACTAATTTCAGTTAGAAGAAGGCCCAAATACACGGAGAAGAAAAAGAAGAAGAAGAATAAAAGGTGAAATAACAAGAACGAACAAAAGACTAAGAAAACTCACCGATTATATTCGAAATCCATCGGAGACAAAAGCCCTAACAAAGCTAAGGTCGATCGTTTGAACTTCAAAACTCGAAGAACGGTGCCTTCTGACCATGCATGTACCGGGATTGACGGAAAGTGGTTTTAAACTTTTGGGGTTGACCTCAGATTCAAGATTCGCGGAGCTCCGGACAGATTTGAAGGAGAGTAGTTGTGGATTTGGTATGAGGGGATCCTGGGGCTCATGGGGTGTAATTTTGGGGCCAATCGGATGAGTTAGGTTTTCGGTCATTCCTTTCGACTCAAGATTCGAGAGACTGGGTTAGGATTTGAGAGTGGGGATTTGTAGATTCGGAAAGAGGAGAAGGAGGGGAGTGTTTGGTGTAAGTTTTGTGGCGATTGGACGTCGGCGCCACCATCAATGGTGGTGGGGAATCCCGGAGGCTTCTAGGGTTTCTCGGAGGGGATTTGAGAGAGATGAAAGCTGGGGGGAGGGTAACATTTGGACATTAATATATTATGTGACCCAGGTTTCTCGTCCATTCGATCAAAAGACCTCGACGGTCCTGATCTACTACCCCTGAAACGACGTCGTTTCGTTTTGGAGGGGGGAAGCCGGACCGGGTTAAGGTGGTTTGGGTCAGGTATTGGGGCGATTTGTTTTGGTCTGGGGACAATTAATCGGGTTTTAGCCCAGATTTTCCTTTTCATTATTTCCTTCTTCTTCTTTTTTCTTTTTTCTTTTTTTTTCAATTCATTTTTCTCTTAAAAATTCTTTTTTCCAAAATTAAAATTAAAACCTAAATTAAATCCTAAAACAAATTATCCCACCAAATTAAATTAATTAACCCCAATAATTGTTACTACAAATAATTAAAAACCAAATTAAAGGAAAAACTACCAAAATTCAAAAATAAAAATTAAAAGTGCAAAATAAACTAGTTTTATGATTTTTCCCATTTTTATAAAATAACTAACTTGTCAATTAATCCTAAAATATAAAATTAAATCCTAAATGCAAATGCAATATATTTTTTGCAATTTTCATTAATTAAATAAAATAAAAATGCACAGACAAATGCAAACAATTACCAAAAAATGCCACGAAAATCCCCAAAATTGCAAACACTGACAGAAATTATTTTGTTTTGAATTTGTTGGAGTAATACATATAGGGCAAAAATCACGTGCTCAAAGCTGCCCCTTTTTGCCGGGAAACATGAAGAGTTTTCGTGCAAAGATAAGTGAGCGGATACGAGCTATTTTTGCCCGTTTGAATGCTCTGCGTGAAGAATTTTTGAAAGATTTGACCGAACCCTGCTTCCGAGGTTGCCTACATATCCTTGGCTAAAAAGGAATCAGGTTAGTGTAGTTCAGGAATGTTTGGTAGCTCGGACTACCATGAAGTTGGGCTTCCACTGCTGCTGCTGCTACTGCTTACTAAACCTCCTTATTGCACCATGTCAAAACAAAACAAAAAGCTAGACTAGACTATGATCTAGGGATTACAAAAGTCCTATCTTTATCTTCAAATTTGCTCTTGTGTTTCTTGTTGTCCTCTATTCTCTCTGTGGAATCTCTTTGTTGTCAGCTTGAATTGTAATCTGAGATATTTTCCCATTCTCCAGGTGGACGCCTGATTGCTGAACTCGAATTGTGCTCTGAGATGCTTTTCTTTTCTCCAGGTGGGTGCCTGATCATTGAGCTCGAACTGTATTCCCATGCTATTCAGGTGGGCTTCTGACTCCAACTTGAAATGTATTCCCTACTCTCCAGGCAGGCTCCTGACTTCAAAATAGACAAAATCGAGAATTTGAAAGCTAAAAACTTAAATTGTACTCCCTTGTTCTCCAGGCGGGCTCCTGACTGTTGTGCTTGAAAGTATTCCCTGCTCTTCAGGCGGGCTCCTGACTTCAAAATAGACAAATCCAAGAATTTGAAAGCTAAACACTTAAATTGTACTCCCTTTTTCTCCGGGCGGGCTCCTGACTGTTGCGCTTGAAAGTATTCCCTGCTCTTCAGGCGGGCTCCTGACTGCTGTATTTGAAAGTATTCCCTGCTCTCCAGGCGGGCTCCTGACTTCAACTTGAAATGTATTCTCTGCTCTCCAGGCGGGCTCCTGACTTTAACAAAACAGACAAAAACAAATAAAATTTTCTGCCCCAGTTTGGTGGCTGGGGACAAATGTGATTGTAAAGCTAAATCATATTTCCAAGCATTACTAAGGATTTGAAAGTTATGTCTCATTATTCAGGGGGGTCCTGACAACTCTTAACTAAACGCCAATTTAAAATCTAAGTTATATCTTCTACAGGTGTGACTTCTGCTAAATCTTGCTATCTAGAAGGATCTTTAAACAACTCCCAATTATCCAGGAGGGTCCTGAAAATCAAAGGTCAAATTTTATCTTAAGGGTGACAACTTTCATGTCTGAATTATACTACCCTACAGCAGTATTTACGCTAAATATTGTTATCTAATCGAAATCTTAAAGCTAAGTCTCATTATTCATGAGGGTCCTGGAAACTCTTAATTGATTCTTACCTCAAGCATGCAAACTTCTAAACCAACTTATATTCCTTTGGGATACATGTATGCTAGATTATGCTATTCCTGAACTTTAAACTAGGTCCCATTTTATAGGAGGGTCCTAAAATCAAAAATCAAACCTGTTTGGTGACTGCCTTTCTCAACGGAGGGTTTCTCCGAAACAACTGAAATTTCCTGCCCCCATTTCAATCAAAGAAAATTTTGTCAGTTTAAAATGGTGGTTAGCTGATGGCATTCTTGCTGAAGATCACTTTGTTGCATTGTTTTGTTCTGACTGGCTTCCCCGAACTGACCTTGAACCGATTTGCCTTTCTGACTGATTTTCACACCCCATGACCTTTGACGAACCAAATGTTCTATACCCATGTTGATGTTCTACCTCTGACCCCCTTTATCCGAACCTTTGCATCCCCCATGACATTACCAATCCATTCCACCGATGAGACTTCCGGTGATTCCTTGTACCCTCCCCTTACATCATGTTATCCTTAGTATGCTACGACCACGATGTGCTTTGCAATTTTGGAAGTTGGTAGTGAGTTTTGACTTGCTTTGAACAAGACTGACATTGAAACATCTTTGACAAATAAACCCAAAGAAAAACAAAATGCCATGACTTTGCGGGTTAAGGATAAGAAGAATCCAAAACCAGATGACTGCTACAAAAGGAAAAAGAAAAAGAAACTTATCTGAGTGGAACAGTTGGTACCAATGATCATGACATGCATTTCGGATTAATCGGCCTAATATGTCCAACCAATCAACTTTTAGTTGTCGTACTTCGTTGCCCTAGAATTCCATGACCTGATTACTTTACCCAAACCTTGACCTTGTTCATCCTGCGGTGCCTTGAAAGATTTTCACCAGCAGATCTCTTTCATTCGTTCATCTCTCAACTCACTTTCGCCTTACGGTGCCCATGAGGGTTTTCACCAATAAGACTCTCATTTTAATTTCTCTCAACTCCCATCGCCTTACGGTGCCTGTGAGGGTTTTCACCAATAAGACTCTCATTTTATTTCCCTCCTTGCTTGAACCAGAGTGTTATCCCTACATAAATTACCTTTACCTACTTGACTTTGAATTTCTCAAAGAATGATCAGAAGGTCTTTCTTTGAACCGTAATATAGGTTTTTGGACAAGGTTAAAAAGAAAGAGTATAAAAGACTCAAAACAATTCAAATGGGTTAGAATTACAACTTTCGGAATCAGGTTTCTCACAACAACCACAACTTCTGCCCCAGTTTCTTGCTTGGGGACTTTTGGATTTTTGTCTTGATGGGACCGAACCATGAGGCTGTCTACGTATCCTTAAAAGGAATCAGGTCGAACGTAGTTCATGTCATAGAAATTACTTTGTCGTTGTGATTTTTCTTTTCTCTCTTTATTTTCTTTCTCCCTCTTTTTTTCTTTTGTTGTTCTTCTTTTTTCTTTTCTTTTCTTTTCTTTTCTTTTTGCTTTTCTCTTTTCTTTTCTTTTCTTTCTCTTTCTTCTCTTTTTTCATTTTTCTTCTCTTTTTCCTTTCTTGTTCATTCTTTCTTTTCTTTCCACTTACTTAACCTCCACACTTGCGTTTCTGAATTATGTCGTTGATCCCGAAAGAGGGGTATGAAAGAAAGTAAATAAGGCTCGAAAGGGGTGACAAGGGATAAAGTGTTTAGATAGCAGAACAAAATGCCTTCGTCATTACAATCTTCGAAATATGCCAAATACAAACAAGATAATCAAACAAAGAAATCATACATAGTATCTCTTGACTACATCGGAATTGATAGCCATTTCTACACATTTGCCTTCTATATCTGTCAAATACAATGCGCCATTGGACAATACTCTGGAAACAACAAATGGCCCCTGCCAGTTTGGGGCAAACTTTCCTTTTGCTTCAGCCTGATGAGGCAAAATACGTTTCAACACTAACTGACCCACTTCGAACTTCCGTGGATGTACCTTCTTGTTATATTCCCTCGCCATTCTCTATTGGTTCAATTGGCCATGACCCACTGCAGCCAATCTCTTTTCATCAATCAGACTTAATTGTTCCAAACGGGTTTTGACCCATTCAAGGTCATCAATTTCTGCCTCAGCGACAATCCGAAGGGATGGGATTTCAATTTCTGCGGGTATTACTGCCTCCGTGCCGTACACCAATAAATAAGGAGTGGCCCCTACTGAAGTATGGACAATAGTGCGATAACCCAGCAACGCAAATGGCAGCTTTTCATGCCACTGCCTAGAACCTTCCACCATTTTTCGAAGTATCTTTTTTATATTCTTGTTGGCTGCCTCGACTACTCCATTCGCCTTAGGGCGATATGGGGTGGAATTGCGATGTATAATCTTAAACTGCTGACATGTCTCCTTCATCAGATGACTATTGAGATTAGCACCATTGTCCGTGATGATTACCTTCGGAATCCCAAACTGACAGATGATATTTGAATGCACAAAATCGACCACTGCTTTCTTGGTCACGGATTTGAAAGTTTTTGCTTCAACCCACTTGGTGAAATAATCAATGGCTACCAGAATAAATCTATGTCCGTTTGATGCTGCTGGCTCGATTGGCCCAATGACATCCATGCCCCAAGCAATAAAAGGCCATGGTGCAAACATTGTATGTAATTCAGATGGTGGAGAATGAATCAAATCTCCATGCACTTGGCACTGATGACATTTATGCACAAAACTGATGCAATCCCACTCCATAGTGAGCCAGTAATAACCTGCTCGGAGAATCTTCTTTGCCAGAACGTACCCACTCATATGCGGTCCACAAACTCCGGAATGTACCTCAGTCATGATAGTTGTGGCCTGTCTTGCATTTATGCATCTTAGCAATCCCAGATCTGGAGTTCTTTCATACAATACCCCTCCACTGAAGAAAAATCCACTAGCCAATCGTCGGATTGTTCTTTTTCCGATCACCTGTGGCCTCTAACGGATATACTCCCATCCTGATGTATTCTTTGATATCATGGAACCATGGCTCCCCATCAAGTTCTTCTTCCACCATATTACAGTAAGCATGTTGGTTATGGACCTGAATCTGTAAAGGGTCCACATAAGCCTTATCTGGATGATGTAGCATTGACGCCAGAGTAGCCGAAGCATCAGCAACTTCATTATGGATCCTTGGGATATGCTTGAATTCTATCGACTGAAACCATTGGCAAAGATCATGCAAACATTGTCTGTACGGTATGAGTTTCAAATCCCGTGTTTCCCATTCTCCCTGAATTTTGTGCACCAGGAGGTCCGAGTCACCCAAGACTAAGACTTCTTGGACACCCATATCCACAGCTAACCTCAAACCCAGAATGCAGGCCTCGTATTCAGCCATGTTGTTGGTATAGTAAAAACGAAGCTGAGCCGTAATAGGGTAGTGCTGCCTTGTTTCAGAAATAAGTACTGCTTCTATCCCCATGCCCTTCATGTTTGTAGCCCCATCAAAGAAAAGATTCCATCCCGGCCTCTCAACTTGTTCCAACTCATCAACATGCATCACCTCTTCATCAGGTAAATAAGTTTTCAAAGGTTCATAATCTTCATCAACCGGATTCTCGGCCAAATGGTCCGCCAAGGCCTGTGTTTTCATTGTAGTTCGAGTCACGTAGACAATGTCAAACTCTGTGAGCAGGATCTGCCACTTTGCAAGCCTCCTTGTGGGCATAGGCTTCTGGAAGATATACTTCAATGGATCCAAGCGAGATATGAGGTAAGTAGTATAAGATGACAAATAATGTTTTAGCTTCTGTGCCACCCAAGTTAGGGCGCAACATGTCCTCTCAAGATGAGTGTACTTAACCTCGTAGGGTGTGAATTTTTTGCTGAGATAATAGATGGCCTGCTCCTTCCTGCCAGTGATATCATGTTGACCCAATACACAGCCGAATGAATTATCCAATACCGTCAAATATAGAATCAAAGGTCACCCTGGTTCTGGCGGGACCAACACGGGTAGATTTGACAAGTACCTCTTTATCATATCAAACGCCTCCTAACATTCATCTGTCCACTTGACCGCAGCATCTTTCTTTAACAGTTTGAAGATAGGCTCACAAGTTGTCGTGAGCTGAGCGATGAACCTGCTGATATAATTCAATCTCCCCAACAAACTCATCACCTCGGCCTTGTTCCTCGAAGGTGGCAATTCCTGGGTGGCCTTGACTTTCGATGGATCCAGTTCAATACCTCGGCGGCTGACTACGAACCCCAACAACCTTCCAGACAGAACCCCGAATACGCATTTTGCAGGATAAAGATTGACATTGTACCTGCGAAGCCTTTGGAAGAACTTTCTCAGATCTCTGACATGGTCAGACTGCTTTCTAGACTTCACGATCACATCATCCACGTACACCTCGATTTTCTGGTGTATCATATCATGAAATATTGTTGTCATTGCCATCATTTAGGTTTCCCCAGCATTCTTCAAGCCAAATGGCATGACCCGATAGCAGTACATTCCCCATGGCATGATGAATGCCGTCTTTTCTGCATCTTTCTCATCCATTAAGATCTGATGATAACCCGCGTAACAATCCACAAAAGAACTAATCTCATGTTTGGCACAATTATCAATCAATATATGGATGTTTGGCAGGGGAAAATTATCCTTCGGACTTGCCTTGTTGAGATCCCGATAATTAACACACACCCTGGTCTTGCCATCCTTTTTTGGCACCGGCACAATGTTGGCCAACCATGTGGGATACCGCGTGACCTGAATAACTTTTGCATCGAACTGCTTGGTGACCTCTTCTTTGATCTTTACACTCATATCCATCTTGAACTTTCTCAGCTTCTATTTGATAGGAGGAAATGCCGGGTCAGTGGGCAATTTGTGAACTACTAAGTCAGTGCTTAAACCCGGCATGTCGTTATAGGACCATGCAAAAATATCTTTGAATTCGAGCAATGCTTTTATTATCTCCTCCCTGAGTTGAGGTTCCAGATGGATGCTTATTTTAGTTTCACGAACATTATCTTGGTCCCCTAGATTAACTGCTTTTGTAACGTTCAAGTTAGGTTTGGGCTTTTCCTCAAAATGACTTAGTTCCTTACTAATTTCTTCATAGGCCTCATCATCATCAAATTCCAACTCGTCATCACACTCAATTTCTTGTATTATTATTTCAGTTGGATTGGCTTTTAAAACTGGGTCGGAGATTCGTCATACATGTCATGTCATTGATATCAGCATAAAAAGAACAAGACTCCCTCCGGATAGGAAGAGGAGTAGCTTCCTAGTTGTTGACTTTTGCACGTGGTCCCACAAATTGCACATCTGCCTTGCTGGACCCTTCCCCAGCCTGAACCATATTAACCTCAGCGAATGAACTTTCGAACCCCTTCTCCAAGTCTCCATCGGCTTCAATCAGTGGTCCAGAGACCTTTGACAACAGTTGCTTTCTGGTACCCGGCCTGACGAATGACCTAGACAGACTGGCTTTGGCAAAGCCCATGCTTTCTTTTTCATTTTCCTAGATCTTCTCACGTATGCAACGGTAGGGTTGAACCCCAGACCAAAAGTATCTAGATTCCTTGGAAGGGAGACTGGCTGCACAATACCTTGCAGAGATGTACCCAAACCCTTGCCCGATACAAAACTGTTTTTCAACATTTCGACAGCTACCATGACTGATGCCGCAACCATCTTTGGAGTTGGCACGCACTTTCCTTCCAAAATTTTCTCTACCGATACTGTATCGGAAACCTGATAAACACATGGTCCCTTGACATCGTCAACCTCTATGAACGGAACAATGGCACCATTGGGCACACATAAATTATCTTCGCCATGTACAATAATTTCCTGTCGATCCCATTCAAACTTGACCATTTGATGCAGAGTAGACGGGACTGCTTTGGAAGCATGGATCCAGGGTCATCCCAACAACATATTGTACGAAACAGCCACATCGAGCACCTGGAATTCCATAGTAAATTCAACTGGCCCTATTGTGAGCTCAAGCACTATGTCCCCGACTGAATCCTTCCCTCCACCGTCGAATCCCCAGACGCAAATATTGTTCTTGTGAATCCTTTCATCCTACACTTGCAATTTGTTCAATGTGGAGAGAGGACATATGTTTGTACTAGATCCATTATCAACCAGCACCCGAGTAACCACGGAATCTTCACATTTCACCGTCAGATAGAGGGCTCTATTGTGCTCGGTACCCTCCATGGGTAACTCATCATCAGAAAAAGTGACTCAGTTTACCTCAAATATCTTGTTAGCTATCTTTTCCAAGTGGTTTACTGAGATTTTGTCAGGAACGTGGGCTTCGTTCAAGATCTTCATCAAAGCACGACGGTGTTCGTCTGAATGGATCAGTAATGACAAGAGCGAGATCTGAGCTGGTGTCTTCCTTAACTGCTCCACAATGGAATAGTCTTGCGCTTTCATCTTTCTCAGAAATTCTTCTGCTTCTTCCTCAGAAATTATCTTTTGACATTGGATTATCCTTTGAGGTCTTAGCTTTTTTCAACTCTTCGGGAGCAAAGCATCTCCCCGATCGAGTCAAGCCATGGTTCTGACACACTTCTTCTCTGACCTCTTCCCCCTTGTAAGTTACTGTCACTCGTTTATAGTTCCACGGGACCGCCTTGCTGTTGATCATTGGAAGCTGAGTTACTGGTTTTATGATAACAGGCTCTGCGTGAGCACCCTTCACGACCACAACAAGTTTACTTGTAACCCCAGGTACCACCACTTTAGCTTTTTTTGGTTTCATTGTGACAGCGCTTGACGACCCTTTCCCGGTTACCACAACTGGCTTATTATCTACCCCTTTCAACTAGACCACTGATTTCCCACTGGTTACCTTTTCCTTTGAACTGGTTTCACTGGAGCAGATCATCATCACCGTCTGCGAGGGTTTCTTATCCTCCCCTCTCTTGTGTATCAACTCAATCATATGGGTCTCATAATGAGCTGGTAGCGGATTCTGGTTGATATTTGGTATTTCTGGGGCCTGAACCTCGATCTGATGAGTATCAATGAGCTCTTGTACAGCTGTTTTTAGTTTCCAGCATTTCTCTGTGTCATGGCCCAGGGCCCCTGAACAATACTCACAACTCATCGAGCGATCAAGATTTCTGGGAAGGGGATTCGGCATTTTGGCCTCGATCGGATTCAACATACCCAACTGTCTCAGTCTGTGGAATAGGCTGGTATATGATTCTCCCAATGGAGTGAAAGTCTTCTGCTTCTGCAACCTTTCATTCTTAAAGTCTTGATTGGGTCGAAAACCTGTTCCAGGAGGGGTTTTGTAGGCTTTTGGGGGTGAATGGGTATTTTGTGGAGATTGGTAGGGACTTTGTGGGGCTGGCTCACACCATTATGCGTTAGCGGGAGGTTGGGTATAGGCTTGTGCGTGATAGACAGAAACATGGGGATCTGGCGGTGGGTAGTAGTATTGTGGTGGGCTATATGGAGTGTGGGAGTATGTTTGGGGATAGGGTTGAGGCTGGTTGTAGAATGGTGGAAGGTTCCTGGATCCACCTCAAGCTGCCGATTCGATCGTTACAACATCTTCTTTCTTCTTCTTTCCGAGTACACCCCCAGTACCGTTTTGAATGGCCTGGGTGATTGCTTTGATTGCTGAGTAACTCATGTTCTTATTGGAATTGAGTCCCTCCTCAACCATGCCTCCCATTTTCACAACTTCATTAAAGGACTTGCCCACTGCTGACACCAAATGACCAAAATAAGTGGGCTCCAAAGCCTGCAAGAAATAATCAACCATCTCACTCTCTTTCATCGGGGGGTCAACCCTCACTGCTTTCTCTCTCCAACGGAACCCATATTCTCGGAAACTCTCACCGTGCTTCTTCTCAATATTCGTTAATGACAGACGGTCTGGGATGATTTCAAGACTATACTGAAAATGACAGGCGAAGGCTTGGGCCAAATCATCCCATGTGTACCACCTGCTATGATCTTGTCTGGTGTACCATTCTAGCGGTGGCCCACTTAAACTTTGGCTGAAATATGCCATCAGCAATTCGTCTCTTCCACCTGGCTCCTCTCATCTTACTACAGAATCCTCTCAAGTGATCTACCGGGTCACCATGCCCATCGTACAGATCAAACTTGGGCATTTTGAACCTTGCTAGCAACTAAACATCTGGGAACAAACACAAGTCCTTATAGGCTACACTCACTTGACCTCTCAGCCCCCTCATATCTCGGAACGATTGCTCTAAGCTTTTAACCTTTCTGATCATTTCTTCATGCTCGAGATTTTTGGGCGGTTTCTCGGTCTCTACCGAGATATCAAGATGAGGAGTGTAAGGATATGGTTCTGGAACTTTGAAGGTGGGTTCGGGGGGATAGTACTGGTTATCGTGAGTTTGGAACAGGGGTTCACTGGAAGATCGGTGTAATGTAGCAGGTGGAGGTGCCACAAAAACAGGTGTAATTGGTGGAGGAGGGTATGAGACCTATTTGGGTGGTGGAGCTTGAGAAGTATGAGAAGTGGCGCCATGACATTGTTGGTAGAGGGGAAAGGCTGGAGATGAGTTCACAGTGGGAGGCTCCGGAGGTTGGGCTGATGGCGGTATATAAGCAGGATTGGTGAGATAAACCGGTGGTAGATGCCCCTTCACCCAAGCTTGGTACATTTCAGCCATCTGATGTTTCAGCTTATACATTTCTTCCCTCATTGCATTAAAGTCCATTTCTTCCACCTCTTTTGATGGGTCGACAATACTTGTTTCTGGTTCCTGGTCAACCATATTCAGCATGTCTTTCGATCGAGTATTGTATGAGTGAGTTGCCAGAATGCCGACCAGCTAACCACCTGCCTGAACTCAATTCATTAACAACAACATTTTTAGTGGTTAGCTTTTCAACAAGTTGGTAATCGCACATTTGAGGGATGAATACACCTAAGCAGTTAACTGTTTCTATCATGCATTTGTTCGACCGTATGCGTCATCCCGGCTTGATCATTTGCAACCTTCTTTCTTTTTCTTTCTTTGCTTTTATTTGTTTCTCTTTCTTTCTTTATCCTCTCATCGTCATCGTTTCTTTCCTTTTATTTCCCTTATTTTCTTTTCTTTTTCTCTTTCTCTCTTATTTTTCCCCTCTTTTCTTTTTTTTTTCTTTTTCTTTCTTTTGGTTATGGTCGAATCCTATGGAGATTGCCTACGTATCATGACCCCGCATGAATCAGACCGAACGTAGTTCTGGAAGATAAGTGGGAAAGTAAATAAAATGTTTTTGGGGTTTTCAGTTTTTATAAAAAAAGATGCTTCGATTACAGAGACTCAATACTAACAAATTCCAAAAGACTAACATACTCAGATGCAGAGACAAAATACAGACTCCGTAAATAAGCTATCATACTCCAAAGAAATAAAGACTCAAACAGAAAGAAAATACAAGCCCAACATGACTTACAGACTCTGACAGAAAAGTAAATACAGACTCAAACGACAAATCACGAGTACATCAATGCTCATGGTGCCCACGGGACATCATTCGGTCTCTCCGCGGGCCTATGTGCAAGATCCCTTTGAACTCGGTCCAAATCATTCATTATCTGTTTAAAAAAGGTCATCACTGCTGCAAAGAATGTAGTGCGAGTCATATCCTGATAGATGTGGCACTTCATAATGATGTAGTCGGCGATGTTTCTAATTCTCTCTCTTATGATGCCCTTTTCTTGTAACAAACGCCCAATCTGTTGGGCCCTGGCCTCCAAAGTTTGCTCAGCAGCATAATTTTGTTCCTGAAGCTGTTGTAAATATATTTCTAACTGCGTCAGTGCTGTATAACAATGTTCCCTTTCAACTTTGAAGTCTTTTGCGTGCTTGATCATTTTGTTTTCCGTGGCGATGACCTTTTTCTTTAACCCTGCGACCTCATCGTCGTGCCTTTATCTCAACTGCTTAACCAGGCGCACCCGCTCATCTGCGTTTTTAGCCAATTGTTTTTGAGTCTTGGCTAGTTCACTTTCTACTTTAGTCAAATCGAAACTATAGTTACTCACTTTCTGCCTTAGGTTAGCTAATGCGTTTTTCATCCCTATCGCTTCGGGCTGGATTCTGCCACTACTTTCCTCTTCTGAATTTGAGCTCGAAGGGCTTCATTCTCTTTGGCTAGCCTTTTCTTTTCCCCTTCATCCGCTGCAACCTGCAAGCTACTCTCGAATTGAAGCTCTCTGACTTGCTTTTCCAATTTTCCTATTGTGGCACTGTACTCATTTTCCTTAGCCACCCAAGCCCACTGTTCTTGTGACGCTTCAACGAATTCCTGAACGTGAGGCTTTTTGGCTGGTCTTTCTGGTTCAGCCCTTGTAGTGTTCTTCTTTCTATACCAAGCAAGATAGGTGGGTGAGACTTCGCCTCTAGATAAATCACGCACACGAGTGTTTACTGTCAAGTACTGGCTTTCATTCCAAATAGAACGAACTGTCTCTTCATGAAATTGACCGTCAGAACTAACCTCGACCGCATGCGTACTAAGATCTTCGTATGGATGCATCACCTAACACCTTCCCAACTGCCTTATCGCCCGATAAGGAGCGTAAGGTTGAATACCTCGCAGACCCATCAGTAGGAAATAAGGACCAGTGGCGGGTATATACACAATTTCTTCAACAGGAAGCCAACCCAATGTCCATTCTATTTGCCCTGCAGTAATGGAGCGAAGGCAGGATACCCAATCTTCAAAAACCTCTGGCAGCTTAAACCCTGCAATTCTTGTGTCAAACTCTTTAATACAACTTTTCTCTGTAGATTCGTAACTCATATACTGAAGGCGATGGCACAGGTGCTCGATCATCCACATCTGTAATAGCAAATTGCACCCCTCGAAGAAAGCTGCCCAAGCTTTGCAGGCTGTGAGAGCTCGGTATATCTCAGACACTATCATAGGGGCGAGAATGCTCTTGTTATTGGTAATCAGTACCTTGACGACTCCGGCCACCCGCAAATCAATATTCCCATCTTTTCGGGGAAATACCACAAGGCCTAAAAAAGCTACCATGAAGGCGAAACGCCTATGCTCATCCCATTTTGTTCGGTTCCCTTTGTTACAAACCCCGCTTGCCGGATCATTGAACCCTCCTACATGTCTGTACCTCTGGTATATAAAGCGTAGAGTAGCAAAACCATCCTCCAACTCAGAATACGGGACTCCCTTGCTTATCTTTAGCAAATCCATGAACTTGTGAGAGTTAACGGCTCTTGGAGCGATCGGATACTTATGCCTCAGCCCTTCAGTACTTCCCATATAACCTGCTATCTCTTCCAAGGTTGGGGTGAGTTCAAAATCCGAAAAGTGAAACACGTTATGGGCCGGGTCCCAAAACGTAACCAAAGTCATTATGACATCTCCTCTGGGCCTGATTTTTAACAACCCGGTGAGACCTCCTAAATGTATGTTGACCTTATCTTGCTCTGATTTTCCTAGATCTTCCCACCACATATGCAACTCCAAAGGGATCTTGTTCATGACTGTTACCAGCAAACTCGAACTCGTGCTCATTCTCCACATTTATTAAGGTGATTAAGCAAAAACCAAGGCTCATTTGACTCAAAGACAAAATTGACACACTTTTTCTCTCTTTTTTTCAAAGATATAATCCGATTTTGCAAATACGGCTTTTTAGCACCTCGAAGACGAAGATTTTAAGGCTGTGTTGGCTAACCGGTGAAAACCTTAAAAATGACCACAGGCAGCTATTCTTGCAAAAACAACCTTCCGGTGCCCTTTTAGGGACATTCGGCTATTTCTGACAAGAATGG
Organism: Nicotiana tabacum; assembly: GCF_000715075.1. Lineage (NCBI taxonomy): Eukaryota > Viridiplantae > Streptophyta > Magnoliopsida > Solanales > Solanaceae > Nicotiana > Nicotiana tabacum. The sequence continues at coordinate 172,195,638 of NC_134101.1, forward strand.
CGTCACCCCAACTATTTTCAAATAAAAGTAAAATTTTGTTCTTTTGGGTTATTTTTGCAAAAAGGAAGTTGGACCCGATGGGGGTTGCCTACGTATCTCGCACCCTGTGAGAATCAAACTGGCGTAGTTCGGGCAGATAAAATAAACTGTTTTTGAAAATAAGACTCTCTTTTTTTCATTTCATTGGCAAATAAAACAATTATATATATTTTATTTTTTGAAAACAAAAATGCTTTCTCTCTTTTTTCATTTTATAAATATTTTTCCTCCTCCCTTCATTTTCTCAAAAATTCGGTAGAGTTTCGACACTATTTGGACATTGGGTTTTTTTTCTAAAAAAACAGGCGATTAACTCTCTTTAGCCCTCATACTGACATTTCTTTTCCAAATTCTCCTTTTATTCAAGAGCCGGTCAACATGCCAATCCGATATAAATGCACAAGCAGCAAGTAAAATGCATCAGGATGGTCTTTTGTTTCGGGTGCACCTGTCCTAGACAGACTCAACCCCTGTGTTGAGTCTCCAATGTCAAATATGCACATGATGCAAACAACGTTCCTACTAGGGATCCGACATGAGGTATTGTTATACTAGGTTTAAAACCTTGGGTTTATTTGTTCTAGACCTGGCTTACCCGAGCGGGCAACTCGAGCCGAGGAGAGGGCTGCGTACCGGTAACCAAATGATCATCCGGATTTGCAACTTGTCCGAGCCTCGTTCTATTAGGGATTTGACACTAACGGGAAGAAGTCACGACCAGCGTGCACTCCTCAGGAGAGAGAAGAGAGGGGTTTCGTAGCAGTTTATGTATACAGTTCAGATAATATCAAAGCGATAAAAAACAACATTTAGCACATTAGGCGCAAACATGTAAATAAAATCAGATAATAAATAAAGCCAAATACAACAATTCATCTAAGCTCGAATTCTGAACCCTGAACCAGAGATTCTGAGTTCGATCCCCAGCAGAGTCGCTAGAGCTGTCACACCTCCTTTTTACCCATACCCCATAAAGCGCACGAATATTAGGAAGTTTTTCCAATTAAAGGACAATCGAAACGGGATATATTGTTTTAAAAAAATTTCAGAGTCGCCACTTGGGAGATTTAGGGTGTCCCAAGTCACCAATTTTAATCCCGAATCGAGGAAAAGAATGACTCTATATTACAGTCTGCGTACCAGAAATCCGGATAAGGAATTCTGTTAACCCGGGAGAAGGTGTTAGGCATTCCCGAGTTCCGTGGTTCTAGCACGGTCGCTCAACTGTTATGTTCAGCTTAATTATCTGATTTTAATACATGTTTAAACCTATGTGCATTTTAATACTTTAACCGCTTTGTTTATTTTAGGAATATTGCAACACTGTTAAAACATGTCTCGAACCACGTCACATAAATGCACCCGCGGTCTTCGACATATTTTGACATTGTTGAGATTTAGATTTGGGTCACATAGATGCGCACCGAATTTAGGAAGATAATTTTATTAAAATGACGCGCCTAAAGCAACTATGCGTTAGCAACTTCGTGAGGGCCATGAAAATTCACTAAATGGCACGCCTCGAATTCTAAAGATTAAATCAAAATTAATTAAACGAGGGTCGTACATTTAAGATTTTTGTTTGGCACGGTACGCATCGAATTATTCTAACCAAGAGGTTGCTAAACTAAAATAGGAGGGCCATAATTATACCTTACTTAGCATGGCTCACCTCAAGCTTACCTTTTAAGAGCCCGATTAATTGACTAAAACAAGACTTGATATGATTCGGATATTTGTCAAGGTTCGATCCTGCCCAGCAGCTAATGGGCCTTGGTTAACTTGTACTCTTAGCCAGAGAACGGACCAATAGAGGCAAGAACAATCCAAGTCCAATTCACAAGTATTTGGGCCCAAGGTGAGCCCAATTTCAGAACCCCGGAGTTACCTTAACAGGGCTCAGCGTTGAGCTTTCACAACGTATAAGCAGTGATCAAAACAGCAGAAGATTGTGATAACTACAAATGGCTAAACAAAGAATTACCATACACGCGACAGTTTTAAGATCATCCTTTAATTTGACCAATAGATAACTACATGAAAGTTTTAACGATGCCATGATTTTGAAAACAATCAGAAGTCCAACTCTTGGGCCACGGCACAGCAGATGACTCTGAAATTTCCAAACCTTAGATTAACTAGAAGTGCTGATATGGAATAGATCTCTAGTTGATATGACCTATAGGATTAAATATCCAATTCCTACAATAAACAAACATGCTCAATTGAACACTGATAGTATCCAACCCAGCAATTAAAATCCCACTTTACTTGAATTTCAACAATCAGACCAAAGATCTCAGCATGGCTCAGGCATTTCACACAGACTAAACAACAAATGCGAAACACAAAGCATGCCTGCGACCGTAGCTAACACTTTAATTAGCAGAACAACAACTGGGAAACATCATATACATTTGATCCCAAGTAGGAACCTCAGCCTATATGCATATTCAAATATCTATACAAAACTTGTTCACACCACTTCTGAACATGCTATTCACCCTAAAACTGAACATTTAACTGTAACCCCAAACCAGATTTATAATGTGCAAATGTTGGCTCATATAACATTTATCACTACAGTTTTACTACATAATGCTAAAGCAGTAAGGACAGGGAAACATTAAATTGGCACAACTTGTATTCCATCAAATTTCTACTCGATTTACACAGTCAATCATGAGACAAAGAGATACCTAGAAAGCAAAACAACAGAAAGATGAGAAGGTCAGCAACAGACAATAGCAATCAGCCCCAGATTCGACAACTCAGCAGATGAAATCAACTCAGGAATACCAATAGAACAGTGGAAACTTTCAAACCAAATTTTAACCAATTCAACTACTCAAGCCATTTCCTAATTTCAGCAGTAAGATCATGAAATTTCCAAGAATTCTACACTACCAAAGAATCAAAACTCCGAACCAGAAGCAGAAATTTTAGTCTTCAACCAAAACGCAAAAGTTCCAGATTTTCTAAGAAAACTCAACTGTTTTTATTTTCAGTATTTTTTTCCTCTCTATCTCTTGGGTCTGTATTTTTAAATTCTTCCAATCCTTGCCTTGAAAGGCAAGATAGAGATGCCTTTATAGGCAATGCATTAGGGCAGGCCTTAAGAGATCATTTTTTCCCTTTGGTCCCTTTTTAATTTTCATTTTAGCTTAAACACCCCTAGTTTAAATTCTGTTTTTGCGAAACAATCCCCTCCCCAGCTTCCTAGAAGCTTCCTCAATCAGTTATAGAGAGATTCTCTACTTACAATTCCCAGATCACCCTTAAAACCCCGGTTATTTACTCCTCAATTATTAACTAAGGTTAAGCTAAACCACAGTCCAAATAAACCAACCTCTTAACTGGGTCAGTGGTGACCATAGTTACTATGAGAGGCTTGAATACTTGGAAACGATTAAACAAAACCATAGAAAAAGAACAAATCCAAAACTGGAGGGCAAACTCAAACGCTTCTGATTTTAGGTATACATTAAATTTAACTAATCACACTCAGAATTGCACTTGACTACTAAATATCATCAGAAAAGAAACAAATAAAAACTAAGCACATGAAAGCAGGAAATACTACAACGTATAAAATTAGTGAGAAAAAGGAGGGGGGGGGAATCAGAAACTTAAACCTAAAACTAAACAAAAATGGACAAACAAAATCAAGGCACAATTATTAGAAATTGAGTAGAAAGAAAACTAAAAATGAAGGGAAATAAATACAAACAAACAGATTAACCTAAAGGGGAGAAACTAGGTTCGAAACTAATTTCAGTTAGAAGAAGACCCAAATACACGGAGAAGAAAAAGAAGAAGAAGAATAAAAGGTGAAATAACAAGAACGAACAAAAGACTAAGAAAACTCACCGATTATATTCGAAATCCATCGGAGACAAAAGCCCTAACAAAGCTAAGGTCGATCGTTTGAACTTCAAAACTCGAAGAATGGTGCCTTCTGACCATGCATGTACCAGGATTGACGGAAAAGTGGTTTTGAACTTTTGGGGTTGACCTCAGATTCAAGATTCGCGGAGCTCCGGGCAGATTCGAAGGAGAGTAGTTGTGGATTTGGTATGAGGGGATCCTGGGGCTCATGGGGTGTAATTTTGGGGCCAAACGGATGAGTTAGGTTTTCGGTCATTCCTTTCGACTCAAGATTCGAGAAGCTGGGTTAGGAATCGACAGTGGGGATTTGTAGATTCGGAAAGAGGAGAATGAGGAGAGTGTTTGGTGTAAGTTTGGTGGAGATTGGATGCCGACGCCGCCATCAATGGTGGTGGGGAATCCCGATGGCTTCTAGGGCTTCTCGGAGGGGATTTGAGAGAGACGAAAGCTGGGGGTAGGGTAACATTTGGATATTAATATATTAAGTGACCCAGGCTTCTCGTCCGTTCGATCAAAAGACCTCGACGGTCCTAATCTACTGCCCCTGAAACGACGTCGTTCGTTTGGGGGGTGAAGCCGGACCGGGTTAAGGTGGTTTGGACCAGGTATTGGGGCGATTTGTTTGGGCTGGGGACAATTAATCGGGTTTTAGCCCAGATTTTCCTTTTCATTATTTCCTTCTTCTTCTTTTTTTTCTTTTTTTCAATTCATTTTTCTCTTAAAAATTCTTTTTTCCAAAATTAAAATTAAATCCTAAACCAAATTATCCTACCAAATTAAATTAATTAACCCCAATAATTGTTACTGCAAATAATTAAAAACCAAATTAAAGGAAAAACTACCAAAATTCAAAAATAAAAATTAAAAGTGCAAAATAAACTATTTTTATGATTTTCCCCATTTTTATAAAATAACTAACTTGTTAATTAATCCTAAAATGTAAAATTAAATCATAAATGCAAATGCAACATATTTTTTGCAATTTTCATTAATTAATTAAATAAAAATGCACAGACAAATGCAAACAATTACCAGAAAATGCCACGAAAATCTTCAAAATTGCAAACACTGACAGAAAGTATTTTGTTTTGAATTTGTTGGAGTAATACATATAGGGCAAAAATTACGTGCTCACAGAGACCACTAAAAATATGTGTACCTGCACAAAATGTATAGCAAGTGTAACATGAATACGTAAATCAACGCGTACCCAGTAAGCATCTAGTCTAATCTCGAAAAAGTAGTGATGAAGGGTCGATTCCGATACTTACTATGGGCTAACAATAAAATATCAATATTATAATTAAGCATGAATTATGTAAAAACAGTTGAAAACTCGATAACAAGAAATAAGTAAATAATTCTTTCACTGATAGTAAATTCCAAGTTTATTTTCATCATTTAACAAATTAATCTCTCAAGCCAATGAAACAATATCGATTAAAATTGAACTCCAAGAAATTTTCACGCACGAATTATGCCAAGGTCGTACGGCCCGATCTAACATATAAATATATAAACTGTGCACTGCCGAGGGTCGAATGACACGAACCATAAATGCATCTATTTGCTAGCGAAGAGTTCGGCCCGCTCCACAAGAAGAGAAAATACATTAAAATAACCGATTCAAGATTATTAAAGGGCTAATATTCAAGAAATACCAATTCTCATTAACGGTCAAGTGACCCATCCAAAATTCAAGTAAACAAAGTTTAACCTTTTACAATTCCTTTATCAAGTTCCAATATGATTTAAGCAACTAAATTAACAAGTAGGGTGCAAGCATCGCAAGTATAACAAGATTTGGGTCCTAGACTACCGAACATAAGCATAATTAGTATCTACGCATGCACTATCATCACCTCGTGCATATGTAGCCCCCACAAATAGAAGCACATATTAAATCAATTCACCTGTGGGGTTAATTGCCTCTTACAAGGTTAGAAAAGAGACTTACCTCGCTCTGAAGTTCCATAACCGGCTCTAACGGCACTCTAACACTTCAAACCAATGCTTGACGGTCCAGAACTATGCAACCAATGTGCAAACCAATCAAAACGTGTTCTAATATCCATAATTAATCAATTTAAATAATTTCCAACTCTGCTCAGAAAGTCGATAAAATCAACCATCGGGCCCACGTACCCGGATTCTAAAAAATTTCAAATATAAACATTACCCATAACATTACAAACTCAAATACATAATTTATTCTCAACTCCATGTCCAATTTCGTGGTCAAAATCCAAAAATACCAATTTCTAGGTTTTTCCTAAAAATCCCAAATTTTTACAAATTTTCATGCCTATATCCATATGTAAACCTTGTACTTAACTCACAATATGCGAGAATCACTTACCTTGACATAGATGATGAAAACCTCCTCTTGAAGCCACTTCAAAATCGCCCAAACCAAGAGAGAAATGAGTGGAATGAGCTAAATCTCACTTTAAAACAAATCTGCCCAGGCCCGACCTTCATCGCGTTCACGATCGCCTTAGCGCGTTCGCGAATGCTAGCTGACCCTGCCTCTTCGAATTCGTGTTCCCCTCTTTGCGTTCGCGTAGGCCAAACGGCCTCAGGCCCAGCTCCCCCTTTTCCTTCTACACGTTCGCGACTGACCCTTCGCGTTCGCGTAGGTTCCTCGGGCATCTCTCCGCGTTCTCTGCCTCGCGTTTGCGAAGGCCAAAACCCAACAGCCCTAAAATTCCTTTTCGCGAACGCATGAGCTTCTTCACGTTCGTGAAAGAGGAAACCAGATACCAGCATAGCAGTTCCAAATCAGCCCAACTTGGTCTGAAACCACCCCGAAACACCCCTTCGGACCCCGTCCAATCACACCGACATGTCCCAAAATATGATGTGAACTTGCTCGAGGCCTCAAATCAAAATCATACCAAACAACATCGAAATCATGCATCTCACCCCAGTTCAAGCTCAATGAACTTTAGAACTTTAAACTTCTACATTCGATGCCGAAACTTATCAAATCACGTTCGATTGACTTTAAATTTTGCACACAAGTCATTTTCGATATTACGGACCTACTCCAACTTCCGAAATCGGAATCCAATCCCGATATCAAAAAGTCCACTCCCGGTGAAACTTCCAAAAACCTCCAACTTCCAACTTTCGCCAAATGACATACGGACCTCCAAATCCACATCTGGACGCGCTCCTAAGACCAGAATCACTATACAGAGCTATTTCTAGGCTCGTAAAATCCAAACTGACACCGATAGCATTAAAATACACTTCAACCCAAATTTATGAAATCTTTTCAAAATGCCAACTTTCCACAATAAGCGCTGAAACGCTCCCGGGTCATCCGAAAATCGATCCGGACATACACCCAAGTCCAAAATCATAATATGAACCTGTTGGAAACTTCAAATCCCGATTCCGAGGTCGTTTACTCAAAATTCAAACCTTGGTCAATTCCTCCAACTTGAGGCTTCCGAAATTAGAATTTTCTTTCCAAATCCATTCCGAACTTTCTGAGAATTATTTCCGACCACACGTATAAGTCATAATACCTGAAGTGAAGCTACTCATGACCTCAAACCACTGAAAAACGCGCTAGAGCTCAGAATGATCGGTTGGATCGTTACTCATTTTTAGTGAAATTCAATGATATGCGAGTAGTTCAATAAGATATTACATGAAGATATTAGCGAGTTATACCATCATCATTCATCATTTTTCCATTATTGAGAAACTTGGATTTTCCCTTTATTTTTATTTTATAAGTCAAATAATAATCAATGTTATTTATCTGGTTATAAATAGTTTACATGTTGATACTGGTACACACATGTAATGCTCGCAATCCTCCTCTATTATTCGAATTTTTGATTGAGACATGAATTGAAATCTGGACAACAAAGTTGGAAATACTTCATGCATTAATTTTGTTCCTCTAACAATTACGGCTAATACAAACCAATTATTCCTCAACCTACTGTTAAATATTTGGGCGACTCAATAGTTTTTGTGGCCTAGACTAAAACATAATAAGTGGTATATTTCCATCATTATATTTCCCTAATAATGATGGTATACCTACCATCTTGTATGTATATATCTTGATCATTCATTCAACCTGCTAGCTCTTCATTGCAAATATTTGATAACTCTATTCACTAATAATTGTAGATAATATTTTTATATGAAAAATATTTGACTATTAAGATAATTTTTATAAACTCTCATAATCACATTACCGCAATTTCATACCACAAAATAGATGTTAGTATAATTTTATCCATTTAAAATAATTTATCTATTTCGAAGTGCAAATGACTTAATCCACTTTTTATAAGAAATAATCAACTCTATAAGATACTACAAGAGACTTTTGTTACGTCCTTTAATTATCAAAGTCATCATCACATTATTTATTTTTATATGTATTGTATATTTATAATAAAACTCGAGTTATTTATTTGAATAATTTTTATCACATTCCAAAATAAGAAATATAAAATCTAGTATCTTTTGTTAATAATGTTATAATATGTAATAATATATAATTTAAAATTTTTGGGGCCCTTCAATTCTAGGGGCCCCTAAATGGCTTCCTCTAGAGCTGGCACTGGTTAAATATTTAGTTTCCCTTATACGATTATTAAAAGTATAGTTAAAAACTTGGATAGCTATGTGTGCAGGCTAGTGGACGTGTGCTTTACCATAAATAATTAAATATATGTAATTACGGGAGCACGTTAGGTCACAAACTGATTAGCTTTTCCTTTTTTGGTAAAGCATAACAAAGGAAAACGTTTTATTAAGAAATACTATAAAAGTAAATCTTATGCAACTTTCCTTTTGTATAGAATGATAAGTCCGAAAACTAAATTTTAAGAAAATGGATATTATTTTTGGTCGCCTTAAAGGAAATCCATACAGAAATATGTGAGATCTCATCATGACTGATAGTGGAGTCAGGAACTATATATAACAAAGGAATTAAACCAGAAAATGCAATAACTGTATAATTTTCTCACAAAGAGGATTTGATTAGTTAATTCTGCCCTGATCACGTAAGCCTTTCCTCTCCTATTTCACTTTTCTTGGAAGGGAAAAGAAAAATAAAGGGGAGAGGAAAAACAGGAAAAAATAATTAAGCATACCGTGCAAGTATTGAAGATACTGTACCAACATTTGACATTAATTTCCTCCTTTTTACCTTCATTTCTTGTCTACTGCATGTTCGGCAAGAAACTTAGACACTATTATAAGAACATTCATTTGCTTATAATTCCATGTCATAAGAGATCCCGACAGAATTTAAAACTTATGAATTCGAACGTTTATAGTCTTTAATATTAATTAAGTACTTTATTTATACATATTAAATAAATTTTATAAGACAAATAATTATAATTCTGCACGTCACTACTGAGCAGGAGTACTTAGTTGTCAGCTTATCTGGACAACAGTAACATGCAAATGTACACAAGACTTTGCTGTTTTCCACTATGAAAGTGGATTCTGTGGATATGCCAATTAATAGTACAACTTTTCAGCATTGTCGTTTTTGTCATTTCTTTATTCATATCTGCAAACCCTTTAAACAAAAAAGGCCCACCATTTTGTTTTTTTTTTTAAATATTGGGGATAATATAATGAAGAACACGTTCTTTCTTAATTTTGATCGATCAATGTTTTCAACTTGGGGCAGAATCCAAACCTTCTATTTATAACACGAACAATGATTCAAGTTCCAGTTGAGCGTATAGATCCCCCAAATAGATGCAAATATAGTCCTTCAATTCGTACTTAAGATTAGCCATTTTGTTGCTTGTTAGTGTTCAGGGTTGGGTTAACAGATCAAAGAGCAAACATCAGTGAAGAAACCAAAAATTTTGTAAAAGTATTCAAGATAAAATATACATCAAAAAATATTTTTGACATATACTTAATATAAGTTTTTATATACATAATATATTTTTTTGATGAAAAATATTTAGTTAACCAGATTTCAATGTATGTGGCTACCCCACCGCCACCGGTAAACATAAGCAAAAGCGAAACCTATTTAAAACGATATTTATGGAAACAGACTAAAAAATATGACGTCGACACCATATAAAAATAATAACTAAGACTATATATGAATTAACTTTGGTCACTATAAATTGCTTTCGAAATCCGTACTTAACTAATATGGAACAAGTACAACTTTAGGAACAATCAAACTCGTTTTCTAGCCAACACGTATATTCCTACGAGTACCAATCTTTGTTAGCCAGCACGTGCCCCTGAGATGAACTAGGCATTTCTTATAAAACGTAAAAGTTAAATGAAAGATCAAAGTAGAAATAGCCTTTCGGCATGAAAGGTGAGAAAAGGTGAAGAGTGTGATATTGCTTTCTTGGGGAATGGGCGTCATTCCCAATGTAGTAAAATATTGTATCACATTCAATTTGCAAAGCTTGTCAAAACACTTGTTAGTGATATTTTACACATCAGATACCTCACTTTTATCGGCGGATTTTTCCAAATACGTTTAAAACCAAGCACAACCAGCAACTCTATGTCCTATGTAAGAACATTGACATAATATAACCTAAGATTAAATATGGTATTAGGACACAAAATTAAATTCAGATTAGGAAGAATAGATATTTAGGTCTTACCGAATTACATGTAGAGATATTGATGACACACATGAAGATAATGGTATTTCATAATTAATTGATTGAGCAATTGTCTGTAAAGCACCTAAAAGGAAATATTTATTATTTGATTCATATCCCAACATAAGAAGTCCAATGAGAACAATACTTGCAATGACAATACTAAAATCGGCTAGAACAAGGTGACCACCAAAACGAATTAACTGAATAACTTAGAAAGATAAACATTACTATTACATATATGTTTAAGTTATATTGCGAATTGATGAAAGATTAGGTATTTCTCTCCGATATCATTCCTTTAATATGACAGGTTAATGGACAACTATCACACACATCAAATGTTATGAAATAATTATGATTGTGTATTTATATAAGCGCTAGAGAGGGGAAAGTGTAATTAATGAAATTGTGATGGGCCTTCTTATTACGAGCCTCATTGGGTTGAGCTTACACTTATCGCAACACTAGAACCACCAAACACATAAAGTGCACAACCCGAAAACTAATTATCACACTTATAATTGGGCTCACATTTATGGTCTATCATCAAATCATATTTAAATGAGATATTTGTCTTCCTACACACTATTTGAAACTTCATTCTCTTCGTACTTAAGTTTTAATTTGATTACATGGTCAATGAATAAGGAATATCAGTTATTTCATTATCCCTTTATGCTTGCACACTCTCTTTGTCTCTATCTCTCTCTGTCATTGCCTCTCTCTTCGTCTCTATCTCTGTCTTTGTCTCTCTCTCTTCGTCTCTCTACTCTCCTTCTCCGTTTTTTCCCAATTTTTCTTCATTTGATTCTTTATTTTTTAATGCTTTCTTGTTGTATAGAGTTTTAATGGAATTCATCAATGGATTTCAATTGTTTTTAACTTAGCCATTTCCTTTTATGTTGCAGAATTGGTGTTCAAATTGAAATTACCAATCAATAAATTTTGAAAATATTTGACTCTCCACCATTGACAACCATTAAAAAGCTTTGAAGCTTTGAAATCAAATTTGGGTTTTCAAAAATCATTATTTGTTTGGATTGGGTGTTGTTGCAAATAATTGGGGATATTGTTTGGAATTTATATCTCAATTTTCAGAATGTTTTGGTGAATATTAGACTTAATTTTGGTTGAATTTCATATTGAAACTCGAAGAAGAAGAACAACAAGAAGAAGAACACATGACATACAATGTACTTGCAAATTGTAGTAAAGTTGTAGTATAATTGTATGTAAATTGTATTCTGTTGTAGTTATATATTTTTTTATTTGAATGTTGTATGAAAGTTGAAAAATAGTTGTATAATGTATGAATCGTTGTATAAAAATTTTATTTAAGTTATCAATACTATCTTTTTACATAAAATTATTGATATGTATCAAAATTGTATTAAAAGAGTAAGTTTTGATTGAAATTTTAGAGAGGAAGAAACACACACCACAGACAAAATATATACAAATCAGACACAAAATATATACAAAAACACATTGTATAAAATTTGTATAAAAATTGTATTTAAGTTGTATGATATTGTAGTTGTATTTAATTGGGTAAAAATAATGTTTGAAAGGTGTAGATAAGTTGTATAATATATAATTAGTTGTATGAAATTTGTTTTTAGTTTATATATTGTTGTAGATATTCATATTTGCATTAAATTTGTACAAAATTTATTTTTAATTTGCATGTTGATATACCATATATTGTTCTTAGAGATAGAGATTTATGTGTTTAGTTTGAATGTAAATATGCAATGAAGTTTAGATTCAGTAGAAGTTCTATTTTAGATTGTGCTGATGAATAATTGTTGATTCCTTTGAAAAACATAATTCGAACTCTGTCTTATGTATTATATAAGAATTTCTATTATATACAAACTAAAGGACAGGCATTTGGTGATTGTGCAAGAACAATATTTGGATCATAGATTTCATAGTACTCGCGTTGTTTCTTTTATACGGTATTATTTCCTTATTAATCAGTTTTAAAAGAACGTCAGCTTTCTATCTATGAAAACAATTTAATTTTAAACTTCGCCATTTGTCTCCAATAACATGATTTTTTAGTCACAGTAATCTATTGCTTGTTTACAACCAATATATATTCTGGAGGTTCTAACATTTCCATCACAAAAAAAAGGCAGCACATAATTCAACTAGAAAATAAATTGGCAATATTGTATACCTTTACGGGATTGCAAATACAGTGAGACCGCCAATTTTAAATTATATTTGTGCAGAGTAGAAATCCAAAGTATAATAAAAAATAAAAGAGATTACCAACTTCTAATAGTTGAGGCTTCACTCATTGATCGCTTTCAATCACGTTTACGATTGGTTTAACATATGAATATAAATAGAATACAATTACATTTTTTTCCATTTTTTGGTTTTGTTTTTTGAGTCTACTTTGGAGAGGAATTCCTGGGAATTATCCATGAAACTAACTGATGCTCCTAGTAAGTGTGGAATAGGATTATTTAGCAATTGGTATTCAACTACAGTACATTGTAGAGCATGACTATCAGCTTTGTAGTACGTAGTTTAAAAAATGGAACTCGAGTTTTAGTTGAATACGATACTCTTCGTGAAAAATTTAGTTACTTGATTTGTTTTGTGGAAAATATTGACCGTTGGGAGTATCTTTGGTCCCAATATTCCGGAGAGAAAAGGGGAGAGATGAGAGAAAAAAGGAAAATGGTATAACTAAATCCCTTTATTGAAGGCACTAATAATGGATTGGGAGCCTTTTAAGGTGGAATGTATATAATTTGTAAGTAATCCTTGTTTAGGGCGGATAATATACAAAATTAGAATAATTTTGGTAAATAAGTTTCAAATATTGTATAGGATGGAAAAAATAAAATATTTTAGTAATGTAAGCCCATTTTTCTTACACTATATGTATAATATTATTTGCAATTTACTTTATCCTTCTTTTCACATCAAAGTTTATTATACATTATGCGTATTTTCATTATCTTTTGACCTACTCATTTGGTTTAACTCACATCATCTTTTTTTAGGTACCTTAATTAAGAGAAAAAAACTTACTTATATCCGATCTTTACACCATATAAATACACTATGAATTAAGATGATAATATGCATGCACTAACTAGTCATGATAACTAATGTATGCAAAAGACATTAATTATATATTTAATAGGTTTTAGTATAATTATCGAGTATGAATAAAAAATCTTTAATCGTGTAGTAAATATGGTATGGTGTAGTAGTTGTGGCCTAGCGCTTGGGAAAATTAGTTAACGTTTTTATCAAGGATGAAATCAGGAAAAACTCGAACACTCATTATGATTATTTCATTCATTTTTCATTTATATGACATTCTTTTTCATTCTATAGTGTATATAATTTCTAACATCACTTTACAAATAAGATTATTTTATATGAGTAAAACTTTTACAAGTTTCACATCTTTTAATTAAACTCAGCTCATTGATATATTTACCTTAAACTTTGATGTGATTCTATTCAATAAAAAAAATTATGACGTAACTAGGGAAGACTCCATTCGAAAGCCACTAAATGAGTTCGTCGCAGAGCAGATTCATAAATTTAATACTTAATTTTCTCCCATTATTATAGGTCAAACAAGTTAAAAATCATTATATAAACTAAACGGAGGAGAATTGTACGTTACATGATTTAGGTGAATGGAGAATGTTTCTAAACTCTCAACACTGCAAATACTGGTCAATATCTTATCACTAGAATAATGTGGCACATCATTTTATTCCTACGAATTCCAAGGACCCTGACCAGTTGAGCTGCATGACGCAAATCACACATGATAGTTATCTAACTTTGGATCTTAACTCGTAATATTATAATTCGAATTTGAATATCTATGTTGAAATCAAGTTCTACTACTCTTTAATTTCAATAAATCAAGTCTTACTATTCTTTAATTTCAATCGTTCTAATTTCAAATAGTTCATATAACAAATTGTAAAGTTTTATGTTCCACAGCAATCAACTTGAGTTGAGGTTCCACATGCATACGAAGATAATTAGCAATGTTCGTTCTCTATCCAATTCAGTTGTCTCACATTAAATGCTTTTATTAACTTTGCCAAAAATACAGTAAATTCGGAGGTTGAATATAGGAACCGTTAAACACATTGTTCAACAAGATGAGTCATCATTGTTTCAAATAGGACCCACAGGCTTTTTATAATAAACGAAGAACGCTGTATATAAATGATAAAAATTTAACCATCCAATATTTATACCAAAGTATATTAATTTATTATAATTAAGTGATAAAGTCAATGTAAAATACATATTAATTAATTATAATTTAATAATGATTATATGCGTGAAATATATATCATGTATTTATTAAATTGATATAAATACCTAATGCGCGTGAGCATTTACCGTCCATATGACGCCCAACTTTGTTTGGCAATTCCGACCAAATGGCTGCATTCTCAGACACAGAACGGAAAATTGGGCCATTGTCGGCCATAACCTATATATTATATAAAATCTCACCTGAGGAGCAAGTGCACAGATAACCATATTCAGGAATGTTATTTTGAAATTAGTCAGTACTTATTTTATCCTGAAATTCTAAATTAAAAATCTTAATTTCTAGACAATTTAGAATATTTTTATCCCGAAAAATTAAACTGGAAAACTAAAATTTAGGACGCAATGGCTAATTCTTAAATAGCACCCGTTAGAGTAGCTACCTGAATATGTTTACTTCAAAATAGAAGGCAACAATTTCTTTTGTGCCTTTTATGCAAGAACTGCTCAGGACTAACCATAATCATATTCAACAGACCAAGGACTATGCTATTGAATTAAATGAAATTGGTATTGATAGAAAGCATTGCAATCTATCAATAAATTCTAGGTTCATAAATTAATGATCATACTCCCTTCATTCCAAGTTATTTACACACCCGTCCTTTTGGGACATCTTAACATGCCTGGTATACTTCAATGAGAGCACAAAAACTCAAAAATTCTAAATTCTATTCATAAAAGTCGCAACTTTAGATTAACCCTTTGCACAAAATGACTTAATATTCAAACTACGAAGTTATCTGGCTCGAATATTAGTCGTTCATTTATTCACCTAAGAAAAATTAAAGGCAGAGGTTGTGCAGTGGCTTGTTTCTCAATTTGATTGGTGAGAAGTAAAAGACCACGACATAACAGAGATTTAAGTTTTATACTTGAAAATATAAGAAGGAAGTCCGGCTAGGACCTATACTTTCAGTTTCACACAAAAGAGCAAACTCAGAACACAAAGCAAATATCTTAATCATGTTGAATTAAATGAAGCAGAGAGCCATTACCGGTGATATTTGTAACTTAACTGCATTTGCCACTCTTGTTACGGACCACAAATACAAGCAAATGAAACTTCAAAGTACAATTGATAAAAATTTAAGTACAAGATTAGCACTTCTCACCTTGAACTTCAGTGGATACAACCAATTTTGAGTGGAAGTGCATGGAAATTCAGCTGAGATCCATTAAAAAACTAGATGGGAGATTTGCCACAAACTGCATTTTGTTCACTACGCATTTAACTTGCAGATTCTAACAGAATACCTTTTTCCATCTCCTCCGGTATTGCAGCTATCAATGTAAAGGTTGGTTCTTCGTTCTAGAGAATGAAAGCTAACTGGAATGAACCAGATGCAAGGTTCTACTAGATCAGTTTGTTACTTATGATGAGGCTGAAAAGAGAAATATTTTATACAGGGATAGAGTGACAACTTGGGGCAAGTTCTATGCTGCTAACACAAGTGTTGGTGGGCGGTAGAGGGCCTTTGACACAGACAGATTTCCCCATGGATGAGTGAAGCATAGTGGAACACAAGGATGTGATCGGCCTCGGAGGTATTAGCCCCTTGTGTCAGTGTGATGGTCTAATCTCTCTTTATGGGAAAATACATATCATCAGAAAGCCAATTGGAGACTGCATGACTACTCCCTTTCTTTTACTGCATATCATGAATATAATAAATAATATAATACTTATTTCACTCATCTCAATAGCAACACAGCTCTTTCCCGTGCTGTTACTAAAAGATTATCATTAACTAGTGATCCCCACATAAACCTCAGCTACCAATTCACACTTTAGAAGACATATAGATCCTCTCATTGATTATCGTGCCGCAGCAACTCAGGAAATTGAATTTAGGACTAACTAGTTTAAATTTTGGCTGTTCACTGATGTAAGCACCAAAAATTACAACAGAAAGGAAATCAAATAGAACTTTAGATAAAGCCTAAGAGTGCTAGTTGTGCCGCATGCGGAGTTAGATTTATTGTCAGATGTCTACACTTTTACATTGCAATACAGTGTGCACCTTATCTCTTCTCAATGTGCCTTGATTTTCTGCTCTTCATGATGATCCCAATCTCATACAGTTCGTAACTGAAATCTTCTTGCATCCTCAAGTCTTTGCAGTATTATTCTGTCCAATTTAATAGACGAGGTATACCTCCCCTTTCTTACCATGCATATAATCATTTCATTAGCCCTAAGAAGTCAATTAAGATTCGGGATAAGAATTCAATAACGTAAGTGGTTATTTTGGCTATTCGAAAAGTATCATATCAGTTACATAACAAATATGACTCTAACTTATATAAATGGGTCACTAATATATTATTGAAAGCAAAAATGATTCTTTCAGCCAACCATCAGAACTAAAGATCTTCTGAGTTCGAGTGGCATCGCGTGATCAAAGATAACAAGAAAAATCCTAGCAGTATTCTAAGCTTAGTTAAAAGTGGAACAGAAAAGTCATTCAAGTAAAATACTGTAATAGAAGTGTCAACGAGAACAAGACAAAAGAAGTTACATTTCAATATTGTGATCAATTAATAATGACGTGAAATAATTGGCTTAGTATTAACATTTGCTTAACAATGTAGCAGCCTCATCTTGAAAAACTTTCCAAGCTGCAAGAATGTGCCTCTCTTCTGTCAGTGGGGCCCCTACTGCAAGGCGTAGTATGTATCTATTTGAAAGAACCTGCACAATTTTTTGACATTAAGTAAGATATATATTATTAAATTACTGAAGATCTATTTAATCTCCAATTCTGAATCGAAAACAAGGTTATCAGGAAATAGTTGGCAAAATTCAAACATACCGTGTGAGAAATAAACAATTTCCCAGTTGAGTTAACAGCATCTAGCAGGTCATGGTTCAGTTTATTGGCATAATCTTCATTACTCTGAGGTGGTCGTAAGCGAAAGCAAACCAAAGAGAACTTCCGAGGGGTGACAATCTGCAGCCAATGAATTTCTCAGGGGACAGATTTCTTATATAGAAAGAGATATTAGGACTCTTTTGATACAAACAATAATAAGTGTCTATCATCTCCCAAAAAAGAAAATGCTATCAAAAATGAATCAACAAATGGGTATAATGCTGTACAACAATACATGGTTTAGTCAAAAAAACAAGTCTCCATTGCACAATCATGTTTTCATTTAGTTAAAACCAGAAGTTCTCATTCTAATGATCATCGTTACAATTCAAGGATCACCATGTTGGAAGTAGGGAAAAAACAGCTTTCTTAAAGTTGGTAAATGGTAAATACTACAGGTAAGACCAACCAACGTTTCTGTCATCCAACATTCTGCATATACGGGATAAATTGATAGGATGGCAGCCCCATAACTTATCCCGGACCCCAAGATTTTAGGGAAGGGATTCAAAGCTAACGAGGCTTGAACATGAGATCTTATACAAAGTTTGAAACCCCGTAACTGTTATTGTTGTTAGAATATGTATATATGTAATTAGTCCTAATCCCATATGTAGGAGTAGATGTATTATATATAGGGCTCATTGTATCATTGCTAATATATCAATAATATTTTTTCCGTGTATTATTTCTTACATGGTAACGGAAAGGCAATGAGAAAACACCCGGGAAAGAAAACCCAGCCAAAACAGTCGTCGTGCTTCAATTCCGACGACCTTTATAGGGCGCGTCCCACCTTTTTCCTTGGTGTAGTGCAAAATCCAACACCACCATAAGGTTCCCAAGAAAGAGGCGACCATACCCCAGAAAGATTCTCCGGCAAAGACCTCTCGACGTGCCCCCACGCGCCTGTCGGAGATCTGTTTCCAACAGCACGTCTGCCTCACGCGCCTGAGCGCGAGGCTAGTTCCGGCCAGATTTTGAAAACATTTCTTTTGGACAGTTTGATCGCCTAGTAATTCCGAGCCTACCCATAATATTCTCTTTTTATTCCGATCAAAGTTTGAAACCTCGTAACTATTATTGTTGTTAGAATATGTATATATGTAATTAGCCAAAGTCCCATATATAATAGGAATAGATGTATTATATATAGGGCTCATTGTATCATTGTTTATATGTCAATAATATTTTTTCCGTGTATTATTTCTTACATAGTAACAGAGCAGCAGTGAGAAAACACCCAGGAAAGAAAACCCAGCCAAAACAACCGTCGTGCTTCAATTCCGACGATCTTTTTAGGGCGCGTTCCCACCTTTTTCCTTGGTGTTGTGCAAAATCCAACACCACCACTAGGTTCCCAAGACAAAGGCGACCATACCCCAGAAAGATTCTCTGACAAAGACCTCTCAACGCGCCCCCGCGTGCCTGTCGGAGATCTGTTTCCAACGGTGCGTCTGCCTCACTCGCCGGAGCGTGAGGCCTATTCCGGCCAGATTTTGAAAATATTTCATTTGGACAGTTTGATTGCCTAGTAATTCCGAGCCTACCCATAATATTCTCTTTTTATTCCGATCACTTTTAATTTTTTGCGGCACCCGGCAGACACAGTGTTTCCCCTGTTTCAGCGAGATACAATTGATTATTTTTGTAATTTGTTTCTAGACCTCTCCAATCCAACGATGTCTTTGGGATTTAATATATTTGGTTCCAAAAAACACGAGTTCCGGAAATTCATGATTACTTAAGAGCTCTTAATGGGAAGTTCAAACTAATTAGCTTGGGCTTCCTATGTTGAATCGCGGTGCAAGGGTCAAGGTGTTCAAGATCACTTAACCAAAAAGGCTAGTGAGGGAGATGAAAAGGCCAAAGCACTTAAGGAAAAGATTGATGCTCAATTATGTAGTATTTTGTGGCAATCTAATGATCCCTAACTGATGCCCTTGTTTCGTCCATTCCAAACATGTTACTCTCTCTGTTCCAGTTTATGTGAACCTATTTCCTTTTTGGTCCGCTCCAAAAAGAATGACCTCTTTCTAAATTTGGTAGCAATTTCGCTTAAACTTATAATTCTACCCTTAATAAGAAGCTTTTATAACCACACAAATACTCTGGGTCCTTTTTTGACTTGTTTAGGACCATAAATTCCAAAAGTCTTTATTCTTTCTTAAACTTTGTGCCCAGTCAAACAAGTTCACATAAATTGGAACGGAGGGAGTATTTAGTTTGAGAAAAAGCTCGCAATACATACACTAATGACTATCTTGTTTCTATGATGTGATATCGTGAATGACAAGCTTGAAGAAATAGGAATTGGATATGTCTACTTATTTGGGATAAGTACATGGAAGAATTTGAGAAGTTGATGTCAAGCATTGAAAAGCAACAAGAGCAACGACAGAAGATGTTTCTTGATGGCCTTGATTCAATACGTGACCAGATTTTGGCTAGTCCAACTGTCCCTACAGTTGATGAATTATTCTCTCAATTACTTTGCCTTGCTGCAGCACCAAGTCACCTAATCACAGACACTTGCTCCTTTGTTCTTGCATCACAGATACCGGTGTTCATTATTCGGTTTGGATCGGTTTCCCTAAAAAGAAACTAAACCAAGTCGATTCTTCAAATATTGGAACCAAACCAAACCAATTAAGACGTTTTTTATCGATTCGGTGTATGTCGGTTTTTCTCGATTTTTTGATTTTTTCGATTATTTATCAATTTTTTCTTAAATATGAGATATAACTACCAAACACATATTCCGATGACTACATTTTCAACATAACACTGTCAAACCAATTGCTCTTTGAGAAATCTATCATTTACCAAGATATGTTGATGATAATTGAACTAAATAGTGATGAATAATTTTAAAACTCAACTAAAATAAATTATTTTTAACATGATATAAATTCTTGTACTTAGCAAAAGAAAACTACTAATCAAACTAGAATGTAAAGGCAAAGAATTAGATTAAAAGTGCAAATTATTAAAATGTAACATAAAATTTTAGAAACTTTGTACACACACACACACATATATATATATATAACTACTTCTATATTCGGTTTGGTTCGGTTTTTCGGTTATTTTTTTATTAAAACCAAAACCAAACCACATTTGGTCGGTTTTTAAAATTCAAAACCAAAACCAAACCAAAACGAAAAGGTATCGGTTTTTTTAGTCGGTTTGGTTCTGTTTTTCAGGTTTTTATGAACACCCCTAATCCCAGACTGTGGAAAATTGGGCATTTCAAACTATGGAGAATAGACGAGGAGGAGGTCGTTTTGGAAGATCTCGACCCAAGCGTTCTCATTGTAATAAACTTGGACACACTCGTGAAGTGTGTTATTCTTTACATGGTCGATCACCCAAAAATGCTTATATTGCTCAGATCGAGACTACAGGTAACCATGGATTTTCTTTATCTGAAGGGGAATATAATGAGTTTGTTCTGTATCGAGCCAGTAAGCAGACATCTCCACAAGTAGCCTCGGTTACTCAGACTGATACTTCTGTTGCAGGTAATTCTTTTGCTTGTGTTTCTCAGTTTAGTACTCTTGGACCGTGGGTCATGGACTCAGACGCTTTTGATCATATCTCTAGTAATAAATCACTTTTGTCGAATATTGTGTATTCACAGTCTCTTCCTACTGTTACTTTAGCCAATGTGTTCTAAACTAAAGCAATAGGAGTTGGACAAGATAACCCCATATCTTCTATCACTCTAGATTTTGTTCTTTATGTCCCTGGTTGTCCTTTTAATTGGGCATCTGTTAGTCATTTGACTCGTGCCCCCATTATGGTATATAATTTATTGATGATTCTTTTTTTTTTTGATGAAATAAATTGTTGTATTAAAAGGCATCAAGAAGATGCAAGAGTACAAGAAGCTACTTACAAGAAGTAGATATACAAAAAAACAAAAGTGAGTTGCTAGCCCCTATACAATGTCTCAATCTAGGACAAGAGAGCTAATAAACTCCAAAAAGTGTTCAGTACTAACTATTGGGGACAACTTTGTCCAGCAAAAAAGATTGGTTAAACATTTGGCTTTAATAGAGTGGTTTGGAGTTGAGATGCCATCAAAACATCTTTTGTTTCTCTCATTCCATAGACACCAAAAAATAACTGCAGGTATCATAATCCAGATCTTTTTGATGGACTTATCAACTGGCCAAAGACTCCAACTCAAGTACGACGTCTCTCAGATTCTGTGACATGACCCATCTTATCCCAAAAATACAATAGAACATGTTCCATATATCAATGGGTACTGGACAGTGCAGGAAGAGGTGACTGATAGATTTCTGGTTCCTCCTGCATAGATAACATCTATTAACCAATTGAAACCCTCTTCTGTTGAGATTATCTTGAGATTATTGATGATTCTTTTATTATGCAAGACCGAGTACGGGACAGACAATTGGCACAGGACGTGAATCACAAGGCCTTTACTACCTTAACTCACTCAATCCTTCCACAGCATGTCCAGTAACAAATCCTCCAGACCTAATTCACACACATTTAGGACATCCGAGTTTATCCAAGCTTCAGAAGATGGTGCATTTTTTGTCTAGTTTGTCTACTTTAGATTATGAGTCATGCCAGCTTGGGAAACATACCCAAGCCACCTTTCATGTAGTGTTGAGAGTCATGCAAAGTCTATTTTCTCTTTAGTTCACTATGATACATGGGGTCCTAGTAGAGTCAGTTCAACTTGGCTTGGATTTTCGTTATTTTGTTAGTTTCATTAATGATTATTCAAGATGTACTTGGCTTTCTTAATTAAATATCGTTCTGAGTTGTTTCCTATATTCCAGAGTTTTTGTGCTGAAATCAACAATCAATTTGGTGTTTCTATTTGCACTTTTCGCAGTGATAATGCCTTAGAATATTTATCCTCTCAATTTTAGCAGTTTGACTTCTCAAGGATTATTCATCAGACATCTTGCCCTTATACCCCTCAGCAGAATATGTTGCAGAAAGAAAGAATAGGCATCTCATTGAGACTTCTCGCACGCTTCTCATTAAGTCTCATGTTCCATTGCATTTTTGGGGCGATGCAATTCTCGCAGCTTGTTATTTGATTAATCAGATGCCTTCATTTCCCATCCAGAATCAGATTCCGCATTGAGTATTATGTCCCTGATCACCCTTATACTCTCTTCTCCTCGTATTTTTGGGAGTATATGTTATGTTCATAGGTTAGCCCTTGGGAAAGATAAGTTAGCTCATCGTGCTCTCAAGTGTGTCTTCCTTTTATTTTTTTTTGATTTGCACCGGGTGTCCGAGTCTCTAAGAACCCCGACTAATCCCGGGGGTCCACAGGCCCTCGGCAAGGAGCTTCCCGCAAGTGTGTCTTCCTTGGTTATTCTCGTGTTTGGATATTGTTGTTACTCATATGATTTTCGTAGGTACCTTATATCAGTTGATGTCATATTTTTGAGTCTAGACTTTTACCTCTTTTGACCACCTTAATATATCTAAGGTCTTGCCTATACCAATCTTTGAGGAGTTTACTATAGCTCTCCCTACACCCTCAGGCACAGAAATTTTACCCATACCAACCATTGAGGAGTCTAGTATTGCTCCTCCTAGATTACCAGCTACAGAAATACCACTCTTGACTTATTGTGGGCGGCGGCACCCAGCATCTGATTCACGTCTTGCACCTAACCTTGCTCCTACTATGAACTGGTCTCCTCCTAGTCCACCGATCGCACTTCGGAAAGGTATACAAATCACACTAAATCCTAATCCCCATTGTGTCGGTTTAAGTTATCACCACCTGTCATCACCCCATTATGCTTTTGTATTTTTTTTGTCCTCTATTTTCATCCTTAAGTCTACAAGTAAAGCATTGTCGCCATCTTGGTCTCATCCAAGATGGCGACAGGCTATGATTGACGAGATGTCTGCTTTACATATTAGTGGTACTTGGGAGCTTGTTCATCTTCCTTCAGGTAAATCTATTGTTGGTTGTCGCTGGGTTTATGCAATCAAAGCTGGTCCGAATGGCCAAGTTGATCGACTTAAGGTCTGTCTTATTGCCAAAGATATACTCAGACATTTCGCCTCGATTACAGGGATACTTTCTCTCCCGTGGCTAAAATAGCGTCAGTCCACCTTTTTCTATCCATGGTTGTTCGCCATTGGCCTCTCTATCAATTAGACATTAAGAATGTTTTTCTTCACGGTGATCCTAAGAATGAAATTTATATGGAGCAACCACTTAGTTTTGTTGCTCATGGAGAGTCTAGTGACCATGTGTGTCGCTTGCGCCGGTCACTTTATAGTCTAAGCCTGGTTTTGTAAGTTCAGCATAGTTACCCAGGAGTTTGGCATGACTCGTAGTGAAGCTGATCTCTCTGTGTTTTATCGGCATTCTGCTTCAAATCTATGTATTTATTTGGTGGTTTATATTGACTATATTGTTATTACCAGCAATGATCAAGATGGTATTACTAAGTTGAAGCAACATCTCTTTCAACACTTTTAGACTAAGGATCTCAGCAGATTAAAGTCGCTTAGTCTAGCTCTGGTATTGAGGTCGCTTAGTCTAGCTCAGATATTGTAATCTCACAACGGAAGAGACATTCTTGAGGAGACATGAATGATAGGTTGTAGACCCATTTGACACTTGGACGGATCCAAATTATAAACTTTTGCCAGGTCAGGGGGAGCCGCTTAGCAATCCTGCAAGATATAGGTGGCTGGTTGGTAAATTAAATTACCTTACAATGACTAGACCTGACATTTCTTCTCCTTTAAGTGTTGTAAGTCGGTTTATAGATTCTCCCCGTGATAATCATTTTGATGTAATTGTTTGCATTCTTATGCAAAGTTAGCTTCAGGCAAGGGTTATTATTTGAGGATCGAGGCCATGAGCAGATTGTTAGATACTCAGATGTTGATTGGGCAGGATCACCTAATGATAGATGTTCTACGTCTAGATATTGTGTTTTAGAAGGAAGGTAATTTGGTGTCTTGGAAGAGCAAGAAACAGAATGGTTGCTCGGTCTAGTGTAGAAGTAGAATATCGAGCAATGGCTATGGCAACATGTGAGCTAGTTTGGACAGTTGCTCAAGGAGTTGAAATTTGGTGAAATGAGCCAGATGGAACTTGTGTATGATAATCAAGTTGCCCTTCATATTGCACCAAATCCGGTGTTTCATGAGAGAACTAAACACATTGAGATTGATTGTCACTTCGTCAGATAAAGGATACTCTCAGGAGATATTGCTACAAAATTTGTGAAGTCGAATAATCAACTTGCAGATACTTTTACCAAGTCCCTATTAGTTACATATGTAACAAGTTCGGTACATAGGATTTGTATGCACCGACTTGAGGGGGAGTGTTAGAATATGTATACGTGTAATTAGTTCTAGTCCTATATATAGTAGGAGTAGATGTATTATATATAGGGCTCACTATATCATTGTTGATACATCAATAATATTTTTTCCTATGTATTATTTCTCACAATTGTAAAGATATTTCTTGTAGCAACAGCGTTCAATAGCATAAATACATACATATTTTTTATTTTTCAACATGTAATTAACATGTATAAACAGTGAAGTTTACCAATCAAAGGGAATTCCCTTTCTGAAAGGTAGATATGTCTGTGCCTGTAAATCTCCTACTTCAGTTAGTCAGCATTCCTTATTGGTTACTTTGCATTGATATGAAAATTTTACCTCAAACCTCTGGTCTTGAGCAATGTGTTCCTCAAAACGCCTTGCTAGTTCTATATGATTTCTTACGTAAGCTTGAAGCTTTTCCAGCCCATAGAGTCTCAATACCATCCACAGCTTCAATGATCTGGTTAATAAACCAATATAGATATTAGAATTAAGAATATATTAGAATTAAGAAAGAAACAAGGCTTGCTTTGAAGGACATAGAAATAACATTATTAGAATTAAGAATATATGTCTTCATAATCTGTATTTTTGCTGTAGATGTAGCCAGTTAGGAAATTTGAATCAATTTATGGACTTTCTAGAGGTGTTGGGAGGGGGAGAATAGTTTGCTGATGTTGTAATTTGGGATGTTTTTCTGTAACTTTAATGTACCATCTTGGTACCTTATTAATAAAAGTTTTACCTTATCAAAAAAAAAAAAAAACAATATAGATATGAGATAATTGAAGCCTAATGCTGCAATAAGTTCATATGAACTTCCTAAAAAAATGTTCTTTGAGTATCCTACCAAAGCAAATTGAAATGATGTTGAATTACAGAAAAATTGTAAGAATTCAAGCACTTCATCTTATGAACCATTAAGCTGGTATCACTTTATTTTTTAAAGTCCAAGGTACTACAAAAACCCTCTATGTCAGGCTAACTTTCAAGAGCCATCATAGTATCTGCATAAACAGGTTGTACATGTAATTCTTTCACCCCCTGGAGCAGTAACGCTTATCAGCTCGCAAAATCAGAGATGATGTTACTTTTTCAGTGTCCAGTGTTTCATAGTATTTGTCATTTAGGTTTAAGACATGCTTTCACTGTGTTTCACATTATTTCTTGTTTTGCTTTTAAGGCATGTTTCCACTTGTAACAGCTGTGTGGACTTCGTTGCAGAGCTAACATAAATAAATAATGTGTCTCCTCTCTAACAACTTAAAATTTTAGACGGAGTGGCATACAATTCAACACGCACCAACACGGCACATGCCATAGTGCGATAACCTCGGCAACTAGCAAAATCATTATTTGCTAGCAAACTTTATACAACGTTGATGGCATACCTGAACCTGCGCCCAAGAGGAATTTGCCAGTCTTTGTAATCCACAACCAAGTTTCCTTGAGAAGCCTGGATTATCAAGTTTATCACTATAGGTGAGGCAAAATTTTCACAAGAAAACTGGTTATCATGCATGATTAAACTATTTGACAATGTTGTACCAAAAAGAAAATTCAACCTGTTGAAAAGTAACATTTACTTTCGAAATAACTTCAAAGGAAAAAAGTTACATATTGAACTCCAAAAACAGTTTGTTTCATGCAATAAAAAGCATTTTAATCAGCAGTTTGGCTATCAGATCCGAAGAACTGATAGAGCTGATGCCTCAAAAGCACAAGATAACAAGTTTACAAAACAAATTTAAGTTACAGATCTGCAGAGAAATCCATTCAGTCAAAGACAATGATATGCGTAGCAAAGAACAATTCATAAAAAAGGAGATAAAAGTTTGAAGCCGTCTTCACAAGGGTGAAAGGGAGCTGTCACCAAACTCCTATCAAGCAACACAAGCACTGATCGTTATTGGTTGGGGAAGTAAAAATAACCTGATGCGTGATTACATTTCACAAATTCAATTTCCATGTTCATACTTTGATAAACAAGAAATAAGCCTTATTTTATCTGTGTCAGAAGGTGGAATTATATTATTGTTCCTGATATTATAGTTATTTATTCTACTGACAAAAACTGAAAATATGAGTATTGAACCTAAGGATACTTACTTTGTTTTTGAGAAATTCAGGATTTGTTGACAGTGACTGGATAAGTGCACTCCGGTCCTGTTCAGATGCAAATACCATTAAGCCCAGTTTCCCAAACTATACAAAGTCATGTTATCTCCAGTGTCCAGAAAAGTATGTGTCCAGTAATTGAACTATTAAAAAGATGAATTACCAAAGCAGCAACTCAAACAAAATCTGGCCAACTATAAAGCTGTTTCCAGTATCGGTTAAGATGACATGCATTGCTATTCAGTCAGGAGTATTTGGAGATGTCCTAAGGTCACCGACGTACTCCCGTAATAGTAGAATTGCATACACTTCTATTTAGTTTATGGAATAACACCAGAAGATAGCACTGTACCTTGACCCAGAGAGCTGAACAGTCAAAGTTTGTCAGGAACCACTTATGTGCATTCATGTTGAAAGAATCAGCTTCTTCTACACCATCAATATAGTGCCGGAATTCTGGACAGATACATGCACTTCCAGCGTAGGCAGCATCCACATGAAACCACATGCTATTACTCTGTCAAATAGGCATGTGACTTAGCCTTGTTCCCTATGGACTAGACACTGACTGTATGGACTCACTAGCAATGATGCAAAACAACATGGTTTCAGTACACTGCTGATAATTACAAGACATCTGATACAAAATCATTAATACTTAAGAAACTGAGTTCAAGAATCAAAAGGTTCATTAAATGGCTTACAGGAGCGGACACAGAGAAGTATGAGATGCTTCCATTATCTACTCCACAACATATACAAGATATGTGTTTATGTAGCTTTGGGCATAACGTATATGGTTTGTGCTTGACAACAGTGAGGCTAAACCCTATCTGTTTATGTGTTATGGTTTTAATTTAGTGTGGCATCTTGAAGTGAAGTTCTGAATACTTGAGCTAGTACAACAACCACCCAGTGGAATCCCACAAGTGGGGTCTGGAATACTTGAGCTAGTAGTGAGCAACAAATATAGTGTTGCAAGTAGAGAAATTATCATATCTGTTTCTGTTTGGATTAATGTAAAGAAGTCTATCAATCACAATACAGGGAAAGTTTAGTGATATCTAAATTTGTTGGACACTTAACATTGTTGTTTCATGGTTACAATTCAAAAGCAGCATTTTAGCTTCACTCTAGAGCATCCAAGTACCTTTGGACCTTTAAAATTAGAGAAGTTAATATCTGAGCTAGTGGTGAGTTATATGCAACCCGAAAAAAACGACCGGCCTGAAAAGTTCGTTTTCTGATTCGACCCAAAGCAGAGAACTAAAGTTATGACAAACAGAATTAAAAATATACACTTGAAGTATGTAAATTCAAATTTATACATGAAATATGATGAATGCCGCAATTAATGACTAAATGTAGATAATAAGGGATATCTTAGAGATTATATATCGATTCTGTTGGTCCACAAGGTATAATGAGGAAGCAGCAGAGAAAACACTTAAAGCCAAAGTGAAAATCCCAAGTCCCAACACTGAAAAACCCAACAGTCAAAACGATCCAAATGAAAAAGATTGAACTTCTTGGTTTGCCCATCTAAAAACTGAGAACGAATAAAACAAAGCAGACTGAAATAACCAATGGCCAGCCCTAATTTGAGAAATGGCCATACTTCCTTTCTTCGCCTATAAGCTAAATAAATTATCCCCCCTAACAGATTCTCCCCTCATGATGTCAAACCCCTTTTACCAGGCTTTACCTTGGTAATCTTTCCCAGGGCAGGCAAAGGATCCACAGCAGTGGAAGATGTTGTACCAATCTGTGAATGAATAGCAAAAGACTGCTTTAGCATTTTAGAAATTAGAATCCACAGCAAGGAAATTACATGTCAAAAACAAGCAAAAGAGATGTTAGAAAATTTCAAAATGTGGCATCCTTCAATTTTTACTACACAATAACTTTATGTACTAAATTTACTGTTTTATGCTTTTCACACATCTGAATAAATTCCTAAAGACTGATTACCAACAATTTGCATCCAACACTATAACCAAGCTCACACTCGTGATGTCTCACATTTTAAGCATCTCAAAGTGCTTATATCTCAACCAACTTACTGTCACATAAACAAAAGTAAAAGAACACTTGTGCATGGAAAATCACCGAGATAAGTTTTACTTTTTGTAAATGAGAGAAAGGGTCCTTATTGATGTTATCAATACAGAAATCACTATATGCTAACTAGACAAGCCAATATAAATAGCTTCGTAATTCACTGAAAGGAATGAATACAGAAAATGCAATTTTTTTAAAATGTAAAGGAATATGTATACTAAAAGGTTAGGACAACCTTAAAAAGTCTCAAACTCGAAGTTAAGTTCAAGATACCTATATCCTAACAATGTAAAGTGATCACTATTTGACGTCATCAAAGTTCTGAGGTGGATTTAATGCTTTACTTTCTCTTTTCGAGAACAGGATTCTGCAGTCTTATCTTGTCAGTGAGACCTAAGGGATATGCAGCATCTTACACGAAATGAAAGAGACCCAAGAGTAAACCGAAGAAAAAAGTTCTTTTCCTAATACGTTGAAAGACATGGTTTGGAAGATATACATGGTATCTTCTTTTTTCTATTTTCCTTACAGTAGCACAAAAGAAGAAGGGTATTAAACCAGTGGCCAGGTCATGTGATACAGCTTCTGAAAGTGCGTCAGGAGAAAGAGCATAATCCCTGCATGAGACTGCTTTCAGCATCCGAAAATTCTCAGGATGAATTCCTCCTATCTGCCACAATAAAGAAACGAAAAGTAACTAATCTCAAAGACGAAGCCAATGGGTTAGAGGAAAAAAAAATTATTTGCAGAAAAACATTCTTTTTCGCATGTTTGATGCAGATAAAAATTGGTGAACCGAACATGAATTCCTGTCATCCTCAACCTTTCCTTGTTACTTCTTTTGTCAATTAAATTAGCAATCATGCACAACGTCAAACAATTTTGACATATACCTGGCAAGCTTTCTGTAAAGCAGAATGAGTTTGATCAGAACAATAGACCACCAGTTTTCCAATTGCATCTTTTCCGACCCTTCTCAGAACCTTGTCCCGGGCAGCTAAAAGCACAACTAGAACAGCTTCACTTGCTGTGCCCTGTATGACTCCACCTCCTTGACCTGAAAGTCAATTTCAACAAAAGGAAACCATTTTGTATGGCCAATCAACTCCCCTGGTTGACCATAGCAAAGATGTCTTTTGGAAATGGTGGACATATTTAAGTTGATCATCCATCTTCCAACCAGTTTATAAAAGTAAGGTTCTATTCCCTCCGAACTTTTCGCCTATCTCAATTTTCTAGTACACAACTTTTAACCAAAACTCAAGATAAAGTGTGCTCAAAGAGAAGTTGCCTGTAATATCAAATTTTCATCTTGTTCCAATAAGTGCCAAACAAACGATTCATATTTACAAATGTTTTGCACACATATCTGCGATTTGACTTTTTCGAGTGAGTGGAAGACAAGGGTCATTACCTGTTGAAAGGAATTCATCGGGCAACTTAAGTGCTTTAGCAAGCCAATCCAAAACGATCATTTCGAGCTCGGTTGCTGCTGGGGAAGTTATCCAACTAAAACCAACCATGTTAATCCCGGCACTGAGCATCTCCCCCAAAAATCCAGCTACACTACTATTAGAAGGAAAATATGCAAAGTAATCTGGGCTCTGCCAATGAGTCACCCCCGGTAATATTTTTGTCTGAATATCTGGATCAAATGGCACGAGATCCAAATTACACGCCTGCCATCCTTTCTTTTTAAGACGACACAAGATGTCAAATGATTCAATAATTTCAATTATACACAAAATTATTAGATATTTCACCTTCAAGAACGTCTTGCAATGTCTCAGAATGAGCAGGTGCGGTTTCAGGAAGTAGCTTACGTAGATAACCGGGCTGTGAAGAGACAAGGCGTGGAAACAATCAATAACTGATTATTAACAACTAAACAGAACTCTTAGGATGAACGATGATTTCTCATATGTTGACCAACTAGGATAGTAAGACATGTATGCATTCTAAAAGGAGTGAGCTTTACTAATATCATTCAAAATAGGTTTGTTAATTTCTAGTAAATTCACCACAATGTATTTAAAAGGATTGTGCATGGGAAATAAACTGAAGGTTGTTATAGAAAAACCTGAACTTGACTGAGAACAGGAAAGTTCTCGATATTCTTGTAATAATCAGCAATGAAATCCACCATTTTGTGACCATATTCTCTCAGTTGCTCTGCATCCATGGGCTTCAATTCACCCTCCCTAACCATAACAAACAAAGAAAAACCCCTAACTTATACACAAAATCACATTCATCAAAACATAGCAAACATAACTCTAAAGTCAGAATTTTATTTTTGCAGATTGGCACTTACATTTTCGTTCTCAGTTAATGTATGAACTCAGCGAAAAAATGAGAGTGAAAAGACTAGTGGTGTGGACTGGAGGGAGGATGAAATCGCAAATGATGCAGCAAGGGACAACTGGAAGACGTCAATCTCCCACGTTACATTTACCAACTCCTCTTCTTTCAGAGGAAGATGGGTTTTGAGTGCATCTTCTTATCTAAAATTTTGATTTTATTTTATTCTATAATTGAAGTTAGTACTATTTATTTAATTAAACGTGTATATATTTTATATTTTAACACTTACTTATATAAATTTAGATTGAAGTTCTATTTTATGTTAGAACATTTTTGTGACGGTCTTATGATTTAAGTGGTCTTATTTTTTGATTTGCAAATAGGAAATATTACTATGCTTCTAACTAAAATTAAAAAATACGGCCAAATTAATTAAGTAGTAGTAATAGATATGTGGTCCTTTCTTATTATTCTTTTGCATCTCCTCATTATTTTTACACAATTGGCTCCTTTTAGTAAAATCTCACTTTGTGAATAACCAATTTGTGCGCATTGCCATTATTTGGTATAGCAACACATATTTGTATGTGTTTCCTTTTCTTTTCTTTTTTTGATTCTTTCTTTCTTCTTCTTTTTTATCTAAGATTCCAAAGTAATTAATTAAAGTGAGTGCGATAAATATATGTTTTTAAAAGAAAAATAGTTCATTTTCTTAGGCCAAAAGAAAATAATTCATTATCATTATTAGAAATAGTTTCAGGAAACTAATCGCATCGTTTTCGAAAAGGGATGCATACACAGATACACTAGCGGACAAAAACATGATCCATGTGAACTTTTATATATAAAATAGAGAAAATACATAAATTGCCCATCAAATTTGTTCGAAAAAATTATTTACACACCTTAACTTTACAGGCGACCTATGTCCCCCTATTTTTGTTTGGGGTGAATTTAATACCCCATTGATAACACTTAGTCACTCTTGTGGTGGGATGACACTACACGCGTTCCACGTGTCAAAAGCTATTTTATTTTTATTTTTCACTTATTTAATTACTTTTTTATTTAACTCTTTTTTTCCATGTCATCTTCATCACCACCTACACCACCATGGAACCAGCTCTAAACCACCTTAAAAAGCTGCAAAAATAGAAAGAAAACCCCAAAGCAGTAGCCATGTCTTTATAACGACCCGACGTGTCATTTTGAGCTCTAGCGCGTCGTTCAGCAGTTTGGGGCCATGAGCAGCTTCACTTCAGGTATTATGACTTGTACGCATGGTCGGAATTGAATCCTGGGGAATTCGGAGTTGATTTGGAAAGGGAATTCTTATTTTGAAAGATTTAAGTTGAAAGAATTGACTAAGATTGGATTTCAAAGTAATCGACCTCGGAATCGGGATCTGAAGGTTCCAGTAGGTTCGTATGATGATTTCGGACTTGGGCGTATGCCCGGATCGGGTTTTGGATGACCCGGGGGCATTTTGGCGCCTATTGTGGAAGTTAGCATTTTGGAAGAAATTTCATAAGTTTGGGTTGAAGTGCATTTCAGTGTTATCGATGTCCGTTTGGGATTCCGAGTCTGGGAGTAGCTCCGTATGGTGATTCTGGAGTTGGGAGCGCGATCGAAAGTGAATTCGGAGGTCCGTAGGTCATTTTAAAGTCATTTGGCTAAAGATAGAAATTTGAAGGTTTTTGAGAAGTTTGACTGAGAGTTTGACTTTTTGATATCGGGGTCGGATTCCAATTCCAAAAGTTGGAGCAGGTCCGTAATGTCGCTTTTGTGCAAAATTTGAGATCAATCGGACGTGATTTGACGGGTTTCGGCATCGAATGTAGAAGTTTGAAATTTTAAAGTTCATAAAGTTTAGATTGGAGTATGATTCATGATTTCGACGTTGTTTGATGTGATTTGAGGCCTCAAGCGAGTTCGTATCATGTTTTGGACATGTTGGTATAATTGGTTAAGTTCCCAGGGGCCTCGGATGGATTTCGAAAGGTTAACGGAATGAATTTCGGACCAAAGAGTTGCTGAAATTTTCTGCAGAAAGTTGTTTTGACAGCAACTAGTGCAATCGCGGAGCTGGATTTGGAAGCTTATATCTTGAAATTTATAAGGAATCTGAAAATTTGCAAAACATAAAAGTTTTTTTCCTTGCATTCTAGTTTTCAGAAAGATAAATCATTTACGATTTGGACATTTTATCAGAAAGTTATGATCGATTGAAGATGGCTGATGGAGCAGTTTCGACAGAATTTTCTGATACATGAAGCCAATTTTAGAAGCTCATATCTCGGAATATATAAAGAGTTTATGGTATGCAACCTATCAAATGAAAGATCTTAGAGTCTAGTTTCTAAATCTTCAAATCGTTTATCATTTGGATATTTCCACAAGGAGTTATGGGCGTTTTAACAGAAGGTGTACAGCAGGGAAAATTGTAATAGGATGTACAACATGCACTGTGCAAGGTACAACTCGATGAAGCCTAGGCAGATTGTTTTAAACACGAGTTTTGGCCCATTTCTTTCATTTCTTTCATTTGGCTTGGGCCATTTTGGAGCTTTTTGAGAGGATTTGAAGAGGGATTCAAGAGATAACACCTCGAGGTAAGATTTTTGAACTCAATACTCGATTCTTATGTAAATTCTACCTAATTAATCATGGAAATTAAGCCTAAAATTGAGGAATTACGGCTTTGAATTTGGAGAGTATAAATTGGGGATTTGAAGGGACAATTGAGGTCCGATTTTGAGGTTCTTGGTATGTATAGACTCGTGAGAGGATAAGGAACCTATTGATGTAAAATTTATCGGAATCTGAGACGTGGGCTCGGGGGCGGGTTTGAGCAATTTCGAGATTTTTGTTGTAAATTGGATATTTTCGAGTGGGCTTTATTCCCTTAGCATATTTTAATGGTTATGTACTGATTATGGCTAGATTTGGAGCATCCGGAGGTCGATTCGTGAGGGCAAAGGCATCGCGGGCTAGAGTTTGGACCGGATCGAGGTAAGTAATGATTGTAAATACTGTCCTGAGGGTTTGAAACCCTGGATTTCACCTCGTTGTGCTATTTTGAGGTGACACACATGCTAGATGACGAGCGTGGAGTCATGCACCGTTGGAGATTGTGACTTGGTCCGTCCCGTACGATTGTCAAGTCACGTATTTGATTTGAAATCTTATGATATTTCATATTTTAGAGATTGATATTATATTTTGGGTTGTATGCCATGTTTGGAGCCTTGTGCTGACCTATTAAGACCCTTAGGGGCATTTTCACTACTTTTTCTCACTCTATTTGTTTTGAAAGAATATCCTCAGTCATGTTTTACCTGTTATCGTTTAAATCTAGTTTTGTCACTTTACTTCTTAAAATGTGAAAACTGTTTGGACTGAGTTCCCTAATTTACTAATGGCACGAGTGATTGTGAGGTTGATGACTGAGATAGACCGAGGGTCTGATTGTGAGGTTGATGACTGAGATAGACCGAGAGTCTGATTATGAGGTTAATGACTAAGAGAGGCCGAGGGCCTAGTTGTGAGGATTATATAGTTATGGATAGGATATATATATATATATATATATATATATATATATATATATATATATATATATGTGTGTGTGTGTGTGTGTGTGTGTGTGTGTGTGTGTGTGTGTGTGTGTGTGTGTGTGTGTGTGTGTGTGTGTGACCTCGATTTGATGCCACGAGATGGCTTGATATTGCGCTTGGGCCGTAAGAGGCCCCTCCTGGAGTCTGCACACCCCCAGTGAGCGCCGTCGACGAGATATATAGATCGGGCTGCACGCCGCAGCAATATATGGATCGGGCTACGGACCACAACGGTTACTATATGGTACCTATTGAGTGTGAATGCTGAGTGTGAGCGCTGACCAGTAAGAGTGAGTCATGAGTGACTAAGAGGCTTGGCCGAGGGGCTATAGATATACATGTACATGAGTGATACTTTGCCTGAGGAGCCTGTTAATGAACTTACTATTTTTCACTCCTCCTTAAAGTGAGTTTTATCGAATATGTTGATTTAATTACTGCTTTCACTCATCTTTAGACCGAGCCTCTATTGAAAATGTTGGGCAAACGCTTTAAACAACTTTCATTCAAACTGAAGTTTTTAAGTTATGAAATGGGTATAAATTCTGTTTTGCCGAGGGGCTGTATACGAACTATGTTTTGCCCGAGGGGCCGATTATGATTTTCATCACTTCCACTATAAATATATATATTTCATTAAACCTATATTGAAAAGGTTAGAAAGATAAATTTTAAAGGATTTTACTGAAGTTGGGAGTTTAATGAAATGATTTGAATGGTATCCTGATTTGGGAACATGTTGTAATCAGTGTGGTGCTATGACATGGTTGACGTGTTTCTTACTGCTCAGTCTTTATTTACTCTTATTACTTACTGGGTTGGAGTACTCACATTATTCCCTGCACCTCATGTGCAGATTCAGGTATTTCGGAACCCGGTAGCGGGTGTTAATTGCTCAGAGGCGGAGTCGTCGGAGTTAGCAAGGTGGCTACACGACGTTCGCATCATTGCTTTCCTTCCTCTCATTATAATTATTGTATTTAGTATATTTTTAGACTCTGGTTGTATTCGGACCTTGGTAGATGCTCATGACTAGTGACACCCTGATGGCAAGCTTGTGTAATTATTCCGCATTTTTCTTTAAAATTTCATTATGAGAACTATTGTTTATAAATGGTATAAAAACAACTTTTATTGGAAAAATGGTTGATTCGGGAGTTTCATCAGCTGGCCTAGTTTCATGATAGGCGCCATCACGACCGGGTCGGTTTTGGGTCGTGACAAGTTGGTATTAGAGCACTAGGTTTCCTTAGGTCTCACGAGTCATGAGCAAGTCTAGTAGAATCTCGTGGATCGGTATGGAGACGTCTATACTTATCTTCGGGAGACTACAGGGCTGTTATGAGCATTTCCCTTTTTGATTTCTTTATCGTACGACTTGATTCCTTGAGGCTTATGACCTTGTTTCCTTCCTACTAAATCTTACGCGATGTGAACCGCTTGTTATAAATCGAGAATTGAAGAATTGTAATGGTACTACAGATGTGGTGCGGGATGTTTCTCTCGGTATAGTTGGGTGAGCTATTGTCGTCGCCTTGGGGAAAGAGTTTTCTATCGTTTCGGCTTGATAGTTGTGCTTCTAAGAGCTTGGAGGCTATGCACATGTTTCTATGATGCTCGCAATTAGTTATCTCACAGTATTGACTTGATGGTAGGAGACATGCCTATGTGTTGGGGTAGTGAATGAGTTGAAAGGAAATCTACCCAGTGCACGATTCAGAGATATGATATTTCACTTCCGGTGGAGGAAAAACAATTGGCCTATGAATGTCCAAATTTGGGGTGATGGAGCAACGAGACTTGGTAATTTCGAGCATGGTGGAATTTTTATCTGCGATGTAGTGTCATCGTCTTTGATTGTATGTGTTAAGTTTGCCGGTGTTATAGTCTTCTACAATTCGCCCTTGGGGTAGGATATTGTGAAATAATATTGGAGAAACGACTGTTGGATATCGTGGGGTGCGGTGGTTCAGGATTGAGTCGGTGTTTCTAATGTCGACGGCTCGAGAAAGATGATCTCCGGAAAGGTTTAAAGTTAGTAGCAATTTGTAGGTTCAAGCTCTACGAAGATAGATTTTATTAAGGCAACAACTGAGTAGCAAAGGATGACGAAAGACATGTAGGGAGTGTCAGGCGGTGGTTAAAATTTCTAGAAGGCCAGGTATAAGAAGCAAAGGTTGAGTGGTCGATTAGAGGGG
Organism: Nicotiana tabacum; assembly: GCF_000715075.1. Classification (NCBI taxonomy): domain Eukaryota; kingdom Viridiplantae; phylum Streptophyta; class Magnoliopsida; order Solanales; family Solanaceae; genus Nicotiana; species Nicotiana tabacum. The sequence continues at coordinate 172,233,092 of NC_134101.1, forward strand.
TGAGTTCCGCCAAAGTGGTAGAGTGGCGGAGTTGCATATGGGCTTTGTGTTAGGATGACTACGCACCTTAAGGAGAGTTTGGAACGACTTGGGAATTTTAGTGATTGATGATTGGGGTCTACGGATATAATTTGAAGTATGGGCTATTATGCAGCAATATATTTGATATAACGGAATGGAGCTACTTGAAATGAAGAAGGATACAATGTAACTTTGAATTGGAAGGATGTTGCCGCACATTTAATTGATGTCCACAAGGGCTGAATGGACTTATGCAACTAGAGAGTGAGCTCGGACTCAGGATGGGGTATTGATGTCGTAGTGATTATACCCAGTGCAGCAGCGTTGGAAGATGTCGACACGTAAATTCCACAGGCGGGTTATCTCTAGTGAGCAGATCGGCAGTCGCATGGTTGGTGAAGCTTCTGCGAAGAATTTTATTGGTTATATAGCAAAGAGATCGGTCGTGCGAATGTGGTTGATGATTTAGAATATAAAAAGGGGTTTTACAAAAAGATTCCGAGAATTATGGTGGTTGATTGCGCAAGGTTATGTCAATAAGAGATAAAGAATCCTGATGAATTTCAGAGTTGTGTAATAGTGGCTCAAGCTAAGTGGTAATTTGTGCAAAGGAATTGTTAAAGGTATGCTATGGTTGGCCTTATTGGCTCATATTCAGACTTGGGGAAGGATTCAGGATTTATGCCTTGTATAGATGCGGGTTTCAAGGGAAGAGATTCTGCCAAGTGCTTCATCGAGAGGGTATTAATGTGCTAGAAGATTCATGGAGTTGATTATATTCGGGGCCAAGTCAGAGCGGGTGGCTCTCAACAACAGTCCTAGTGGATTCAAAGGGGCAAAGTGTGGTCCCTAATAATTGCGAGCCTATAGGTACGATTAAGAATCAAGCTTTGTAGCAGCTTATGAGAAGGGGCACAAAATATTCTATGATGTTTTGACTTGCTGTGTAGTATTTGGGAGGTATGAAATGGTTTGTGGGATTTGAGACAGCATGGTCTCGTGATTCAAGGTCACTCGGGATGAGTGCGGATAGAGTGTGTTATGTGTTGAATGGAGTTATTATTATTATTATTATTTCTAAGGCAATCAAGAATTAATTTGGAAGAAGATAGATTTGTTAGCCATAGTTGAATTGGCATATTGGTGGTAGTGATCAATTCCTTCAACATGATCAAGTTATGCAAGTGATTTGTGACGGCACGTGTGAGGCTTGTCGACCGCCGTAATTGATGCTATCTAGAAGTATTCCACTGTTATGGCCTATTATGGGTAGGCGGATCCCAGAAGGGCTGTGGTGGCTTAGACCACTACTTAGATATTTGTATATTCTACGGTTATGAGAATTCACCTGTGTGTTGCTATGGTTCTCCTGAAGTGAGTTAAGTGAAAAGTTTTATATGATAAAGTGTTAATCTATTAGTGGTTACGGAGTTATGATGAAAATCATGTTCCATCGTATATTGGCATGTTGGGTGCAGTGAGTGGTATGGAATTTGAAGTGAGGATCAAGGTTGCAGTTCGGTGTTGACAAGGATGTCACGAGCTCAGATGAGTAGTAAAGGAGTTTCAATGTTTAAAGTAAATAGGTATCGTCTTCAGCGTCACCTGAGATCAGTGTTTTGTGAAAAAGTCCTTGCATCCTGGTTATGGATTCTTGAATGCTTTCTCAATGTTAGTGCGGCTGGTGGTATGGATACGCATACTTGTTGTCTATTACGGAAGGTCATGGGAGCATGCCCCACAGGAAGATTGTATAAGTGTGGCATGTAGTCATTTGATTGATTGAAGATTTAAACCAAGTATGAAGACTGTGGTGATATCGCTAATTTGAGAATTTATGCTTGGAGGGCACTCGACTTATTGGGTTGTGGACCGTGGAGGATTGCCCGGTTATGATGGTAGTTCTCGTATGTTATGAGAAAACGGGAGTTACTATGGACCTTCAAAAGGTTATTAGCCAAGTTCAGTCTGATCAGAATCAGCTTGAGGTCTGTGGATGGATCTAAATATGAATATGGGCTCTATATCAGGCCAGATGTGTTCATTTCAGCAATGCACTCCTTTAGACAAGTAGTCGGGGTACTATTTCGTCGTCAGCTATTTCATGTAATGATATATTGCGCTGTATAAGTTGTGAGACGGCTTGGTGAATTTCTTATGTGCTGAGGTTCCGCATAGAGATGATGTTATATGAGCAGGATGGCTCTCGAGATTCAGATCGTATATCGTACCTCACTTGTGCTTGAGTTTTGTAGCCTATGGCACTATATGTCTCCCCAGAGATGGTATTATGCACTTAGCGTGCTTGTGACCGATATTCCGTATTTTGTTGTAATAAGAAATTTAGCTCGATGTATATCTCCTTATGTGAATTCTATGTGTGAATCGGGTGGCACGCCGCCATGGGTATGTTATTTGGATCGGGTTGCACGTCGCAACAGTGTGATGTTGAGTACATTTTTCTATATGCTATTTTTGTATGCCTTGTTTCCTATTTTCTAAGGAAAGTCCATATTAGTGCGTGAGTTGAGTAGTTCTTTCCACAGTTCGTTTTCCTTTTATAACGTTCGAGTTCATAGCCTATTGGCATATTGTGGCATCATATGAGACTTTTGATCATGTTCGGGGTGGCTTATTGCCTGAGCGGTTCGTACTGGGTGAGACAAGATCATTGGATTTAGGGTCAGTGCAATCTGATTATATGAAGTATATTGAGGAGATAAGACCATTATTTGGTTCAGAATGAGGTGATGGTTCTTGTCAGGAGTATAGACCCAATGATTTGTTTATTTGGCAGTTGGGTATGAATTTCTACACACCTCTTCTGTCTTGTCGGTATTGTAAGAGTTCGAGCAAGACCTATATAGGTCATGAGGTGCAATGGGAGCATCAGATTCGTGGAATTTCGACTAATTTGATCAGAGAATGTTATTGTGGTCCTATGAGTAAAGTGGTGCAAAGTCTGAATTCAGCTAAGGTATGCAGTCATATTTTGGTGTTGTGGGTAGTTATTGATACGGTGAGCGTATATTGGAACAGGCCTAGTAGAGAATTCCGGATGTATGAATTGGGCTCTAAGGCTTATTTGCTTAAGTGAAAAAGGATATCTTCAGATTTATCGAGCTAGGGTGCCTAGTTGAGTTGTGGTAGCACAGGTAGGTTCTCGAGGTGTTAAACAATGATTTTGGACAACCCCAACACAGTTCTTAGCACGTTCGAGGACGAACGTATGTTTAAGTGGGAGAGAATGTAACGACTCGACCGATCGTTTTGAGCTCTAGTACATCGTTCAATAGTTTGGGGCCATGAGCAGCTTCACTTCAGGTATTATGACTTGTACGCATGGTCAGAATTGAATTTCGGGGAATTCAAAGTTGATTTGGAAAGAGAATTCTCATTTCAGAAGCTTTAAGTTGAAAGAATTGACTAAGATTGAATTTCAGAGTAAACGACCTAGGAATCGGGATCTGAAGGTTCCAGTAGGTTCGTATGATGATTTCGGACTTAGGCGTATGCCCGAATTGGGTTTTGAATGATCCGGGGGCATTTTGGCGCCTATTGTGGAAGTTAGCATTTTGGAAGAAATTTTATAAGTTTGGGTTGAAGTGCATTTTAGTGTTATCGATGTCCGTTTGGGATTCCGAGTCTGGGAGTAGCTCCGTATGGTGATTCTGGAGTTGGGAGCACGATCGGAAGTGAATTCGGAGGTCCGTAGGTCATTTTGAAGTCATTTGGCTAAAGATAGAAATTTGAAGGTTTTTGAGGAGTTTGACCGAGAGTTTGACTTTTTGATATCAGGATCGGATTTCAATTCCAAAAGTAGGAGCCGGTCTGTAATGTCGAATATGACTTATGTGCAAAATTTGAGGTCAATCGGACGTGATTTGACGAGTTTCGGCATCGAATGTAGAAGTTTGAAATTTCAAAGTTCATAAAGTTTAGATTGGAGTATGATTCATGATTTCAACGTTGTTTGATGTAATTTGAGGCCTCGAGCGAGTTCGTATCATGTTTTGGGACATGTTGGTATAATTGGTTAAGGTCCCGCGGGCCTCAGGTGGATTTCGGAAGGTTAACGAAATGAATTTCGGAGCAAAGAGTTGCTGAAATTTTCTACAGAAAGCTGTTTTGACAGCAACTAGTGCAATCGCGGGGCTAGATTTGGAAGCTTATATCTCGAAATTTATAAGGAATCTGAAAATTTACAAAACATAAAAGTTTTTTTTCCTTGCATTATAGTTTCCAAAAAGATAAACCATTCATGATTTGGACATTTTATCAGAAAGTTATGATAGATTGAAGATGGCTGGTGGAGGAGTTTCGACATAATTTTCTAATGCATGGAGCCGAATTTAGTAGCTCATATCTCGGAATATATAAAGCGTTATATGGTGTGCAACCTATAAAATGAAATATCTTAGAGTCTAGTTTCTAAATCTTCAAACCGTTTATCATTTGGATATTTTCACAAGGAGTTATGGGCGTTTTAACAGAAGGTGTACAACAGGGGAAAATTGTAATAGGATGTACATCCTGCACAACGCAAGGTACAACTCGTTGAAGCCTGGGCAGATTGTTTTAAACACGAGTTTTGGCCCATTTCTTTCATTTCTTTCATTTGGCTTGGGCAATATTGGAGCTTTTTGAGAGGATTTGAAGAGGGATTCAAAAGATAACACCTGGAGGTAAGTTTTTCCAACTCAATACTAGATTCTTGTGTAAATTCTAACTAATTAATTATGGAAATTAAGCCTAAAATTGAGGAATTAGGGCTTGACTTTAGAGAGTGTAAATTGAGGATTTGAAGGGGCAATTGAGGTCCGATTTTGAGGTTTTTGGTATGTATATACTCGTGAGAGGATAAGGAACCTATTGATGTAAAATTTATCGGAATCTGAGACGTGGGCCCGAGGGCCAGATTTGAGCAATTTCGGGATTTTTGATGTAAATTGGATATTTTCGAGTGGACTTTGTTCCCTTAGAATATTTTAATGGTTATGTACTGATTATGGCTAGATTTGGAGCATCCGAAGGTCGATTCGTGAGGGCAAAGGCATCGCGGGCTAGAGTTTGGACCGGATCGAGGTAAGTAATGATTGTAAATGCTGTCCTGAGAGTTTGAAACCCCGGATTTTACCTCGTTGTGCTATTTTGAGGTGACGCACACGCTAGATGATTAGCGTGAGTCATGCACCGTTGGGTATTGTGACTTGGTCCGTCCCGTACGACTGTGAAGTCGCGTATTTGATTTGAAATCTTATGATATTCCATATTTTAGAGATTGATATTATATTTTGGGTTGTATGCCATGTTTGGGGCCTTGTGCTGACCTGTTGAAACCCTTAAGGGCATTTTCACTATTTTTCCTCACTCCTTTTGTTTTGAAAGCATATCATCAGTCATATTTTACCTGTTATCGTTTAAATATGGTTTTGTCACTTTACTTCTTAAAATGTGAAAACTGTTTGGGCTGAGTTCCCTGATTTACTGATGGCCTGAGCGATTGTGAGGTTGATGACTGAGATAGACCGAGGGTTTGATTGTGAGGTTGATGACTGAGATAGACCGAGAGTCTGATTGTGAGGTTAATGACTGAGAGAGGCCGAGGGCTTGGTTGTGAGGATTATATAGTTATGGATCGGGCTGCACGCCACAACAATATATATATATATATATTATATGTGTGTGTGTGTGTATGGATCGGGCTTCACACCGCAGCGATATGTTGGATCGGGTTGCACGCCGCATCGATATAGCGCTTAGGCTATAGGAGCCCCTCCGGAGTCTGCACACCCCCAGTGAGCATCGTCGACGAGATATATGGATCGGGCTGTGCACCACAACGGTTACTATATGGTACCTATTGAGTGTGAGCGCTAACCGATAAGAGTGAGTCATGAGTGACTCAGAGGCTTGGCCAAGGGGCTATAAATATACATGTACATGAGTGATGCTTTGCCTGAGGAGCCTGTTAATGAACTTACTGTTTTTCACTCCTCCTTAAAGTGAGTTTTATTGAATATGTTGATTTAATTACTGCTTTCACTCATCTTTAGACCAAGCCTCTATTGAATGTTGAGCAAACGCTTTAAACAACTTTCATTCAAACTGGAGATTTTACGTTATGAAATGGGTATAAATTTCTGTTTTGCCAAAGGGCTGTATACGAACTATGTTTTACCCGAGGGGCCGATTATGATTTTCATCACTTCCACTATAAATATATATATTTCATTAAACCTATATTGAAAAGGTTAGAAAGATAAAATTTTAAAGGATTTTACTGAAGTTGGGAGTTTAACGAAATGATTTGAATGGTATCCTAATTTGGGAACATGTTGTAATCACTGTGGTGCTATGACGTGGTTGACGTGTTTCTTACTGCTCAGTCTTTATTTACTCTTATTACTTACTGTATTGGAGCTCACATTACTCCCTGCACCTCATGTGCAGATTCAGGTATTTCGGAACCCGGTAGCGGGTGTTGATTGCTCAGAGGCAGAGTCGTCAAAGTTAGCAAGGTGGCTGCACGACGTTCGCAACACTGCTTTCCTTCCTCTCATTATCATTACTGTATTTAGTTTATTTTTAGACTCTGGTTGTATTCGGACCTTGGTAGATGCTCATGACTAGTGATACCTCGATGTCGGGCTTGTGTAATTATTCCACACTTTTTTTAAAAAATTTCATTATGAGAACTTTTGTTTATAAATGGTATAAAAACAACTTTTATTTGAAAAATGGTTGATTCGGGAGTTCCGTCGGCTGGCCTAGTTTCACGATAAGCGCCATCACGACTGGGTCGGTTTTGGGTCGTGACAGTCTTTATCCTTCAAAGTCATGTAAATTCGCCACCAAATGACCGCTATTTTTGCTCCTTTTAACCACTAAAAATTATCTAGCAAAATAGCCCTAAACCAGCCCAAAACAGAGCTCAAACTCCCCACAACTAACCCCAAAATCAGCACCTAAAACTCACACCTCAAAATCCACCCCAAAATCGTAGCAATATCAGCGGCGAAAACCAGAAAAGAGCTGCAAAAATCAGCTTCAAGACACCCCAAATTCTAGCAGTTTTTTTCCCTTTAAAATCACTCTAAAATCACTGAAAATTGCAGCAAATTCCATCCTCGAAACCTCCCCAAAACCTGCTGAAATCATCCCTTAAAACCACTAATTTACAGCTCCAAAACACCTTAAAATCAGTCCAAAAAATAAGCCCTTGATTGTGAGATATTTTGTCTTCTTTCTTTTTAATTCTTTGCAGTAGGATTATATTGATGGAATATGGCGAAGGAAACAGACGAGTGGAAATAGAGACTCAACAAGAAAAAAAAGAGAAGCAAAAAATAAAACATGACTTAGTTTCAAAAAATTGGGAGGAAGATAGTGACACTGGTTTGCTAAAATGAAGAAAGAGAAAAATAAACGAAAAAGAAAAGAAAATGAATAAGAAAAGAGAAAAAAATTAGTATTAAGTTTAATTAGTTAGAGTATCCAATAGGAAAGTGACACCTTGACAATTAAATTAGTTTAAAGCTTCTTTTTTTTACCTCACGCGCATCTACGAAATGAGCTATACTTTTCATGTCAGGTCATCACTCAATGGGGTATTAAATTTAGTTTAGATAAGAATAGTGGGTGTTAGGACACCCGTAAAATTTAGGTATGCAAATGATTTTTGCTGACAAGTTTAATGGGTACTTTGTACATTTTCTCTATAAAATAAGCAGTTTGCAGGCTTATTAATAGAATTAATGTAACCTCACAAATCAAACTGCAGCTATAATTTCAGAAATTAATATTCTATCTCTTTTAATTTATATGGCATATTTTAACTCGCCACAGTATTTAATATAAAAAATAATTAAAATTTATGGTCTTTAAAGTATAAAGGGTAAAGCTTTATGTGACCATAATATTTGTGTAACTATAAAAGTGTAACGACCCGGCCGGTCGTTTCATGTGTTACCGCTTCGTTTTTCCCATTTCTGCTTCTTATTGTCTTGTTCAACGGTATTATGTGTTATCGGGTTAGTTGGCTCGGGTTCAGAAAGGTTTTGGTGAGGTTTGAGATACTTAGTCTCTTTTGAGCAAGCTTAAGTTGGAAAAGTCAACCGGATATTGACTTGTGTGAAAAAGGGCTCGGATGTGAATTTCGATGGTTCGGATAGCTTCGGGAGATGATTTGGGTCTTAGGAGTGTGATCGGAATGTGTTTTGGAGGTCCGTAGTAGGTTTAGGCTTGAATTGGCGAAATTGGTATTTTGACGTTTTCCGGTTGATAGGTGAGATTTTTATATAGGGGTCAAAATGAAATTTCGGGAGTTGCAGTAGTTCCGTTGTGTCATTTGGGATGTGTGTGCAAAATTTCAGGTCATTCGGACGTGGTTTGATAGACTTTTTGATCAAAAGCGGAATTCGGAAGATTGTTGGAACCTTAGGCTTGAATCCGATGTGTTTTGGTTGATTCGATGTTGTTTGAGGTGTTTTGAAGATTGGTATAAGTTTGAATAATGTTATGTGACTTGTTTGTGCTTTTGGTTGAGGTCCCGGGGGCCTCGGGGTCATTTCGGATGGTTGACGGGGAGTTGGGAGTTTTGGAGAAGTTGCAAAATTTTCTACTTTTGATATTTCCGCACCTGCGGATTGGGGACCACAGGTGCGACGCCACAGATGCGTAAAGGAGGCCGCAGAAGCGGAGTTTGTCCATTTGGAGCTTGGCCGCAGATGCGGTGAATTGGGCGCATCTGCAGGACTAGAGGTGCGGTTCCTGGACGCAGATGCGGCCCTGGGGACTTAAGTGAAAACCGCAGAAGCAGTTCGTGGACCGCAGGAGCGTTGTTTGGGCTGCAGGTGCGAAAACCCTGGGCCAGAAAGTATAAAAGGTTTTCTTCACAATTTTTGAGTTGTTCTTCACCATTTTCATTCGGGTTTGAGCTTAAGGGAGCTATTTTGAAAAGGGATTCAAGGGATAACACTTGGAGGTAAGATTTTTGAACCTAATAATCGATCATATGGCATTATTTCACTGATTTGGCCTAAAATTAATGGAAATTAAGGGTTAAATATTAGAAAACTAGGGCTTGAGATTGGAGACCTTTGAGCAAGGGTTTGAGGGGTCATTTGTGAACAAACTTTGGTACTTTTGATATGAATGAACTCGTGGGGAGATAAAGAGTTGATTGATATAAATTTTATCGGATTCGAGACATGGGCCCGGGGGTCGGGTTTGGTTAATTTCGGATTCGCGTTGTATTTTGATTTCTTTGAGTGGGCTTTGTTCTCTTAGCATATTTTGATAGTTATGTACTGATTTTGGTTAGATTTGGAGCATTCGGAGGCCAATTCGAAAGGCAAGGGCATCGTGGGCTAGAGTTTGGATCGGATAGAAGTGAGTAATGATTGTAAATGTTGTTCTGAGGGTATGAAACCCCGGATTACACATCGTTGTGCTATATTGAGGTGACGCACATGCTAGATGACGAGCGTGAGGTCGTGCACCTTTGGGGATTGTGACTTAGTCCATCCCAAATGACTGTTTTACCGTGCATTTGACTGAAAATTGTTTGCTATCATCATGTTTTGGGCTGAATGCCATAATTGGGCCTCGTGCCAACTATTTTGGATCCTTAGGTGATTTTTACTATTATTTCCTCACTGTTTTGATTTTATATCTGTACTCAGTCATGCTATATTCTACTATTTTCATAACTCAGCCATGTTTACTCTGTTTTAATACTTTAAATGATATTTTAGGCTGAGCATCATGTTATACTGTGCCCGAGTGGCTTTTAGAGATTTCTGACTGAGTAGGGCCGAGGGCCTGTGTTATGAGGATTATTATGGGATCGGGCTGCACGCCGCAGCAGTGTTGTACTGATTATGATTATGAGGCCAAGGGCTTGAGTTGTACGCCACAAGGTAGCTTTATATGAGACCGATAGCCTATTTTATTATGCTGCGAGATGGCTTGATATTGCGCTTGGGCCGTAAGGAACCCCTCCCGGAGTCTGTACACCCCCAGTGAGCGCGGGCACCCAGTGTGATATGTGATATAGCCCGAGGGGCTGGTGTTGTTCCATGTTATTGCCCGAGGGGGCTAATTCTGTTGATACTGTGCTCGAGGGGCTGATTTTATGTGTTTATCTTTTCTCGATGCTTTTCATTTACTTGTTTAACTATTAAAAAGGTGTTTTAAGGAAACTTATACTGAACTAAGGTGTTTTTATAAGATTTCATTGTTTTATTGCATTGTATTAGTTTACACTGCCTCTTTGTAGCATTTTGATGTGTTTTACGTGCTTTTTTATTGCTCAGTCTTCATTTATTTTTATTACTCACTGAGTTGGCGTACTCACATTACTCCCTGCACCCTATGTGCATATTCATGAGCTTTGGGTCCTACTAGTGAGGGTTGATTTCTCCCAACAGGCTATTCGGAGTCCACTAGGTAGCTGCTCGGCATTCGCAGCCCAGTGTTTCTCCCTTCTATCTTACTTTCCTTGTTCTAGTTTAGTAATAGACTGTATAAACTCTTTCATACTCTTTGACTTATGTTAGATGCTCATGACTGGTGACACCTCGATGTCGGGCTGTGTTTATTTTCGCATTTGTGTAATTACGCTTATTTTGAGATTTATCACCTGTTAATGCTTTAAATTGAACTATTTTAATTGTTTAAAATGAATTGGGTGTTGTGTCAGCTGGCCTTGTTTCACGATAGGCACCATCACGACCGGGTCTAGGTTTAGGGTCGTGACAAGTTGGTATCAGAGCCTAGGTTACATAGGTCTCATGAGTCATGAGCAGGTTTAGTAGAGTCTCGCGGATCGGTACAAAGACGTCTGTATTTATCCTCAGGAGGCTGCATAACCTTTAGGAAAAACTTCATATTCTTGAAATTCTTGTCATGCGAATCTGTTGATCCGAGTACTAAACTTCTGTTATTCTATTCTCTCAAAGATGGTGAGGACACGCGCTACCGGTCAGGATGGACGACCACCAGTACCACCAGCTGTGGCCACTAGAGGCCGAGGACGCGGTCGTGGTCGTGGTAGGGGCAGGGGTGTAGCCCGTAAAGCAGCTAGGGCAGCACCTGCAGATCAACCAGACGCCCCAGTTCAGGATCAGGTCCTAGTTGTGGATGCTCCAGCAGCACCAGCTCAGGCACCAGCTGTGCCCATTGTGATTCCTGGTCTTCAGGAGGCCCTGGCCCAGGTTCTATCAGTATGCATTGGCCTAGATCAAGCGGTCTCAGTTACTACAGCCACAACTACTTCTCAGGCCGGGCGAGGCACTCAGACTCTCGCCGCTCTCACACCTGAACAGGTCGTGCAGGGACTTCAGACACCGGGGGAACCTCCAACCCAGCCAATTGCAACTTTTCAGGACTATGTAGCTCCTGCTATGCCAGAGGACGAGCAACGCAGGTTGGAGAGGTTTGGTAGACTTTAGCCTCCAACTTTTAGTGGTGTAGAGGGCGAGGATGCCCAGGGTTTCTTGGACAAGTGTCAGAGAATTCTTTGTATAGCGGGTAATCTGGAGACTAGCGGGGTTGCTTTCACTACTTTTCAGTTTTCTGGAGCTGCCTTCACTTGGTGGGAGGCTTATGAGAGGCGTAGGCATGTTGGTGCAGCACCCCTTACCTGGCAGCAGTTCTCCATTCTATTTTTGGAGAAGTATGTGCCATAGTCTCACAGAGAGGAGCTGCGCAGATAGTTCGAGTGGTTGCGTCAGGAAGATTTCAGTATGAGATGAGGTTCTCGGAGTTAGCTCGTCATACTATTTGGTTGGTTCCTCAGAGAGAGAGAGGATTAGGAGGTTCGTTGATGGCCTCACTTATCAGCTTCGTATTCTCATGACCAGGGAGAGGGTGTTTGGTGCTACTTTTGAGGAGGTTGTCAACATTGCTCGTGAGATTGAGTCAGTTTGTCGCTAGGAGCGAGATGAGAGGGAGGACAAGAGGCCTCAGGGATCTGATAGTTATGGTGGTGCTCCTTCGAGGGGTCAGTTCCAACACGGCAGAGGTCGTCCTTTCAGGCATGCTCAGCCAGCTCGCCCAGGTTATCGTGGGGTGTCATCAGGTCATGGTTCTCACAGTTCTTATCAGGGCCAGTCATCACTTAGTGCCCTTCCAGCTCAGAATTCGTCCTGTGCTCCATCAGTTTAGGGCTCTTCTATGCCAGGTGCATCTGCTAGTCATTTCGGTGTTAGGGGTTCCCTTCAGTCCCCGTCTCCAGCACCCGGGACTTGATATGAGTGTGGATAGATGGGTCATATGTGGAGGCAGTATCCTCGTCGTCTTGGTGGTTCATCTCAGTAGAGGAGTCAGCCATCGGCTTTAGTGCCAGTTACTTTACCACCACCTGCCCAGTCAGCTAGGGGTGGAGGTTAGTCAGCTAGGGGTCGCCCTAGAGGGGGAGGTCGATCAGGTGGCGGTCAGGCCCATTTTTATGCACTTCCAGCTAAACTCGATGCTATTTCTTCAGACGTTGTGATCACAGGTATTGTTTCGGTCTGCCACAGAGAGGCCTCTATATTATTTGATCCTGGTTCCACTTATTCTTATGTGTCATCATACTTTGCTCGTTATTTGGATACGCCCCGTGAGTCTCTTATTTCATCTGTTCGTGTATCTACTCTGGTGGGCGATACTATTATTGTAGACCGTGTGTACCGGTCATGTGTGGTGACTATTGGGGGTCTGGAGACCCGAGTGGATCTTTTGTTGTTATGTATGGTAGACTTTGATGTTATATTGGGCATGGATTGGCTATCTTTGTATCATGCTATTTTGGACTGTCATGCTAAGACAATGACATTGGCTATGCTGGGTGTGCCACGGATTGAGTGGTGAGGTTCGACTAATTATGTTCCCAGTAAGGTAATTTCATTCTTGAAGGCCCAACGTATGGTTGGGAAGGATTGTCTTTCATACTTAGCCTTTGTGAGATTTTCCCGATGTATTTCCTGCAGACCTGTCGGGCATGCCACCGGACAAGGATATTGATTTTGGTATTGATCTGGTACCGGGCACTCAGCCCATTTCTATTCCACCGTATCGTATGGCACCAGAGGAGTTGAAGGAGCAGCTTCAGGAGCTCCTTGATAAGGGGTTTATTCAGCCTAGTATGTCGTCTTGGGGTGCGCTGGTTCTATTTGTGAAGAAGAAGACGACTCGATGAGGATGTGCATTGATTACAGGTAGTTGAACAAAGTAACAATCAAGAACAAGTATCATTTGCCTCGTATTGATGATTTGTTTGACCAGCTTCAGGGAGCAAGGGTGTTCTCCAAGATTGATCTCCATTCAAGTTATCACCAGTTGAAGATCAGGGACTCGGATATTCTTAAGACAGCTTTCAGGACCCGATATAGTCATTATGAGTTCTTGGTGATGTCTTTTGGGCTGACCAATGCCCCAGCAGCGTTCATGCATTTGATGAACAACGTGTTTCAGCCTTATCTCGACTCGTTTGTCATAATCTTCATTGATGATATTCTATTGTATTTACGTAGTTAAGAGGAGCACGCGGAGCATTTGAGAGTTGTGTTGCAGAGATTGAGGGAGGAGAAACTTTAAGCAAAGTTCTCCAAGTGCGAGTTTTGGCTTAGTTCAGTGGCTTTCTTGGGCCACATGTTGTCCAGCAAGGTTCATGTTGATCTGAAGAAGATAGAGGCAGTTCAGAGTTGGCCCAAACCGTCCTCAGCCACAGAGATTCGCAACTTTCTTGTTTTGGCGGGTTATTACCGCCAGTTTGTTTAGGGATTCTTATCTATCGCATCGCCCTTGACCAAGTTGACTTAGAAGGGTGCTCCATTCATGTGGTCAGACGAGTGTAAGGAGAGCTTTCAGAAGCTCAAGACAGCCTTGACCATCGCTCCAGTGTTAGGTTTGCCATCAGTTTCAGGTTCATATATAGTGTATAGTGATGCTTCAAGAGTTGGTATTGGGTGTGTGTTGATGTAGGAGGGTAGAGTTATTGCTTATGCTTCTCGTCAGTTGAAGCCCTATGAGAAGAACTACCTTGTTCATGATTTGGAGTTGGCTGCCATTGTTCACGCATTGAAGATTTGGAGGCATTATTTGTATGGTATGTCTTGTGAGGTGTTTACTGATCATCATAAACACCAGCACTTGTTCAAATAGAAGGATCTCAATTTGAGGCAGCGGAGATGGTTGGAGTTGCTAAAGGATTATGATATCACTATTTTGTACCATCCGGGGAAGGCCAATGTGGTGGCCGATGCCTTGAGCCAGAAGGCGGTGAGTATGGGGAGTTTGGCATATATCCTAGTTGGGGAGAGATGTCTTGCAGTTGATGTTCAAGCCTTGTCCAATAGGTTCGTGAGGTTGGATATTTCGGAGCCCAGTCGAGTATTAGCTTGTGTAATTTCTTGGTCTTCCTTATATGATCGCATCAGAGAGCGCCAATATGGTGATCCTCATTTGCCTGTCCTTAAGGACAGAGTTCAGCACAATGATGCCAGAGATGTGATAATTGGTGATGATGGGGTGTTGAGGATGCAGGGCCGGATATGTGTGCCCAATGTAGATGGGCTTCGGGAGTTGATTTTGGAAGAGGCCCATAGCTCGCAGTATTCCATTCATCCGGGTGCCGCGAAGATTTATCAGGATCTGAGACAGCATTATTGGTGGAGGAGAATGAAGAAGGACATTGTGGGATTTGTAGCTTGGTGTCTCAATTGTCAGCAGGTGAAATATGAGCATCAAAGACCGGGTGGCTTGCTTCAACAGCTGGATATTCCACAGTGGAAGTGGGATCGGATCACTATGGACTTTGTAGTTGGGCTCCCACGAACTTTGAAGAAGTTCAATGCTATTTGGGTGATTGTGGATCGGCTGACCAAGTCCGCACACTTTATTCCTGTATGTACTACCCATTCTTCAGAGCGGTTGGTAGAGATCTATATCTAGGAGATTGTTCGTTTGCATGGTGTCCCAGTTTCCATCATTTCAGATAGGGGCACTCAGTTTACTTCGCAGTTTTGGAGGTCTGTGCAGCGAGAGTTTGGTACTCAGGTTGAGTTGAGCATAACTTTTCACCCTCAGATGGACGGGCAGTCCGAGTGCACTATTCAGATATTGGAGGACATGTTGCGTGCTTGTGTTATTGATTTTGGAGGGTCATGGGATCAGTTTCTATCGCTCGCAGAGTTTGCTTATAACAACAGTTACCAGTCGAGTATTCAGATGGCTCCATATGAGGCTTTGTATGGGAGACAGTGTAGATCCCCAATCGGTTAGTTTGAGCGGTGTGAGGCTAGGCTATTGGGTATAAACTTAGTGCAGGATGCTTTAGACAAGATGAAAGTGATTCAGGAGAGGCTTCGTACAGCGCAATCGAGACAAAAGAGTTATGTTGACAGGAAGGTTCGAGATATGTCCTACATGGTTGTGAGAAGGTCTTATTGAAGGTTTCGCCCATGAAGGGTGTTATGAGATTTGGGAAGAAGGGTAAATTGAGTCCTCGATTCATTGGGCCTTTTCAGGTGCTTTAGAGGATTGGGGAGGTGGCATATGAGCTTGCTTTACCACCCAACTTGTCGAGTGTGCATCCAGTATTTCATGTTTCTATGCTTCGAAAGTATATTAGGGATCCGTCTTATATTTTGGACTTCAGCACGGTTCAGTTAGATGATGATTTGACTTATGATGCGGAGCCAGTAGCTATTTTGGAGCGTCAGGTTCAGAAGTTGAGGTCAAAGGATATAGCTTTAGTGAAGGTGCAGTGGAGAGGTCGGCCCGTGGAGGAGGCTACTTGGGAGACCGAGCGGGAGATGCGGAGTAGATATCCTCATCTATTTGTGGCTTCAGGTATGTTTCTTGACCCGTTCGAGGACGAACGTTTGTTTAAGAGGGGGAGGATGTAACGACCTGACCGGTCGTTTCATGTGTTACTGCTCCGTTTCCCCCATTTCTACTTCTTATTGTCTTGTTCAGCGGTATTATGTGTTATCGGGTAGGTTGTCTCGAGTTCGGAAATATTTTGGTGAGGTTTGAGACACTTAGTCTCTTTTGAGTAAGCTTAAGTTGGAAAAGTCAACTGGATGTTGACTTGTGTGAAAAAGGGCTCGGATGTGAATTTTGATGGTTCAAATAGCTTTGGAGGTCCATAGTAGGTTTAGGCTTGAATTGGCGAAATTGGTTTTTTGGGTATTTCCGGTTGATAGGTGAGATTTTGATATAGGGATCGGAATGGAATTCCGGGAGTTGTAGTAGTTCCGTTGTGTCATTTGGGATGTGTGTGCAAAATTCTAGGTCATTTGGACGTGGTTTGATAGATTTTTTGATCAAAAATGGAATTCGGAAGATTTTTGGAACCTTAGGCTTGAATCTGATGTATTTTGGTTGATTCGATGTTATTTGAGGTGTTTTAAAGATTGGTATAAGTTTAAATAGTGTTATGAGACTTGTTTATGCTTTTGGTTGAGGTCCTGGGGGCCTCGGGGTGATTTCAGATGGTTGACGGGGAGTTTGGAGTTTTGGAGAAGTTGCAGAGTTTTCTGCTTCTGATATTTCTGCACCTGCGGTCAGACCGCAGGTGCGATGCTGCAGATGCGTAAAGGAGGTTGCAGAAGCGGAGTTTGGCCATTTGGAGCATGGCCGCAGATGCGGTGAGTTAGGCACATCTGCGGGACCGCAAGTGCGGTTCCTAGACGTAGATGCGGCCCTGGGGGGCTTAAGTGAAAACCGCAGAAGCGGTTCGTGGACTGCAGAAGCGGTACCACAGGAGCGTTGTTTGGCCCGCAGGTGCGAAAACCCTGGGCCAGAAAGTATAAAAATTTTCCTTCGCGATTTTTGAGTTGTTCTTCACCATTTTCATTTGGGTTTGAGCTTGAGGGAGCTATTTTGAAGAGGAATTCAAGGGATAACACTTGGAGGTAAGATTTTTGAACCTAATAATCGATCCTATGGCATTATTTCACTGATTTGGCCTAAAATTAATGGAAATTAAGGGTTAAAAAATTTGAAAACTAGAGCTTGAGATTGGAGGCCTTTAAGCAAGGGTTTGAGGGGTCATTTGTGGTCGGATTTTGGTACTTTTGATATGAATGAACTCGTGGGGAGATAAGGAGTTGATGGATATAAATTTTATCGAATTCTGAGATGTGGGCCCGGGGGTCGGGTTTGGTTAATTTCGGGATTCGAGTTGTATTTTGATTTCTTTTGAGTGGGCTTTGTTCCCTTAGCATATTTTGATAGTTATGTACTGATTTTGGTTAGATTTGGAGCATCTGGAGGCCGATTCGAGAGGTAAGGGCATCACGGGCTAGAGTTTGGACCGGATAGAGGTGAGTAATGATTGTAAATATTGTCCTGAGGGTATAAAACCCCGGATTACACATCGTTGTGCTATATTGAGGTGACACACACGCTAGATGACGAGCGTGGGGTCGTGCACCGTTGGGGATTGTGACTTAGTCCATCCCGAATGACTGTTTTGCCGCGTATTTGACTGAAAACTGTTTGCTATCATCATGTTTTGGGTTGAATGCCATATTTGGGCCTCGTGCCAAATATTTTGGACCCTTAGGGGATTTTTACTATTATTTCCTCATTGTTTTGATTTTATATCTGTACTCAGTCATGCTATATTCTACTGTTTTCATAAGTCAGTCATGTTTACTCTGTTTTAACACTTTAAATAATATTTTGGGCTGAGCATCATGTTTTACTGTGCTCGAGTAGCTTTTAGAGATTTCTGACTGAGTAGGGCTGGGGGCCTGTGTTGTGAGGAATATTATGGGATCGGGCTGCACGCCGAAGCAGTGATGTACTGATTATGATTATGAGGCTGATGGCCTGAGTTGTACGCCACAAGGTGGCTTGATATGAGGCCGAGAGCCTATTTGATTATGCCACGAGATGGCTTGATATTGCGATTGGGCCGTAAGTGGCCCCTCTCGGAGTCTGTACACCCCAATGAGCGCGGGCACCCAGTGTGATATGTGATATAGCCCGAGGGGCTGGTGTTATTCCATGTTATTGCCCGAGCGGGCTGATTCTGTTGATACTTTGCCCGAGGGGCTGATTTTATGTGTTTATCTTTTCTCGCTACTTTTTATTTACTTGTTTAACTGTTAAAAAGGTGTTTTAAGGAAGCTTATACTAAACTAAAGTGTTTTTTATAAGATTTTACTGTTTTATTGCATTGTATTAGTTTACACTGCCTCTTTGTAGCATTTTGTTGTGTTTTACGTGCTTTCTTATCGCTTAGTCTTCATTTATTTTTATTACTCACTGAGTTGACGTACTCACATTACTCCCTGCACCCTGTGTGCAGATTCAGGAGCTTCGGGTCCCGCTAGTGAGGGTTGATTGCTCCCAGCAGGCTATTCGAAGTCCACTAGGTAGCTGCTCAGCGTTCGCAGCCCAGTGTTTCTCCCTCCTATCTTACTTTCCTTGTTCTTGTTCAGTAATAGACGGTATAAACTCTTTCATACTCTTAGACTTATGTTAGATGCTCATGACTGGTGACACCCCGATGTGGGACTGTGTTTATTTCCACGTTTGTGTAATTACGCTTATTTTGGGATTTATCACTTGTTAATGCTTTAAATTGAACTATTTTAATTGTTTAAAATGAATTGGGTGTTGTGTCGGCTGGCCTTGTTTCACGATAGGCGCCATCATGACCGGGTCTGGATTTAGGGTAGTGACAAAAAACTTCTCATTAAAGATAAAATAGGTAAAATGAAAACTTTAAAGTTAAACTATTTTTAACTAAAAATATGTCATTCTTTTTGAAACATATTAATAAGGATGTATGCCATATCATAAGCACGAATTTATATATATATATATATACTAAATGTTGAACAACTAAATCCTGCCCTTTAATATTTACATTAACTTTTACTAGAAGTTACACGAAAAGGACACAACTGGAAATGCAATACTTTAATTTAAGTCCTACATTAGGACATCCAAACTAAAAGTTGGGACTTTGAAACCAAATAGATCACTTAATTTGATTTGCATAAGGAATGATATTGTAAGGTTAATTAATCCTTATGGAGAACAATTTGAGTGACTCTAGGTATTTCGCTAATAAAAATTTGCAATGCGACTGAAACTTCTTTAGACTTACAAGTTCGATTCTCTTAGGAATCAACTGAATACAATTTAATATCTCTAACAGATGCATATGTCTGCCACCTCTGCATTCATAGATGTTATTTTTCTATTGAATTTCCGCATATTTTATGTAGCGTATTTCAATACCGTTTTTGAGTTAATTTTTCTTTGACATCGATATTGCTTCTTTGGATTTTTAGAATCAATAAAAAATTAAAAGACTCAATCTGTCAATCATAATTGCAGCAAAAATCGAGAATAAACGGACTTCTTACTTCTTCCATGTTACCCTGAGGTAAGTTTCTGTTCATTACTTTTTTCTTACTTCATTACTAATGTTATTTGACTATTCATGCAAAAAATAGTTATTCTTCATTACTAATGTTATTTGACTTTCATGCAAGAAATATTCTTCAAGAGCTATGACATAGTTGAAACTTGCTACTTAGCTCTTTAGGATCATAATCACATCTACTTTTCGAGAAAAATAAATGACGAAGAAGGAGAGAGGGACACCATTATGATGGTTGATTTCTATTATCTTAAAAGAATTAAGTTTTCTTAATATGAATGCATTAATAAATTTACTTTTTCTCTTGTTGCATAAGAAAAATCTGACTACAAATTATATTCGTAGAGACTGGTTACTAGAAAATAGGAATGCTAAAACGCACAATATTTAAAGACGAAAATATTCTCGGCCAAAGCTAAAATATAATTCTGAAATATATATATATATATAATTTCACGCCTAATGAAATTATCATATTTAAAATTTTACCAAATATACGAGACTTTGAATTAAACTATAATTGTTATTTGGCTACAGTTGTGAAATTAAATTTTATATGATTTCTAGAACTTTGAATACAATGATAAAATTTTTAGATGACTACGATTGTAAAATTAGAATCCTACTAAACTTTTCTCTAAAGGCAAGAAAATCCATTATAGTAAAGGAGTATTATCTTTAGACGCTGGCCTCCAATGTAATTTTGCTTTTTGACATTACGTTTGTTATGGTTTGATGATGTAGTTTAATAAAGATTGCAAAGCGGCAAGTTTTATTGGAGGATAAGGATTTACATGAGAGTTTACTTCATCTCAATTTAATTTTATATATTTTTATTTGGTAAAAGGATAAAAACGGAGTACGTGAAGAGACAAGAGATAGAAAATAGGTTTTAAGAATATTTCGTGCAAGGATAAGCAAAAACGCTCCCGGATAATATTTCTGGATATTCTTAAAAGAGTTTATTTAACCATGCATGTCCAACTCAAAAACTGAAATTGCTGGCTAAATTAAAGAAGAAGATTTTAGAATTGACAATTACATTTAATTGAAACTATATTATTTGAGAGAAAAACAAAAAGAAATTGGTTTTAAGTAAGAAATTGTAGTATCATATGAGAGACTGACTAAGCGCAACCAAATACTAAATTACTAATTGAGACACATAAATTCACTAAGCTAAATTTTTTATAACAATACTAACTTTACTCTAAGGCTGTATTGTGGTCCGGGCCCGGGCCTAAATGGGCCAAACGGGCCAAATGAGTGGAACCGGCCCATTGCGGTCCTAAGCCCACATGGTCCCGGGCTAAATGGGCCGGGCCCGCGGGCCTAAACGAGCTTTTTCGTTCCGGGCTATTTTTTTAATTTTTTTTTTATCTAAGGCAATTTCTTGTAAACTATATATGTATATACTAATATAAATTGCTTATATATAGCTATATAAATATATATAGTATATATAGTATGTATATATAATTATATATATCTACAAATATCTACAACTGTGTTAGCAATAAACTTACCTGTGTGGCGTGAATTAATTATTCTATAAGCAATAATGCGCTTTTGCATTATCCAGTCCTCATCTATCCAATGACTTGTAACGGTTAGATAATCACAGTCATTACCACTTCTACCAATATCAGTAGTAATAGCAATGCGACAATCTATATGAGTAAATAAATAGCTCAAATATTGTTCATATTCATGTTTATATTTATAAATATCACTCTTTACGGTTGCACGAGGCCATCCTTTATAAGTAGGATTAAAAATTCTTCTAATATAATGCACAAAATGAGGGTTAGAAGGAAAACTATAGGGTAAGCACATAACAATAACCATTTTTGCCAATTCTTCACGATCTTTATTTGGATCATAATATAAAATGCCACCGGTAACAGTGTTAATTCCCGGTTGAACTAGATTTGAACCTGTACTAGGGTTAATCGTACTATCTACACTTGTCCCCTCTTGCGCAGCTTTCATTTGTAAATATCTAGCTTTATCTCTAGGGTGTTTCAATATGTGTCTAGTCAAACTACCCGTACCGCTACGGTCTCCAGTATATTTATGAGCCATCAAAGACCCACAAGTTTTACACTTAGCCTTATTTTGTTCTCTTAGTTGAGTAAAAAAGTGCCAAACAAGAGATGTTTCGGGCCGTTTAGAAGGTTTTCTATTAAAAGTAGAGGTTACTATAGGTGGGTCAGGTGGGACATCAGTTGAGTTATTAACAGGACTAGTAGGTGTATCATCTAAATCCGGTTACATTTCATCTAAATCATCATTTTCCTCATCATTTTCAAAGATAGTTTGGTTAGGATAAAGAGCATTCATAACTTCTTCATTTAATTATTGACCTGATGCAACATCATGGCAAAATTGACTATCGGAAAATTGAAAATAAGGGTTATCACTATCAAGAATAATAGGTGGAGGAGGACGGGTAACAGGTCTGGGTCGGGGAGCCGGGGGAAGAGTAGTAGCTTGGTGACTAGATTCACCAATTTTCGATTTTCTCTTACCCTTACTGTTGGCCCAAGTTCAGGTGAAGTTTTGAAGAATGACAAATGAACTCAGTCATGGACCAGGTTCATCATGTGAGGCACAATATTTATCAACCTAGACATGTGAGATACACGTGAAGGAGATAAGTCTCAGTAATAAAGCAGCAATATCTCCTGAACTGATCGAAAAGGTTGCATATTAGATGAGGAGAGAAAGTCTCCTTATGGGAAGAGGACACAATCACACAATCCGGATAAAGGATAGGGTTGGAGTTTGTATTGAACAAGGACTCAACTTCGATGGAAGTTCAACAATTGAGTCTCAATCAAACTCTGATTACTAACTCATTAAATAATAGTGATTGTTCTCTTTTACAGGTGTTGCACATACACAAAAGTTAAACGTGAATAGGGAGCAAAATAGCAACGCTTTTTGCAAGCAGTTCGTGTGTGATTCAAGTGTGCAAACCTGAAGCTACTTGAACGAGATAGAAGAACCAGTTCCGTTGTGTTTATTCTTATTCTAGTTCAATTGTAGTAGGTGGTTTAAAGTTGTACCTTTTCAGCTTTCAAAGAAGCATTTGTAATAGGTATTTTGAGTGTTCAAGTTATAGGCTAACTCGAAGGTGTCGCAACTGTTGAGGCTGTGTGCTACACAAGGATTAGAGTTAATCCTTAGGTTTACAAAGAGTTTTGTAAATGCTGTTTTGGCTCAGTGATTTTAGTGGATGTTTGGGAAAATCCTAGAAAATCCTACTGAGTAGTAGGTCGTAATTTTTTCACCTTTTGAGCCAGGTGTTTTCCTCTCTGTGTTCTTTATTTTTTGCACTTTTAATTCTGCAACAGTAGCAGTTCGAACACCTAGAAGAACCAGGTTCTTCTAGATCGAAAAATTGGGTACCACACAAATCACTCCCCCTCTTGTGTGGTATTGACGTTTAGAACATCAATTAGTATCAGAGCGGGTTATCCTTGAAGAACCTAACACCTTAGTAAAAGATCAACATGACTGCACCACCTGGGAACTGGGAAGGGCAATCCACTGCCAGGCCTCCACTATTCAATGGATAGTACTACTCTTGGTGGAAGAA
This sequence comes from Nicotiana tabacum, assembly GCF_000715075.1. Classification (NCBI taxonomy): domain Eukaryota; kingdom Viridiplantae; phylum Streptophyta; class Magnoliopsida; order Solanales; family Solanaceae; genus Nicotiana; species Nicotiana tabacum. The sequence goes on from NC_134101.1 coordinate 172,256,113, forward strand.
CGGGATAAAGGATCACATCATAGGAGAAGACTATGAACTCTGGGACATAGTCACTGATGGTCCTTTGGCAACTACAATGAAAACTGAGGAAGGAGTTGTTGTGCCAAAGACAAGGGCTGACTGCATTGAAGACCTAAAAAAGTGGGAGAAAAATGCTAAGGCCAAGAAATAGCTTGTGTGTGGACTAGGTCCAGATGAGTATAGTAGGATCCAAAGTTGTACTACTGCCAAGGAGATATGGGACACTTTGCAAGTGGCTCATGAAGGAACATCTCAAGTGAAAAGATCCAGAGGAACACTGCTGTATTCTTAATATGAGAATTTTACTATGAAGGAAGGAGAAACTATCCAAGAGATGTATACTAGGTTCACTACACTAACAAATGAACTTAAGTCCCTTGGAAGGATTATTCTTGAAGAAGACAAGGTTGAGAAAATCCTGACAAGGGTTCTGCCAGTCTCATGAGAAAGCAAAATCATGGCCATTCAGGAATCCAAGAATATTGCTACTCTCAGACTGAATGAACTGATTGGAAATCTTACTGCTTATGAACTGAGAAGGCAAACCATGAAGATGGATACACCCAAGAAGGAGAGAAGCCTAGCTCTCAGAATTGCTGAAGGTTCAGATCTGGAAGATGATGAGATGGCTATGATCACTAGAGAATTCAAAAAGTACCTGATGAGAGAAAAGGGTTCTTCAAGAGGTACAACCTTCAACAAGTCAAGAGCTCCTGAGAAACAGACCAATGAGGGTTGCTACAAGTATGGTAAGACTGATCACATGATCAAGAACTGCCCTCAATGAGAAATTGAGTGGAAGAAAGAAAGGGCTGAACGAAGGAACAGGAAGAAGGAACAAGTTCAACCAAAAAGGAACAAAGGTTCAACCAAGGCTATGGTTGTTGTTTGGGGAGAAACTTCAGATGAAGATTCGGAAGATGACGCTGAAGAAGAGCAAGCACTGATGGCCATCAGAGAATCAGATGATGAACAAGAGGTAAGTATCCTTCACCTCAAAAATAAGATTAAATTTTTGTCTAAAGAAAATTTGGCTGAGCTACTACTAGACTTCATTGATGAGTCTGAGTAATTAACAATGAGAAAGAAGTTCTGTCTAGGGAATGTGTGATCCTAAAAGCAAAATGCAAAAGTCTAGAGTCTAGGGCTAATGAGAGTGATAAAACAAATGCTGAGTTGAAGAACCAGGTTCTTGAACTTGATAACAGTGTCCTAGAACTTAGGTCTGAAAACTTAAAACTGAAACTAGGAACAGGAAAGAAGAAAGCTGATCACACGTATCTCACTCTAGAAGAAAACTTGGGAAAAATTAAATATGAATTGTATAAGAAAGATGAACTTATCAAAGTCCTGAAGGAAGATCTAGGAAAGGTGAGACATGAACTAGACAGAACTTGCAAGTGGAACAAGGCTTCTGATGCACTCTCTTGGCTACAAGAGCATCACAGTAGCAACAAAAGAGGACTTGGCTATGGGACTCAAGCTCCAAAATAGGACTCTAGAAGCAAGTACCTCACTCTTCCTGAAAATAAAATCTGCACACACTGTGGCAAGGCTGTCCATTACAAAAATAAATGTAATGCAAAAGAAAAGTCCAGTCAAAAGAACAAAGTCTTTGTTCAAGAGAAAAACAAGCTGCCTGGGTGGGCAAGAAGGAATCTGATTCATCCTTTTACCTATATAAAGGGACCCAAACTAGTTTGGGTTCATAAGATTAACCCCTGATTTCTTTTTGCAGGTCCAAGTGAAAGGGAAGAGCCAAATATGGTATATGGATAGTGGCTGCTCAAAACATATGACTGGGAACAAGGACTAATTCCTTTCACTTGAGGACTTAAAATGAGGTAATGTCTCCTTTGTAAATGGAAAGAAAGGTGAGATCATTGGGGTTGGAAAGGTAGGCAAAACAGATTCTCATTCCATAGAGAATGTCTACCTGATAGATGGCTTGAAATATAGCCTAATAAGTGTGTCACAATTGTGTGACAGAGGTAATCTTGTAGCTTTTACCTCTACCAGATGCTTTGTGATTAACCTTACCATTGACAAGATTGTTTTGTAGGGAAAAAGAGTTAACAATATTTACATTGTAGACTTGTCTACTCTCTCAGAAAATGAACTCACTTGCTTAAGTGTGTTGGTTAATGATCCCCTATTGTGGTACAAAAGACTTGGTCATGCAAGTCTAAATCAGCAAAACAAATTAGTCTCTAAAGATTTGGTGATAGGGTTACCTAATATCAAGTTCAAGGAAGACAAAGTTTGTGAGGCATGTGCAAGGGGGAAACAGGTAAGATCATCCTTCAAAAGTAAGAAAATGGTAAGTACAACCAAGTCGTTGGAACTGGTCCATATGGATCTATGTGGTCCAATGAGAACCATAAGCAGAGGTGGAAAGAAATATGTAATGGTGCTTGTCGATGATTATTCTAGATTTACCTGGGTTCTGTTTCTAACCTCCAAAGATGAACATTTGACATGTTTATTGCATTCGTTAGAAAAACTCAAAAACAATTAGGAAATCAACTTGCATCCATTAGGTCTGATCATGGAACTGAATTTGAAAATTCCAAGTTTGCTGAATTCTCTGATGAAAATGGTATAGATCATAACTTCTCTACCCCTAGGACCCCTCAACAAAATGGAGTAGTTGAAAGGAAGAATAGAACTCTAGAGGACATGGCTAGAACCATGCTTCTTTCTAGTAAATTGCCCCACAGCTTATGGGCAGAGGCCGTAAACACTGCATGTTACATAATTAATAGATCCATGACTAGACCTCTGGTAGAGAAGACTCCCTATGAGTTACTTAAAGGGAGAAAATCAAACATATCCCATCTTAGGGAATTTGGTTGCAAGTGCTATGTGCACAATAATGGAAAAGACTCCCTAGGTAAGTTTGATCCTAGAAGTGATGAGGGAGTATTCTTGGGATATTCTTCACATAGCAAAGCATATAAAGTGTTTAATAAAAGAACTTTATGTGTAGAAGAAAGTGTACATGTAGTATTTGATGAAACTAACATTCTTTCTGAGAGACAAGAACATGAAGATGAAGCCACTGGATTGGTAAAGGAATTGGCTGAATCCCCAGCACAAGTCAAAGTGGCATCAAAAGAAGAAACAAGTGATGGAACAGGTCCTTCAAATCAACGCAACCTGACAGGGGGAACTAATCAAGGAGAAATTGAATCAAATCCCCCAGAGGAACTTGTTCATGAACCCGTTCCTCAGCAACAGAACATGGGAGAGACATCTAGCAGAAATCAGTTGGTTGTGAAACCTCACAAGTATCAAAGTTCTCATCCTACTGAGAACATCATTACTGATCCAACATCTTGAGTCAAAACTAGATCACAACTAAAGAATCTGTGTGCTTTTGATGCTTTCCTATCTCTTATTGAACCTAAAAATGTTGTTGAGGCTTTGCAGGATGCAGATTGGGTGAATGCAATGCAAGATGATCTCAACCAATTTGAAAGAAGTCAAGTTTGGCATCTAGTTCCGAGACCCAAGGAAAGATCAGTCATTGGTACAAAATAGGTCTTCTGAAACAAACTTGATGAAGATGGAACAGTTACAAGAAACTAAGCAAGACTGGTGGTATAAGGATATAGCCAAGAGGAGGGCATAGACTATAATGAGACATTTGCTCCAGTTGCAAGACTAGAGGCAATCAGACTCCTCATAGCCTTTGCAGCACACATGAAATTCACTCTTCATCATATGGATGTCAAAAGTGCCTTCCTAAATGGCTACCTAAAGGAAGAAGTGTTTGTGAAACAACCTCCAGGGTTTGAGAGCAAGGAATGTCATGAGCATGTGTACAAGTTAGACAAGGCTCTCTATCGGCTCAAGCAGGCCCCAAGAGCTTGGTATGAACGACTATCCAAATTCCTATTGGATCATAGTTACAAAAGAGGTAAAATTGACAGTACCTTATTTTTAAGGGAAAAAGGTAAAGATCTCCTTGTTGTGCAAATATATGTAGATGACATCATATTTGGGGCTACCACTGATAGGCTGAGTAAGGACTTTGCAAAACTAATGGGCAGTGAGTTTGAAATGAGCATGATGGGTGAGCTTAACTTCTTTTTAGGCTTACAGATCAAACAAAGTCCAAATGGAACCATGATCCATCAACAAAAGTATACAAAAGAGCTAATTAAAAAATTTAAAATGGAGGAATCTAAAGAAATAGACACACCCATTGCAACTGCCACAAAATTAGATATTGTTGAACCTGGTTCATCAGTCGATCAAAAGTTGTATAGGGGTATGATTGGTTCACTCTTGTATCTTACTGCAAGCAGACCTGACATCATTTTCAGTGTAGGGCTTTGTGCTCATTTTCAAGCAAATCCAAAAGAGTCTCACTTGACTGCGGTAAAGAGGATATTGAGATATCTGAAAGGCACCACTAATCTGTGTCTCTGGTATCCTAAAGGTAGTACTTTTGATCTAGTTAGATATGCTGATGCTGATTATGCAGGTTTCTTAGTGGACAGGAAAAACACCTCAGGTATGGCACACTTCCTTGGTTCATGTCTTGTGTCATGGGCTACCAAAAAGCAAAACTCTGTGGCCCTATCTACTGCTGAAGCTGAGTATGTTGCTGCTGCTTCCTGTTGTGCTCAATTGCTATGGATCAAACAACAGCTGGTAGATTTTGGAATTGAAGTGGGATGTATTCCAATATTCTGTGATAACACTAGTGCTATAAGTATGACAAAGAACCCTGTTCATCATAAGAGGACTAAGCACATAAATGTTAAACACCCACTTCTTAAGAGATAACTATGAGAAAGGATTGATTTCAATAGAATTCTGTGCTACTGATAAACAAATAGCTGACATCTTCACTAAAGCACTGAGTAGAGAAAACTTTGAGAGGAATAGGTTGGAGTTAGGGATGATTAAGATCACTTAATAGGTCCAGTTCAGAATGCACAATGAAAAAAATGTTTTTTGGTTAGGAGTTCTAACTTTATGTAAATATCTAGATCAATTCTTACTCAGTTTCATACTTTAATTAGTATACTCCTGTTACATGTGTATCACTCACTGATCTCTTACAAAGTTTCTTCTATTTTGGCATTTGAGGTATGTTCAAGAACGTTCTATATAAAAAACCTGGTTCATCAGTATGTGTTCATATGAAAAGCCCAGGTATGTTTTCTATACTCTACACAATTAGAAAGATCATTTTTCCAATCATGATCAGAAGTCCTACATTCATCAAATTCCCAGAAATTCTATCCATTGAGCATTGAACCAGTTTCATTCCCCTATAACTCTAAAAACCAAGATTTTATCCTAAAATCTAGCGATGCCTAATAATCACTAAGAGACCGGAATTACATCTTGATTAGACTTCTAATTTACCTCTGAAAAAGTTACCGTTACTACATTTAAGTCTAATCATCTTTAAATACATGCCACACATCTTCTTCATTAGTCCATAACCGTCAAAACTCTTCTCAAGTTCTGATCGCCCTTTTTCTTTCCAAAATTCCCAAATTTTTCTCAAAGAAAAAATCCACCATGACTAACCCCCAAGATAATCCTGGAACTTCCCCACCAGTATCCCCTTCGAATACATCCTCATCTACACCCCCTAGTGAAACCCCAAAACCTAGGTTTCATAGCAGAAAATGTTGGCCAGAAAAACTGTAGCTTCTGGAGCTCTAAGAAAAGTTCTAAATGAGAAATTGAAGGCTAGCAAGAGGAAGGAAAGTACTACTCAAGAATCTGACTTAAGCTTTGAGTCTAAAGCTTTTATTTATGCTAGCGAAGGAGAAGAACATGGGTCTTCTGACACTACCAAAATTCAAGAAACCCCTGGTGAGGTGAGCTCTTGTGTGGTACTCTCTACTGTGGTTGAAAATGTAGAAAATAGGTTTGTCTTGGTTGGTCCTGTTAAAGATGTAAAGGGGGATGAATCTAGTAGAAGTGGAGGTAAAAAGAAAGAAAAAGAGAGAGAGGGAGCAAGTGGTGATGTGAGGGGAAATGGGAAAGAAAAAGTTCTGGCTATCTGTGGAGGTGTTGAAGAAGGTGGTAACAAGTCAGGGGGAAGTGGTTCTGGGGAGGCGGCTGAAGGGCTTGTGCATCTAAGCAAGCAACAAGATGAACCTGGTTCATCTGTTGAGGAAACACTGGCTGATCTTCTGAAGAGGGTTGGGGCCAGTTATGATCCAAAGAAGCGTAAAGCTTCCACACAAAAGGCTTCAACTTCTTCCAAGACAACAAAGAAAAGCAAAATGTCATCCACAAAACCTACTGTACCTTCAGTACCTAAGGGAAGAGCCACTAGAAGCAGGGTCAGACAAAGTGAAGCTGAGTTACAGAAAGCTCTGGAAGAAAGCAAGAAGAAAAAGAAGGAGAAGGGAAAATCAAAGGTTGTGGAGAGTTCTGAGGTTGCAGAAGAAGAAGAAGAGGAGATGGAACTAGTCCATCAAGAAAGGGGAACAACTGTGGAGGTTCCTACACCCAAACCAAAAAGGGCCAAGGCTTCTTCCAAGAAGTCTTCCTCTGAACCTGTATCTGTTGAACCCTCTTTAGCCAAAAGAACCAGATCTGTAGTGAAAGGTAAGTAGGTAAAAGTTACTGAGGAAGAAGAAGAATGGAGTGGAGAATAAGAAGAAGAGAAATCTGAAAAGGAACAAGATAGGTTTTCCATCTTTGGCAGAAGAATTTTTTTGAAAGGAAGACTGTTGAGAGACCTGGATGAGCCAGGAATGAGAAGACTAGTGGATGCCCTAGCTGCACAAGGTTGGAAGGACATGGTCCTTGAAATGGATGGTAGGCTGTCTAGGAAAGAATTCATTGATTTTATGGCCAATGCCACAATGAAGAATAAGGTAGTCACCAGTATAGTGAAAGGAGTAAGGGTGCAATTTGATGCACTCAAATTGGGTAAGATTCTAGACATACCTAGTGAGGGGTATGATGATTATACAAGGCAAAGGTGGCCATGTCTAGATTCTCTCCCTACTGCTCTTCAAATCACTAGGAATTTTTGTGATGCCGCAACTACTGAAGATGTGCCTGAAGCCAGGTTTGTGCAGAAAAGTGAGATAAGGCCTGAGCACAAGGTCTTGTTTGAATTTGTTAACAAGTGCATGCTGCCCAGACAGGAGAGGAGGCACACTGCCAACTACATGGACTTGATTCTTATGGAGTGCCTTGTGAGAGGAATGTAGATCAATTGGCCTGCCTTTATTGTCAAATTACTGGACAGGGTCATAAATGGCTCCAAGGCTCATGCCACCCCATATGGGTTCATATTGACTACTGTTCTGGATAGGCTGAATGTGTTTTTGAAGAAATGGGAGATGGCATCAAGCAAGAAACACTTTGGCATCAAGACTCTTCTGGATTGTGACTATCCAGTCAATACCACCCCAGTTGAACCTGGTTCATCTCTGAAGACACTTGTGAACAGCAAGGTTAGGGCTTTGGTTTAGGAGTGTGGATCTAAGGATGCTGAAATTGCTCGGCTCCAGGCTCGTGTAGTTGAACTGGAAACTAAAAGAGATGGCCTTATAATTGAGCTAGCAAAAGAAAAGTAGAAGAGTGATGGGATGCTTCAGAATATGCTCAACCTTCTCCAAACCCAGCCCTCTAGTTCCTCCAAGCCTTAGGATGTCCAGTTGTTGTCTTCTGAACCAATCTAGTACCCCCAATGACCCAAATTAGGGACTTTTTCGTTTTTTTGCTCATGCTTTGGAAGTTTTTCTTTCTTTTTGTGGTTTGTTGGTGGAAACATATCTTATCAATGACAACTGCTGTTTCTCTTGTTCTATGAAGATTTTGCTCTTAATAGTTTGAATATGTTTGTTGATTATTGATGATTTCATCCATGTTTTCACTTGAAGTTGCCCAAGTGGCCATGAGTAATGACTAAAATTTTGGATTCACAATGCATGCAACTTTTCGATGATGCCAAAAGGGGGAAGAGATATTGTGCTTTACTCTTTATTCTGAATAATGTGATATTTATAACCTAATTAAATCTGGTCCTTGATGATAAGTTAAATTCTAAGTTAATGTGTTGATGGTCAAGCTGAGTTCCTATAGGTTCTTTGATTAGTAAAAGCACAGAGTTTGTCATTATCAAAAAGGGGGAATTTGTTGGCCCAAGTACAGGTGAAGTTTTGAAGAATGACAAATGAACTTAGTCATGGACCAGGTTCATCATGTGAGGCACATTATTTATCAACCTAGACATGTGAGATATACGTGAAGGAGATAAGTCTCAGTAATCAAGCAGCAATATCTCCTGAACCGATCGAAAAGGTTGCATATTAGATGAGGAGAGAAAGTCTCCTTATGGGAAGAGGACACAATCACACAATCCGGATAAAGGTAGGGTTGGAGTTTGTATTGAACAAGGACTCAACTTTGATGGAAGATCAACAATTGAGTCTCAATCAAACTCTGATTAGATTATTCTCTTTTACAGGTGTTGCACATACGCAGAAGTTAAACGTGAATAGGGAGCAAAATAGCAACACTTGTTACAAGCAGTTCGTGTGTGATTCAAGTGTGCAAACCTGAAGCTACTTGAACGAGCTAGAAGAACCAGTTCCATTGTGTTTATTCTTATTCTAGTTCAATTGTACTAGGTGGTTCAAATTTCAGCTTTCATAGAAGCATTTATAATAGGTACGTTGAGTGTTCAAGTGATAGGCTAACTTGAAGGTGTCGCAACAGTTGAGGCTGTGTGCTACACATGGATTAGAGTTAATCCTTAGGTTTACAAAGAGTTTTGTAAATGCTGTTTTGGCTCAATGATTTTAGTAGATGTTTGGGAAAATCCTACTGAGTAGTAGGTCGTGTTTTTTTCACCTTTTGAGCCAGGTGTTTTCCACATAAAAATCTCTGTGTTCTTTATTTTCTGCACTTTTAATTCCGCAACAGTAGCAGTTAGAACACCTAGAAGAACTAGGTTTTTCTAGATCGAAAAATTGGGTACCACACAAATCACCTCCCCTCTTGTGTGGTATTGACGTTTAGAACATCACTTACCACCAAATATATTTTTCAAAGAAAAGTCCATCTTAATTATAATTATACTAAATAAAACAAACAAAACTATAATATTAAAACTTAAGAGTTGAACGAGTTTACCGAATTGACGAACAACTTCTTGAAAATTGAATATCGTTGAAGACTTGAATACTTCAATTCACCAACTTCACAATTTTTCACGAAATTGCAATAATAAAGTAAGCAATTATAGAAGAAAATTAGAGAGAGATTGAAAGAGATTGATGAATTTGTGAGTAAAAAATGAAAGAATGAGGGGGTATTTATAGTTGAGAATAGGGAAAAATTGTAATTATAAAAGGTTTGGGGTTAAAACAAAGTTTGGGGGCCAAATGACTATTTTTAAAAGTTCCAAACGGCTGAAAATTGAAGTCCAACGGCTAGATTTTAAAAATCTGACCGTTGGCCCTTTTTAATTGTTTTGTTTTTAAAAAATAGCCGTTGGGGCCCATTTTGCCTGGTTGAACCGGCCCAGGCCGCCTGTCGGTCCCGGGCTCACGGGCTATTTGGTCAGGACTGGCCCGCTATGGGCTTTTGCACCCTTAGAGACTGGCCCGTTTAAACCGGCCCGTTTAAACCGGCCCATTTGGCACGTGGGCTCGGGCTAGACCCGGCCCAATCCCGGACTAGGCCCGGCCCACAATACAACCTTACTTTACTCTGATGGCCATGAAGTAAATGAAGAATATCTTTTTAAAATAATAAATTTTAATATACATTTGTTTTATAATGTTAAGAAATAAAGGCATGATTAGATAATCTCTAATTTTGGACTATGTTTATTACATTATGTTTTCTTACATAAACTATGTATTGTACTTCAAAGAGAGATCAATCAACAATAGAAATTTTACTCATGATAGAGTAGACAAGACTAACTCAAAGGAATACACAAAAATATTATCTAAAACTAAGTATTAGATAAGATATGACTATATTGTCAAAATACAATGTATATTTTTATAGTGGAAGTACACCCGTTCGAGGAAGCAAATATAAAAGCCACTTTTTACGCGAATTCCCCTTTTAAAGTACTAGCTACTCAGTTACCAAATTATAACATGAGATTATGAAATTACTTATTCACAAATCTTATTTTAGGCGGGCAACAAAAACTGTCAAACTAACTAAATTAATAAACAGATCATCTTTGTTGGTCAAGATATGATATCCAATCTTTTCGAATTTAAGTATTATGTTAATGTAAATAATATTGATTTTCAATATTTAAAATATTGTTACATTTTATCTATGTCAATTGCTTTACACCAATTCTTTCTTCTTCTATGTTTTAATAAAAATATTTTTATTCATATAAATAACTTGTCACTACCTGGATTTTCCACCCTCGGGAGTCGTGACGACAACGACTCGTGAAAGCTACGCAAGCCAACCATTTAGATTTTTAAACAAATGAAAAGTGCGAAAGAGTTATAATAATTTCAAATAATCCAATACATGTCTACCCATGGATCTGATGTCACAAATTCACGAACATCTACGAATTACTACAAACACTGGTCTGAAAAGAAAAGTACAACTATTCTCGGAATGAAAAGAGACAACAAAAAGCTAAAATAGGGAAGGGGGATTTTAGACTCTGCGGACGCCAGTAGATCTACCTTAGTCTCCCTGGACTGAAGGCAGCTACCTCAGCTACTCACCGGGTCCGGTACCAAAATCTGCACAAAAGAGTGCATAGTGTAGTACAACTGACCTCATGTACAGAGTGAGTATCGAGCCTAACCTCGGCAGAGTAGTGACGAAGCTAGGACATGACAACCATATAAACCTGTATAGTTAAATCATATACAAATAGAATCATAATAACATGAATCAACAGAATAAGGTGGGAAGGGGACATGCTGTGGGGAATATCAGATTCTAACAATAAACCAATAATGAAGCATCAATAAAGAAGCATAATGAACATCATATCTATATCAACAGGAATAATGAAACGGTAGCACGTGCACGTCATCACCCTTTGTGCTTTTACTCTCGTCCTCACCATATGAAACAACAGAAACAACACGACATCACCCTCGTGCATTACCTCTCATAATCATGGTACGGCATCACCCTTCGTGCATTATTCCTCACAATATCCGCACAACATCACCCTTCGTGCATTAACTCTCAAATCATGGCACGACATCACCCTTCGTGCATTAACTCTCATAAAATCGGCACGGCATCACCCTTCGTGCATTACACTCACTCACAATATCATGCACGACATTACCCTTCGTGTTTTACACTCTTCCTCACAAAAACAATAAAAATAATACATCCCAATAACGGAATCAACAATATCAACAATAACATCCCAACAAGGGAATCAGCTATAACAAATCTCGTTTTCAACAATTACTTTACAAAGTGAAACTTACTCGAGCCAATACTCAACAATAGTGAATTACCAAGAAACTTTCATAATCTTTGTTCAACATTAATAACCATCAATTTGAGCATGATCGATACATAATAGAGTCACAACAATCATGATATAAGACCCACGTGCATGCTTGACACAAACGTATAGATACTCGTCACCATACCTATACGTCGTACTCAATACTAACACATAAAAATTAGACCACAACTCCTATTCCCTCAAGCTAAGGTTAGGCCAAACACATACCTTGATTCCACGGACAAGATTAAGCCTCAACTACCATTTTACCTCTCAGTTCCACTTCCAATTCACTTGTATCTAGTCACAATTTACTTGATAACATTAATAAATGCCAAATAAACCAATTATGATGCATGAAAATAGATTTTCTAATATTTTTCCCAAAAAGTCAAAACTCGATCCCGGACCCGCTTGGTCAAAACCCGAAGTTCAAACCAAAACCCGATTACCCCTCCACTCACGAACTCAAATATGCAATTAGTTTTGAAATCCGACCTCAAATCGAGGTCCAAATCCTCAAATTTGAAAATCCTAATTTCTACCCAAAAATACCCAATTTTCCATGAAAACCCTAGATTTTGAAGTGAAATTATGTAAACAGATGGATTAGATTAAAGAAGATAAGTTAGAAACCACGTACTTATGATTTGGATAAGTTTGAGCCTTTGAAAAATCACCTAAGGGTGTTTAGGTTTTGGGAAAGTTGAAAAATAATGAAAAATCCCGTTTGAAATCCCACTTAACAGGTGCTGTTATCGCAATTGCGATCAGGGGTTCGCAATTGCGAACCATTTGGAAGTCTGTTATCTTCGTATTTGCGAAAGGGATGTCGCATTTGCGATAAAGGGGCTTCGCAATTCTCAGCCCAGTGTCCACATTTGCGATGAGGGCCTGCCCAGGCTTGGTTCGCAATTGCGACACTTTGGCCGCATTTCCCAAGCCTGACCACTTCGCAATTGCGAAGCCTAATCTCGCAATTACGAGATCAGAGGCCTGTGCAAAAAATACCAGATGCACAGTTGCAATTTCCTAAGTCTAAATCACCTCGTTAAAACTCATCCGAGCCCTCGAGGCTCCAAACTAAACATGCGCGCAAGTCTAAAAACATCATACAGACTTGCTCGTGCGATCAAATCATCAAAATAGCATCAAAAACTACGAATTTAACCTCAAATTCATGAAATTCTTTAGAAACATTGAGATTTCCATTTTCTCAGCTAAAGGTCCGATTTATACCAAATCAACTACAATTCTTACCAAATTTCACAAATTCGACTTAATTATTATTTTGAACCTGTACCGGGCTCCGGTACCAAAATATGGGCCCGATACCATCAAGAAAATACATCATTTCATTTCAAAAAGTTTTTATATTTTTCAGCAAATATTTTTTTTTAAAAAATTCTTTTCTCGAGCTAGGGACCTTGGAATTCGATTCTGGGCATACACCCGAGTTTCATATTTTACTATTGACCCTACGGGATTGTCAGATCATGGGTCCGGGTCCGTTTACCAAGAATGTTGACCAAAGTCAACTTTAATCAATTTTAAAGGCCAAATTCATTATTTTTCTTAAATTTCACATAAAAGCTTTCCGGAAATGCACCCGGACTGTGCATGCAAATCGAGGTGAGACAAAAGGAGGTTTTTAAGGCCTCAGAACACAGCTTTGAATTCTACAACAAGAGATGACCTTTCGAGTCATCACATTCTCCACCTCTAAAACAACCATTCGTCCTCGAACGGACATAGAAAAGTACCTAAGTCGGTGATAAGATGAGGATAGCAACTTTGCATATCAGACTCAGACTCCAAGGTCGCTGACTCAACAAGCTGACCTCTCCACTGCACACGAACTGAATTCTTCGATCTCTGAACTTGCCGGTCTAGAATAGCTACCGGCTCCTCCTCGTAGGTCAAGTCCTTGTCCAACTGGACAGTGCTAAAGTCTAACACGTGGGATGGATTGCCGTGATACTTATAAAGTATGAACACATGAAACACTGGGTGCACAACTGATAAACTCGACGGCAATGCAAGTTTGTAAACCACCTCCTCCACTCGATAAAGAATCTCAAAAGGCCCAATGAACCTAGGGCTTAACTTGCCCTTCTTCCCAAATCTCATCACGCCCATTATGGGTGACACCTGAAGCAATACTCGCTCCCCGACCATGAATGCCACATTACGAACCTTGCAGTCGGCGTAACTCTTTTGCCTGGACTGAGCTATACAAAGCCTATCCTGAATGATCTTAACCTTATCCAAGACATCCTATACTAGATCTGCACCCATCAACCGAGCCTCTCCCAGCTCAAACCATCCAACCGATGACTGACACCACCTACCATATACTGTCCGTCCGTCTGAGGATGAAATGATGTGCTCAACTCGACCAGAGTACCCAACTCACACTGAACTGCCCTCCAGAAATGCAAGGTAAACTGCGTACCTCGGTCAGAAATAATGGACATGGGCACACCATAAAGACGAACAATCTGCCGAATATAAATCTCTGCTTACCGCTCAGAAGAATAGAAAACTGCCATAGGAATGAAATGCGCTGACTTAGTCAGCCTATCCACAATAACCCACACTGGGTCGAACTTCCTCTGAGTCCGTGGGAGTCCAACAATGAAGTCCATAGTGATACGCTCCCACTTCCACTCAGGAATCTCAATCTTTTGGAACAAACCACCATGTCTCTAATGCTAGTACTTTACCTGCTAACAATTCAAACATCGAGCTACATATGCAACAATATCCTTCTTCATACTCCTCCACCAATAATGCTACCGCAAGTCTTGATACTTCTTAGTAGCGCCCGGGTGAATAGAATATCGGGAACAATGGGCCTCCTCTAGAATCAACTCACGAAGTCCATCCACATTAGGCACACAAACACGACCCTGCATCCTCAAAACTCCATCATCTCCGACTGTAACCTGCTTGGCACCTCCGTGCCACACTGTGTCTCTAAGGATAAGCAAATGAGGATCATCATACTGTGGATCTCGGATACGCTCAAACAATGAAGAATGGGCGACTGTGCAAGCTAGCACACGGCTGGGCTCAAAAACATCCAACCTCACGAACTGATTGGCTAAAGCCTGAACATCCAAAGCAAGCGGTCTCTCACCGACCAAAATATACGCAAGACGGCCCATACTGACTGACTTCCTACTCAAAGCATCGGCCACTACATTGGCCTTCTCCGGATGATACAAGATGGTGATATCATAGTCTTTAAATAGCTCCAACCACCTCCTCTGCCTCAAATTTAGCTCCTATTGCTTGAATAAGTATTGCAAACTCTTGTGATCCGTGAACACCTCACACGTCACGCCATATAAATAATGCCTCCAAATCTTCAGCGCGTGAACAATGGCTGCTAGCTCCAAATCATGAACTGGATAATTCTTTTTGTGGATCTTCAACTGTCGCGAAGCATATGCAATAACCTTGCCATTCTGCATCAACACCGTACCAAGTCCAATACAAGATGTATCGCAATATACTGTATATGGCCTTGAACCTGTGGGCAAAACCAACACCGGCGCCGTAGTCAAAGCTGTATTGAGCTTCTGAAAGCTCGCCTCACACTCATCCGACCACCTGAACTGGGCACCCTTCTGGGTCAACCTGGTCATCGGGGCTGCAATAGATGAAAACCCATTTACAAACTGACGGTAATAGCCCGCCAAACCCAAGAAACTCTGGATCTTTGTGGCTGATGTGGGTCTAGGCCAGTCCTTGACTGCCGCAATCTTCTTAGGATCCACCTGAATACCCTCTGTTGATACAACATGACCTAACAATGCAACTGAACTCAACCAAAACTCACACTTCGAAAACTTAGCATATAACTGACTGTCCCTTAAAGTTTAGAGAATGTCTCAAAGATGCTGCTCATGCTCCTCCCGGCTGCGGGAATAGATCAAAATATCATCAATGAAGACAATCAAGAAGGAATCCAAATAAGGCTTGAAAACTCGATTTATCAAATCCATGGAAGTTGTTGGGGCATTTGTCAACCCAAATGACATCACTAAGAACTCATAATGCCCGTACGAGTGCGAAAAGCTGTCTTAGGGATATCAGATGCCCTAATCCTCAGCTATGGTAGCCAGATCTCAAATCAATCTTCGAAAACACTTTGGCACCCTAAAATTGATCAAATAAATCATCAATCCTCGGCAATGTATACTTATTCTTGATAGTGACCTTGTTCAACTGTCGATAGTCTATGCATATCCTCATCGATCCATCCTTCTTCTTAACAAACAACACTAGCGCACCCCAAGGTGAGACACTAGGCCTAATAAAGCCTTTATCAAGCAAGTCCTACAACTGTTCTTTCAATACTTTCAACTCTGGCGGGGCCATACGATATAGCGGAATAGAAATAGGGTGAGTGCCTGAAGCCAAATCATTGCAAAAGTCAATATCCCTGTTGGGTGGCATCCCCGACAGGTCTGAAGGAAATACCTCTAGAAACTCACGAACAACGGGCACAGAATCCGTAGAAGGAACCTCAGCACTAGAATCATGAACATACGCCAAATAAGCCAAACACCCTTTTCCAACCATACGCTGAGCCTTTATATAAGACACAACCCTACTAACGAAATGACTGGGATTCCCTCTCCACTCCAATCGAGGCAAACCTGGCAAGGCTAAGGTCACAGTCTTGGTGTGATAGTCCAATACAGCATGATAAAGGGATAACCAATCCATCCCCAAATTGACATCGAAGTCTACAATATTGAGAAGTAAGAGATCTACACGGGTCTTAAGACCCCCAATAATAACCACACACAAGTGATAAACTTGATCTACAACAATAGAATCACCTACCGGTGTAGACACATATACAAGTGCACTCAAAGAATCATGAGGCACAACCAGATAAGGGAAAAATAAGATGACACATAGGAATATATAGACCCCAGATCAAATAGAATTGAAGCATCTCTACTGCAAACTGAAATCGTACCTATGATAATTGCACCGGAGGCCTTAGCCTCAGGTCTAGCTGGAATAGCATAACATCGGGGCTGGGGCCCACCACTCTGAACTACATCCCAAGGACGACCTCCTGCTGGCTGGCCTCCACCTCTAACAGCCTGACCTCCACCTCTAACACCTTGACCCCTACCTCTAGCTGGCTGAGTGGGCGGTGGAACACTCGGTGCCTGAACCATGACACGGGAACCCTGATGTTGAGAACTGCTCGATGCTCGAGGGCAAAATCTAGCAATATGCCTTATATCTCCACAAGTATAACAAGACCTCGGCTGTTGGGATTGCTAACCCTGACGGCCTGAGTAACCATCCTGAAAACTCTGGAGCGGACATGCACTGATAGGAGCTAGTGGCGCATTGTAAGGTAACTGATCTGAATACTATATATGAGAACCATGGCCACCTGGAGCACCATGAGAAGCCTGAAGTGCTGATTGAAACGGCTTGGAAGGATGACCTCTACCAAAAGAATCCCTGCCTCCAGACAAGGCACCACTGAACCTGCCAAAATGATGAGGCCTCTTGTTAGACCCCTGACCACTCCCCTATAGTAGAACCATCTCAACTCTCCTAGCCACATTGGCCGTATCTTGAAAAGAAATCTCGCTCCCTATCTCCTTTGCCATCTGCAATTTGATAGGCTAAGCTAGTCACTCAATTAACCTCCTCACCCTCTCTCTCTCTCAGTGGGAAGTATAATAAGAGCATGACGGGACAAGGTAATAAATCTGGTCTCGTACTGAGTGATGATCATAAAACCCTGTTGGAGATGCTTAAACTACCTCCGATAGTCCTCCCTCTAAGTGATAGGTAGAAACTTTTCCAGAAATAGCTGAGAGAAATGATCCCAAGTCAAAGCCGGTGACCCATCTAGTCTAGCCAAACAATAATCCCTCCACTAAGTCTTGGCAGAACCTGACAGACGAAAAGCAGCAAAGTCGACCCCATTGGTATCCACTATCCCCATGTTCCGTAGAACCTCATGACAGCTATCCAAATAGTCCTGGGGATCCTCTAAAGATGTACCACCATAAGTAGTAGTGAATAGCTTGGTAAACCTGTCCAACCTCTGCAAAGCATCAACAGACATAGCTGCTCCATCACCGGTCTGAGCCACAACACCTGACTGGACTACCCCAACTAGCTAAGCTGTTGGAGTCTGAAACTGGGGAGCCATCTGCTCTGGAGTACGAGTAGCGGGAGTCTGTGTTCCTCCCCCATCCTGAGAGACGGCTGGTGGTACAAGAAGTAAGCCTGCTTAGGCGACACTCTCCATAAGGCCCACTAGACAGACTAGAGCATCCTAGAGTACCGGGGTGGCGATGAACCCCTCTAGGACCTGAGTTAGCCCTGCTGGAACGGTTTGGGCTGGAGCCTCCTCCTCGAACTGTACCTGAGGCTCCGCCACTGGTGCTGCTGCTCTAGGCTGAGCTCTGCCCCTGCCTCGGCCTCTAGCATGGCCTCGTCCTTGTCCTCTAGCATGGCCTCGTCCTCGTCCTCTGCCCCTCGTTGGAGCTGCCACTGGGGGCTTGGGCTACTGATTAGTGGATGAAGAAGCACATGTTCTCGCCATCTGCGAAAGAATAGAGTAGAAGTTCAATTAGAATTGAGAAGTCAAATCGCACGACAAAGAAGAATAGATGTGAAGTTATTCCTAAACTCTCTAGCCTCTAGGGGATAAGCACAAACATCTCCGTACCGATCCCTCAGACTCTACCTAACTTGTTCGTTAATTGTGAGACCTAGGCAACCTAGAGCTCTGATTCCAACTTGTCACGACCCGGATTTTTCACCCTCGGGAGTCGTGATGAAAAGTGCTAAACAAATGAAAAGTGCAGAATAGTTATAACAATTTCAAATAATCCAATACATGTCTACCCACGGATCTGGTGTCACAAATTCATGAACATCTACGAATTACTACAAACACTAGTCTGAAAAGAAAAGTACAACTATTCTCGGAATGAAAAGAGACAGTAGAAAGCTAAAATAGGGAAGGGGAATTTAGGCTCTGCGAACGCCAGCAGATCTACCTTGGTCTCCCTGGATTGAAGGTAGCTACCTCAGCTACTTACCGGGTCTGGTACCGAAATTTGCACAAAAGAGTATAGAGTGTAGTATCAGTACAACTGATCCAATGTACTGAGTAAGTGTCAAGCCTAACCTCGGTGAAGTAGTGACGAGGCTAGGACACGACCATCATATATACCTGTGCAGTTAAATCATATACAAACAGAATCATAATAACAGGAATCAATAGAATAAGGTGGGAAGGGGACATGTTGCGGGGAATAATGAACATTCTAACAATAAACCAATAATGAAGCATCAATAAAGAAGCATAATGAACATCATATTTATATCAACAGGAATAATGAAACGGCAGCACGTACACGACATCATCTTTCATGCTTTACTATCGTCCTCACCATATGAAACAACAGAAACAGCACAACATCACCCTTCGTGTATTACCTCTCATAATCATGGCACGACATCACCCTTCATGCATTATTCCTCACAATATCGACACGGCATCACCCTTCGTGCATTAACTCTCAAATCATGGCACGACATCACCCTTCATGCATTAACTCTCATAAAATTGGCACGACATCACCCTTCGTGCATTACACTCACTCACGGTATCATGCACGACATCACCCTTCATGCTTTACACTCTTCCTCACCAAAATATTAGAAATAATACGTCCTGGCAAGGGAATCAACAATATCAACCATAACATCCCGACAAGGGAATCAGCTATAACCAATCTCGTTTTCAACAATTATTTTATAAAATGAAACTTACTCGAGCCAATACTCAACAATAGTGAATTACCAAGAAACTTTCATAATCTTTGTTCAACTTAATAACCATCAATTTGAGCATGATCGATACATAATAGAGTCACAACAATCATGATATAAGACCCACATGCATGCTTGACACCAATGTATAGATACTCGTCACCACACCTTGATTATAGGCTATAATTGCGTATATTAGTCGCTTATTACACTGTAATTTACTGCACTTTAATTGAGTTTGAGCTTTAATTGCTAGTGTTTTGCACTAACTGTGTGTTTTATGTCTTGTAGGAGTTATTCCGAGCTATGTAGATATTATAGAATGAATGCAATGATTTGGAGCTTTGAAGTCTGAGTAAAAGCCCAAGGAATTAAGCTGGGATCGTGTTCGGGGATCAACGGGTGATAGTTAGAACGAACGAAGAATCGAGTAGGCATATTGTGCACTATCTAGTAAAATACACGTAACTTTTTGCTCAGAACTTAATTTGGGTTTCAAAATATATTATTAGAAACCTAACTCAAAGGGCTAAAATTTTTATGTTTTACATTTTTCCAAATTCCCAACATAACAGGGTACAAAGTTCGCGTCAAGTGCGCGGCTGCGCTCAGGCCGCACTCGTCAGGCAGAATCAAAGTGGATATGCGCGGTCCAAGCGCGGCCGCACACATCATGTCCAGGAAAAGTATCCTTTTTCGCGTAGGAGAAGGTATAATTATTTGGGCCTGACCCTACTTGCTATATATACATGGAAGAACGGTATTTTGAGGACTTTTGACACATATTCGATCTAAAGAGGCAGAGATACAATAGGAGCAAGGCGGGGAATTCTTCTACGAGTTTTTCCTTCCTCTTCCTTTTTTTCATTTTTGGTTATGATTTTTAGTATTGTAGTTTTACATAATATTATGAATATCTAATTTGTTATCTAGGGTTTTGATAGAACCTTTTGTAGGATAAATTCTTGTTATGTTTTTATATAATTGAGCCATTGGATTTCTCTACTTGTTCAACTACGTGTTTGTTGTTGTTGATTGAATGGTCATAGATTGACTGTGCCTATTTATTATGTGTTTCTTGAGAAAGGATATATATATTTAGGTGGTTGTTGAACAACGTCACTCCTAATGTATGTGAGAAATCAATACAGCGGGTTTAAAGGCAGGTTTGGAAATAACAAAGCCTTGACGTGGTCATAGTGAGCGGTTAGATAAAGCCAACTAGCTTAGTTTGAGAGAATATGTCTAGTAAATTATTGTAGTTGCTCGAGAGAGAATTACAACACCTAAAGTGCTCACAATCAGTAGAGAATACATTGGCAAAATTGTAGAGAATATAACTATAAGGATTCCGACAATTGGGAAAATCATAACTCTAGACCTCCTTAATTTAGTCTCTAACCCTTTGTCTCGTTAGTTGATAATTTTACCGCTATCTAGTATTTGCTAGTTAATTAGTTAGAAATATAAATCTCAATCTTTATAATTTAGAAAATTGTTCAAACTTGTCTTTTTAGTGATATTAAACAGATATAGCTAATCCTTAGTTCTCTGTGAGATTCGACTCCGGACTTTTAGACCGGATTATATTTGCAGCGAACGCTTATCTTTTTTAGGACTAGAGTTGGGCGTGATCAAATTTTGGCGCCGTTGCCAGGGAACTAACTGCGTAGCTGTAGGTGTACATATTGCTAGGATGCAAGTTTAAAATTTTATTTTTGTTTTGTTGTATTTGATTTTTTTTAATATTTTTGTTTTACTTGTTAATTTGAGAAACATGGCATCCTGGAATTATAGGAGTTTGGATGTTGGTAATTCTACTTTTAATGCTACTTATGCATATTGTGAAGAAAACTACCCATGGCAAAATTATTAAAATATTTCCGAGAGAGAGTTATGTGCACTAACTCAATCTTATGTGTGGAATGTATGTGATATGTGTGGTGGTCAAGATGGTCACTTTTATGGTTGTGCTTATATTTCTTATCTTCCCCCAACCCCTTACTTTGATGGTTCTTCTTTTTCTTGTGAAGTTAATTGGAACAAAGAACCCAAGGATGATGACCTGAAAGAGATCAAGGATATGCTAAGGTGCCTTGTGGAACAAAATAATGAGAAACAACTGCACATACAAAGTCAAGATGCTGCTATTCGCAACCTGGAGGCACAAGTGAGTCAACTTGTTGAGGTAGCTAACGCTCAACAAGCCAATATTGTGGATAATAGCCAAGAAGAGCATGAATTAGATGCCGAAATTGAGGTGCAAATTGAGGAGGTCATAGTAGAAAACAACCAATCTAACCAACTAGAATTTGAGGATGGCGATGTTGAAGAAGTGAGACTAGAGTCAGCCAAGGACATTGAGGATATAAATTCTGTTCACTAGTATCATTAATGTTGAGGATGCTGAAAGTCCTGAAGTTCATGTGTGTGAGCGCATTGGTCCACACTCCAAGCATTTTTCCATATTATGTTTGGATGATGATTTGGAAATAGAGTCATCTGAACTAATTGAAGAGTCAAGGAATGAGGAACAAGGTGCATATATTTTGGAATTCTTCTTGCCAGAAAGTCAGGATTACATACCTCATACAAAGGCCAAGGAGTGCAGAATACTACATTATTTCCTTGGGCCAGTTAGATTCGTTCCACCGCCCAAGAACATAATTATAAGCTTGAAGCAAAACTTGGGGTTCAATTCATAAGCTTGAGGTGGAGATAAAAAGTGATTCATGTCGTACCGCGACGTTAAATCAAGCGCTTGTTGGGACGCAACCCAACTTTACTGCTTTTTATTTTATTTTATTTTATTTTTTAATTGTATTACTTTTGTAGTGTCAATTTTTGATCTTCTAGGAACATGAAAATCAAAACTATTGGAAGGATGCAACAGTAAACCAAATGGTTGGAACTAAGTGTGAGGTACCCGCACGAAGGACCAAGCTTGGAAGAAGTCTGAGTACCCCATGAGCTGTTAGTGCTTCGGCCTTTGGCCTACCAGGGAGTCTCTTTTACCCTTTTATTAATTATGGTGTGTATTGGGGATAATGCACAATTTTAAGTGTGGGGTGAGGAGATTGTCTATGTGACTTTCTATGCTATTTTAGTTGTGTTAATTTAGTTGAATAATTTTTTTTTAAAAATAGAAAAGGTTGGACTTTTTCCGACGATGGATCTATTAGACAATTTTCTTGAGGGATTTAAGTCTAAAGAAAGAAAAAAATTCTTTTGTTAGGTAGTGTAGCAATTCCCCCTTGATTTTTCTTTGTACCGCGGTTCTTTTCCAAGGGTTTTATTTGAAGCGGGTGTAGTTAGTCTTTTTTTAGGAATATGAGCCATTGTGTTGTATTTTGAAATGAAGCAATATCTCTTGACTTTGTTATGCCTTGAGAATAGTGAGTACTTTGGTTGTGATGCTTAGGCTCAGTTTTTGACTCTTGTATAAGTACCTTAAATTGTATTTCCTTAGCTTTGCTTAACTGCTTTGACTGGAGTGTCTTGATGATCCAATCTTGAGGAGTCATGTGCCATGTGCGTGTGAGGTTTGTTGTATTCTGTGCATTGCATTTATTGCCTAGAACTTGCCCCGTGTGTTTGCAAAGCGAAATAGTAGTTTTGTTCAGTCTTGGAAGTGATATAGACATTTCTTTGTTGAGCCCGATATGTATATTTTACTCGCCTAATTGTTATGTATTATAGTTAACCCCTTTGAGCCTGTAATCCTGTTTCTTTGGAAACCACATTACAAGCCTTACCCTTTGTTTGAATTAACTATCTATTTGGACCTTTTAACCTCTCATGAGCACTTGAATTGTTATGAGCTGTGTAAAAGTTAAAGTATGGGGCGGATGGTTTGGCTTTTAAGTGGAGCTAATGAAATAAGGAGAAAGGTGCACTGTCTTGAACAAGTAAGAGCCACTTGAATTGAAAAAAATAGTTGTATTGCTGTGAGAAAAAAATATATTCCTTGATAAGTGGTGACTCTTGATGTAATTGTGCTTAAAGAAGTATGGAGTAATATACATTGATATGAAGGTGAAGTTTGGTTTGACATAAGTATGGGGTTTGAATGTTAAAGTATATGTATTAAAGTTCTTGGGGAGGTGTAGTCACTCTTATATCTAAATGTGTCCTACCCGTCCCACAGCCTACATTACAACCAAATAAATTCCTACTTGATCCTAGACTGAATGAGCTCGATTAGTAGAGTAGTACACTACGGGCAAGTCTACGATGCATCTTTTGTGGCATATGAATGTTATTTCTGAGAGTGAGTGAATTCTTTCTATCTTGAGTTTCTAAGTGCTCTTAAATTTTATTGTGTGGAACTACTCTCTTTTGTTGTGTGAGGGCACTTGATTCATGAAGGAAAGGTAATGTCAGTTATCTCTATGTTAGAGTAAATGGGTGAGTTGTGAATAATGCATGGTACTTGTGAGTCAAATCTTGAGGTGAAGATGTTACGCTTTTATGCTTAGTCTATTTTAAATATTCTTGGTGTGATGAGTTAGGAGAATTGTTTAAAAAAGGTCATGTCTATATAAAGTATAGTTTGATTACTCGAGGACGAGCAATGGTTTGAGTATGGGGTGTTGATGATAGGATATAATTGCGTATTTTAGTCGCTTATTACACTCTAATTTACTACACTTTAATTGAGTTTGAGATTTAATCACTAGTATTTTGCACTAATTGTGTGTTGTATACCTTGTAGGAGTGATTTTGAGTTATGTAGATGTTATAGAATGAATGTAAGTTATTTGGATCTTTGAAGTTTGAGTCAAAGCCCAAGGAATTAAGCCGGGAGCGTGTTCGGGGATCAACGGATGATAGTTAGAACGAACGAATAATCGAGTAGGCATATTGTGCACTGTTTAGTAAAATATAAATAACTTTCTTCTCAAAACTCTATTTGGGCTTCATAACATATGGTTGGAAAGCTAACTCAAAAGGCTACAACTTTCATGATTTACGTTTTTCTAAATTCCCAACAGAACATGGTGAAAAATGCGCGTCAAGTATGAGGCCGCGCTCGTCAAGCAGAATCAAAGTGGATATGCGCGATCCAAGCGCGGTCCAAGTGCGGCCGCACCCGTCCTGTTCGGGAAAAGTGTCATTTTTCGTGTACGAGAAGGTATGATTGTTTGGGACTGACCCTACTTGGTATATATACATGGAAGAACGGTATTTTGAGAACTTTTTACACAGATTCGACCTAAGGAGGCTGAGACACAATAGGAGCAAGGCAGGAAATTCTTCTACGAATTTTTCCTTTCTCTTCCTATTTTTCATTGTTGGTTATGATTTTTAGTACTGTAGTTTTACATACTATTATAAATAGCTAATTTGTTATCTAGGATTTTGATAGAACCTTTTGTAGGATAAATTCTTGTTATGTTTTTATATAATTGAACCATTGGATTTCTCTACTTGTTCAACTACGTGTTTATTGTTGTTGATTGAATGGCCATCGATTGACTGTGCCTATTTATTATGTGTTGCTTGAGAAAGGATACATATTTTGGTGGTTGTTGAACAACGTCACTCCTAACATATGTGAGAAATCAATACAGTGGTTTTAAAGGCACGTTTAGAAATAACAAAGCCTTGGCGTGGTCATAGTGAGCGGTTAGATAAAACCAACTAGCGTAGTTCGAGAGAATATGTCTAGTAAATTATTGTAGTTGCTTGAGAGAGAATTACGACACCTAAAGTGCTCACTATCAGTAGAGAATACATTGGCAAAATTGTAGGAAATATAGCTAGAAGGATTTCGACAATTGGGGAAATCATAACTCTAGACCTCATTAATTTAGTCTCCAACCCTTTATCTCGTTAGTTGATAATTTTACCGTGTTCTAGTATTTGCTAGTTAATTAGTTAGAAATATAAATCTCAATCTTTATAATTTAGAAAATTGTTCAAACTTGTCTTTTTAGTGATATTAAACAGATATAGCTAAGCTTTCATTTTCTGTGGGATTCGACTCCGGACTTTTAGACCGGATTATATTTGCAGCGACCGCTCATCCTTTTTACGACTAGAGTTGGGCGTGATCACACCTATACATCATACTCGATACTAACACATAGAAATTAGACCACAACTCCTATTCCCTCAAGCTAAGGTTAGGCCTAACACATACCTCGATTCCTCGGAGAAGACTAAGCCTCAGTTACCGCTTTACTTCTCGGTTCCACTTCCAATTTTCTTGTATCTTGTCACAATTTACTTAATAACATTAATAAATGTTAAATAAACCAATTCTAATGCATTAAAATAGATTTCCCAATGTTTTTCCCAAAAAGTCAAAAATCGACCCCGGACCTACTTGGTCAAAACTCGAAGTTCGAACTAAAACTCGATTACCCATCCACTCACGAACTCAAATATGCAATTAGTTTTGAAATCCGACCTCAAATCGAGGTCCAAATCCTCAAAATTTTAAAATCGTAAATTCTACCCAAAAACACCCAATTTCCCATAAAACCCTAGATTTTGAAGTAAAATTATGTAAAAAGATGGATTTGATTGAAGAAGATAAGTTAGAAACCACTTACTTATGATTTGGAGAAGTTTGAGCCTTTGAAAAATCGCCTAAGGGTATTTAGGTTTTGAGAAAGTTGAAAAATGATGAAAAATTCCGTCTGAAATCCCACTTAACAGGTGCAGTTATCGCAATTGCGATCAGGGGTCCGCAATTGCGAACCCTTTGGAAGTCTGTTATCTTTGCATTTGCGAAGGGGATGTCACATTTGCGATGAAGGGGCTTCGCAATTCCCAGCCCAGTGTTCGCATTTGCGATGAGGGCCTGCCCAGGCTTGGTTCGCAATTGCGACACTTTAGCCGCATTTCCCAAGCCTGACCACTTCGTAATTGCGAAGCCTGATCTCGCAATTGCGAGATCAGGGGGCCTGTGCAAAAATACCAGATGCACAACTGCAATTTCCTAAGTCCAAACCCCGTGACCTATCAAAAACTCACCCGAACCCTTGGGGCTCCAAACCAAACATGCACGTAAGTCTAAAAATATCATACAAACTTGCTCGTGCGATCAAATCATCAAAATAACATCAACAACTACGAATTTAACCTCAAATTCATGAAATTCTTTAGAAACATTGAAATTTCCATTTTCTCAACTAAAGGTCCGATTTATACCAAATCAACTCCGATTCTTACCAAATTTCACAGATTCGACTAATTATTATTTTGAACCTGTATTGGGCTTCGGAACCAAAATATGAGCCCGATACCATCTAGAAAATGCATCATTTCATTTCAAAAATTCTTTATATTTTCCAGCAAATAATTTTCTTTAATTTTTTTTTTCTCGGGCTAGGGACCTCGAAGTCGATTCCAGGTATACGCCCGAGTCCCATATTTTATTACGGACCCTACGGGACCGTCAAATCATGGTCCGAGTCCGTTTACCAAGAATATTGACCAAAGTCAGCTTTAATCAATTTTAAAGGCCAAATTCATTATTTTTCTTAAATTTCACATAAAAGCTTTCCGAAAATGCGCTCGGACTGTGCACGCAAAATCGAGGTGAGATAAAATGAGGGTTTTAAGGCTTCGAAATACAGTTTGACTTCTACAACAAGAGATGACCTTTCGGGTCATCACATAACTGATTAAAGATCCACGTGCAATGCACGTACATAGAAACTAGTTATATTAAAAGTGAAAATAATAAAACTTAAAAGTTGAATTACTAAAATGCCCTTATTTACATACCTATTTCTTTCAACAATTTTTAGATATAACATTGGAATATCTTTTTTTTTCCGGTCCAAATAACATGGGAATATCATTTCAACTTTAATTGTTAATGTCACGTTGATTGGGACTTGGGAGGAGATGCTAGAGGCACATCTTTTCAAGCCCAACTTTAATTGTTAATATTGCGTCGATTGGGAGAGTCTGAAACCTAACCGTGGTTTATTCGGACTCAAGTGACACAAATAGACAAAAAAAATAGGGCACCATTTTATATATAGCGCGGTTATTCACCTCGCTATACCTTAACGACATGTTTGTCCGTTAAGGTATAGCGCATTGAATAACCGCTCTATATATAAAATATGGCCCCACCAATAATTCATATGTACTTAACTGGCCTACCAATAATTCATATGTGTATAGCGCCTATTATGTATGCGCTATACATCAAATAATTGTATTTTCCGGATTGGTTTTTTTCTTATTTAAGGAGTTTCAAAATTTGATAAAACTCATTCAGGATCGTTCAAGTCTTTCAAAATATTTGTTCGTTAAGTTATTTTGCATTTTGTCATAATGTCCGAAGAACGTAAAATTAGGGTTTCATTATATTGGAAGGGGTAAGATTGTGGTGGAGAATAAATCAGTACGCTATGGTTGTTCTCCACAGTGTCATATTAAGTTGCCACTTACAATGGAGTACGATAGATTGGTATCGTTGTTATATAAAAAATGAGTGTGAATAAACATTCGATGAATATTAAAGTAACCGAAATATATCCGTATTTGTTACTCCACAAAGGTTTGCTTGTTATGCTGAGTTTAACATTGAAGAAGATGAAAATCTGACAGATTTTTTGAGGACTCCGGATGAACACCGGGATCTTCTTGTGATAAAAATGTTGGAAATATACGTCAAGGCTAAACACGTTCACAATAATGAGGTTCCGCAAAGTAGGTATATCCCTCGATTATCAGGTGATTATTTTGGAGCAGTTTTAGCCGAACAGGTTCCGGGTGAAAGAGTTTGGCTTGATCTAAACTTATCTTCACGGACGAATGAGGAGAGATGAATAATTTCTCCCCAAGTTTACATATCTACAAGCCGAGTGGTAAACTTTAATTTCCTTTGTGTTGCGATGTTTATTTTTATGTATTGAATTTGTATTAAAACTCATATTTCCATAGGAGGTACCGACCAGAATTAAATTTTACAAGTTATGAACCAACGGACAATTGGAATATGCCTAGTTTTGGTGTGTTGGATCATGGTGGTCTATTCGAGAGTCATCATCAATAGGATAATGTGCATCATGGGATATCAACACATTATGATTTGTAAGTGAAGTGATAAAATTTATATGTAATGTTTGGATGAACTTGAAAAACTCATCATATATTGGTTGTGTAGTGAAAACGAGCAACTTGAAGGTCATGTCCTTACTCAATTGCCCGAAGACGAAATATTTAATCGGGATCTGGCAGATGCGCAGAGTCAGGAAGATAATAGTGATTATGAAAACAATGCCGATGAGTCTGGAGATGACACACCCTTCCCTGATGAGGGTGATGATGTGAGGACGAGAATGATGAACCTGATTTGACGAGGGAGCATGCTCCACCTCCTATTAGATCAAGAGTGTACGAGCCACATGTGCTATTTCATTCAAGGGAGATTCCCTACGTTGATCAGTTGCCAAGTATGCCAGATATGGATGCCCTTATAAGGGATCTTGACAAAATTCAAACAGCAATATGGGATAAATCTAGAGCAGTGATGCTGCCAAAGGGCATGCTTTTTGCTGATAAAGAGCGCCTAAGCAGGGCGGTACGAATGTACAACATAAAAGAGTGTCATGAGATCGTGGTTAATGAGTCATCTTCAGAAACATACGAGGTTATTTCTCGAAGATGGTTTCAAGGTTGTAATTGGATGTTGCGTGCGAAAAAGATGATCAAATATGTGGATTGTGGATAAATACATTGGCATTCACAATTGTAAAATAGACACATTCAGTGGGAATCATTTTAACTTGAATGTTGACTTGATTTCTCTTATCTTGATTCCACACATTAAAGCGTCCATAAGGTAAAAGATCAAAGAGTGTATAAAATCTATCCACCAGGTATATGGGTGTACCATTACCAAATGAAAGACATTTCTCGGGCGCAAACGTGTATTTGAAATTGTTTATGGTAATTTGGATAAGTCCTTTGCGTCTCTACCCAGGTTCATGACCGCGTTGCAACACTTTAACCCCAGGAATGTTGTTGAATGGAAGCTTGAGCGGAGTCCGGGTATACCAGAACACATATGCATTTAAACCAGCCATTGATGGTTTTGTGCATTGTCAGTCGGTAATATCCATAAAAGGCACTCATGTCTATGGAATATACGATGTTAAATTATTGATCATCGTTGTAGTGGATGCTAACGGAAGTATATTTACCCTAGCATTTTTTATTTGTTCCAATGAAAGCCAAGAGATGTGGACATTACTTTTGAACCACTTGAAGGAGCACATTGTCAGACAACGTTCATGTATTTATCTAATATCCGATCGACATGGTGGTATTATAAGTTCTATACAGAATTTGCGTGCCTGGTAGGAACCGTATGCCTACCACTATTACTGTGTTGGTCACTTGAAGGCCAACTTTCAGAGGGCTTATCCGAACAAGGACTTGCATCATTTAATGTTGATGGCTGCAACAGATCTCCAAGAATGTAAATTCAAGAGGCGAATGAAATTGATCACGTAGCAAGACCTAGAAGCCTATCGTTGGTTGATGCGACATGAGCTTGACAAGTGGACTTTGCATGCGGATGGTGGTAGAAGATGGGGAATTCTGACTACAAATGTGTCAGATTCTTTCAACGGGTTATTGAAGTCTGCACGTGGATTGCCTGTCACTGCCATGGTACTGATGTAATTCAAGTAGATGGCAGAAAGGTTTGTTGAAAGATCTAGGGTGCATCATCATTGAAAGAAAGGGGTGTTGAATTTATGTCAATAACTATGAAACGATTGAGAAATATAGGAAGCGAGCACAGTGGCATTCATTTTTGCAGTATTGCAATGAGCGAAATCTTTTTGAAGTTCGCACTGGTCTGCATCACAATCGTGGGAATAATACACACACCGTCAATAAAGCCAGAAGATTATGCTCCTATGGAAAATGGTCCATTTATCACTTGCCATGCTCACATGCCATGAAGTGCTTTCAACTTACAGGTTTCGCGGTAACGAGGTACATTGATAAAGAATATAGTGTTGCTGTATACTTAAACGCCTATAGTAGACAGTAGCTAATGGGTGCTGAGCATTATTGACCGCCGGAACCATTTAAAATGGTATGTAACAAAGATTATGTGCATCAATGACAAGTGCAAAAAAGAACACATATACGGAACTAAATGGATGTTGGCGATACCGTTTTATGCGTGTAAATGTGGCATATGTTCCCAAATAGGACAAGATCGCCGTAAATGTCCTTCAGCTAGTTTGGATAGCGGTGGTAATTTAGCTCCAGGTGGCAGTGCACCCAATGTACCCAATTATCAAGGATACACATAATGTTTTATTGCAGTTATTTTGTTGTAATAAATGTATGTAAATGTTCAGGAATGTCTGGGACAAACACTGCCCATCCCAGATGTATGAAGACCTATGGTTACCCTGGAGCAACAGTAGCTCTCGAGATGTAGGTCCGGGAAGCATAGGGAGAACCTCCATGACGATGTCTGTAAATTGAACAATATTAGTTAAAGTATTTTTTTTTAATTGGTTAACATCTTTAAAAATATTGCAATATCTTTTGTATTAATATTTAATCTATATTTTTACTAAATTATTACTTAGGTTGATACAACAACAACAACAACAACCTAGTGAAATCCCACTAGTGGGGTCTGGGGAGGATAGTGAGTACGCAGACCTTACCCCTACACCGAAGGGGTAGAGCGGCTGTTTTCGAAAGATCCTCTGCTCAAGAGAACAAATAGACAAAGGTAGACAGTGTTAGTATCACCACATAAATCATAAAAAAATCATAAGAAAAATAGGAATAACATGAAATCCGAAAGAAAGATGCAAAGCAAAACCGATAGCTAGTAAATAAGCAATGCACTGAAAATACAGTATTGACACTAGCTATCTTAGACAAAAATCCTACCAGACTAGTCTCACAGAAGTATATTATTTAATATGTTAATTTATATTTTCTATATTATTATTTAATATGTTAATTTATTATTTTATATGTTAGTTTATTACTTTCTATGTTTGTTTCTTATTTTATATGTTTGTTTCTTACTCACCTATTTTTGGATATAATAGAATTAAATAATTAATTTTCATAACTATACATGATTTAATTAATAAATATTCATATAAAAATACTTAGTTTGACAAATATTGTTGTTTTTAATGTTATTTTCTTACGTTTGTTCACTAGAATTCGAGAGAGTTTGTGTTTGAACTATCATCTTTTTCAGATATTTTTGGGGTTAACAGATAATTAAATGATTAATTTCAATAACTACAAAGATACTACTGGTCATGTCCAAATGCACGCCTCTAATGAGGTATGACATGGTCGTTTACAATAATAAAACCCAACAATAAGTCGAGATCGAACCTATAGAGAGCGAAGATGGGAATTAGTAGTATATATTTGGAGTGAGTATGTGAAGTATCTAGATTGCACTTTCACAAACAAAATTTTGTTCTTACTTCTAAAATTACGCTAAGGATTGTAAATCTAAAAGTATAAAACTAGAGAAGATTGTTTTTGAATGTTTTTCAAAGATATAAAAAAGGCCTAGGGCTATAACCATGACCTAGATGTTTGCCTAATGGAATAGAGAATTTTATGTTATTTTATTGATTGGGGTCTATTATAGCTCACAACACTACATTTCACATTTGATACCTCTCGGTCAGAGAGTTGTTTTGCCCAATTTGTCTTTCTCAAGTCTAAATGGGTATCTACCAAAATAGTTGATAAGAGCTCAAATTGGGTTATTACTATATCTAGGTTGAACCCTTTAATTGGGCTAATCAATCTCTCAATTGACCCAATTCCTTGTTAGCTAAGTTAACCTAGACTATGTCTCTCTTTCTCAAGGAGAGACTAAGTCAAATAGGCATAAATTAATATTTACAACCATTAATTTCAGAATTGAAGCATGAACCTAGCTAAATAACACACACCCATTCATAAACAAGCATAAAATTAATCACCCATAAGGTTTACACACTAGGGTTGGGTCAAACCATAGTAGAAATCTAGCTACTCATAGTGGGTATAGAAGAAAACAAAGAAGAAAACATAATAAAATTCATATTGAAAGCTTAAAATATAAAAACCCAATGTTAAATCACAAAAATAAGCTAAAGTTGCCTAAAGAAGCAAGAAGAAATGGCTACAACACTTTTAATATTCAAAATTTAACCTAGTTTTGTGAAACTATTCTATTTATACAAAGCTGGAATTTTCAGACAAAAATGTCTTTTCGGAGGTTCTGCGGCCGCACATTTCCATGTGCGGTCCTCACTTTTCTTCAGTCTTGACAGGATTTGAATCTGCGGCCGCACAATTCTAACACACGGCCGCATCTCTCATATTCTGCGGTCTGCACATTTCTGGATACGGCCGCATTAGCCTCTTCTGCGGACCACACATTTCTGAGTGCGGCCGCGTAGCTGACTTTTGCGACCGCACAATAATTGTATGGTCCGCACTTCCTTCAATTCTTGAAATGAACACTCTCTGAACTTTTGATCTTGCATAGCTTCTGCGACCGCACATTTTATGTGCGGACCGCACTTTACCCTTGGTCTCTGATAACTTTCCTTCACAATCTGCGGCAGCAGGTTGAAATATGCGGTCCGCACTTTTAGCTTTTGTGCCTGATTTTGTCCTTGAGTTCAAATCATTCCTTCTTGAGTTAGATTTCATCTTAATAGCTCATTTTCCAATACTAGTGCAATTAAGCATTTCATCAGTTTTCGTGAATACAATTAAACGCTTTTGGACTAAAACGAAAGCTAACAGGCGCTAAGAAGTCGTCAAAATCCCCACTTATCAACTCCTCCAAACTTAAGATTTTGCTTGAATTCAAGCAAATAAGGTAATTCCCACCTCCACAAGTTAAGAGCTATTCTAGATAATCTAATATGCATTAATCACATATCAATTGGGACCAACAATTACCCACAACACTTATAAATTATCAACAAGGCAATAATTTGAAGTTTTAAGCACAAATAGTTCTAATGTGACACTTGAGCATCAAGAGTTGACTTTATTCATCAAGGAAGCTCACTCTTTCATGTAGGTCATTTTGGATCCCAAACTCCTTCTCCTTTACTCTCCGTTAGCATATCTCACTTAAGAATGTAGCACTCAATTCAAAGATTTGTGAAAAGTTTGCTCATCTCTCTCAAAAGAATGCCACAAGTACAACTCTAAGTACCATATGCTTGCCCCTCATGTAGATCATCACTAATGTAAGTTCACTCGGCTTGAAATCACGTAGGGATTTTTCGGAATGTAATGAGGGCTTTTGGACTAAGGTTGGATATGTTGGAATAGAACGGATTCTTCTTTCCTTAAGCACTCCATTTGCTCTTTTTGGCTCATGTTTTGCCGACTCTTTGAGGCATTTTCTTTTTCCTTAGGGAAACACGAGAGATTTAATATCACTCTTTCTTGGTTATGATGTTCATTTTCTCCTTCTTTGTTTTCTCCATGCTTTGCATCGTTACTTTTCTTTGAATCCCTTCACATCTTCAACTTATTCACTTTCTTTTTGCATTTTTCTTTTTGTTCTTTCTTTCTTTTCCTTTGCCTTTCCTTTTCTTCATTTCTTTTCTCTTTTTGTGCCTTGATATCACTTTCAATCTCCTCGTCTCTCCCTCAAACTTATGTTTTTAGCCAATTGTTTCATGAGAGTTTTAAGGAAAGCTCGAGGTGCCAAGAGAGGGTCACTACAAAATGGGTAAAGACTTGTAACATGTTTATCAAATGAGAAAAAGTTTTAGGCTCAAATGGGTTGTCTATGGATAATAACATTGGTGGGATATGGAAAATTTCAAGCGGGTCAAGGATAGCCTACAATCACTTTTCAAGCGAAGCAAAACTTAAAATTTTGCATAGAAACACATTCGGGGCAAGTACTACACCATTCACACGGGTACTTGGACTTGTAACAAAGCATATCACCTCTCACACAGCTGAATTGTTAAAGAGAATAGAGTCAAGGGCCCACAACAACCATATTCAAGGTTGGAAATTATTAATGGTTCGACTAA
The DNA here is from genome assembly GCF_000715075.1 of Nicotiana tabacum. Lineage (NCBI taxonomy): Eukaryota > Viridiplantae > Streptophyta > Magnoliopsida > Solanales > Solanaceae > Nicotiana > Nicotiana tabacum. The sequence continues at coordinate 172,290,484 of NC_134101.1, forward strand.
ACCACTCGATGATTGCTTAAGTCAACAGAAGAGTCAGAAGGTCACTAACTAGAGCTATTTATTTCCAAGAACTTGTTTTAAATCATAAGCATGTAGTTAATTGTGTTAGTACCAAGTGAAGCATGTTTGACTCTTTGAGTTTGACTCTATTAGGTCTTTTTATTCATTATCACTACTATTATTACCTAAACATAAAAAACGGACTCAATCCCTTAAGAAGGTTGTCACGCCATCCATCATTAGGAAGAGTCACCCGGTTCACACAAAAACTACCTTTGGAAAGAATCGTGGCATTAAGAAAACCAAAAGCTTATTGATCATTTAAACATGAAAAGAAGCTACTAAATTAAAAAGAAGCTACTAGAATAAACAAAAAGCTATTAAATTAAAAATTGACTGCTAAGAAAACAAAATAATGAAGCTACCAAGCAAGCTACTGAAAGCATAAATGAATATACAAACTGAGAGAGGGAAAGAGGATATATACATCAATAAAGATAGAGAAGAATATGTATATAATAAAATGTAAAAGAAAATATTAACAGTTATTACAAACCAATGTCAAATATCAAATAAACTCCCCCCCAATAAGAATAAGCATTGTCCCCAATGCTTAACAAAATAAGAATAAGGAAGGGTAAGAGTAAAAGAGGACTCCCTATGTGGTCTTGGACATCTCTGTGTCCATAGCATTGTCACCGCCATCAGGCTCCTCCAACTGGATCTCATCATCCTCTGCTCTGGGAGTAGCTATGTTGGTGAACATCTATAGCACCGCCTCAGTAGTGTGGGCAGCGAGGTCTGGCTCCTCAGACTGGCCAGTTGGTGCCACTGGTGCTGATGGTGCTGCTAGGTCTACTGGTACTGATGGAGCTGTCTCTATCAGTAAGTCAAATGGAAGATCTCCCAACGACTGCCATCTTGGTAACCTCCCTCCTCAATTTGTCCACTGATTTCTTGGATGCCTAGAATTTCTTTATCTTCTTCTTCTTCTTCTTCCCAAGCTCCTCAATTGCTCCTCTATGTGCCACCAAAGTGTCCATGATGGTCTTCTGGTTTTCCAAAATCTTCTTCAAAATGTCCTCCACTATTAGAGGAATATGGGGTGCTAGGGTGGATGTTTGTGCTACAACAACACTAGATAGGTTAGACAGCTTTGCAGTAGCTATCTGCATCCAGTTGTTGAGGCTCGTCAGTGTCTGGGAGACTCACAGTGCAGAAAGTGCATGATTAGGCATAGGAACCTGCCTCAAAAAAGAAGTGGACGGAACTGATGCTGACGGCCCTAAAGATGGAGGTAGAGGCATGGGAGTTGTACTAGAGGAAGGCCCGGCTACTGTGGAAGGCATGGCTCTTGAATCTACAACTACCACTGAAGGCTCATCATACTGGCCTACGATAGTAGTCGACTAACCCTTGTTCTTTGGGTTCCTCGGGTCCTTCAGAGAGTACCAAGTGAAATGGCTTCTTTGCCCGAACCTTCGTGTCAAAGTTCTTTGACTCCACCCTCGCATCCGTAAGATACTCCGTGATAGTGTTAGGATATGGGTTAGAGCTGTCACCTTGCCTACCTTCATGGCATCCACATTGATTGGGTACCCAGCCATGATGGAAGCCACTAGAACTGCCTTCGGGATCGGGAGATTGTTTTCATTCTGGCACGGGTTTAGTCAACTGCACACAAAGGTCTGCCATCTTTTTGCTTCAAAGTTGAGGGTGTTCTGCTGAATAGTTACCCCTGTCGTGATCCATGGTAGTGGTGGTCCTGGACCTACAAAAATCTCAACTAGCCAAGGGCGAGCTGCATCACCCAGTGCAAACTTCTCCAGATATTGCACCGGCTCTACATCCTCAAACCCTAAATATGTGTTCAGGGTGCTCTGATCGAATTTCACCTTTAAGTTTCTCACTTTTTTCACCTTGGTACCCTTCTTGATATGCTCCACATTGGTGTAAAATTCCCGGACCAGGTGCTCTTTGGCATCTACCACGCTTTTAGTGAACCATGTCCACCCTTTCCTCTCCTGGAATTATCTTGACATCGCGGGGTTGCACCTATCCAAATCTTTCAATACAAACTGACGCTCAAGAGTGAGTGATCTTTGAGGCTACCACTCTCGAAATCTGTTGAATGCAATCAAGACGAACTTATCTTCCCAAACTTCTTTCTTTTTTGACCTCACAAGGTCGACAACTCTGGTATCACCCCCTCGGCCTTTATTCGGAGTATCATCCTCATCAACTGTAGTAGTTGGTGCATCGGGGGCATGTGTAGATGAAGGCTCTAAACCCTGCCTGTCATCTTTCGAACCCTCAGAAGTACTCTCTGAAGTGGAAGGCTCATCTCAGAGCTGATATCTCCCCTGAAGCTGCCTTGGCTGTGATTGAGCATCAGGCTACTCTTGCACAGAGCTACCCTCCGATGCTTCCATAGACGGGACATATGAACTAGATTCATCAGGCTCTGGATCTCTCTTGGCTGTCGCCTTTTTTGTTATAACTCTTTGCACTGCGAGTGGTAGGGTACTCTTGCCCTATCCTTGGGAGGGTTCGCCCCTTCCCTTTGATGTATCACCATGTCCACGAGACCTAACCATTTTATACAATACAAAAAAACAGGAGTCAGTTCTAGATCAAGCTCAAAATAACAGACAGTTGCAGAATAAAATATTGTGCAGGGTAGGGAAGTGTGGTCCGCACATTTTTGAGTGCGGCCGCAGATGGGATTGTGCGGACCGCACAATTTGAAAGTGCATCCGTAGTGATGATTCTGTGGTCTGCAAAATTTTGAGTGCGACCGCACATCTGAAGTGCGGTCCGCACAATCTTAGGTGCGGCCACACATTGAAACTTCAAAAATGACAACTCTCTAAAGACAGAGAATTGCTTGATCTATGGCTGCACACACTTTTCTGAGGCTGCAGTTGAATTTCTACGGATTGCACAATTTCAAGTGCAATCCGCATAATCGTGCTACACCAAGTGCTCTATCCTACAGATCTGTGGGCCGCACAATTCCTTGTGCGGCCGCACAATTCCTTGTGCGGCCGCACAATTCAATATCAAATCGGGCAGAGGTCTAGGGTTTCAAATTTTTTCCATACAAATTTGAGATGCTAGTAGCAATTAAATAATATCAACCAAATACCCATCCCCCATATATCCAATAGGAGTCTACCCAACACAAATTACAACCCACATGGTTATGAATTTGACAATTTGTCTAAAAATAATTAAACAAATTATGAACTAAATTAAGAAAATTGAAAAATTCTAAAGATGATTTGAACATACCAGTGATGAAGTGGTGTTAAGGAAGGATCAAAGATGATGAATTGAGTGTCAGATGCGTGAATCAATTGAGTGCACTATTTTTTCCTTTGTTTTAATTCTCAGAGAGTGTAAAGTTCTTACAGTAGAGTGAAGTCTACTATTTATACTTCACGGGTTGGGCAAGAGTTCAAGAGATGAGTGTGGCCCTAGAATTCCTTCTACGGTCCACACTCTTTTACCTGATGGGCTATTACCCTTTGTTGATCTGCGGTCCGCAGAATTCCTTGTGCGACCACATATTCTAGTGTGGACCGCACATTTCCTTGTGCGGCTGCACTTTGCCATTTCTGTGACAGGCAAACATAACAGAATGTGCAATTTTTGATTTCCAGTTGTGCAGCCACCGATCCCTTCTGCTGTGGCATTCCAAATTGTGCGGTCCACACTTTTTCCATACTTAGCTAATTTTTCTGAGAACAGCCCCTGAAAACCACTCATTCCTGCAACACACTTCAAACCAATTAGCACAAAACAAGACCTATCTAAATAAGAGGAAAAAGAAAAAGAATAAGAAACATGGGTTGCCTCCTAAGAAGCGCCGAATTTAATGTTGTAGCACGATGCAGATTACCATCACTTGAAATGAATCACTGCCACGACGTGGCCATCACCAACTTATCCCAGATAATGCTTTACCCGGTGACCATTGACTCTAAACACCTCATCATTTTTATTCTTTAAGTCCAATGCACCAAAGGGTGTCACACTCACAACCTCAAACGGGCCACTCCATTTAGACTTCAACTTTCCCGGAAACATATGTAACTGAGAATTGAATAACAACACAAGATCACCTTATTTAAACTCCTTGTTCCGAATGTACTTGTCATGGAGGTACTTCATCTTCTCCTTGTATAAGAATGAACTTGTGTATGCATGGTACCGAAACTTATCTAACTCATTCAATTGTGCCACCCTTAAGTTGGCGGCAACATCCCATTTAAGATTCAACTTCTTTAAAGCCTACATGGCTTTGTGCTCAAGTTCCGCCGGAAGATGACAAGTTTTTCCGAATACCAACCTGTATGGAGACATTTCGATTGGTGTTTTGTAAGCCGTCCTATAAGTTCATAAAGCATCATCAAGTTTTTTGGACCAATCCGTCCTGTTGGCATTCACTGTTTTGGAAAAAATATGCTATATCTCCCAGTTGGAGACTTCCACTTGACCGCTTGCTTGAGGATGATAGAGAGTCGCGACTTTATGAGTGACATCATGCTTGGTGAGTGAGGTTTCAAAAGCTTTGTTGCAAAATGCGATCTCCCATCACTTATGATATCCTTTGGAGTATCAAATCTTGTAAAAATATTCTTTTCTAAAAATGCCACCGTACTTCTCGCTTCATTTTTGGGCAAAGCAACTGCCTCAACCCATTTGGACACATAATCAACTACGACCAAGATGTATGTGTTTCCATAAGAACTTACAAAAGGATCCATAAAGTCAAAACCCCACACATCAAAAATATCAATCTCCAAAATGTCGGTGAGGGGCATTTCACTTTTTTTTTGAGATTCCACCGGCCCTTTGGTAGTCAACTTAAGCTTTAGAAACCGCAACTTAACACTTTGGTCGCCGTTCTTGCTCCACCATGGTGACCACAATACAACGAAGAATGACAAGCCCCAAGAATTTCAACTTGTTCCTCCTCCGGTACACATCTTCTAATCACCCAATCTGTACAAATCCGAAAAAGGTATGGTTCATCCCAATAATAGTCTTGACAATCGTATTTGAGCTTCTTACTTTGGTTTGAAGAGAACTCAACTAGAATGATTCCACTCACAAGATAATTTGCTAGATTTGCGAACCAAGGCACCTCTTTCATAGAAATAGATAAGAGTTTCTCATCGGGGAAGGACTCATTGATTTCAAGTCCATCATGCGGATTCCCCTACTCCTCCGAACAAGAGAAGTGGTCCGCCACTTGGTTTTTATTTCCTTTTTTATCTTGGATGTCTATATCAAACTCTTGCAACAAAAGTACCCATATCATCAACTAGGCTTTGGAATCTTTCTTGCTCATGAGATAGTGAAGTACCGCATGATTCATATGGACAATTACTTTTGAACCCATCAAGTACAGGCATAACTTCTCTATAGTAAACACAATGGAAATGAGCTCTTTCTCTGTGACAGTGTAGTTGACTTGGGCACTATTCATGGTCTTACTTGCATAATAAACTGGATGAATAATTTTGTTTTGCCCCAAAACAGCTCCTACCGCTACATCACTTACATCGCACATGAGCTCAAAAGGAACACTCCAATTTGTAGCGGTGATGATGGGAGTGGTAGTCAACTTAAGCTTTAGCAACTCAAAGGCTCTCATGCAATCATTACTGAAATGAAACTTGGCATCTTTTTCAAAAGCTTGCACAACGGGCTTAGCACTTTAGAGAAATTCTTGATGAAACACCAGTAAAATCCTGCGTGGCCTAAGAAACTCCACACGCCTTTCACTGAAATTGGAGGTGGAAGTTTAGAAATCAACTAAATCTTTGCCTTGTCGACTTCAATGCCATTCTTTGAGATCTTGTAGCCAAGAACAATGCCTTCCTCAACCATGAAATAAAATTTCTCCCAATTGAGCACCAAGTTTGTTTCTTCACATCTTGCCAACACTTTATCCAAGTTTGCTAGACAATCATCAAAAGAATTCCCAACCATCAAAAAGTCATCCATGAAGACTTCAAGGTAATCCCCCACCATGTCCGTGAAGATCGCCATCATACACCTTTGAAAAGTCGCTGGTGCATTGCACAACCCAAATGGCATGCGTGAGAATGCAAAAGTACCATAAGGATATGTGAAAGTAGTTTTCTCTTGATCCCTAGAGCAATAAGAATTTGATTGTAGCCAGAATACCCATCAAGGAAACAATAGAAAGCACGACCGGCCAATCTATCAAACATTTGATCTAGGAAGGGAAGTGGGAAATGATTCTTCCTTGTGACTTTGTTGAGCTTATACACACTCTCCACCCGGTCACCGTTCTTGTAGGAATCAACTCATTCTTATCATTTGTAACCACCGTCATGCCCTCTTTTTTTGGGACATATTGAACCAGAGAAGTCCACAAACTATCGGAAATGGGGCAAACAACCCCAACATCCAACCACTTGATGATCTCCTTTTTGACAACCTATTGCATGGTGTCATTAAGTTTCCTTTGATGTTCAATAGATGGTTTGGCACCTTCCTCCAAGTTAGTCTTGTGCATGCAATATGCGGGGCTTATTTCTTGAATATCCGCCAATGTCCATCCAATAGCCTTCTTCCTCTTTTGTAGTACCACCAATATAGAATATATATGCACATTAGTCAAACAAGAGGAAAGAATAACTAGTAAAGTAGAAAAAGGGCCAAGAAATTCATACCAAAAATGTGGAGGCAATGGCTTCAACTCAAAGATGAGAGGCTCCTCAATTGAAGGCTTTGTTGGAGAAGCTGTTCTATTTTCAAGATCCAAGGACAATTTGCATGGATCATAAGTGTACGACCTCATTCCTTGAAAAGAGTTCACACATTCCACGTAACCATCCATTTATTCATCATCACAATTGGGCAAGACGACCTCCAATGTATCATCAACATTCATCACAACACTTGTTTCATCCACAATCACATCGATCACCAAGTCCACGAAAAAGCACACCTCATTGCTATTGGGATGCCTCATGGACTTATACACATGGAAAACCACTTTCTCATCACCAACCCGGAAGGTGAGTTCTCCGGTTTCAACATCGACTAGAGCCTTCCCCGTAGCAAGGAAAGGTCTCCCCGGCAATGGCCTAAAAATTGGTCACGTCCAAATGCACGCCTCTAACGAGGTATGACACAGTCGTTTAACAAAACCCAACAAGGAGTCAGGATCAAATCCACTGGGAGAGAAGATGGAAATTAGTAGTATATATTCAGAGTGAGTATGTGAAGTATCTAGATTGTACTTCCACAAACATGATTTTGTTCTTACTTCTAAAATTACGCTAAGAATTGCAAATCTAAAAGTATAAAACTAGAGAAGATTGTTTTTGAATGTTTTTTAAAGATATAAAAAGACCTAGGATTGTGACTATGTCCTATGTGTTTGCCTAATAGAATAAAGACTTTTATGTTGTTTTATTGACTGGGGTGTATTATAGCTCAAAACACTATGTTGTCCATACAATACCTCTCGATCAGAGAGTGGTTTTTCCCAATTTGGCTTTCTCAAGTCCAAATGGATATCTACAAAAATGGTTAATAAGAGCTCAAGTCGGGTTATTACTATCTCTAGGTTGAACCCTTTAATTGGGTTAATCAATCTCTAAATTGACCCAATTCCTTACTAACTAAGTTAATCTAGACTAGGTCTCTCTTTCTGAAGAAGAGATTCAGTCAAATAGGCATAAATTAATATTTACAACTATTAATTTCACAATTGAAGCATGAACCTAGCTAAATAACGCACACTCATTCATAAACAAGCATAAAGTTAATCACCTATAAAGTTTACACACTAGGGTTGGGTCACAACCCTAGTATAAATCTAGCTACTCATAGTGGGTATAAAAGAAAACAAAGAAGAAAATATAATAAAACTCATAATGAAAGATTAAAATATAAAAACCCAATGTTAAATCACCAAAATAAGCTAAAGTTGCCTAAAGAAGCAAGAAGAAACGGCTACAACACTTTTAGTATTCAAAACTTAACCTAATTTTGTGAATCTATTTTATTTATAGAAAGCTAGAATTTTTGGACAAAAATGCCCTTTCGGAGGTCTGCGGCCGCACAATTCCATATGCGGTCCGCACTTTGCTTTAGTCTTGATAGGATTTGAATATGCGGCCGCACAATTCTGACACATGGTAGCATCTCTCATATTCTGCAGTCTGCACATTTCTAGGTGCGGCCGCATAGGGCTCTTATGTGGACCGCACATTTCTGAGTGCGACGCGTAGCTGAATTCTGCAGCCGCACAATAATCGTGCGGTCCGCACTTCCTTCAATTCTTGAAATGAACACTCTCTGAACTTCTGCTCTTGCATAGCTTCTGCGGTCGCACATTTCATGTGCGGACTGCGCTTTGCACTTGGTCTCTAATAAATTTCTTTCACAATATGCGGCCGCAAATGGAAATCTGCGGTCCGCACTTTGAGCTTTTGTGCCCAATTTTGTCCTTGAGTTCAGATCACTCCTTCTTGAGTTAGATTTCATCTTAATGGCTCATTTTCCAATATTCTTGCAATTAAGCATATTTCATCAGTTTTCGAAAATACAATTAAATGCTTTTGGACTAAAACGAAAGCTAAAAGACACTAAGAAGTAGTCAAAATCTCCACTTATCAACTTCCCCAAACTTAAACTTTTGCTTGTCCTCTAGCAAATAAGTGTCACGACCCAAAACTAACCCTGTCGTGATGGCGCCTATCGTGGTGCTAGGCAAGCTGACACATTACCAAAACAAAACGAGATTTTTATTTTCAAGATAATTTCCAAAGTTATTTAATATAGAAACTTCATAAGGAGTGTAAATCAAAAACAAAAGTGCAGAAAAGAAAGCCCGACATTGGGGTGTCACTAGTCAGGAGCATCTATTACAACCGTCTGACAATATCAAGACTAACATAGCCTGAAAATAACTGAATACAACTAAGGGAAGAAAAAGAGGGAGTAAAGCAGGGCTGCGATCACCAGGAAGCTACCTTGCTAACTTTGATGGATCTGCCACTGAATAATCAACATTCGCTATCGGGTCCACAAATACCTGGGTCTGCACACAAGGTGCAGTGATTAACGTGAGTATGCCAACTCAGTAAGTAACCAAAGTAAATAGAGCTGAGCAGTAGTGACGAGCAATATAACATATACAGTTCATATCATGAAATCTCAGTAGAATACATCAGGCTTTTAAAATTAGGGTTTGAATCAACTCAACTCGTTTAAATCCAGTTTCAGTAAAACTGTTTAAAATATCTTTCAACAGTTTTCAAACAAAGTGATGAAACAGTGGGTAAAAAAATGATGAAAACATAAACCGCACCGCAGGCAAAACATCACTCGTGAACAACCCCTCGGGCAAACTCATAGTCACTCATATACAACCCCTCGAGCATACCTCACAATCACTCGTAAACAGCCCTTCGGGCACAACATGAATCAAGAATAGCCCCTCGGGCAAAACATCATATCACACACTCAGGGTACCCGCGCTCACTAGGGGTATGCAGACTCTGGAGAGGCTCCTACAGCCCAAGCGCTATAACAAGCCACCTCGTGGCATAAATCAGTCAGGCCCTCGGCCTCATTCAATCATGAATCAGTAAACATGCTGCGGCGTGCAGCTGATCCCATAAATATCCTCACAAATAAGTTCCTTGGTCTCACTCAGTCATAAATCAATAAAACATGCTGCGGCGTGCAGCCCGATCCCATAAATATCCTCACAAATCAGGCCCTCGGCCTCACTCAGTCATAAACCTCTCAAGCCACTCAGGCTCAAAGTAAAAACATGGTACTCAACCCAAAACAATTTTTATATGCATAAAAATAGAGTAATAAAGATTGAGTTATGAAAATAATAAGTATAACATGACTTGAGTATAGATTTCCAATCGAAAACAGAGGATAGTAAGAAAAAGGCCCCTAAGGGTCCAAACAGCTTTAGAACAAGGGCCAAGTATGGCGTTCAGCCTAATTTATAGAAATTCATTCTAAAACACATAAGTATCATATAGTTTCAACCAAATACGCAACTTATAGTTGCTACGGGACTGACCAAGTCACCATCCCCAATGGTGCACGCCCACATGCCCGTCACCTAGCATGCACGTCACCTGAAAATAGTAAAACGATACGAAATTCGGGGTTTCATACCCTCAAGACTAGATTTACAATCGTTAATTACCTCAAACAAGCTAATTCCAATACCGAGCAAGCCAAGCATGCTCCAAAAATGCCATCTCGCACGTTCCGACCTCCAAACGGCTAGAAACTAACCAAAAACAACTCAAATACATCAAACAATGCTACAGGAACCAATCCCAATTGAAAAAGGTCGAATCTTTAATCAAAAGCCCATAATCGGCCAAAAAGCCTAACCTAGTCCCGCATCTTGAAACCTGACAAAACTTATAAAATCCGACAATCTATTCAATTATGAGTCCAACCATACTAGTTTCATCCAATTCCAACTCCGAATCGATTTTCAAAACTTAAAAATTCACTTTATGAAACTTTAGACAAAAACCCTCAAATTTCACTTTGAAATCATCAATCAAATGCCAAAAACGAAGACGGATTCATGCAATATAACTAAACCGAGTAGAGAACACTTACCCCAATCCATATAGTAAAAATCGTCCAAATCCGAGTTCCCCAACTCAAAATATGACCAAATGAACAAACCCTTTTTTTACATATTTTTCTGCCAGATATTTTGCCTCGATTCTCATGCCAAACGATCCCGAAACTCGCTTTTGATGTCTTCTATGGATTTCTTGTGAAATTTTAGTCAAGTTAGGCTCTTAAATCACTCCATTTGACCTTATATTGAAGGAGATATGTTGGTTTCATTATTTGAAAATAGTGCAAATTTTTAAGTACGAATTCAGTGGCAATTTCGTAATAAATCTAAAAAAATCTGCAACCCAATTCTTAGTAAAATGACCATAAAATCCTCATATGATGTCCAAATTCGACGATTCTTTTTGCTATGGATCTATAATTATAATATGGATCTAATGCTTCGATAAAAAATGAAATCGGAGCTCATTTGCTTAATGTAATACCATTTATGCTTGAAAATCGACGTCGAAACATTAAAAAAACGAGCGCAATACAACCCAAACCTATCCGAAACTCACCCGAGCCCCTCGGGACCCTATTCGAACATACCAACAAGTCTCATATCATAACACGGACATACTCGAGGCATCAAAATACACATAACAACATCGAAATGACGAATCCCACCTCAATTCGAAATCAATGAACTTGAAACTTCAAACATCCACAACCGATGCCGAAATCTATCAAATCACGTCCGATTAACCTCAAATTTTGTACACAGGTCACATTTGACATTATGGACCTGATCCAACTTCTGGAATCGGAATCCGACCCCGATATCAAAAAGTCTACTCCCAGTCAAATTTTCCAAAATTCCAACTTTCGCTATTTCAAGCCAAATTCTATTATGGACCTCCAAATCACAATCCGTACGCTCTCCTAAGTCCAAAATCACCCTACGGAGCTAACGGAACCATCGAAAATCCAATCCGAGGTCAAAAACTAGAAAGTCAACTTGGTCAAATTTCAAATTTAAATCTTCTAGCTGAGAATCATTCTTCCAAATCAATTCCAAATAACGTGAAAATCAAACCGACGATTCACATAAGTCATAATACTTCATACGGAGCTACTCATGCCCTCAAATAACCGAGCAAAGTGCAAATGCTCAAAGCGACCGGTCGGATCGTTACATCCTCCCCCACTTAAACATATGTTCATCCTCGAACGTGCCAGAAGTTGTTCCAAAAGCCATCAAATAGTCGTGTAACCTCACTATGCACATACCCAGGGGTGATCCCACGTCACCCTATCCCATATAGGTCTAATAATACAATATGACTGAGATTCTTTAATCCAACGTAGTCCATAAGTCTTAGGGCCCCATTTCCAACATCCAGAATTTTCTATATGATCAGAATCTCGCATCTACACACTGTGTAAGTCCGAATAAGCTATATCAAACCATATCCGTAACCCAAGATGTAATCACATGATATACCATATAATTCAAACACTCATGGCGATAACTCCTAATCACGGTAGCTGCTCAAAACAACCCAATACTGGTAATACACCTCTTAACAAACAAAGCCTCGTTATAACACTTTCATATACTGCCAATGATGAAAGGAACATGCAGGAACTCATAACCATTCATCAGATCAACAAGTCATGGAGCTCCCTCTTCTCCAACAGGAACTATAGTAGATTTCTAAGTCAACTTCTGATATTATCTTTCCAACTGTGCTGTAACCAATTCTGATAGTATTCATTCTAGGTCCAATGACCTCATCTCATCCAACACGACCACTATGATGACATGACACATCAATACAATCCAACGCCATAACCTATGCAATTCGTGCACCCAATAGCAACATCCCAAATGTACTCAAATAATGAAAAAAATGACTCAAACGAGAGGACTGTCCCGCAAGCTTAACAAGTACTGCCACAACGAAATACTGAAAATCCATCACACCCCGTAGGACCATCACACGAATCTAACACAAAGGTTCCTACCTCAACATAATTTCGCTGCAATGTGTGCCCATCCAAACACTAATGTATGGCATATACCTCAAGCCACCTTGCTCAAAATCAATAACCACACACAATTCGACATCAAGTACTCAAAGTGCATTACCATAACCACGGATAAGCTAATGAGATAACGTCACACAAAACCCGAAAGAGCATAACCAATACGCCATCGACCAAGCAATACCCAATACTCTTCCCGATCAAATTCCGCTATAAGACCCCAATAGAACCGCACCATATATGCCTATAACCAACAAATATAACCCCTTGTAACACAGAAGAGTAACTCATATATCACTCTAGAACACGAATAAGCTCAACAACAATCGAATGACACATCCTTCAACAATAGCAGTTCGGAGTTAATAAATCCGACCCGGTGCAGAACACACATCCATATTGGGCCTATCAATGAACCCCAAATCAACTCAGGTCACCCACAACCGATAAATAACCCTCCAAAAGTCCACAGTGACTGAATCACAACATACACTACCCTCTGACTAACCTTAGCTAAATTTTCACAGTCCACAACCATGAAACAATCTACTCATGAGAACTCCCAGTCTCCAAATCCATAGAACACATGAATCTCCATATCTGATCCCAACTCCACCGACCAAATATCTAACGCATCTCTAATACATGATCATCCCATGAGGAATGCTTCTCTGATTCTTTCGTGTCGCATCACAAAATCTAAGTATCAATAGTCGATCAATTAGACGAGTACCACAATACCGATGTAGTATCCATAAATCAAAACACATTGCCCTCTTCTGAATTATATACTCTTATCAATCCACACCAAATAGTAATATCATTCACCTAGTCATCTGAAACTGTCCATGCTGCCTAAGAATTTATGACCTTCCTTTCAAAACTTAACCATGACCTTACACATGCAAATCTCAACCCTACACAACATACCATATATACCATGCCATCCTATGGTAAATATGAGAACTTTATAATCCACTCCGAGCTACAGGCAACTACTACTCAACAAGCCAAGAACTTTTTCATTTGATCCCATCTAGGAGAAAATCACTATACATCTCATGCTCCTCATGCCAGTAGAAAATATACACCTCCAACCGTGGTAAAAATCATCAAGAACTCTCTGAATCCCCTTTGCACAAGACCAAACCGTCAGGACTGACTCCTTCTAACTCAACCAGGTTACGCAAGCCATCAAAACCTAAGAGCATTGCCACGAAACACCTGTAGAAATCCACCGCATCATAAGAACCCAAGAACCGATCATATCGATTACCATGCCGATCCAACCTACTACCAAGCTGTCCTAATTCTCTGAGTTCCTTCTGAATTACCTTCAAATTGATATGTTTCCTTGCTAGTACACCACTATCCTTAACTAAAACATGCCCCACTAACTTTAGCATAAAACCACACCGCCCTAAGGCTCATAAACCATTGTATTCTTCTAAAGCACCACCAAAAGTACCATAATCGAGATACCCGCTTTGAAGAAACCTTCTGCGAATCTAAAACCATTACCTTCGCCTTCTTGATACTGATATGTAGAATCCATAATGATATAGAAATGCCACAACTCCTGACATCCTCCCATATAAATCTTAATTTCTAGCCAACACACATCCTGAAGATTCCCAATTGCCACGCATAAATCTTGAATTCATTGGAACCATTTTGGAGAGTCATCCACTCTGCTCAAATCTCAATTAGACTTACCAAACGGACTGAACGACCTGTGCCCCATTAGCACTCCAACACCCAAGGAAGTAGCCCATTATTCTAAACCGCCAAGCAATTTTCCTACTCCATCACGTTACATTCCTTACAAACAACCACTAAATCACCCAATGTTTCTCATATACGCATAAAGCATAACACAACCTTTACCCAAAATTTCTTTTACTCAAGTCATCCTCGATCTCAACCTCTGTAAGCCATAACTGATTCAGTAGTATACCTCAAATTGGAACCAACACAACATATAACCATGCAATCAACTGATCAATAGCAAACTCCCCCACTAAGCTCAAAGCCATAGATCAAAACACACAATAACTCACAATGCCCATACTCTATCATTGCCATAATACTATAGTGAGAGTCAACTAAATCCCTTCATAAGCTCATGCAACACATCCATCTAGTATTTCAAATCATCTATAAATCTCGCGTTCACCCTCGTACAGACAAGCCCACTCTCATAAGCGATCCAAACTCAAATTACAACACATATATTTTACTGGTAAAAAAGGACTTCCAACCAACTACATAAGGATCACACAAACCTCAGAATACCCCGCAGGAGATAATCCACTTGCTTAGCCTCAAACTGGTATATCTCTATACTCTTCCATAATTATAACTATTACGTAATCACTTAATCCCCTGAGTTTGAACTCATAACACAACATGAAGATCTACTCTACTCCACAACTAAACTACACTAGAGGTCTTTCAAAACACCCATAGCTCGAGGCCATACGCCAACTCAAGACAGAAGTCAAGCACCCAATAGTCCTTGCTACATCTCCAGCAAACTCTTCTTGTCACATTTGAACTATCTGAACACATCTCACAATCAAATCATACTCACCCCATAGTCATCCAGTCACAAACCACCAATAAGGACACAAACGAGCATATAAGTCCCAAATGCACGTGCTCACACAATCGAAATCTCAATGCTCAAGCTAAAGTCAAAACCTGGCCTCAAACCCTCCAGACTAGTCTAACATCAAAACACAGAAATCACATCTCGCACCTTATCCAAGGAATCACAAGCCGTCGATGCACAGCTGATACCGAGCGCTCATATGTGCACACAAATGCATGGAAGGAATTCAAGGAGTTACGCTTCAAGCTGAATCAATACCGCACGATAAGGATTCAAGAATATGGAATTTTCCTAAAAGTTCTGCAGCCTCTCGAAGATAATTACAGACGTCTTTGTACCAATCCGCAAGACTCTATTAAACCCGCTCATGAACTGTGAGATCTATGTAACCTAGGCTTTGATACCAACTTATCACAACCCAAAACTAACCCTGCCGACACATTAACAAAACAAAATGAGATTTTCATTTTCAAGATAATTTCCAAAGTTATTTAATATAAAAACTTCATAAGGAGTGTAAATCAAAAACAAAAGTGCAGAAAAGAAAGCCCGACATTAGGGTGTCACTAGTCATGAGCATCTACTATAACCGTCTGACAATATCAAGACTAACATAGCCTAAAAATAACTGAATACAACTAAGGAAAGATAAAGAGGGAGTAAAGGAGGGCTACGATCGCCAGGAAGCTACCTTGCTAACTTTGATGGATCTGCCACCGAATAATCAACAACCACTACCCAGTCCAAAAATACCTGGGTCTGCACACAAGGTGCAGGGAGTAACATGGGTACGGCAACTCAGTAAGTAACCAAAGTAAATAAAGACTGAGCAGTAGTGACGAGCAATAAAACATATACAGTTCATATCATGAAATCTCAATAGAATACATCAGGCTTTTAAAATCAGGGTTTGAATCAACTCAGCTCGTTAAAATCCAGTTTCAGTAAAACCATTTAAAATATCTTTCAACAGTTTTCAAACAAAGTGATGAAACAGTGGGTAAAAAAATGATGAAAACATAAACAGCCCTACGGGCAAAACATCACTCGTAAACAGCCCCTCGGGCAAACATGAATCATAAATAGCCCCTCGGGCAACCTCACAGTCACTTATATACAGTCCCTCAGGCACAACATGAATCAAGAACATCCCCTCGGGCAAAACATTATATCAATCACTTAGGGTACCCGCGCTCACTGGGGGTGTGTAGACTCTGGAGAGGCTCCTACAGCCCAAGCGCTATAACAAGCCACCTCGTGACATAAATCAGTCAGGCCCTCGGCCTCATTCAATCATGAATCAGTAAACATGCTGCGGCGTGCAGCTGATCCCATAAATATCCTTACAAATCAGGCCCTCGATCTCACTCAGTCATAAATTAATAAAACATGTTGCGGCATGCAGCCCGATCCCATAAATATCCTCACAAATCAGGCCCTTGATCTCACTCAGTCATAAATCTCTCAAGCCACTCGGGCTCTCAATAATAATAGGGTACTCAGCCAAAAACAATTTTTATATGCATCAAAACAGAGTAATAAAGACTGAGTTATGAAAACAATAAGTATAACATGACTGAGTATAGATTTCCAATCGAAATAGAGGATAGTAATAAAAAGGCCCCTAAGGATCCAAATAGCTCTGGCACAAGGCCCAAGTATGGCGTTCAACCCAATTTATAGAAATTCATTCTAAAACACATAAGTATCATATAGTTTCAACCATATACGCAACTTATGGTTGCTAGGGGACGGACCAAGTCACAATCCCCAATGGTGCACGCCCACACGCCCATCACCTAGCGTGCGCGTCACCTCAAAATAGTAAAACAATACGAAATTCGGGGTTTCATACCCTCATGACTAGATTTACAATCGTTACTTACCTTAAACAAGCCAATTCCAATACCGAGCAAGCCAAGCATGCTCCAAAAATGCCATTTCACACGTTCCGACCTCCGAACGGCTAGAAACTAACCAAAAAAAACTCAAATACATCAAACAATGCTAAAGGAACCAATCCCAATTTAAAAAGGTTGAATATTTATTTAAAAGTCCATAATCGTCCAAAAAGCCCATAATCTTCCAAAAAGCCCAACCCGGGCCTGCATCTTGAAACCTGACAAAACTAACAAAATCCTTACAAGATTGACTCAACAGGCACGAGATTGACTCAATGTCACGACCCGAATTTCTCACCCTCGGGAGTCGTGATGGCGCCTACTCGTAGAAGCTAGGCAAGCCACGATATTTAGAAAATTCTTTACTCCTTTGTTTTAGTCTTTTTAACAACTTGCAGTAACATGAGATAAACATTCAAATAATAGCGGAATATGAGATTAAGCGGAAGACTTAAACAAAATAAACCAAAATAATACGGAAATTAACATATGCCTCTAACCAGAAACTGGTGTCACAACATTCACAGACTATCTATGATTACTACATACAAACGTCTGAAAAAAGGAACACTTTCTGTCTCGGATACAATGATAACAGAACAAAATAACTGATAGAAGAGACGCCGGGCTTGCGAACGCCTACAGGACTACCTCAGAATCTCGGTGGACTGAAGGATGGCTTCAAGCTACTGCTGCTGACCCAATGCTGCTCCGGTATCTGCACATAAGTACAGACTGTAGCATCAGCACAACCGACCCCATGTGCTGGTAAGTGCCTGGCCTAACCCCGGCGAGGTAGTGACGAGGCTAGGACCAGACCATCAAATAAACCTGTGCAGTTATATAATATACAGTGGAAAGTAAAGCAGAAATAAACAAGTAAATATGGGAGGGGGAAAACATGCTTCGGGGAATAACAGATAAAAACAGAATATCAAGAGAATTATAAAGGAATCAAAATCCAACCACTAACAAGAATAAGGAAAAATGAAGGCAGATTTCACTTTCTTTTCACATCTTGTTGCAGGCGTGCAACCCAATCCCATTTCCTGTATCTCGTGACAGGCGTGCCACACGCTCCCATTTCATTTATCTCGTGGGAGGCGTACCACCCGCTCCCATTTTATTATATCTTGTGGTAGTCGTACCACCCGCTCCCATTTCATTATATCTTGTGGTAGGCATACCACCCTCTCCCATTTACAAGCCAACAATAATCACAAGGAATCCCGGCAAGGGAACAAGAGCAATATAACAACTTTCCGGCAAGGGACCAATGATATTTCAACAACATCCCGACAGGGGAACAATAATATCAAACAAACATCCCGGCAAGGGAACAATACTATCAAAACAAACATCCCGGCAAAGGAACAATACTATCAAAACAAACATCCCGGCAAGTGATTATTAATATCAAACAAACATCCCGGCAAGGGACAATGGTGATAATAAAATATGAAGCGCAATAAACCACAACGGAGTCATAAAAATTATAATACACGATTCACGGGCATGCTTGATACCAACATATAGATACTCGTCACCATGCCTATACGTCGTACTCCACAAATAACATGTAGCAAATAAGACACAACTCCTAATCCCTCAAGCTAAGGTTAGACCAAATACTTACCTCGATGCCTCAAACACAACTCAAGATTCAATTATAGCTTTACCCCTTGATTCCACCACCAATTCGCTTGTATCTAGCCGCAAGTTACTTAATTACATCAATAAATGCTAAATGAATCTATTTGAATGCATGAAAATGAGTTTTCCAAAGTTTTGCCCAAAAAGTCAAAAATTGCCCCAGGGCCCACATGGTCAAAACTCGAGGTTAGAACCAAAACCCGATTACCCATTCCCCCACGAACCCATATATATAATTTGTTTTAAAATCGGACCTCAAATCGAGGTCCAAATCGCCAATTTTTGAAAAACCTAGTTTCCACCCAACCTCTGTTGGCTTGGGAACCCCGACCTCTGTTGGCTTGCGAACCCCAACCTCTGTTGGCTTGGAAAATGCGAAACAGGGTTCGTATTTGCGGACCCTTCAGGAAAATGGGATCTTCGCATTTGCGAAAGGCATGTCGCATTTGCGACACATAGGTCGCATTTGCGACCATTGGCCCAAAGGGAAACTTCGCATTTGCGAAGAGGATCTCGCATTTGCGAGAGGGAGCTGGCCTGGGTTGGTTTCGCATTTGCGATCTAGCCTTCGCATTTGCAAACTCGCATTTGCGAGCTAGGCTTCGCAAATGCAAAGCTTGCAGGCCTGGGTATACCAGCAAATTTTCTGCAATTTTCTAACTTCCAAATGCACCCCGTGGCCTATCCAAAACTCACCCGAGCCCTCGGGGATCCCAACCAAATATACACACATCCTCAAAAACATCCCACGGACTTATTCGTGCACTCATGACACCAAAATAACATCAAAAACATCGAATTAAACTTCAATATCAATGAAATTTATCGAAACTTCTTAAACGTCGAATTTTCCAATTAAGGTCCGAATCACGTCAAATGACATCCGTTTTTCACCAAATTTTACAGGAATGTCTTAAGTCATATATAAGACATGTACCGAGAGCCGGAACCAAAATACGGGCCCGATACCACCATGTTCTAATCAAATTTCATTTCAAATTTCCTTAAACAATTTTAGAAAACAATTTACTTTAAAAATTCATTTCTCGGGCTTGGGACCTCGGAATTTGATTCCGGGCATACGCTCAAGTCCCATATTTTTCTACGGACCCTCCGGGACTGTCAAATCACGAGTCCGGGTCCGTTTACCCAAAATGTTGTCCAAAGTCAAATTTATTCATTTTATAGCAAAATTTTATCATTTTTCACAGATTTTCATATTTAAGCTTCCCTGCTATGCGCCCATACTGCGCACACAAGTCGAGGTGACTCTAAATAAGGTTTTCAAGGCCTCGGAAACACAGAATTCAATTAAAAGCAAGTGATGATGCTTTTGGGTCATCACACTTAACATGCACGGGATTGACTCAATAGGCACGAGATTGACTCATTAGTTACAGAATTAACTCATCAGTTATGGAATTAACTCATAAATTACGGAATTAACTCATCAGTTACGGAATTCCAGCATTTATGGGACATAAGAAGGAAGTACCTGAGTCGGGGAAAATATGAGGATAAAGGCTCCGTATATCAGATTCGGACTCCCAGGTCGATGCCTCAGGAGGCTGACCTCTCCACTGAACACGAACAAAAGGAAAACTCTTCGACCTCAACTGACGAACTTGCCAATCTAGAATAGCTACTGGCTCCTCCTCATAAGATAAGTTCTTGTCCAATTGGACAATGCTGAAATCTAACACGTGGGATGGATCGCCGTGATACTTCCGAAGCATAGACACATGAAACACTGGATGCACGACTGATACGCTTGGTGGAAAAGCAAGTCTATAAGCCACCTCTCCCACTCGATCAAGAATCTCAAACTGGCCAATGAACCTAGGGCTAAGCTTGCCCTTCTTCCCAAATCTCATCACGCCCTTCACAGGCGACACTCGAAGCAATACCCCCTCACCGACCATGAAAGCCAAATCTCGAACCTTGCGGTGGGCATAACTTTTTTGCCTGGACTGGGCTATACGAAGTCTATCCTGAATGATCCTGACCTTGTCCAAGGCATCCTGAACCAAATCTATACCCAACAACCGAGCCTCTCCAGTCTCAAATCATTCGACCGGAGACCGACATCACCTACCATACAAAGCCTCATACGAAGCCATCTGAATACTCGACTGGTAGCTGTTGTTGTAGCAAACTCTTCTAAAGGTAAAAACTGATTCCACGAGCCTCCAAAGTCAATAACACAAGCTCGGAGCATATCCTCAAGAATCTAAATAGTCCGCTCCTCGTGATGATTATTCTGAACCAGAGGTCAAATGTAATGACCTTTGCACCTTCAGTCTTACCCAATGGTTTTATCATTTGTAACGATAGTCGTGCACTCAGGTAAAAGCTTCATTCATTTTTCCCTCTATTTTCTTTCTGATTGTCACTCGATTTTGTTATCATCGTCAATCTTTCGTCACTTTCCACTCATAATTTTGAATCCATGAAACCCTAAGAACCTTAAATGGCCTTATAAATAGAGCCTTTAATGTTCTAACCTAACAACATATACCATAATCTAGAATCACTAACTATACGAAAGAATAATCATCTAAGAAAAATCCTAAGATTCCATAACCTAGGGTTTCTTACTGATTTCGTTTTTCTCATTTCTGAGTACTTTCGCTGCTTCAAGATTGAAGCTTTGGGGTCTTATGCAACTAGGATAAATCCTTGTTTGGTCTGATGCCCTTGAAAAAGTCAGTATACCTCTAACTTTTCTCTTTTGATCATCTTAGTAGGATATTATGAATGTGTTTGTTGCCTTCTGTGAACTATAGTAGTTTATGATACTTATAACTAGTATAGAAATGTTACTTCAAGTTTATGATAAGATGTTGTCTGCTTATGGTCACTTGTCATGCCTCAAAGTATTTAATTAATATCGATTAAGCTATTATGTGACTCATGATGACTTTCATTTCTAAGTCTAAACAGTCTGCATGATTAAGCAGTAATGTGCCTTGGATGACTGCTCATGTTTATCTAAACTTCATAGTCTTTCATTGATGATTCTACTATGATCTTTACCTCTACATATTAATTTCCTGCATTCTGATTGTCTTGTGGTCGAGTTTATTGTTTGATAATCCTAATGGTGACGAATATGAAAGTTCATAAGTTCATATCGTTTAACTGAAGCATGAAAAATCTAAGTGTTTAGATGCTCTCCTTCTCTATACCTATATCTGCCAACTCTAAAGACAACTTTTGGGTTATCGCTATGACATTCTCATGATTATATCTAATTATTGGTTGTATCTGTATGAAACAGTCTTGTTGAGATGAACTTTCTTCTTTTCATGAATATCAATAGTTCTACTGTGTATATTCTGCTAAGATTAAGTTATCCTCTTCTTCATAAAATAAGTTATGATCATGTTTGTTATAGTTAACTAGTAATTGTTGTTAAGCTAGACTTAGTTGTCTCATGTTTAGAAATCGGAGTTCATTTGCTCAATGTAATACCATTTATGCTTAAAAATCAACGTCGGAACATTAAGAAACGAGCGCAGTACAACCCAAACCTATCCGAAACTCACCCGAGCCCCTCGGGACCTTGTTCGAACATACCAACAAGTTCCATATCAAAATACAAACCTACTCGAGGCCTAAAAACACACATAGCAACATCAAAACGACGAATCACACCTGAATTCGAAATCAATGAACTTGAAACTTCAAACTTCCACAGCCAATGCCGAAATCTATCAAATCACGTCCGATTGACCTTAAATTTTGCACACAAGTCACATTTGACATTGTGGACCTGATCCAACTTCCGTAATCGGAATTCGACCCCGATATCAAAAAGTCCACTCCTAGTCAAACTTTCCAAAATTCCAACTTTCGCTATTTCAAGCCAAATTCTACTACGGACTTCCAAATCACAATTCATGCACTCTCCTAAGTCCAAAATCACCCAACGGAGCTAATGGAATCATCAGAAATCCAATCCGAGGTCAAATTCTAGAAAGTCAAAACTTGGTCAAACCTTTCAAATTTAAAGCTTATAGCTCGGAATCATTCTTCCAAATCAATTCCAAATAACATGAAAATCAAACCGACAATTCACATAAGTCATAATACTTCATACAGAGCTATTCATACCCTAAAAAAACCAAGCAAAGTAAAAATGCTCAAAACGACCGATCAAGTCGTTACAATAAGGTAATTCCTACCTCCACCTCGATTTTTTATTTTTTGAAAGGTGAAGATTTGATGATTTTGGGAGCCAAAGCGAGCAATCCGCTATGCAATAATGTCTTAGATCCATTATTAGCTTTCTAAAATACCGAGAATCTACACTTTTTGTTGGACTGGTGAGCTCCAATGAAGTTTTTTTGCATTAAAAATGGGTATGGGGGGGGGGGGGGGTTGTTGGGAATTAAAAATGGGGGTCTGCTAGTTCGCATCTGGTGGTGAAAGTAGATGGCTCGATTTTTTATATAGGTATAACACTTATATATACGGAGGTATAGTATAGCGCCTTACATATGCGTGCTATATACCTCTCGCCCATTTTATGTTCAAATGTAGCGCGGTTATTAACCGTGCTATACTTTAATGGACAAATGTGCCATTAAGATATTGCGCAATGAATAACCACGCTATATATAAAATGATGCCCAATCTTCTTATATACTTATTTGTGTCGCTTGAGTCAAAAAGACCACAATTAAGTTTTAGACTCTGATTGGGACTGAGAAGGACGAAGTGAGACAACAAAGACGACATGTTCTTCTAATCGTTGAGAGGAATGAATAAAAATATCATGAAAAAAAAGTCTTGGGGTATTTCCTGAAATATTCACAAGGACACATTGATAGAGTACTGAGTAACCATATATTAAAAGATAGATGCAACTGAGTGACATAGTGATAATAGGCTATATAGTTGTTATTTATACCATAATTGCCCATGCTTTGTTGTTGTTTTATAATGTAAGTTGCCAATAAAATGCTTTAATTAATGCTATTTGGTTTCGCATGGAATATAAGATATGAGGAAGCAACATGAAGTGTTTAGAGGCAATAATGTGAAGAAAACACCCACTCAAGAAGTACTCAAACACAAAAGAGCAAAAAGAGAAGGAACACGGAGACAAAAAGGCCCAGCACACGCACCGCGGTTGCTATCGCGGTCCGCGCCGTGGTTGGAGGCAGTATTCTCCGCGGTCAGCGCCGCGGTCGACGCCGCGGCCGCGACAACATGTTCACAGCCTAGAATTTAAGGGGCCAAAGTGTCAATTCGGGAAAACTTTTGTAAAACCCTTATAAGATGTAGGAAACTCGCCCAAGAAGAGGGAGATTATATGGAGATTATTTTGGCAAGAAGAAAAAGTGTGAGAGATCACCCAAAACATCATATTTCTTATTCTCTTCTAATTTTCTTGCAATTTTTCCATTATGAATATTTTCGTAGTTTATTCTTACGTTGTCATGAGTAGCTAAATACTTCAATCTACGGTTTTGGTGAAACTTGTTGGGGATGACTTGGTTGTTATATTAATATAGTTTGAATTGGTTGTTAATCTCTATTTGTTCATCTACATTTTGATTGTGGTTAGTTGAAAGGGCCCTCAATTATCCGTTGCTATTTATTATTAGTTATTTGAACAACATCACTCCCGGAGTATAGACGAGAGTCATAACCGAGGATTTAGAGATTGGATTAGAGATAACGATATCTCGGGTGCAATCTAAAAGAACGGTAATGTGAATCTAGCTAGCGTAGCTTGAGAGAGTGCATCTAGTAAATTATCATAATTGCTTGAGAGAGATTTATGATAGCCGGAGAGTTCTTGATTGATAGAGACAACTAAGGCATCGCTATAAGAAACGTACAACCAAGGAAATCACCAACGGGAGAAACCACTACCTTAGACCTTATTCCAACAGTTTACACATCAAGCATAGTTAATTTTCAGCTGTTAATTATTTTCGGACTTTAGTTGTTAGAAATATCATCAATTGTGAATTACAAAGTTTGGGGAAAATTGAGTCTGTGAATTTAGTAAATCAGTCAAAAGTAATTGATAGGTTAATTCTCTGTTGTTCGACTCTGGGCAGAATTACTCAGATTCTATTTGCTACGTCCGTGTGCGTCTTTGTATAAAGCATAGTTTGACGTTATCAAATTTTAGCGTCATTGCCGAGGAATTAACGGTGTTATCAATTACAATTGAGAGAAGTACAAAACTTCTAAGTGTAGTCAGTTTTCTCTATACCCAATCTTTTCATTGAAATTCTAACGTTTGAACTCTTGTGGAAAGCAGGTGTATGCCTAGAAGTTCTTCGAGGACTGGAGAACTGCTAGAAGGACTCTCAGACCCTGAGAAAAAATTCAGGGCATTGAACCGTGCCAACAAAAGACTTCAACAATCTCAACAATCACACCAACTCAAATTTGATATAGGTGATGTAGATAACGTCAACAGAAACATCAGGAATGAGCCAGCTGACTTAAATGTCAGAAGGGTGGCACCTCTTGTGCCCGAAGCTGCACTTTGTGACTGGGCACAACCCACAGCTGATAATCTGGACACTGCCATAGCTGTGCCCGCAATTCAAGCGGAGACATTCCAGATCACCAACAACATGCTGCATCTACTGTAGAATAAAGGACTGTTCTCCGGGTCACACATTGAAGACCCGCAACAACACTTGAAGAATTTTCTGTCATTTTGTATGACCCAAAGGCAGCCAAATGCAACTCCAGAAGCTATCAAGCTGCTACTGTTTCCAATCTCGGTAACCGAGGAAGCTCAGACTTGGCTAAATTCGCTCCCTATCAACTCTATCACCACCTGGGAGGAATTAGTCAAGCAGTTCCTGAACAAGTTCTATCCGCCTAACAAGACTGCAAAACAAATTGATGACATATTGCAGTATAGGCAGCAGCCCTCTGAATCATTGCAAGAAACTTGGGAAAGGTTTAAAGGGATGTTAGTGAAGTGTCCTCACCATGGCATTCCAGACCAGATGCTCGGCCAGAGATTCTACATGGGGCTAGCTGACAATTTGAAAGCAAATGTGGATGCGTCAGCTGGAGGTGCATTTTTAAGTAAAACATTCACTGAGTGCAAAATCCTTCTCGATAAGATGTCACAAAATACGGGGTGGATGACTAAAGGTACAACACTGGCACCCATATTGCATTCAGTTCCTCTTGACCCAAATAATTCACATGCAGAGAACATGGCCACACTCATGACCCAGATTAGCATATTGACAAAGAAGATTGATGAGATGGGTACAAAACAGGTGCACATTGTTGATACAACAAATGGGGGACTGTGTACACCTTGTATTAATCAGTCTTATGTGTGTTCATGGAGCGAAGAAGGTGAAAATCAAGGGGCAAGGGAAGATATGAATTATGTCAACAACTATGGGGGTCAGAGGCAAGGAGCACAGCAGTGGAGACCGCAGCAAAATCAGCAGTACATGCCTAATATGCAGCAACCTGGGGGTATGCACCCTCAAAACCAATTGGTGCCAGTACCATATCAGAAACTACAGGGCTATCCAAAACAAAATCAGCAACAATTGACATACCAACCACCCCCTCAGCAGCAAGATAACAACATGGTGGAAATTAGGGGTATGCTTCAGCAACTCATTGGGACAAATAATAAAGTGCAGGAAAAATTGGCAGTGCATGATTCAGCCATAAAGAATATTGAAACGCAGCTGGGTCAGCTGTCCATGGCTTTGAACAACCGTCCTCAGGGAACTTTGCCTGCAGACACAAACATAAACCCCAAGGACCAAAACACGAATCAGCTGATGGCAGTAAGTCTCCAGAATGGGAGAGATTTAGATAGAGAGCAGGAAATTGCACAAGCCAGCAAGGACACTACACAGCCACTCCAGTTCAATTAGAGGTAGAGGAACCAACAGAACTTGCTGAAGTGGTGGTTGAGTAGAGTCAGGAGGAAAACGGCAAAGAAAAGATGAATGAGCAAGTTGCAGAACAGGTGGCACCTCTTGTGCCAGAAAGTTCTAACAGAGAGAAGCCAGCAAGCAATTCACAAAGGGTGATACCTGCACCCTTCCCTCAGAGACTGGTCAAACAAAGAAGGCAGAACAATATAAGAAGTTCATGGAGATGTTGCGTCAAATTCAGTTAATATTCCTTTGATGGATGCCTTGAGGGAGATGCCCGGTTATGCTAATATGATGAAAGATCTAATGTCACGGAAGTTTGATTATGCTAATATGATGCCCGGTTTTGTGTTATTATGCTACTTTCATCTATTAGTTCAATCTTTATTTTTGTTTTATGTTTTTCCCATCCTCGGAGTGGATTATCATTATATAGTAATTCAAATTTATCTTGTAGTAATTTTATTTTATTTATTGAGAAAATGATTATTTCTATATTATGGTTGCTTTGTATTACATTTTCTAATTTTTGGGTAATCTTTTCACTTCCTTTAATCCAGGGTGTTGTTTTTCTTACTTTATTATTTACTCTTTTTGCTCCTAATTTTTGTATACATGGGGTAGTAAACCACCAATGTGTTTTTGTTATTATATGTGGGTATAATTTATCTAAAAATAGCATTTATTTCTATACAAAATTTTACATTTACAATTGAAGTAATACGAACTAACAAGAATGTTATTGCAGACTACCTATCAAGACAAAGGTACCCAAACAGATGAAAGCCAAGAATCAAAAGACATATTTACAATCCTTACTACTCTATCTTTACAGATGGATGGAATGGGAAAAAGATTACAACAGCTAGAGTAAAGCAAGCTAAGTCAGCAGCATGACTATAAAAATGTGGAACTAAGTCAATCGGAAGACTCTAAACTTCTAGAGTTAGAAGGAGACATTGGGAAACTCCAAAAAACCCATAACACAGTTGCTTTATATACAGCTGCAGGTACAAGCAAACAAGTGAACAAAAAGCCACATATCAATGTAAACCTAAACAACGTATTTGATAAGCCATTTACATCAAAAAAGCCAAGAGAAGCAATAGTTATAGCCCCACAAACTACAACCTATGCCAATAGCCTACACCACAACAAAAAGGTATATAACCATATTACTCAAACATATATTGAGAATATATATAAAATTCAGACATTCTTGAACCTAAACCCTAGATCAACTACTACACAGATCCAACACAGGATTATGTAACCCAAAAACTACAGGGATATAATAGGCTTATAGCCCAGCCAAAAACAAAAGCAAACCTAGTAAAGACATGTTACAACTAC
The DNA here is from genome assembly GCF_000715075.1 of Nicotiana tabacum. Classification (NCBI taxonomy): domain Eukaryota; kingdom Viridiplantae; phylum Streptophyta; class Magnoliopsida; order Solanales; family Solanaceae; genus Nicotiana; species Nicotiana tabacum. The sequence goes on from NC_134101.1 coordinate 172,318,557, forward strand.
GGACTACTTAGCACAGTATATACCCACGACGGAGAAGAAATAATTGGAATACCAGAGCTATACAAAGCATTTGTCACCTTCAAGAGAATTACAAAAGGCAACCTATTCTTCATCAAATTCTAAATAGCACCAGCAGAAATACTATATGATGAAATAAAACCCATAATACAAGTGATAAAGATAGGACTAACACGAGATATGATAATACCGGAAGAGATAGAGAAACAACCGGAGATACAGAAAATGGAGATACCAAGTTTCTATGCCAATAAAAGAATAATTGGTATAGCAACTATTATTCAAGAACTAGCTAACAATTATCTACAAGGAAATGCTATCTGGAGCTACTATTCCAGAGACCAGTTAATGATATATGCCAACTCAAAGGAACTACGACAAGAAGATACGGATGAAGTCCAGAAATGGATTTTATCATTATTAAAGCCAGAAATGCAACCAACTATCAGAGCATTGAAAAAAGAATTTATTTCAAATGAGTTATTAACAAGATACTGCAAACTAGTAGGACACAAATATCCAGACCACATATGTTCAAAGTGCAACGGAGATGATAACTATGTACCAAAAGTCCAACTAGAATGAAGGTATCAACAAGAAGACAAAAGAAGAAGACAGCTACTGGAAACACATAATGTAAAGTAAATAGTACTAGTCACATTCATGAACAGTAAAGGTCATTCATGAATAGTAAGAGTCATGTAAAAAAGTCGTAAAGTAAATAGTACTAGTCACATTCATGAATAGTAAAGGTCGTTCATGAATAGTAAGAGTCATGTAAAAAAGTTGTAAAGTAAATAGTACGAGTCACATTCATGAACAGTAAAGGTCGTTCATGAACAGTAGGAGTCGTTTAAATTTTCTATATATTTTGTAAATCAGAGGAAGGGAGGACAGCCTCAGACATCCTCATCCTCACTCTCTCTCTTATCTTCTCTCAATAAAATATCTGATTATATACAAACTTCTGAAAGCTATGGAGCATTCAAACGAGTTACAAAACCAGGTAAGTTTATTCATAATCATGTTTAACTAAACTCATATATTCCTTATAATCTCTTGAATATCATAATTGTTTATCATGTTATAGTACTGTTATAAAGAACATCTTGAGAAAGTTTGCCTGTCTAATAATGCTGAGAGTAGTTAAGCCCAGACTATGCCATCCTAAAGTGGAAACCAGTAGGCAAGGAAGCCATTTAGGGGAGTACACAGAGTTGAGGCGTTGTTAGGGTAAATGATTGAAGCATGAAAAACATGGTAGTGACCAGAAAAGATTGTTCAGTATAACTTATTAAAATATGATAAACTCTATGATAAACAAAGAGGTTAGAGGGAATATGTTTAGTAAATACATGATAAGGATAAATAGTAAATCTGAATGAACAACCACAACCACACGTATTTATTAGAAGAAAATATTGAGTACAAAATACTTATATTATATATCTTTAACAGACTTAATAACGATGTTAAAAGAAATATTTATGATATTTTAGTTACTTTTGAAATAATATGTGTAATGGAACAAGCATTTACAGAACTAATTGTATCACAAAAAATAGATATATTAGATCTATATGAACTAGATTTATATTCAGATTAATGATCACATATTAAGTTAATAAAATCTGTTTATAAATGAAACATAACACTTTTCATTGTATAAGATTCTATAACACCCAGAAATAGAAACTTCTTAAAACCCTTAGTAACATAAATAGAAAAATAGATTGTGTTAAACACAATATTAAAACCTGCAAAGACATAATTAGATATAATAGATTGCGTAATAAAGCTTTATTAACTATAGAAAATGAAATTGAATTCTATGAAGATAAACTTGAAAGTTATCAACACAGAAAAGAAATAAATCTAAGAAATATAGAAACCATGGATATATGTATCAACAGGTATACATCTCAGTATTAAACATATTAAACATGACCCCTCAAATTGTCATCTCAGTATTAAACTCCAAGCGTACTATTCAAATATTGTAGGACATGTTGCGTGCTTGTGTTATTGACTTTGGAGGTTCATGGGATAAGTTTCTACCACTTGCAGAGTTTTCTTACAACAACAACTACCAATCGAGTATTCAGATGGCTCCATATGAGGCTTTGTATGGGAGGCGGTGTAGATATCCGGTTGGTTGGTTCAAGCCCGACGAGGCTAGACTATTGGGGACAGATTTGGTTCAAGATGCCTTAGAGAAGGTGAAGGTGATTCAGGAAAGGCTTTGTACAACGCAATCACGTCAGAAGAGTTATGCGGACCGGAATGTTCGAGATGTGTCCTACATGGTCGGTGAGAAGGTTTTGCTGAAGGTTTCTCCCATGAAGGGTGTTATGAGATTTGGGAAGAAAGTAAAGTTGAGTCCTCGGTTCATTGGGCCTTTTGAGGTGCTTCAGAGGATTGGGGAGGTGGCTTATGAGCTTGCTTTGCCACCCAGCCTGTCGAGTGTGCATCCGGTATATCATGTTTCTATGCTCCGGAAGTATAGTGGGGATCCGTCCCATGTTTTGGACTACAACACGGTTCGGTTGGATGATGATTTAACCTTTGATGTGGAGCCAATAGCTATTTTGGGTCGCCAGGTTCGGAAGTTGAGGTCAAAGGATATAGCTTCAGTGAAGGTGCAGTGGAGAGGTCGGCCCGTGGAGGAGGCTACCTAGGAGACCGAGCGGGAGATATGGAGCAGATATCCTCATCTGTTTGAGGCTTCAGGTATGTTTCTTGACTCGTTCGAGGACGAACGTTTGTTTAAGTTGGGGAAGAAGTGACGACCCGGCCAGTCGTCTCATGAGTTACTGCTCCATTTCCCCCATTTCAGCTTCTTTACACTTCGTTATCCGTGTTTTATGTGATCGAGTTTATTAGTTCGAGTTCGGAGAGGAGTTGGTAAGAAATAAGACACTTAGTCTCTTTTAAGAAGGCTTAAGTTGGAAAAGTCAACCGGATATTGACTTATGTGTTAGAAGGCTCGGAAGTGAGTTCCGATGGTCGGTTGGCTTTGGGAGGTGATTTGTGACTTAGGAGCACGATCGGAATGGGTTTTGGAGTTGTAGAGAAGATTTAGACTTGAATTGGCGAAATTGATATTTTGACAAATTCCGGTTGATAGGCGAGATTTTGATATGGGGGTCGGAATAGAATTTCGAGAGTTGCAGTAGCTTCATTGTGTCATTTGGGATGTGTGTGCAAAATTTCAGGTCATTCGGACGAGATTTGATAGACCTTTTGATCGAAAGCATAATTTAAGAGTTCTTGGAGTCTTAGGCCTGAATCCTATGTTAAATTGGTGATTTGATGTTGTTGTGAGCGTTCTGAAGTTTTGAGCAAGTTTGAACGATGTCATGAGATGTGTTGGTACAATTGGTTTGAAGTTCCGGGAGTTCCGGGTAGGTTCCGGGATGTTTTAGTGCAAAAATCATAGTTGTAGCAGGTCTATAGGGGTTGCCGGCCCTTGAACTCACCCATGCGGTACGCAAAAACATGAGTGCACCCGCGTAGAGTGCTGTGCGGCCCGCACAAAAGCGGGCGCGGCCGCGGTAGGCGTCGCGCGGACCGCACAAAATGGGGTGCGGCCGCGGTGAAGAACATTCCGCTGGTCCTACTTCGGAAGCTCATATCTTTTGATCCACAAAGAATATTGAGGTGATGCAAAAATGAAAGTTGTAGAACGTCGTGTCTAGTATCCAGAAAGGTAAAGATATTGCAATTTGGACATCTGTAGCAAAAGTTATGGACAAACTACTAAAGCCTGTCACTGCAGAGGGAGGCCTGTGCGGCCGCACGTTGCCTTTGCGCGGACCGCACTGGCTTGCACGGACCGCATGAGTTTTGGTGCGGCCCGCAGTAGCTGATACCTGAGGGGTACCTATAAATATGAGGTTTTGGGTTTTATTTAATATTTTGACCTAGATAGCTCGGATTTTGGCGATTTTTCGAAGGTTTTTCAAGAAATTCATCGGGGTAAGTGATTTTAACTCAGATTTGGTTAGAATACATGAATCTATCACTGAAATCATCATTTAATTCGTGATTTGAGATGGAATTTGGGAAGAAAATTGTGAAACCTTTCAAAAATGCAAAATGATGATTTGAAGGGTCAAATGGTATCAGAATTGGATAATTTTGGTATGGTTAGACTCGTGAGGGTATGAGGATTCTGAAAATGTAAATTTACCAGATTTTGAGACGTGGGCTCGGGGCTCGGGTTTTGCTAATTTCGAGATTTTTGATATTTTTCGAATGTTTTCGGTTGGGCTTTGTTCCTTTAGCATATTGTGACGTATTCGTTTTGATTTTGGATAGATTCGACGCGCGTGGAGGCCAATTCGAGGGGCAAAGGCGTCGCGAGCTAGAGAATTAGTCAGTTTGAGGTGAGTAATGGTTGTAAATGATGTCCTGAGGGTTTGAAACCCTGGATTGCACATCGTAGTGCTATATTGAGGCAAGATACGCGCTGGATGACGAGCGTGGGGTCTTTCACTACTAGGGATTGTGACTTGGTCCATCCCGATTGATGATTTTACCGAATATTTGACTGAAATTCATTTGTTATCATCATGATTTGGGCTGATTGCCATATTTGGGCTTCGTGCCAATTATTTGAACCCTTGGGGGATTTTTATCACTGTTTCCTTACTGCTTGACTTATTATTTGAACTCAGTCCTGTTGATATCTACTGTTTTACAAACTCAGCCACTTTAACTCAGATTTGAAACTAAAATGATATTTCTACATCATGTTTTGGGCGGAGAACTACTGTTTTACTAATGCCCAAGGGGCTTATGATGATTTTCTGGACTGAGTGAGGCCGAGGGCCATATGTGAGGATATGCTGAGTGATATGAGGCCAGGGCCTGAGATACTATTATATGCCACGTGGTGGCTTGAGTGATATGAGGATATGTTGAGTGATGATGCCACGAGGTGGCTTGATATAGCGCTTAGGCCGTAAGGGGCCCCTCCGGAGTCTACACACCTACAGTGAGCGTGGGTACCCATGTGATTTGAAACAGTGGTAACAATGACACTGTATGATGCAATTTGGTCAGGTAACAATGGCTGACCATTATGCTGAGTGATTGTGAGGTAGCCCGAGGGGCTGATACTGTACTGAGAGTGAGCCCGATGGGCTGATACTATGCTGAGCGATTGATACTATGCCCGAGGGGCGGATTTCTACTTGTTAATTACCTGTTAAATTACCTGTTTTACTTGTTTTAAAAAGGAATATCATTTGATTTCTTCACTGATTTACTGCTTTAAGTGATTTTACTGCTTGATATGGAATTGCTTTGTGCCTTTACGTGTTTTCACACTTTCATCCATTATTTGTAATTATTACTCACTGAGTCGGAGTACTCACATTACTCCCTGCACTGTGTGCAGATTCAGGTATAGCAGAGTCTGCACCTGAGCACTGATTCCTTCCAAGCTAGGCAGTGATTTGGAGTTACGAGGTAGTTGTTGACGTCTGCAGCCCCCTTGTCTCTCTTATCCTCTATCATTTATGTTTTCTTTAGACTGTTGTATCAGATTCCGTACTTTGTAAACCTATAGCAGATTCTGTAGTAGCTTATGACTTGTGACACCCCAGATTGGGCTGTGTCGGGATGGTTCCTGCTATTATTATCGTTATATTCCGCAATTTATGAACATATATTATATGTTACTACTATTTTTGATGATTAACTATTTAAAAGAGGTGTTCCGTTTTGGTCTGGCTGGCCTTGTCTCTGCGAGAGGCACCATCACGACCGAGTTCGGGGATTGGGTCGTGACACATGTCCTAAACGAATATGCCATAAATCATTTGACTCCAATAAATAAGAAGAAACTGAAATTTTATTCATACTGTCAACAACCATTACATTGAGTTTGAAAAGGCCATCTGTGAGGTAGCCTTTTCCAACATACATTTCGTTTTTGCTTACAACAACTTTATCAGAAACAAATACACATTTAAATCCATTCTTTACAAGTAAAGAAATAGAAACTAAATTCTTCCTAATAGTAGGAACACGAAGAACGTTGTTGAGCGTTAACACCTTGCCGGAAGTTATCTTTTGGAATATCTTCCCATAACATTCAATCTTGGCTGTTGCATTATTTCCCATGGAAATTTCTTCTTTGGGACTAGCAGTAGAGTAAGTTGCAAATGCTTCTTTGACAACACAAACATGTCGAGTGACTCCAGAGTCAATCCACCACTCTTTCAGATTTCCAACTAGGTTGCATTCCGAAAGCATTGCACAAAGATCATCAATGTCATCATTCTTCTCCACTATGTTGGCTTGTCCCTTCTTATTATCCTTTTTCGGGAGACGACAATCAAGGATTTTGTGACCAACTTTTCCACAATTGTAGAAGCTGACCTTGAATTTCTTTTTGTTCTACTCCTTAGTTTGTCTAGAAGACCTCTTCCTCTTCTTACTTTTTGGAGCAGTCTCCGCAACGATATTAGCTCCCATGATCGTTGAATTTCCACGAGACGTCTTCCTGGCTGTTTTGTTGTCTTCTTAGTTCTTTAGATGTATTCACAAGATCTTCCAACTTCATTTCTTTGCGCTTGTGCTTCAGATAGTTCTTGAAATCTCTCTACGAAGGAGGAAATTTTTTAATCATAGCAGCCACTTGAAATGTATCATTCACGACCATACCTTTAACAATAAGGTCTTGAAAAATAAGTTGAAGCTCCTGAACTTGGGTTCCCACAGTTTTGTTGTCTATCATTTTATAGCTAGATACTTGGACGCCACGAACTTCTTCAAGCATGGATCTTCTGTCTTGTACTTCTTCTCAAGTACATCCCATAATTCTTTCGAAGTATTCATCGCACTGTACACATTGTACAAGTCATCCTCTAAAGCGCTTAAGATATATCCTGTGCAAAGAAAATCTTCCTGCTTTCACGCCTCAACAACCATGAACTTTTCATTGTCCGGCATGTCCGCAGTAGGCACTGGAGTCTCTTCACTAGTAAATTTATGCATACCAAGTGTGGTAATCCAGAAGAACACCCTTGCTGCCATCCTTTAAGTTTTATATATTGTTTTACAGTAAAACGATGAAGTTTTTATGTTCTTCTAATCGTTTTCTGAATTTTAATACTCTGATAAAGATTTTATATTTTCAAATCAGAATAGTAAAATTCAGACGGAGTAGAAAATACACAGGTTTTAATCTCCACAAACAGAATACAGAATATTAGAAAATAATTTCATTAAGATTGTTATTAATCTATATTGTTGTAATTAAATATAATAATAATCAATCTGAAAACAGAAACAGTAAGTTAATAGAAATTAAATTCTAAAAACAGTATTTGAACTTATTCAAAATAAATTTTGAAAATGGTATACGAACAAATCGAGCCCACTGAATACACAGTGTATCCTTAAGGAAATTATTCCCCTCAAGTACTCGAGCTTCTGGAATATATCCTCCCAGGATAGAACGATTGAACTCACCGGATTGTTGGTACCAAAAACGCCGATGAACAGTGAATCACTCGAAGGCTGCAAAACACACTGGAAATTTTGTGCAAAAGAAGAAGAAGATTATTAGAAAATTTCGTAAGTAAATATTCTGGGATTTGAAAGAATATTTATAGCCAATTTGGTACTATTTCTGAAAAGGTTTGCAAACTTTCAGAACAGCCATAGCTGTTGAAACAGGTTTGACATTGTTTCTGAACAGCCATAGCTGTTGGAAATATTGCGGGAAAATTAAACGGATTTAAAAGAAATCTGGGAAAGAATAATTGGACCGGACCGGGTCGCGGATAGCGGTCATGGGTGATTAGAATTTTCGTTAGTTAATTTTAATTAATTAATTAAATATTTGAAAAGAATTTTGTCCAAAAAGATTAATCAATCAATCCGAAGCCGAAGCCGAAGCCGAAGCCGAAGCCGAGCCGAGCCGAGCGAGCGAGCGACGACGACGGCGCAAGGCTTGCCTTCTTCTTAGCTCTTTAAGAGCTAAAAGATGAGCTTCTCTATATATACACAAAGATTTTCTTTCCTTCTACCAATGAGGGACAAAGTGCATTAGTAAAGTGAACTCATTCAAAATTTCACTTCCCTCTATTTCTTTTCTCACCATTTTCCATTCACAATTCTTTTGTTATTAATAACAAAAAATCAAACAATTCCCCACAAGAATGGGGAATGGCTATAAACTTAAAGGAATGCACGGACGTGTGCGTGTTTCACATGCAAGAATTAATTGCATTTGGATAAGTAGGTTTCCCTTTGAATTTCCCGTAGTGAACTTATATCGGATAAACTCGGTCAATTGATAGATTTGATTTCTTTGAACCGTCGAGCTTTGTTGTATACCTAGACAACATAAGTCACACAATAAATCCTTAACCATCTATGGTTCTCATGGTTGTATTCGTTCCAGCCATGAACACCGCCTGGTTTCATGAGTGCTTAGAGAATGGCCTTTACTTTCATTCTCCTTGAAGCGGCTTACACTTCACACCCACATAGGTGATTCCTTAACGTGTAATCCTAAAGACACACTATCTGGTCATATCTTGCCAAACTTAGCAAATCATTAAAAAGCTTTAAGCTTTATTGACTCATCAAAAAGCCTTAATGCTTTATGTCATTTATGAATATTGTCTTCATCACGAGAATGGGTTGAGTTAGTTGACAATGTTGAACCGTCATTCATAACATTGTTTGATCTCTTTGAACCTAGCTCTTGGGATCTCCAGTCTGGTAGGTAGGGTAACCGCCATGATGACTTGTCTTAGGCCTTTAACCCCATTCCCTTTGATGATCTTTCAACTGCCTCTCTAGATAAGAATTTTGTAAGTGGATCCAACACGTTATCTCTTGACCTTACATAGTCAATTGTGATAACACCACTAGAGAGTAGTTGTCTAACGGTATTGTGTCTCCGTCTAATATGGCGAGATTTTCCATTATACATAATGCTCCCTGCCCTACCTATTGCCGCTTGACTATCACAGTGTATACAAATAGGTGCCAAAGGTTTGGGCCAATGGAATATCTTTCAAGAAATTCCAGACCCATTCAGCTTCTTCACCGGCTTTATTTAAAACTATGAATTCAGATTCCATTGTAGAACGAGCGATGCACGTTTGTTTGGTTGATTTCCAAAACACTGCTCCACCACCAATTTTGAAAACATATCCACTCGTGGATTTAACTTTAGATGATCCAGTGATCCAGTTTGCATCACTATATCCCTTGATTACGGAAGGATATTTGTTGTAATGCAAAGCATAATTTTGGGTATGTTTCAGATATCCCAAAACTTGTTTCATTACCATCCAATGTATTTGATTGGGATTGCTTGTAAACCGACTCAGATTGCTAATAGCACATACTATATCTGGTCGCATACAATTCACGATATACATCAAACTTCCCAATACTCTTGCATAGTCTAGTTGTGAGTCACTTCACCTTCATTCATTTGAAGTGCATAACTCACGTCAATTGGAGTCTTGGCATTTTTGTAATCCAAATACTTGAACTTGTCAAGTACCTTTTCAATGTAGTGAGACTGTGATAATGCTAGACCTTGTGGATTCTTGTGAATTGTGATTCCTAAGATCACATCAGTAACTCCTAAGTCATTCTTGTCAAATTTGCTAGCCAACATGCGTTTTGTAGCATTTATATCTGCCATACTTTTGCTCATTATCAACATGTTATCAATATATAAACAAACAGTGACTTCATGACATGGAGTATTTTTAATGTAAACACATTTGTCACACTTGTTGATTTTAAAACCATTTGCCAACATTGTTTGGTCAAAGTTTGCATGCCATTGTTTGGGTGCTTGTTTAAGTCCATAAAGTGACTTAACAAGTTTGCACTTTCTTTTCTTTACTAGGAACCACAAAACCCTCAGGTTGTTCCATGTAAATTTCTTCCTCCAATTCAACATTTAAGAAAGTTGTTTTAACATCCATTTGATGGATTTCAAGACCATACACGGCCGTTATTGCCACTAACACCCAAATAGATGTTATCCTTGTTACTGGCGAGTAAGTGTCAAAGTAATCAAGGCCTTCCTTTTGTCTATAACCTTTGACAACAAGTCTTGCCATATATTTGTCAATAGTGCCATCAGCTTTAATTTTTCATTTATGAATCCATTTTTAACCTAAAGGCTTATTTCCTAGAGGAAGATCAACCAATTCCCATGTATGATTATCCAAAATTGATTGAATCTCACTATTGACTGCCTCTTTCCAAAACGCTGAATCAGAAGACGACATAGTTGCTTTAAAAGTTTGAGGCTCATTTTCAAGCAAGAATGTCATAAAGTCTAGTCCAAGGGAAGTACATGTTCTGTGACGTTTGCTACGCCGTGGATCTTCTATACTTGAAGTATTTTCCCTTGATTCTTCGCGAGGTCGTTTAGGTCTTTCACTTAACGACCCATATTCAGTTTTATATGGATAGATGCTTTCAAAGAATTCAGCATTATCTGATTCCATTACCGTATTAACATAAATCTTGGGATTATCGTATTTATGAACCAAAAATCGACATGCTTTACTATTTGTACCATATTCAATGAAAACACAATCTACTATTTTTGTCCGATTTTAAACATTTTAGGTAAAGGAACTTGTACCTTTGCTAGACACCCCCACACTTTGAAATATTTCAAGTTGGGTTTTCTTCCTTTCCATTTTTCATATGGAATAGATTGCGTTTTGCTGTGGGGCACTCTGTTGAGTATTTGGTTAGCTGTAAGGATAGCTTCCCCCCCACAAACTCTGCGGTAATCCAAAACTTATTAATAAAGAATTCATCATTTCTTTAATGTCTGATTTTTCCTTTCCGCAATTCCGTTGGATTGAGGTGTGTAAGGTGCAGTAGTTTGATGGATAATTCCATATTTCAAACATATTTCTACAAACAGAGATTCATATTCTCCACTTCTATCACTTCTAATCATTTTAATCTTTTTATTCAATTGATTTTCTACCTCATTCTTGTATTGCTTAAATGCTTCAATTGCTTCATCCTTACTATTAAGCAAATAAACATAACAATATCGAGTGCAATCGTCAATAAAAGTAATAAAATACTTTTTCCCACCTCGAGATGGTGTCGACTTCATATCGCAAATGTCAGTATGAATTAAGTCTAAAGGATTTGAATTCCTTTCAACAGACTTATAAGGATGTTTTACAAACATAGAATCAACACATATTTGACATTTCGATTTATTACACTCGAATTTAGGCAATACTTCTAAATTAATTAACTTCCGCATGGTTTTATAATTTACATGTCCTAAACGAATATTCCATAAATCATTTGACTCCAATAAATAAGAAGAAGCTGAAATTTTATTCATACTGTCAACAATTATTACATTGAGTTTGAAAAGGCCATCCGTGAGGTAGCCTTTTCCAACATACATTTTGTTTTTGCTTACAACAACTTTATCAGAAACAAATATACATTTGAATACATTCTTTACAAGTAAAGAAATAGAAACTAAATTCTTCCTAATAGTAGGAACACGAAGAACGTTGTTGAGCGTTAACACCTTGCCGGAAGTCATCTTCAGGAATATCTTCCCATAACCTTCAATCTTGGCTGTTGCATTATTTCCCATGGAAATTTCATCTTCGGGACCAACAGTTGAGTAAGTCGCAAATGCTTCTTTGACACCACAAACATGTCGAGTGGCTCTAGAGTCAATCTACCACTCCTTCGGATTTCCAACTAGGTTGCATTCCGAAAGCTTGCACAAAGATCATCAATGTTATCATTCTTATCCACTATGTTGGCTAGTCCCTTCTTATTATCTTTTTTCGGGAGATGACAATCAGGCTTTTGTGACCAACTTTTCCATAATTGTAGCAGTTGCCTTTGAATTTCTTTTGTTCTTCTCCTTAGTTTGTCTAGAAGACCTTTTCCTCTTCTTATTTTGTAGAGCAGTCTCCTCAACGATATTAGCTCCCATGATCATTGAATTTCCACGATACTACTTCTTGTCTATTTTATTGTCTTCTTCGATCTTTTGACGTATCACAAGATCTTCCAACTTCATTTCTTTGTGCTTATGCTTCAGATAGTTCTTGAAATCTCTCCACGAAGGAGGCAATTTTTCGATCATAGCAGCCACTAGAAATGCTTCATTCACGACCATACCTTCAGCACTAAGGTTGTGAAAAATAAGTTGAAGCTCTTGCACTTGGGTTCCCACAGTTTTGCTGTCTATCATTTTATAGCTAGATACTTGGAAGCCACGAACTTCTTCAAGCATGGATCTTCTGTCTTGTACTTCTTCTCAAGTACATCCCATAGTTCTTTCGAAGTATTCATCGCACTGTACATATTGTACAAGTCATCCTCTAAAGCGCTTAAGATATAGGCTTTGCAAAGAAAATCTGCTTGCTTCCACGCCTCAACAACCATGAACTTTTCATTGCCTGGCATGTCCGCAGCAGGCACTGGAGTCTCTTCACTAGTGAATTTATGCATACCAAGTGTGGTAAGCCAGAAGAACACCTTGCTGCTATCCTTTAAAGTTGGCTCCGGAAAATTTCCCCGGTTTCTCGGCTAGAGGAACAACAGTGCGGCTTGACGAGGCTATCGTCGTTGCACCAACAGTCGCAGAAGGATTTCCGTTATTATTTTCCATTTCTCACCGTCATCAACAGAAGAGTTCAATTAATGGCAAAACCAAAACAGCAAATAATACTGTAATCAATAAACAGTACGTAATAAAAAACAACCGAAGTTTTTATATACTATTTTACAGAAAAACGATGAAGTTTTTTATGTTCTTCAAATCGTTTTCTGAATTTTAATACTCTGATGAAGATTTTATATTTTCAAATCAGAATAGTAAAATTCAGACGGAGTAGAAAATACAGAGGTTTTAATCTCCACAAACAGAATACATAATATAATAAAATAATTTCATTAAGATTGTTATTAATCTGTATTGCTGTAAATAAATAAAATAATAATCTTTCTGAAAATAGAAATAGAAAGTTAACAGAAATTAAATTCTAAAAGCAGTATTTGAACTTCTTCAAAATAAATTTTGAAAACGTATACGAACAAATCGAGCCCACTGAATACACATTGTATCCTTAAAGAAATTATTCCCCTCAAGTACCCGAGATTCTGGAATATATCCTCCCAGGATATAACGATTGAACTCACCGGAGTGTTGGTACCAAAAACACCGATGAACAGTGAATCACCCGAAGGCTGCAAAACACACTGGAATTTTTGTGCAAAAGAAGAAGAAGATTATCAGAAAATTTCGTAAGTAAATATTCTGTGATTTGAAGGAATATTTATAGCCAATTTGGTACTGGTTCTGAAAAGGTTTGAAAACTTTCAGAACAACCATAGCTGTTGGAACAGGTTTGACACTGTTTCTGAACAGCCATAGTTGTTGGAAATATTGCGGGAAAATTAAACGGATTTAAATGAAATTTGGGAAAGAGAAATTGGACAGGACCGGGTCGTGGGTCGCGGTCATGGGTTATTAGAATTTTTGTTAGTTAATTTTAATTAATTAATTAAATATTTGAAAAGAATTTTGTCCAAAAAGATTAATCAATCAATCGATCTTTGACCAAATCCAAATCTGAAGCCGAGCCGAGCGAGCGACGGCGACGACGGCGCGAGGCTTGCCTTCATCTTAGCTCTTTAAGAGCTAAAAGATGAGCTTCTCTATATATACACAAAGATTTTTTCTTCTTCTACCAATAGGGGACAAAGTGCATTAGTAAAGTGAACTCATTCAAAATTTCACTTCCCTCTATTTCTTTTCTCACCATTTTCCATTCATAATTCTTTTGTTATTAATAACAAAAAATCCAACAATTCCCCACAAAAATGGGGAATGGCTATAAACTTAAAGGAATGCACGGACGTGTGTGTGTTTCACATGCAAGAATTAATTGCATCTGGATAAGTAAGTTTCCCTTTGAACTTTCCGTAGTAAACTTATATCGGATAAACTCGGTCAATCGATTGATTTGATTTCTTTGAACCGTCGAGCTTTGTTGTATACCTAGACAACATAAGTCACACAATAAATCCTTAACCATCTATGGTTCTCACGGTTATGTTCGTTTCAGCCATGAACACCGCCTGGTTTCATGAGTGCTTAGAGAATGGGCCTTTACTTTTATTCTCCTGGAAGCGGCTTACACTTCACACTCACATAAGTGATTCCTAAACGTGTAATCCTAAAGACACACTATCTGGTCATATCCTGCCAGACTTAGCAAATCATTAAAAAGCTTTAAGCTTTATTGACTCATCAAAAAGCCTTAATGCTTTACCTCATTTTTTAATATTGTCTTCATCATGAGAATGGGTTGAGTTAGTTGACAATGTTGAACCGTCATTCATAACATTATTTGATCTCTTTGAACCTAGCTCTTGGGATCTCCAGTCTGCTAGGTAGAGTTACCGCCATGATGACTTGTCCTAGGCCTTTAACCCCATTTGCTTTGATGATCTTTCAATTGCCTCTCTAGATAAGAATTTTGTAAGTGGATCCAACATGTTAACTCTTGACTTTACGCAGTCAATTGTGATAACACCACTAGAGAGTAGTTGTCTAACGGTATTGTGTCACCGTCGAATATGACGAGATTTTCCGTTATACATCACGTTCCCTACCCTACCTATTGTCGTTTGACTATCACAGTGTATACAAATAGGTGCCAAAGGTTTGGGCCAAAATGGAATATCTTCCAAGAAATTCCGGAGCCATTCAACTTCTTCAACGACATTATCTAAAGCTATGAATTCAGATTCCATTGTAGAACGGGCGATGGATGTTTGTTTAGATGATTTCCAAGACACTGCTCCACCTTCAATTGTGAAAACATGTCCACTCGTGGATTTAACTTCAGATGATCCAGTGATCCAGTTTGCATCACTATATACGTCGATCACGGAAGGATATTTGTTATAATACAAAGCATAATTTTGGGTATGTTTCAGATATCCCAAAACTCATTTCATTGCCATCCAATGTATTTGATTGGGATTACTTGTAAACCGACTCAGTTTGCTAATAGCACATGCTATATCTGGTCACGTAAAATTCATGATTTACATAAAACTTCCCAATACTCCTACATAGTCCAGTTGTGAGTCACTTTCACCTTAATTCTTTTGAAGTGCATAACTGACGTCAATTGGAGTCTTGGCAATTTTGAAATCCAAATACTTGAACTTGTCAAGTACCTTTTCAATGTAGTGAGACTGTGATAATGACCTTGTGGAGTCTTGTGAATTCTGATTCCTAAGATCACATCAGCAACTCCTAAGTCTTTCATGTCGAATTTGCTAGCCAGCATGCGTTTTGTAGCATTTATATCTATCATACGTTTGCTCATTATCAACATGTCATCATTATATAAACAAACAATGACTTCATGACCTGGAGTGTTTTTAATGTAAACACATTTGTCACACTCGTTGATTTTAAAACCATTTGCCAACATTGTGTAACGACCCGATCGGTCGTTTTGAGCTCTGGCATGTCATTCAGCAGTTTGAGGCCATGAGCAGCTTCATCTCAGGTATATTGACTTGAGTGTATGGTCAGAATTAAAATTCAGGAAGTTTTGAGTCAAATCTAAATGGAAATTCTCATTTTGAAAGCTTACAATTGAAGAAATGAAGTAGGATTGGAATTTTGAGTAAAAGACCTCGGAATTGGGATCCGAAGGTTCCAGCAGGTTCGTATGATGATTTTGTACTTGGGCGTATGCCCGGATCGGGTTTGGGATAAACCAGAAGCGTTTTGGTGCCTATTGTGGAAGATAGCATTTTAGAAGAAATTGCATCAGTTTGGCTTAGAATGCATTTCAGTGTTATTGATGTCCGTTTGGAATTTCGAGACTGGGAGTAGCTCCGTATGGTGATTCTGGATTTGGGAGCGCGATCGGAAGTGAATTCGGAGGTCCGTAGGTCATTTTGGAGCCGTTTGGCTAAATATAGAAATTTGAAGGTTTTTGAGAAAATTCGACCGGAAGTAGAAATTTTGATATCGGGGTCGGAATGCGATTCCGAAAGTTGGGTCAAGTCCGTAATGTCTAATGTGACTTGTGTGCAAAATTTGAAGTCATTCCTGAATGATTTTGGTAAGGTTTGAGACACTTAGTCTCTTTTAAAGAAGCTTAAGTTGGAAAAGTCAACCGGATATTGACTTATGTGTTAGAGCGCTCGAAATGCGAATTTTATGGTTCAGATAGCTTTGTTAGGTGATTTGGGACTTAGGAGTGTGTCCGGAATATTTTTGTGATGACCGGTGTAGAATTAAGCTTGAATTGGCAAAGTTAGTATTTTGGCGAATTCCGGTTGATTGGTGAGATTTTGATCCGAGGGTCGGAATGGAATTTCGAGAGTTTCTGTAGCTTCGTTATGTCATTTTGGACTTGTCTGGAAATTTTGAGGTCATTCGGACGTGGTTTGGTTGGGTTTTTGATCAAAAATGGAATTTGGAAGTTCGTGAGATTCATAGGCTTGAATCCGATGATGTTTTGATGTTATTTTGGGTGTTTCGAAGGTTGGGACAAGTTTGAATGATATTGTGGGACATGTTGATATAATTGGTTAAGGTCTCGAGGGCCTCGGGTGGATTTCGAAAGGTCAACGGAATGAAATTCAGACAAAAAAGAAAAGAAAAAGCTGCAGAAATTTCTGCTGCAATTTTCTGCAGAAGGTCTTTGGACTGCAATCGTGGAGCGTATTTCGGAGGCCTATATCTTTTGATATATAAGGAATTTTGAGATGGTTCAAAAACAAAAGTTGTAGACCTTCATGTCTAGTTTCAAGAAAGCTAAAGAAATCGTAATTTTCACATTTGTAGAGAATGTTACGGTCGATTGAATATGACTGGTGGAGCTCATTCTCCAGAATTTTCTGATTTCGGGGAGCCTACTTTAGAAGCTCATATCTCGGGATATATAAAGAGTTATATGATGTACAACCTGTCAAATTAAAGATCTTTGAGTCTAGTTTCTAAATCTTCAAACCGTTTGTCATTTGGATATTTATACAAGACGTTATGGGTGTTTAAACAGAAGGTGTCCGACAAGGAACAATTTTAATAGGATGTACAACTTGTATAGCACAAGTGCAAGGTACAACTCGACGAAGCACAGGCAGATTCTTTTATACACGGATTTAGCTCACTTTTCTTCATTTCTTCAAAGTATGGACGATTTTTGGGGAGCTTCAAGAGGGGATTTTCATCATCAATGTGAAGGTAAGTTATCCCCACCTATTTTGAGTTAAGTACATCAATTATGTATGGATTTGAGCATGAAAATTGTAGAAAAATTGAGGATTTAGGCTTAGGGATTTGAAAATAAGTTTTGGTGATTTGAGGGGTCAAATGAACTTCGATTTTGGTAAATTTTATATGTACGGACTTGTAACGAGACGAGGAATCCGGTGATGTGACTTTCGTCATTTTTCGAGAAGTGGGCCCGGGGCTCGGGTTTTGCAAATTTCGTGATTTTCGATATTTTTCGAGTCTTTTCGATTGGGTTATATTCCCTTAACCTATTGTAATATATTCCTTGTGGTTTTGGCAAGATTCGACGCGCGAGGAGGTCGATGCGAAAGGAAAGGGCATCGCGGAGTAAACTTTTGGCCGTCTTGAGGTGAGTAATAGATGTAAATGCTGTTCTGAGGGTTTGAAACCCCGGACTTTCACATCCTAACGCTATATTGAGGCATGACACGCACTCCATGGCGAGTGCGGGGTCGGATACTATTGGGGATTGTGACTTGGTCCATCCCGTGTGATGTTTATACTATACTGGTGATTGATACACATACTTCATTAATATTACTGGGCTTGATGCCATGTTTGGGGCCTTGTGCCGATTTGTAAAATCCTTTGAGGATTGATATTACTACTTAGCATGATTTGTATATCATTTAATTTCAGTCCAAGGTTTTAAATGCTGTTTTGCAAACTCAGCCATAATTCTAAGTGTTGAAAACTTAATAGATATTTTTAAATGTATTCCGGGCTGGGAACTTCTGTTTTGTAAATGCCCAAGGGACTTATTATATTATTTTCTGGACTAATTATAAAGTGACTTGAAACAGTGGTAACAATAACACTGTGTGATATACTTGAAACAGTGGTAACAATGACACTGTATGATATACTTGAAACAGTGGTAACAATGACACTGTGTGATATACTTGAAACAGTGGTAACAATGACACTGTGTGATATACTTGAAACAGTGGTAACAATGACACTGGATGATATACTTGAACAGTGGTAACGATGGCACTATATGATATAAATTGGTCAGGTAACAATGGCTGACCGGTCAGGTAACAATGACTGACCAAGATATTGCGCTTGGGTTGTAGGAGCCCCTCCGGAGTCTGTACACACCCCCAGTGAGCGCCGTCGACGATAAATAAATATGGATGGCTCGGGCTGCACGCCGCAGTGGGTACTGGAATGTACCATCATATGCATTGCATTGCATTCATGTATTTCTATTTATATTGTTGTTTAGCTGCTCAGTTCCATATGTTGTTGTATATTTGGATTTTAGCTTACTTTGTGTATTTACTGGATTTTCTTATCTTCAGACTGTAGTTATTTTTATTACTCACTGGGTCGGAGTACTCACTTTACTCCCTGCACCTTGTGTGCAGATCCAGGGCAGTCTCAGGCTCAGTAGATCTAGTTGATCAGCAGATCCAGCTTCTAGGAGTATCGAGGTAGCTGCACGGCGTTCGCAGCCATTGATCTTCTCCCTCCTATCCTATCTCTTTATTTCCGCATTATCAGACTTTGGATATACCATGTATTAGGGTGATATTCTATATTCTAGAGGCTCAGATTCGTGACACCGGGTCCTAGTGAGATTATATTGTGTATTTTGTTAAAATCTTCAGTACTTTAATCTTGCTTAATTGATATTTCTTTCCGCTATTTTTGATAAATTAGGTTAAGTGTTGAATAATGGTCGGGCTTGCCTAGTAGTGTGTTGGGCGCCATCACGACCGGGATTTGGGTCGTGACACAACAGAACAGAGCCTAGGTTACTTGGTCTCGCGAGTCATGAGCCAGTTTAGTAGAGTCTCGCGGATCGGTACGGAGACGTCTGTACTTATCCTCGAGAGGCTGCCGAACCTTTAGGAAAACTTCACATTCTTGAATTCTTATCGTGCGTCCTTGATTCAGCTTGAAAAGAAACTTTTGAAATTCCTTCCGCGTGATCGTATGCACCAACGGGCGCTCAGTATCAGATGTGTCTCGATGGCTTTTGATTCCCCGATCGAGGGGCGAGGTGTAATCTCTGTGAGTTTGAAGTTAGACCAGTCTGGAGGACTTGAGGCCAAATCTTTGCCAATGGCTTGAGCACGGAGGTGCTGATTTTGTGAGCAAGTGTTTTGAACTCATATGTTCATTATTATCCTTGTTAGCCGGAATGGCGGTTGGATATCCATGTGATGAGTATGTTAGTGTTGCGAAGTGTATTTGTACGACTTGGTAGTGGCGAAGAAGCCTACTGGATAGTAGATGAACTGTTAAGAGATTCGTTTCTTATTGTGATCTGTTGAGTAGCCCGAGTTATGGGCGCGTGAAGAATATTTTATGTGTCTCCTAGTTAGATAAGTCTAGGAGCTGAGATCGCTTCCGTAAATGTATTATGACGAAATCGTTGAGTCAAGGAGACCACCTTGAAGGTCGAAAATATTAAAGAAAGAATATGTTCTTACTTGGTCGAATAGCCCAATAATGGAGGGTTGAAGGGTATTTTCTATGTGTTATGATTCAAATAGGTGCAACACATGTCCATGTATTAATTTATATTTATGTAATTGATATGCATTGTGATGCTTTGTCAAGTTGTGGATGTGTTGTTAGGATGGTTTTGGTGATTCTCTGCCAGGTGGATAGGACCAATTACAAAGGAGGCTCTGCCAAAATTTTTGAAAAATTTAGGACTTAGTAAAAAAAAATGGTCGCCTAGAGAGTGGGCTTAACTGTTGTGTGAGTAAATGCAAGAATTGCAGAAGAGTTAAAATTCCAGATGATTCGTGTTTCCACGAGCTTATGATGGAGTGAGTTTAATCTCACCATGATATTACGACAACAATAGAGTATATGTGTTGTGATGTATGGCTTCGAGCCAAGTTGGGGAGCTTGCTGTTGATTAGCTGATTGCACGGTTTATTACCTGTATGAATTCTGGTTATTAGTGTATTGGTGGGTTATTGCAGCTATGGAAAAGGACCATGAGTGGTAATTTGAGTAAATGAATTGTTGGATGCATGCTATGGTTAGCCTTATTGGCTCATGTTCAGACTTGAGGGAAGATTCATGATTTATGCCTCGTATAGGTGCAGGCTTCGAGGGAAGTGATCCCTCTAGGTACTTTATCGAGAGGGTATTCATATGTTATAAAATTCAGTAGAGTTGGTTGCATTCGGGGCCAAGTCAGAGCTGGGTGGCTCTCAATAGCGGTCCTAGTTAATTCAAGAGGTAAAGTGTGGTGCCTAATGATTTTGAGTCTATAAGTACGATTAAGAGTCAAGCTTTTGAAGCAACTTATGAAGAAAGGCACAGAATGTTCTATGATGTTTTGACTTGCGGTGTAGCATTTGAGAGACATGAAATGGTCATGGTATTTGAGACAGCATGGTCTCGTGATTTAAGGTCACTCGGGGTGAGTTTGGTTGAAATAAGTTAGGTGTTAAAGGGAGATATTATTATTTCTAAGGCAATCAAGGATAAATTGGAAGGAAGTAGATTGATTAGCCATAGTTGAGTTGGTATACTGGTGTTAGTGATCGGTTCGTTCAGCTTGATCGAGTTATGCATGTGAGGCTTGTCGGCCGCAGTGATTGATGTTATTCTGAAGCATTCTTTTGTTAGGGCCTATTATGAGTAGGCGGATCCCAGAAAGTGTTATGGTGGCTTGGACAACTACTTAGAGATTGGCATATTCGACGATTATGAGGATTCGCCTGTTCCTGAAGTGAGTTAAATAGAAAGTCTTATGTGATGAAATATTAGCCTATCGGCGGTTCCAGAGTTGTGATGGAAATCGCATCTATCGTATATTGGCACGTGAGGTGCAATGAGTGGTATGGAGTTTGAAGTAAGGACCAAGGTTGCAGTTTGGTCAATGAATGTGATGTCACGATCTCAGATGAGCAGTATATGAGTTTCAGTGTTTTGAGTAAGATGGGTATTGACGTCAGTATCACCTGAGGTCGGTGTTTTGTGAGAAAGGCTTTGCATCCTGGTTAGGGATTCTTGATTGCTTTTCAGTGTTAGTGCAGCCGGTGGTTTGGATGTGCAGACCCGTTAATTATTTCGGAAGATGGTGGGAGCTTGTCCCACAGGAATATTGTATAAGTGTGACATGTAGTCACTTGATTAATTAGAAATTTAAACCAAGTATGAGGATTTTGGTAATATCATCCATTTGAGAATTTATGCCTGGAGGGCACTCTGTTTATTGGGTTATGGACCTGTGAAAGATTATTGGCCTAGCTTGGCACGATCAGGATCGACTTGAGGTCGGTGGATAGATTTAAATGTGGAAGTAAGCCTTACGTCAGGCCAGTTGTGTTTATTTCAGCAATGCGCTCTTTATGGAAGGATAGTCGCAGTCTTATTTCGTGGTCAGTTAATTCATGTAAAGATATATTGCACTGTATGAGTTGTGAGACGGCTTGGTAAATTCCTTATGTGTTGAGGTTCCGCTCAGCGGTGATGTTATATGAGTAGGATGATACTTAGATCATGTATCGCACCTCAGTTGTGCTTGAGTTTGTAGCCTATAGCGCTATATATTTCCTTGGGAATGATATTATGCACCTTAGTGTGTTTATGACTGATATTCGGTATTTTGATGTGATGAGCTATTCAGCTCGACGTATATCTCCTTATGTGAGTTCTATATATGGATCGGGTGGCACACCGCCATGGGTATGTTGTTTGGATCGGGTTGCACGCCGCAATAGTGTGATGTTCAGTTCAGTGCCCATAATTGCTTTTGTGTGTTCTATTTCCCAGTTTTCTGAGGAAGTCTATGTTAGTGTGCGAGTTGAGTAGTTCCTCTCGGAGTTCGCCTTCCTTTTGTATCACGTTCGAATTGGTAGCCCACTAGCACATTGTGGCGTCTTGTGGGATTTTTGATTATGTCCGAGGTGACTTATTGCCTGAGCAGTTCGTACTGAGTGAGACGAGGTTACTAGATTTGGGGTCAGTGCAAACTGATTATATGAAGTATATTATAGAGCAAAGATCATTCTTTGGTTTGAGACAAGGTAATGGAACTTGTCAGGAGTATAGATCCAATGAATTGTTGATTCAACAGTTGATTATGAATTTCGGCACATCTCTTCAGTCGTATCGGTGTTGTAAAAACTAGAGCAAGACCTATGTAGGTCATGAGATGCAATGGGAGCATCAGATTTGTGGAATTTCGACTATTATGTTTAAAGAATGTTATTGTGGTCCTATGAGTAAAGTGATGCAAAGTGTGAATTCAGCAAAGTTATGCAGCCATGTTGGGTATAGCGTGTGGAGATTGATATGGTGGTCGTATGATGGAAACAG
The DNA here is from genome assembly GCF_000715075.1 of Nicotiana tabacum. NCBI lineage: Eukaryota > Viridiplantae > Streptophyta > Magnoliopsida > Solanales > Solanaceae > Nicotiana > Nicotiana tabacum. The sequence continues at coordinate 172,341,208 of NC_134101.1, forward strand.
GCTTGTTATTAAATTCAGGATGTTGGAATTATGGCTTATTTGCTTGAATAAGGGATTATACCTATAGAGTTGTCGAGCTAATGTGCTCAACTGAGTGGTGGTAGCACGGGAAGGTGCATGAGGTGTTAAACAAGTGATTTCAGACTAATTTAGTGTAGTTCTCAGCACGTTCGAGGACGAATGTATGTTTAAGTGGGGGAGATTGTAACGACCCGATCGGTCATTTTGAGCTCCGGCGCGTCATTCAGCAGTTTGAGGCCATGAGCAGCTTCATCTCAGGTATATTGACTTGAGTGTATGGTCAGAATTAAAATTCAGGAAGTTTGGAGTCAAATCTAAATGGAAATTCTCATTTTGAAAGCTTAAAATTGAAGAAATGAACTAGGATTGGAATTTTGAGTAAAAGACCTCGGAATTGGGATCCGAAGGTTCCAGCAGGTTCGTATGATGATTTCGTACTTGGGCATATGCCCGGATCGGGTTTTGGATAACCCGGGAGCGTTTCGGTGCCTATTGTGGAAGATAGCATTTTAGAAGAAATTGCATCAGTTTGGCTTAAAATGCATTTCAGTGTTATTGATCTCCGTTTGGAATTCAGAGACTGGGAGTAGCTCCGTATGGTGATTCTGGATTTGGGAGCGCGATCGGAAGTGAATTCGGAGTCCGTAGGTCATTTTGGAGCCGTTTGGCTAAATATAGAAATTTGAAGGTTTTTGAGAAAATTCGACCAGAAGTGGAAATTTTGATATCGTGGTCGGAATGTGATTCCAAAAGTTGGGTCGAGTCCATAATTTCGAATGTGACTTGTGTGCAAAATTTGAAGTCATTCCTGAATGATTTTGGTAAGGTTTGAGACACTTGGTCTCTTTTAAGGAAGCTTAAGTTGGAAAAGTCAACCGGATATTGACATATGTGTTAGAGCGCTCGAAATGCGAATTTTATGGTTCGGATAGCTTTGTTAGGTGATTTGGGACTTAGGAGTGTGTCCGGAATATTTTTGTGATGACCGGTGTAGAATTATGCTTGAATTGGCAAAGTTAGTATTTTGGCGATTTCCGGTTGATAGGTGAGATTTTGATCCGAGGGTCAGAATGGAATTTCGAGAGTTTCTGTAGCTTCTTTATGTCTTGGACTTGTCTGCAAAATTTGAGGTCATTCGAACGTGGTTTGGTTGGGTTTTTGATCAAAAATGGAATTTGGAAGTTCGTGAGATTCATAGGCTTGAATCCGATGATGTTTTGATGTTATTTTTGGCGTTTCGAAGGTTGAGACAAGTTTGAATGATATTGTGGGACATGTTGATATAATTGATTAAGGTCCCGAGGGCCTCGGGTGGATTTCGGAAGGTTAACGGAATGAAATTCGGACCAAAAAGAAAAGAAAAAGCTGTAGAAATTTCTGCTGCAATTTTCTGCAGAAGGTCTTTGGACTGCAATCGTGGAGCGTACTTCGGAGGCCTATATCTTTTGATATATAAGGAATTTTAAGATGGTTCAAAAACAAAAGTTGTATCCCTTCATGTTTAGTTTCTAGAAAGCTAAATAAATCGTAATTTGGACATCTGTAGAGAATGTTACGGTCGATTGAATATGACTGGTGGAGCTCGTTCTCCAGAATTTTCTGATTTTGGGGAGCCTACTTTAGAAGCTCATATCTCGGGATATATAAAGAGTTATATGGTGTACAACCTGTAAAATTAAAGATCTTTGAGTCTAGTTTCTAAATCTTCAAACCGATTGTCATTTGGATATTTATACGAGATGTTATGGGTGTTTAAACAGAAGGTGTCCGATAAGGAACAATTTTAATAGGATGTACAACTTGTATAGCACAAGTGCAAGGTACAACTCGACGAAGCACAGGCAGATTCTTTTATATACGGATTTAGCTCACTTTTCTTCATTTCTTCAAAGTATGGACGATTTTTGGGGAGCTTCAAGAGGAGATTTTCATTATCAATGTGAAGGTAAGTTATCCCCATCTATTTTGAGTTAAGTACATCAATTATGTATGGATTTGAGCATGAAAATTGTAGAAAAATTGAGGATTTAGGCCTAAGGATTTGAAAATAAGTTTTGGTGATTTGAGGGGTCAAATGAACTCCGATTTTGGTAAATTTTATATGTACAGACTCGTGGCGAGATGAGGAACCCGGTGATGTAACTTTCGTAATTTTTCGAGAAGTGGGCCCGGGGCTCGGGTTTTGCAAATTTCGTGATTTTCGATATTTTTCGAGTCTTTTCGATTGGGTTCTATTCCCTTAACCTATTGTAATATATTCCTTGTGGTTTTGGCAAGATTCGACGCGCGAGCAGGTCGATTCGAAAGGAAAGGGCATTGCAGAGTAAACTTTTGGCCGTCTTGAGGTGAGTAATAGATGTAAATGCTATTCTGAGGGTTTGAAACCCCGGACTTTCACATCGTAACGCTATATTGAGGCGTGACACGCACTCCATGGCAAGTGCGGGGTCGGATACTATTGGGGATTGTGACTTGGTCCATCCCGTGTGATGTTTATACTATACTGGTGATTGATACACATACTTCATTGATATTACTGGGCTTGATGCCATGTTTGGGGCCTTGTGCCGATTTTTAAAATCCTTCGAGGATTGATATTACTACTTATCATGATTTGCATATTATTTAATTGCAGTCCAAAGTTTTAAATGTTGTTTTGCAAACTCAGCCATAATTCTAAGTGTTGAAAACTTAAATGATATTTTTAAATGTATTCCGGGCTGGGAACTTCTGTTTTGTAAATGCCCAAGGGGCTTATTATATTATTTTTTGGACTGATTATAAAGTGACTTGAAACAGTGGTAACAATGACACTATGTGATATACTTGAAACAGTGGTAACAATGACACTGTGTGATATACTTGAAACAGTGGTAACAATGACACTGTGTGATATACTTGAAACAGTGGTAACAATGACACTGGATGATATACTTGAACAGTGGTAACAATGGCACTATATGATATAAATTGGTCAGGTAACAATGGCTGACCGGTCAGGTAACAATGACTGACCAAGATATTGCGCTTGGGCTGTAGGAGCCCCTCCGGAGTCCCTGTACACACCCCCAGTGAGCGCCGTCAACGATTAATAAATATGGATGGCTCGGGCTGCACGCCGTAGTGGGTACTGGAATGTACCATCATATGCATTGCATTGCATTCATGTATTTCTATTTATACTGTTGTTTAGCTGCTCAGTTCCATATGTTGTTGTATATTTGGATTTTAGCTTACTTTGTGTATTTACTGGATTTTCTTATCTTTGGACTGTGGTTACTTTTATTACTCACTGGGTCGGAGTACTCACTTTACTCCCTGCACCTTGTGTGCAGATCCAGGGCAGTCTCAGGCTCAGTAGATATAGTTGATCAGCAAATCCAGCTTCTGGGAGTATCGAGGTAGCTGCACGGCGTTCGCAGCCATTGATCTTCTCCCTCATATCCTATCTCTTTATTTCTGCATTATCAGACTTTGGATATACCATGTATTAGGATGATATTCTGTATTCTAGAGGCTCAGATTCGTGACACCGGGTCCTAGTGAGATAATATTGTGTATTTTGTTAAAATCTTCAGTACTTTAATCTTGCTTAATTGATATTTCTTTCCGCTATTTTTGATAAATTGGGTTAAATATTGAATAATGGTCGGGCTTGCCTAGTAGTGTGATGGGCGCCATCACGACCGGGATTTGGGTCGTGACACATTGTTTGGTCTAATTTTGCATGCCATTATTTGGGTGCTTGTTTAAGTCCATAAAGCGACTTAACAAGTTTGCACACTTTCTTTTCTTTACGAGGAACCACAAAATCCTCAGGTTGATCCATGTAAATTTCTTCCTCCAATTCTTCATTTAAGAAAGTTGTTTTAACATCCATTTGATGGATTTCAAGACCATGCACGGTCTCTATTGCCACTAACACCCTAATAGATGTTATCCTTGTTACTGGCGAGTAAGTCTCAAAGTAATCAAGGCCTTCCTTTTTGTCTATAACCTTTGACAACAAGTCTTGCCTTATATTTGTCAATAGTGATATCAGCTTTAATTTTTCGTTTAAAGATCCATTATGAACCTAAAGGCTTATTTCCTGGAGGAAGATCAACCAATTCCTATGTATGGTTATCAAAAATTAACTGAATCTTACTATTGACTGCCTCTTTCCAAAACACTGAATCAGAAGATGACATAGCTGCTTTAAAAGTTTGAGGCTCATTTTCAAGCAAGAATGTCACAAAATCTGGTGCAGAGGAAGTAAATGTTCTTTGACGTTTGCTACGCCTTGGATATTCTATACTTGGAGTATTTTCCTTTGGTTCTTCCCGAGGTCGTTTAGTTCATTCACTTAACAACTCGTATTCAGTTTTATACGGATAGATGCTTTCAAAAAATTTAGCATTATCTGATTCCATTACCGTATTAACATGAATCTCGGGATTATCGGAATTATGAACCAAAAATCGACATGATTTACTATTTGTAGCATATCCAATGAAAACACAATCTACTATTTTTGGTCCGATTTTAACCCTTTTAGGTAAAGGCACTTGTACCTTTGCTAGAGACCCGCACACTTTGAAATATTTCAAGTTGAGTTTTCTTCCTTTCCATTTTCATATGCAATAGATTGCGTTTTGATGTGGGGTACTCTATTGAGTATTTGGTTAGCTGTAAGGATAGCTTCCCCCCACAAACTCTGCGGTAATCTAGAACTTATTAATAAGGAATTCATCATTTCTTTTAATGTCCGACTTTTCCTTTCCGCAATTCCGTTGGATTGAGGTTTGTAAGGTGCAGTAGTTTGATGGATAATTCCATATTCCGAACTTATTTATGCAAACAGAGATTCATATTCTCCACCTCTATCACTTCTAATCGTTTTAATCTTTCTATTCAATTGATTCTCTACTTCATTCTTGTATTGCTTAAATGCTTCAATTGCTTCATCCTTACTATTAAGCAAATAAACATAACAATATCGAGTGCAATCGTCAATAAAAGTAATAAAATACTTTTTCCCACCTCGAGATGGTGTCGACTTCATATCGCAAATGTCAGTATGAATTAAGTCTAAAGGATTTGAATTCCTTGCAACTGACTTATAAGGATGTTTTACAAACTTAGATTCAACACATATTTGACATTTCGATTTATTACACTCGAATTGAGGCAATACTTCTAAATTAATTAACTTCTGCAAGGTTTTATAATTGACATGTCCTAAACTAATATGCCATAAATCATATGACTCCAATAAATATGAAGAAGCTGAAATTTTATTCATACTGTCAACAGCCAATACATTGAGTTTGAAAAGGCCCTCCGTGAGGTAGCCTTTTCAACCATACATTTCGTTTTTGCTTACATCAACTTTATCAAAAACAAATACACATTTGAATCCATTCTTTACAAGTAAAGAAGTAGAAACTAAATTCTTCCTATTTGTGGGAACATGAAGAATATTGTTGAGCGTTAACACCTTGCCGAAAGTCATCTTCAGGAATATCTTCCCATAACCTTCAATCTTAGCTGTTGCATTATTTGCCATGGAAATTTCTTCATTGGGACCAGTAGTAGAGTAAGTTGCAAATGCTTCTTTGATAGCACAAACATGTCGAGTGGTTCCAGAGTCAATCCACCACTCCTTCGGATTTTCAACTAGGTTGCATTCCGAAAGCATTGCACAAAGATCATCAATGTCATCGTTCTTCTACACTATGTTGGCTTGTCCCTACTTATTATCCTTTTTCGGGGGACGAAAATCAGGGCTTTTGTGACCAACTTTTCCACAATTGTAGTAGTTGACCTTGAATTTCTTTTTGTTTTGCTCCTTAGTTTGTCCAGAAGACCTCTTCCTCCTCTTAATTTTTGAAGCAGTCTCCTCAACGATATTAGCTCCCATGATTGTTGAATTTCCAAGAGACTTCTTCTCGGCTATTTTGTTGTATTCTTCGATCTTTAGACGTATCACAAGATCTTCCAACTTCATTTCTTTGCGCTTGTGCTTCAGATAGTTCTTGAAATCTCTCTATGAAAGAGGAAATTTTTCAATCATAGTAGCTACTTGAAATGCTTCATTCACAACCATACCTTCAGAAATAAGGTCGTGAAAAATATGTTGAAGCTCCTGAACTTGGGTGACCACAGTTTTGCTGTCTATCATTTTATAGTCTAGAAACTTGGCAACCACAAATTTCTTCAAGCATGCATCTTCTGTCTTGTACTTATTCTCAAGTTCGTCCCATTATTCTTTCGAAGTATTCATCGCACTGTACACATTGTACAAGTCATCCTCTAAAGCGCTTAAAATATAGCCTTTGCAAAGAAAATCTGCCTGCTTCCACGCCTCAACAACCATGAACTTTTCATTGTCCGGCATGTCCGCAGCAGGCACTGGAGGCTCTTTACTAGTGAATTTATGCATACCAAGTGTGGTAAGCCAGAAGAACACCCTTTGCTGCCATCCTTTGAAGTTTGCTCCAGAACATTTCCCCGGTTTCTCGGCCGGAGGAACAACAGTGCGGCTTGACAAGGCTATCGTCGTTGCACCAACAGCCGCAGGAGGATTTCCGTTATCATTTGCCATTTCTCACTATCAACAACAGAAGAGTTCAATTAATGGCAAAATAAAATAGCAAATAATACTGTAATCAATAAACAGTACGTTATAAAAAACAACCAAAGTTTTTATATACTGTTTTACAGAAAAACGATGAAGTTTTTATGTTCTTCAAATCGTTTTCTGAATTTCAATACTCTGATGAAGCTTTTATATTTTCAAATCAGAATAGTAAAATTCAGACAAAGTAGAAAACCACACAGGTTTTAATCTCCACAAACAGAATACATAATATAATAAAATAATTTCCTTAAGATTGTTATTAATCTGTATTGCTGTAAATAAATAAAATAATAATCTTTCTGAAAACAGAAATAGAAAGTTAGTAGAAATTAAATTCCGAAAACAGTATTTGAACTTCTTCAAACTAAATTCTGAAAATGGTATAGGAACAAATCGAGCCCACTGAATACACAGGAAATTATTCCCCTCAAGTACCCGAGGTTTTGGAATATATCCTCCCAGGATAGAATGATTTAAGTCATTGGAGTGTTGGAACAAAAATCGCCGATGAACAGCGAACCAATCGAAGGCTGCAAAATACACTGGAATTTTTGTGCAGAAGAAGAAGAAGGTTATTAGAAAATTTTGTAAGTAAATATTCTGGGATTTGAAGGAATATTTATAGCCAATTTGGTACTGTTTCTAAAAAGGTTTGCAACCTTTCAGAATAGCCATAGCTGTTGGAATAGGTTTGACACTATTTCTGAATAGCCATAGCTGTTGGAACAGGTTTGGCACTATTTCTGAACAGCCATAGCTGTTGAAAATATTGCGGGAAAATTAAATGGATTTAAAAATAATCTAGGAAAGAAAAATTGGACCGGACCGGACCGGGTCGCGGGTCATGGGTGATTTGAATATTTGTTAATGAATTATAATTAATTAATTAAATATTTGAAAAGAATTTTGTCCAAAAAGATGAATCAATCAATCGATCTTTGACCAAATCCAAATCCAAATTCGAAGCCGAAGCAAAAGCCGAAGACGAGCTGAGCGAGCGACAACGACGATGGCACGAGGCTTGCCTTCATCTTAGCACTTTAAGAGCTAAAAGATGAGCTACTCTATATATACACAAAGATTTTCTTTCCTTCTACCAATGAGGGACAAAGTGCATTAGTAAAGTGGACTCATTCAAAATTTCACTTCCCTCCATTTGTTTTCTCACCATTTTCCATTCACACTTCTTTTGTTAATAATAACAAAAAATCCAAAAATACTCCACATGAATAGGGATTGGCTTTAAACTTAAAGGGATGCACAGACGTGCGTGTGTTTCACATGCAAGAATTAATTGCATCTGGATAAATAGGTTTCCCTTTGAACTTTCTGTAGTGAACTTATATCGGATATACTCAGTCAATCGGTAGATTTGGTATCTTTGAACCATCGAGCTTTGTGGTATACCTAGACAACATAAGTCACACAATCAATCCTTAACCATCTATGGTTCTCATAGTTGTGTTCGTTTCAGCCATGAATACCGCCTGGTTTAATGAGTGCTTAGAGAACGGGCTTTTACTTTCATTCTCCTTAAAGCGGCTTACACTTCACACTCACATAGGTGATTCCTAAACTTGTAATCCTAAAGATACACTATTTGATCATATCCTGCCAGACTTAGCAAATCATTAAAAAGCTTTAAGATTTATTGACTCATCAAAAAGCCTTAATGCTTTACCTTATTTTTGAACATTATCTTCATCACAAGAATGAGTTGAGTTAGTTGACAATGTTGAACCGTCGTTCATAACATTGTTTGATCTCTTTGAACCTAGCTCTTGGGATCTCCAGTCTGCTAGGTAGAGTTACTGCCATGATGACTTGTCCTAGGCCTTTAACCACATTCCCTTTGATGATATTTCAAATGCGTCTCTAGATAGGAATTTTGTAAGTGGATCCGACAAATTATCTCTTGACTTTACGTAGTCAATTGTGATAACACCACTAGAGAGTAGTTTTCTAATCGTATTGTGCCTCCGTCGAATATGACGAGATTTTCTGTTATACATAATGCTCCCTGCCCTACCTATTGTTGCTTGACTATCACAGTGTATACAAATAGGTACCAAAGGTTTTGGCCAAAATGGAATATCTTCCAAGAAATTCTGGAGTCATTCAACTTCTTCACTGGCTTTATTTAAAGATATGAATTTAGATTCCATTGTAGAACGGGCGATGCACGTTTGTTTGGATGATTTCCAAGACACTGCTCCACCCCCAATTGTGAAAACATGTGCACTCGTGGATTTAACTTCAGATGATCCAGTAATCCAGTTTGCATCACTATATCCCTCGATCACGGAAGGATATTTGTTATAATACAAAGCATAATTTTGGGTATGTTTCAGATATCCCAAAACTCGTTTCATTGCCATCCAATGTATTTAATTGGGGTTACTTGTAAACCGACTCAGTTTGCTAATAGCACATGCTATATCTGGTCACGTAAAATTCATGATTTATATCAAACTTCCCAATACTCCTACATAGTCCAGTTGTGAGTCACTTTCACCTTCATTCTTTTGAAGTGCGTAACTCACGTCAACTGGAGTCTTGGCAATTTTGAAATCCAAATACCTGAACTTGTCAAGTACCTTTTCAATGTAGTAAGACTGTGATAATGACCTTGTGGAGTCTTGTGAATTCTGATTCCTAAGATCACATCAGCAACTCCTAAGTCTTTCATGTCGAATTTGCTAGCCAATATGCATTTTGTAGCATTTATATCTGTCATACTTTTGTTCATTATCAACATGTCATGAACATATAAACAAACAATGACTTCATGACCTAGAGTGTTTTTAATGTAAATACATTTGTCACACTCGTGGATTTTAAAACCATTTGCCAACATTGTTTGGTCAAATTTTGCCTGCCATTGTTTTGGTGCTTGTTTAAGTCCATAAAGCGACTTAACAAGTTTGCACACTTTATTTTTTTTACCAGGAACCACAAAACCTTCAGGTTGTTCCATGTAAAATTCTTCCTCCAATTCAACATTTAAGAAAGTTGTTTTAACATCCATTTGATGGATTTCAAGACCATACACGGCCGCTATTGCCACTAACACCCTAATATATGTTATCCTTGTTACTGGCGAGTAAGTGTCAAAGTAATCAAGACCTTCCTTTTGTCTATAACATTTGACAACAAGTCTTGCCTTATATTTGTCAATAGTGCCATCAGCTTTAATTTTTCATTTAAGGATCCATTTCGAACTAAAGGCTTATTTCCTGGAGGAAGATCAACCAATTCCCAAGTATGGTTATCCAAAATTGATTGAATCTCACTATTGACTGCCTCTTTCCAAAACGCTAAATCAGAAGATGACATAGCTGCTTTAAAAGTTTGAGGCTCATTTTCAAGCAAGAATGTCACAAAATCTAGTCCAAAGGAAGTAGATGTTCTTTGACGTTTACTACGCCTTGGATCTTCTATACTTGGAGTATTTTCTTTTGGTTCTTCCCGAGGTCGTTTAGGTCTTTCACTTAATGACTCGCATTCAGTTTTATACGGATAGATGCTTTTAAAGAATTCAGCATTATCTGATTCCATTACCGTATTAACATGAATCTCGGGATTATCGGATTTATGAACCAAAAATCGACATACTTTACTGTTTGTAGCATATCCAATGAAAGCGCAATCTACTATTTTTGGTCCGATTTTAACTCTTTTAGGTAAAGGAACTTGTACCTTTGCTAGACACCCCCACACTTTGAAATATTTCACGTTGGACTTTCTTCCTTTCCATTTTTCATATATAATAGATTGCGTTTTGTTGTGGGGTACTCTGTTGAGTATTTGGTTAGCTGTAAAGATAGATTCCCCCCACAAACTCTATGGTAATCCGGAACTTATTAATAAAGAATTCATCATTTCTTTTAATGTCCGATTTTCCTTTCCGCAATTTTGTTGGATTGAGGTGTGTAAGGTGCAGTAGGTTAATGGATAATTCCATATTCCGAACATATTTTTGCAAACGGAGATTCATATTCTTCACCTCTATCACTTCTAATCGTTTTAGTCTTTTTATTCAATTGATTCTCTACTTCATTCTTGTATTGCTTAAATGCTTCATCCTTATTATTAAGCAAATAAACATAACAATATCGAGTGCAATTGTCAATAAAAGTAATAAAATACTTTTTCCCACCTCGAGATAGTGTCGACTTCATATCGCAAATGTCAGTATGAATTAAGTCTAAAGGATTTGTATTCCGTTCAACAGACTTATAAGGATGTTTTACAAACTTAGATTCAACATATATTTGACATTTTGATTTATTACACTCGAATTTAGGCAATACTTCTAAATTAATTAACTTCCTGAAGGTTTTATAATTGACATGTCCTAAACGAATATGCCATAAATCATTTGACTCCAATAAATAAGAAGAAGCTGAAATTTTATTCATACTATCAACAACCATTACATTGAGTTTGAAAAGGCCCTCTATGAGGTAGCCTTTTCCAACATATATTTCGTTTTTGCTTACAACAACTTTATCATAAACAAATACACATTTGAATCCATTCTTCACAAGTAAAGAAGTAGAAACTAAGTTCTTCCTAATAATAGGAACATGAAGAATGTTGTTGAGCGTTAACACCTTGAAGGAAGTCATCTTCAGGAATATCTTCCCATAGCTTTCAATCTTGGCTGTTGCATTATTTCCCATGGAAATTTCATCTTCGGGACCAACAGTTGAGTAAGTCGCAAATGCTTCTTTGACACCACAAACATGTCGAGTGGCTCTAGAGTCAATCTACCACTCCTTCGGATTTCCAACTAGGTTGCATTCCGAAAGCTTGCACAAAGATCATCAATGTTATCATTCTTATCCACTATGTTGGCTAGTCCCTTCTTATTATCTTTTTTCGGGAGATGACAATCAGGCTTTTGTGACCAACTTTTCCATAATTGTAGCAGTTGCCTTTGAATTTCTTTTGTTCTTCTCCTTAGTTTGTCTAGAAGACCTTTTCCTCTTCTTATTTTGTAGAGCAGTCTCCTCAACGATATTAGCTCCCATAATCATTGAATTTCCACGATACTACTTCTTGTCTATTTTATTGTCTTCTTCGATCTTTTGACGTATCACAAGATCTTCCAACTTCATTTCTTTGTGCTTGTGCTTCAGATAGTTCTTGAAATCTCTCCACGAAGGAGGCAATTTTTCGATCATAGCAGCCACTAGAAATGCTTCATTCACGACCATACCTTCAGCACTAAGGTTGTGAAAAATAAGTTGAAGCTCTTGCACTTGGGTTCCCACAGTTTTGCTGTCTATCATTTTATAGCTAGATACTTGGAAGCCACGAACTTCTTCAAGCATGGATCTTCTGTCTTGTACTTCTTCTCAAGTGCGTCCCATTATTCTTTCGAAATATTCATCGCACTGTACACATTGTACAAGTTATCCTCTATGGCGCTTAAGATATAGCCTTTGCAAAGAAAATCTGCCTGCTTCCACGCCTCAACAACCATGAACTTTCATTGTCCGACATGTCCGCAGCAGGCACTGGAGGCTCTTCACTAGTGAATTTCTGCATACCAAGTGTGGTAAGCCAGAAAAACACCCTTTGCTGCCATCCTTTTAAGTTTTCTCCACAAAATTTCCCCGATTCCTTGGCTGGATGAACAGCAGTGCGGCTTGACGAGGCTATCGTCGTTGCACCAACAATCGCAGAAGGATTTCCGTTATCATTTGCCATTTCTCATTTTCAACAACATAAGAGTTCAATTTATGGCAAAACCAAAACAGTAAATAATACTGTAATCAATAAACAGTACGTAATAAAAAACAACCGAAGTTTTTTTAGACTATTTTACAGAAAATGATGAATTTTTTATGTTCTTCAAATCGTTTTCTGAATTTCAATACTCTGATGAAGTTGTTATATCTTCAAATCAGAATAGTAAAATTCAGACTGAGTAGAAAACCACACAGGTTTTAATCTCCACAAACAGAATACAAAATATAATAAAATAATTTCCTTAAGATTGTTATTAATCTGTATTGCTGTAAATAAATAAAATAATAATCTTTCTGAAAAAAGAAATAGAAAGTTAGTAGAAATTAAATTCTGAAAATAGTATTTGAACTTCTTCAAACTAAATTCTGAAAACGGTATAGGAACAAATCGAGCCCACTTAATACACAGTGTGTCCTTAAGGAAATTATTCCCCTAAAGTACCCGAGGTTCTGGAATATATCCTCCTAGGATAGAACGATTTAACTCACCGGAGTGTTCGTACCAAAAACGCCGATGAACAGCGAACCACTCGAAGGCTGCAAAACACACTGGAATTTTTGTGCAGAAGAAGAAGAAGTTTATCAGAAAATTTCGTAAGTAAATATTCTAGGATTTGAAGGAATATTTATAGCCAATTTGGTACGATTTCTGAAAAGGTTTGCAACCTTTCAGAACAACCATAGCTGTTGCAACAGGTTTGGCATTGTTTCTGAACAGCCATAGCTGTTGGAAATATTGCGAGAAAATTAAATGGATTTCAAAATAATCTAGGAAAGAAAAATTGGACCGGACTAGACTAGGTCGCGGGTCGTGGGTCATGGGTGATTTGAATTTTTGTTAATTAATTTTAATTAATTAATTAATTATTTGAAAAGAATTTGTCCAAAAAGATTAATCAATCAATCGATCTTTGACCAAATCCAAATCCAAATTCGAAGCCGAAGCAGAAGCTGAAGCCGAGCGAGCGACGACGACGATGGCGCGAGGCTTGCCTTCATCTTAGCACATGAAGAGCTAAAAGATGAGCTACTCTATATATACACAAAGATTTTCTTTCCTTCTACCAATGAGGGACAAAATGCATTAGTAAAGTGAACTCATTCAAAATTTCACTTCCCTCCATTTCTTTTCCCACCATTTTCCATTCACATTTCTTTTGTTATTAATAACGAAAAATCCAACAATCCCCCACATGAATGGGGAATGGCTCTAAACTTAAAGGAATGCACAGACGTGTGTGTGTTTCACATGCAAGAATTAACTGCATCTGGATAAATAGGTTTCCCTTTGAACTTTTCGTAGTGAACTTATATCGGATATACTCGATCAATCGGTAGATTTGATATCTTTGAACCACCGAGCTTTGTGGTATACCTAGACAACATAAGTCACATAATCAATCCTTAACCATCTATGGTTCTCACGGTTGTGTTCGTTTCAGCCATGAACACCGTCTGGTTTCATGAGTGCTTAGAGAATGGGCCTTTACTTTCATTCTCCTTGAAGCGGCTTACACTTCACATTCACATAGGTGATTCCTAAACGTTTAATCCTAAATAAACACTATCTGGCCATATCCTGTCAGACTTAGCAAATCATTAAAAAACTTTAAGCTTTATTGACTCATCAAAAAGCCTTAATGCTTTACCTCATTTTTGAACATTGTCTTCATCACGAGAATGTGTTGAGTTAGTTGACAATGTTGAATCGTCATTCATAACATTGTTTGATCTCTTTGAACCTGGCTCTTGGGATCTCCAGTCTGCTAGGTAGAGTTACCGCCATGATGACTTGTCCTAGGCCTTTAACCCCATACCCTTTGATGATCTTTCAACTGCCTCTCTTGATAGGAATTTTGTAAGTGGATCCGACACGTTATCTCTTGACTTTACGTAGTCAATTGTGATAACACCTCTAGAGAGTAGTTGTCTAATGGTATTGTGTCTTCATCGAATATGACGAGATTTTCCGTTATACATAATGCTCCCTGCCCTACCTATTGCCGCTTGACTATCACAGTGTATACAAATAGGTGCCAAAGTTTTGGGCCAAAATAGAATATCTTCCAAGAAATTCCGGAGCCATTTAGCTTCTTCACCAGCTTTATCTAATGCTATGGATTTATGTTTTATTGTAGAACGAGCGATCCACGTTTGTTTGGATGATTTCCAAGACACTGCTCCACCCCCAATTATGAAAACATATCCACTCGTGGATTTAACCAGAATCTCAGCTTGACAGAAATTCTTCCAAGCCCAAAATAATTATAGATTCCATCTGAATCACATTCCGGCCCCTCGGGACCCCGTCTAAATATACCATCAAGTCCCAAATCACATAACGGACCTACTCTAGGTATAAAATCACATCAAACAACATCAAATCTATGAATCTCAACCCAATTCAAACCTATTGAATCTATAAACATTCAACTTCCAAAACTAACGCTGATTCATACCAAACCAATTCTGTTTGACCTCAAATTTTGTATACAAGTCACAAATAACACAATGGATCTATTCCGACTTTCGAAATTGGAATCCTTACCTGATATCAATAAAGTCAACTCTCGATCAAACTTCTCAACCTTCCAAACCCTCAACTTTCTAACTTTCGGCAATTCAAGCCAAAACGACCTATGGACCTCCAAATCAATATCCGAACAAGCGTCTAAGTCAAAAATTACCATACGAAGCTATCAAAATCATCAAAATGCCATTCCAGAGTCGTCTATATAAAAGTCAAACTCCTGTCAACTTTTTCAACTTAAGCTTCTAACTTTGGAACTACGTGTCCCATTTCACTTCGAAACTCACTTGAAACTAAACCAACCACCCTAGAAAATTACATAACCACAATATAACATAGAGGAGGCAATAAACAGGGGAACATGGCTAAAATACTCAAAACGACCGACCAGGTCGTTATATCCTCCCCCTCTTAAAACAAACATTCATCCTCGAATGATTATAAAGACATACCTGATGTGGTGAAAAGATGAGGATAACGGATACACATATCATGCTTGGTCTCCCAAGTCACCTCCTCGACTAGTTGACCTCTCCATTTAACCTTCACTGAAGCAATGTTCTTTGATCTTAACTTCCAGACCTATCTGTACAAGATAGCCACTAGCTCCTTAATATAGGTAAAATCCTTGTCCAATTAGACTGAGATAAAGTCTAGAATATGGGACAGATCACTTTGATACTTCCGGAGCATGGAAACATGGAACACAGGGTGAACTGCAGATAAGCTGAGTAGAAATGCAAGCTTGTAGTCTACCTCTCCCACTCTCTTGAGGATCTGAAAAGGACCAATATACGTGGGACTCAAATTTCCCTTCTTCCTAAACCTCATCACACCCTTCATGGGTGAAACCCAAAGCAAAACCTGCTCTCCCTCCATAAATGATGCATCACAAACCTTCCGACATAAATCTTCTACCTAGACTGCTATACGAAGTTGATCATAGATCAACTTGACTTTCTCCAAGGCATCTCAAATCAAATTTGTGCCCAATAATCTAGCCTCACCCGATTCAAACCAACCAACTGGATAACGACACCGCCTCCCGTATAAAGCCTCATTAAGAGCAAACTAAATACTTGATTGGTAGCTATTATTGTAGGAAAACTCTGCAAGCGGCAAGAACTGATCCCTAAACCCCCGAAAATCCATAACAAAGGCACGAAGCATATCCTCTAATATCTGAATGGTGCACTCAGACTGTCTGTCCGTCTATGGGTGAAATTTGTACTCAACTCAACTCATGTGCCTAAATCACATTGTACAGCTCTCCAAAAGTGCAATGTAAACTACGTGCCTCAGTCAGAGATAGTGGATATCGGCATGCCATGAAGTTGAACAATCTCACGGATATAGATCTAAATCAGTTGCTCTAAAGAATAGGTAGTCACCACTGGAATGAAATGAGCCGACTTGGTTAACCTATCCACAATCACCCATATAGCATCGAATTTCTTCAAAGTCTATGAGAGCCCAACAATGAAGTCCATGGTAACATGCTCCCATTTCCAAATAATTAAAAAACCTACGGATGTGACCTTAACCTAGATTTTTGCCTAATGGATTAAATACGTTAATACTTATTTTGTTGATTGGGGTGTATTATAGCTCTCAACTCTATGTTACCCACTAAATACCTCTCGGTCATAGTGTGATTTTGCCCAATTTCACTTTCTCAATCCCAAATAGGAATCAAACTAAATAGTTTATATGAGCTCAAATTGGGTTCTCACAATCTCTAGTTTGAAACCATTTTATTAGGCTAATCAAACCCTCAATTAGCCCAATTCCTTGTTAGCCAAGATATCCTATCCATCATTCTCAAGTAAAAACCAAGTGAAAAAGGCATGAATTAATGTTTGCAACTATTAATTCTAAAATTAAAGAATAAACTAGGCTAAATAATCAACACCCAATCATAAACAAACATTAAATTAAATACCCATAAGGTTTATACACTAGGGTTGAGTCACAACCCTAGTAAGAATCTAGCTACTCATAGTGAGAAATGAAGAAAACAAAGAAGGAATGCTAATTAAACTCATAATGTAAGATTAAAATGATAAAATATGATGTTTAAATCCTAAAATAGTCACAAACTTCCTAAAATAGCAAAATACAACGGCTACAACAACTCAAACTTTGAAACTTGACCTAAAAATGTGATTCTCATCTATTTATAGTGGCCCAAAATTCGCTGACAAAAATTCCCCTTGGGAGGTTCTATGGCCGCACATTCTATGCGTAGTCTGCAGATTACTTCAGCTGGCAGGGTCTTGGATTCTGCAGCCGCATAATTCTAGTTTGCGGATGCAAAGCATCTTCTGCAGCCACACAATTCTTGTGTGGTACGCACTTCAGCAAGGATTTAGGTCTTGGTCATTTGCACACTCTCTAAACTTTGATTCATTTGTCAATGCAGAACTTGTTCTATGGCCGCATAACAACTAAAATTCTGATGGGCTCTTTCACTTATTCTACGGCCGCAGATGGAATTCTGTGATCCACACTTTTTTCTGCGGACCGTACTTCATTATGTGTCCGTCTGCTCCTCTTGAACAGAGGTTGAGTTGCCCCCTGACACCTCTCTTGACGGAACATAGGAGCCAGACTAAGAGAGGTCTGCACCTCTCCCTCTGCCGTGTGTAATTTTCTTTCTGATTGTCTTAGGCTGGCCAAGGGGAAAGGTACTTTTACCTCGACCCTGAGAAGATTTACCTCTTCTCTTTGAAGTGTCGCCTCTGCCTCTTGATCGAACCATTGTCTGTATAAAGTAGAGAAGATTGTTAGTTGCAATTCATTATTCAAACTCATATAGGACTCATGTAGGTAAGGGAGAAACAATTGAACAAGAGGGGTCATGAAGTTAATACATGGTTGTCAGATAAGGGATCTGTGATTCACATATTTTACATGTGCGGACACAGATGGAACTCGCGATCCGCAGATTTCTGTTGTGCGACCTCAGAAGGGAAGTGCGGTCTGTGCATTTTTTCCTGTAGCCATACATCTGAGTCCCAAACTTGTTAACTCTCTGATGACAGAGAATGGCCTAATATGCGGCTGCAAGACGAAATCTGCGGTCCGCATAATTTGACTTGCGGCCGCAGATTCCTTCCTCACATAAGTTTCCAAAAATCTGAATCTGCGGACCGCACAATTCAAGTGAGACCACAAAATTCAAACAATTACTAGCAGACAACTTTTTTTAACTAAGATTTTTTCAATTTCTTGCACAAATAGGCATGGAAACATTGTAAAAACAAGAAATTCACTAACCCAATCCCGTTAGAGCATGTATCAAGGTTACCCAGTTCATATCTATCCCACATGGACATACAATTGAACTTTAATAATAGATGGCCTAAAAAACCTAAAAAATTACAAATTAAACTAGCACAACAAATTAACATAAAATTGAAGCATACTACACAGAGTGAGTGCAATGAGTGACTAATCGAGGTGGCTATGTGTGTGGATAGTTGAAATCTCTAAGAAACATTAGAAGAGCAACAGTGTTTTGTTCAAAGTGGGAAAAGTGTGAAATGAGACCTACTGTTCTATTTATACCAATCAATTTGAGAAGGGAACAGAGTCGAGTGCGGCTGCACAATTTCATGTGTGGTCCGCACTCTTTAACCTGGGAGCTTAATCTTAGACTTCCATCTATGCATTTTCTTGTGAGACTGCAAATTTCATGTGCGGTCACGGATCGACCTCCTTACTGACAAGCTTAAACTTTAGAGAGTTGGTATTTTTGACATTTCAAATGTAAGGTCCACAAGAGAAATGTGCGGCCGCAATGCTCATCTGCTATAGCACTTAAAAATGTGTGGTCCGCACAAATAAAGTGCGGTACGCACTCTTTTGAAAACTTAGCCATATTTTCGTCCACTGTTCTTGTAAGTCACACTCATCCATGTAGTACACTTCAAATCAAGTTAGAATACAAATAACACCTAACTACAAAAAGAAAAAGTAAAAGAACATGGGTTGCCTCCCAAGAAGCACATGATTTAACGTCGCGGCATGACGCAGAAAACTCTCAAATGAAGTGAATGACTGCCACCACGTGGCTATCTCCAAACCTGCCTAAGTAGTACTTCACTCGGTGACCACTGACTCATAATACATCATTGTTTTTGTTTTTCAAGTCTAATGCACCAAAAGGTGTCACACCCAAAATTTCAAAAGGACCACTCCACTTTGATTTTAGCTTCCCAGGAAACATCCTCAATCTTGAGTTCACTTACAACTTCCTTTCCCTTTTGATTATTCACAGGCCTATTTTTCCTTCTTAGTTCCTCAATTATTTCCTTTAGGTCTACAACTACTATCAATTGGTATCCGATCGGGTTTTTTCTATCAGGCTAATACCTAGAAAGGATCCTCATGGCTGCTCCTCCAAACATCGAAGAAGGTCAGTCTACTTACAGGCCACCAAGGTTCAACGGCCAATATTATGGATGGTGGAAGATAAGGATGCATGAATTCATCATGGTTGATGATTCAGAGCTCTAGGATGTCATCTACGATGGACCTTTCGTTCCTACAAAGACCATTGGAGATCCCGTTGTGACAGTTCCAAAAATTAGAAAGGAATATAATGACGTTGATTGCAAGGCTATTGAAAAGAACTTTTGAGCTAAGACAATTCTCATCTGTGGGATTGGACCAGATGAGTACAATAGGATTTCAGCATGCCTGTCAGCTAAGGAGATTTGGGAAGCTCTCCAAATAGCTCATGAAGGTACAACACAGGTAAAGCAGTCCAAGATTGACATGCTGACCATATAGTATAAACTTTTCAAAATGAAGGATGATGAATCCATTCAGGATACGCAAACTCGCTTCACATCTATCATCAATGAAATTTGCTCACTAGGAGAGATTATCCTGAGGAACAAACTCATCAGGAAGATACTTAGTGTTGCCTGGTTCCTAGGAAAGCAAGGTAAATGCTATCACAGAAGCCAAAGATCTGCAGAAGCTGACCATGGATGAACTTGTTGGCAATCTGAAGACTTATGAAATGAAGAAGAAGAATAAGAAGAATAAGAAGAAGGACAATGAGAGAAGAGTGCTGAAAAGGGAGAAGAACCCGGTCCCTAAGACGGACAACAATGACTCAGGTGGTGAGAATGCTGATATGGTCTACCTGACAAAAAGGTTTTAGAAAATGGTTCATAGAAATGGAGGAATTCCAAAAGGGGGCAGCTCCAACAAGCCAAATGGTTATGACCTATGTCATAAGTGCGGCAAGCCAGGACACTTCATCAAGGATTTCCCTCTTCTCAAGCAAGATCAATACAAACACAACACTGAAAAAGCAGCAAAGAGGAACCAGTTTCCTAACAAAAGATATAAAAGAAAAGACACCGCTGACAACGTTGTAAAACAGGCTCTTGCTGCATGGGAAGACTCTTCCAGCAAATCCAGAGAAGAGGATGGGCAAGGTGATAGCTCTATGGTGGCAGTAGAAAGTGAAGCAAGTGATTATGATTCCATCTTTGATCTAATGGCTAAATTAGATGAGGATGAGGAAATGACGATGAAGATGAGGTAACCTTCTGGATGTTCAAAGAAATCTGAAATCCTATTCTCAAAAGAAGCTTATATCCTTGGCTAATGTTTTAATTGATGCATATCACAATCTCATCAATGATAAAGATGCGCTAGCCATGGAACTAGGAGAAATAGAACACGAGAGAGATAATCTAGTGGTGGTTATGGATGATCTAAAAAAGACCATTGAGAGTTTAAAAAGGGGAAATGATATCTTGACTGAGAGACTTGCAAATATAGAGCATGAGAGAGATGACCTATTGGTAGTAGTTTTAGACCTAAAAGAAATAGTTAAGGAATGAAGAAGGTAAAATAGGCTTGTGAATACTCAAAAGGGAAATGAAGTTACAAGTGAGGCACACCTTAGGCTATAAAATGAGCTAAAATTAGTGAAATCTTGTGTGTTGAGCTTGAGAAAAATAGACAACTTCAGGTAGATCTAGGCAGAGTGAAGAGTGACTTAGAAAAATCTCGTAATTGGACCTGATCCTCTGATGCAATCACTGCTATGTATATGAACAATGGGGGAAACATGCAGGGAATTAGGTTCCAAAGGGAAAAGACTCCCTACAACCTTCATAGCAAGTACATTACTGTAGCTGATAACTGGCTCTGCACTCACAGTGGTAACACTGGGCACTTTAAGGAAACCTGTAAGGCCAGATTTCAATTTTAACAGAAAAATAAAGTTTTTGCTGAAAAAGTCACTACTGCTAGGGAACCTGGTCCCTCACATAAAAAACGTTTAATGCCTGCTTGGACCAAAAGACCCCTCATTCACCCCTTTCCTTATTACAAGGGACCTAAAGTCGCTTGGTTTCCTAGGTCTAACCTTTGATTTCCTTGTGCAAGGAACAATAAAAGGGAGGAGTGAACAATGATACATGGATAATGGCTGCTCGAAGCACATGACTGGAAGTACAAATGATCTCCTTTCACTGAAGGCCCTGTAGGGAGGGAGTATATCCTTTGGAAATGGTAAGAATGGATACATTTTGGGAGTTGGAAGGACCGAGAAGTCTCTTTCCCACTCTATTGAAAATGCGTACTACATGTAGGGGTTGAAGTATAGCTTCCTGAGTATTGCCCAAATCTATGACAGGGGTAACAAAAGTGGAATTTGTATCTAAAATATGCACAGTCACAAATCTTGTGACTGTTGAAGTGATGTTAGTGGCCAAAAGATAAAAAAAACATCTATGTTGATCACTTTGACTCCTTGCAAAATGGGGATCTTAGCTGTTTGAGTGTTGTTGATGATAATGCTGAGCTATGGCACAGAAGGCTGGGTCATGCAAGTTTCACGCTGCTGAACAAATTAGACAAGAAGGACCTAGTTCGTGGTCTACCCAAGTCAAGCTTCAAGGATCACATGGTGTGTGATGCATGTGTAAAAAGAAAGCAAGTCTGATCCTTTTTCAAGCACAAAAGGAAGTTAACATCTCAAGGCCACTTTATCTCCTCCATATGGATCTATGTGGACCTATGAGGGTGCCAAGTAGAGGAGGAAAGAGGTACATATTTTCGTCATTATGGATGACTACTCCAGATTTATATGGACCTTGTTCCTCAGAACTAAAGATGAGACTCCAACCGACATAGAGGAACCTGGTCCCTCAATCACAATATCTGAAGCAGAAAATAGAGTTGTGGATGTTGTACATGGAACTCCAGCTGCTGAGGTGAGGAACATGACACATGGATCAAATCCAGAAGAACCTGGATCCTCTCTTAATGAGATTCAAGTGTCCAACTGGAAGCACAAATGCTCACACCTTCTTCAAAACATAATCACTCCTCTTGATTCAAGAATTCAAACCAGATCAAAAGCAAGGAACTCACTTGCCTTCTTAGCCTTTCTCTCTCAAATAGAGCCCAAGAATAACAAGGAAGCATTGAAAGATGCAGACTGGATTACAGCTATGCAAGAAGAGCTCCATCAATTTGAGAGGATCAACATGTGGAACTGGTTCCACGACCTGCTGACAAAACTATTATAGGAACCAGGTGGGTATTCAGAAACAAACTTGATAAGTTTAGAAGAACGATTTTAAACTCGACAAGGCTTTGAATGGGTTAAAGTAGGCTCCCCGTGCTTGGTATTGAAGGTTGTCATAATTCCTTCTAGAAAATGGCTTTACATAAGGGAAAATCGACAACATGCTTTTTCTAAAGAAATGAGGAAGGAACCTGCTCATAGTACAGATCTATGTAGATGACATCATCTTTAGACTCTATGTAAAGAATTTGCAAAACTCACGGCAAGTGAGTTTGAAATGAGCGTGATGGGTGAATTGAATTTCTTCTTGGGTTTACAAGTGAAGGAAACTCCCAAGGGGACAATGACAAGTCAACAGAAGTACATCAAGGAGCTGCTAAAGAGATTTGACATGGAAGGATAAAAAATCATTGATACTCCTATAGCCACAACCACTCGCCTAGACATGGATGAACCTGGTTCCTCTGTGAATGAGACCATGGATAGAGTTTTCAATCTAATCCAAAGGAATCTCATCTGAAGTCAGCCAAAAGAATCCCAAGATATCTCAAAGGGATGCAGGTAGGGCTGTTCATTCGGATCGGATATCCGAAACCTGAACCGATCCATTCAATTTCGGATTTCAGATTTCGAACTGTGTTTTTTAAAATTTCAGATTTCGGATCGGATTTGAATTGGAATATTTTAATCCGATCCGATCCAAAATTCGAAATTATTTGGGCATGTATAAATACTACACTTTAATTTTAGATAGTCAGTACTTCCTTTACATCATCCTCCAAGTTATTACCTTTACAATTTCTAGATTTAGCTATATTGGCAATATATTACCAATTGCATAAACATGAATTTTTCTTAATGTATTGCCTCTTTCACAAAGAAAATATAAATATTAGTTTAACTTTGAGGCATAATAATACGATCCGAAATTCGATCTGATCCAAACTTTAAAATCCGATCCAATCCGATATAATTCGGATCAGATTCTGATTGCATTTTCTATAATCCGAAATGTTCTAAATCCGATCAGTGCACAACCCTAGATGCATGACCTGTTTCTCTACTATCTCTCAGAAGATAACTTTGACTTAATAGGGCATGCTGATGCTGACTATGCTGGGTATCTAGTGGATAGAAAAAGCATTTCTGGCATGGCACATTTTCTGGGTTCATGTCTAATCGCATGGGGCACAAGAAAACAAAACTCAGTGGCCCTTTCAATTGCTGAAGCTGAGTATATGGCAGCTACCTCTTGATGTGGATCAAGCAGCAGCTAGAAGATTTTGGTGTGTTCTATGATTGTGTTCGCTTACTATGTGACAACACCAGTGCTCTCAACATGTCAAAAAATCTAGTTCAACACAGGAGAACAAAGCATATTGATGTGCAACATCACTTTCTCAGAGACAATGTTGAGAAAGGGCACATATGCATGAAGTTCTGCAGCACAGAAGATTTTAATTACATATATCTTTACCAAAGCACTAAGCAGAGAGAATTTTGAAAAGAATCGCTTGGCACTAGGGTTGATAAAATCAAGCTCAGGACCTAGTCCCTCGATGATTGGCTATGAAAGAGATGTACATGTAAAATAGATAAAAAGTATTTTCTGTCATCGTCTAACTCATTTCTATACCGTTACAGGTAGACACGCATGACGATTACAGAGCAAAGAAGCAGCTAATGCATTGCACGTTGGTTAACGGATGAGGCTTACATTTGCAAAAACTGTTAGGGAACCTGGTTCCCTCAACACAGGTTAGTAGTTTCTCTGTACTCTCATGCGCAAATTTTAAACGGTTGAGATGTTGCCACATCATCAATTATCGATTTCTTTTCTTTCCTGTCATTTGAACCCAAACGTCTCGCCTCTTTATGAACCGACTTAACTACCCAAATTACCACCCACTCCTAACCGATTCTTTACCCCTATTAAGTAACCCCTCTCAGTCACTTTCACAACTATCCACATCAAAGAATTTGAGTCTATTTTAAGGATAAGTAAAAAAGAAAAGAAGAAGATGAGACTGGTGAAAGATGGAAAGGTCGTTAATGAAAAGGCAGTGCCTCTGGCACAAGTTGTTAATGTTGATGATGAGGTCGTAGAGGAACATAGTTCCTTGGTTTGTAAGTCCGCAAAAAGAACCTTCCTGTTCCAAAGACCAAAAGGGAGTCTTCTGTGGTTAGAAAGGAGTTGACATGGGATGAGCAATGTCGAGGGTGAAAAATCTAGTGACAATCTGATTGAAGAGTCTGGTGAGCGTATGGTTGGGAAGTCCGTTGACAAAGTGTCATCTGTTGAGAAAGGAAAGAGTGCACAAAAATGAATGAAAAGGAAGGATGGTGCCAGTGAGGAACCTGGTTCATCAAAGATGGTCAAGGTTGATGTAACCCAAGGGTCTAGGAAGGAGAAATTGAAGAATCAGAAAGTGTTATGGGGCCGTACATTTGCCCCTGATATTCTGGATATGGCTAGCATGCATCAAATGGTGGAAATCTGTGAATTTCAACTGTGGACACACCTGTTCACAGGTGACAGTCCCAAAGTGTATGAGGAAGAAGTGCGGAGTTTTTATGTTGACTTCTTATAGTTGAGGATGATCATATTTGTATGATGGTGAACGGTGTTGATTTTATGATGTACTCTGCTGTGTTGGGATCTATTTGGGAGTGCCTGCTGAGGGTTTGTCTTCTGTATAGGGAACCTGCTCTTCAAACTTTAGAAATGCTATCTTGAAGGATATGACAATTCAGCACGGGGAACGGGCACAGAAGAAGGCCCTCCTTCCAATGTACCAATTATTGTTTGAAATAGTGAACAAGGACTTGCTCCCTCATGCTGAAGGCAAGGAATTCCATTCTTGAGGGTCAGCTAAGTCAGCTTCAAGGGGCACTTGGTTCTAGCAGCTCTCAAAGCATAGAGGTTTCCCGCCTGACCAAAGAAAATGCCAACCTCAGAAAATAGGTTGAGGACCTGAAGAAGAGACTACTCAACAAGCAGGTGTCAGCTAATGCTCGAATGAACATCCTTCTTAGAACCCTTGCCTCTTCATCTAGGCCTTTCCCTTCTAGTGCTCCCTAAATAGTGTGCCTTTCCCAAGTGTCAAGTTCTTAGTGTTTGTCCTCTGTTTTAGTTTTGATGATGTTTATAACTGGTACTTTTGTTTTTGTTGTTTTTATTTTGTGGATGTGTTTGGAAACAATGGAACTATTCCCTGCTTAAAAAATCCAAATATTAATGAAAGCCTCCTCCTTTTGTTGTGTATGCATTTAATTTATGTTCTATTTTTAGTCATGTTTATGTGCACACATGTGGCATGAGTTAACTAAGCTGGACTTCTTTTGACTTAATGATTGATACTGATCTTTTTATGATGTCAAAAGGGGGAAAATAATTGAGAGGGAACAAGATGGGGAATAGATTCAGGGGGAATACAGGAAATGCGAATGTCATTCTGGTTCTTAGGGGGAACTTGAATTATAAGTTTGTCATCATCAAAAAGGGGGAAATTGATAGGTTATATATCTATCCCTGTTATGTTTTGATTATCTAACAAACTTACTGTTAAGAACCAGATAAGGAACCTATCACACATCCTCAAGAACTTAAGATCAACAAGTTTCTAGTTGGGGACACAATTCAACTCTTCAGAGTCAAAGGAACAGTAGAAGGAACAGCTGAGGGAATAGGTCCCTACCAGTTCCCGAGGTGACTGTACAAGTCAACTCCTCCAACTGTAAAGTTGTTGCCTGCACACGCTATAGTACAGAAATAGTGCAACAATTAACTTTATGGGGAATGCCCTTCACCTAACATGCTTGCATCATCCAATTGATGTTACAAATGAGATATTAACATCAAGTAAAGGTAAAACAAATCACTTGCACATTCAAGAAATTATCAAGCATTCTCTCAAGTGTGTGTCCATCTTGCAAGTGACTCTCAAGGGCATCAAGAACAAAGAACAACATAGCAACGGACCAGTTCCACATATTGAGTTATTATATGTCCTTAGTTGTGTTGTATATTTGTTGAAGTTCTTACTTGTAATTCCTATTTAGGTTACTTAGAAGCATCGTGTGGGAAACCCTTTGTAAATCATAAACCCTTGTGTTTGTGTCTTGGCTAGAGTTAGTCGAGTTGTGAAGTCTTTATAATAGAGTTATTACATAGTGGCTTGTAATAGTTTTGTTACAAGTTAGTGAGTGATTAAATCTTTGTAATAGAGTTATTACAAAGTGGCTTGTAATAATGTAGTTACAAGTTAGTGAGGGATTAAGAGGTTAATTCCTAGGGTACAATATGTTGTAATCTAAAGATTGCTCAGTAGTGAAGTTGAAATCCTACAAGGCTAGGTCGTGGTTTTTAATCCCGTTAAGCTGGGAATTTTCCACGTAAAACTCCTCTGTGTCATTTACTTACTGCAGTGTGCGTGTGCTTTGTTGAACCTGATGACAAGCTTGTCTTGTGTTCTAGTTCCACCGAAAGATGACAAGCTTTTCCGAACACCAACCGGTGTGGCAACATTTCGATAGGTGTTTTACAAGCCGTCTGATAAGCCCATAATGCATCATCAAGCTTCTTGGACGAATCCGTCTGATTATCTTTCACCGTTTTGGATAAGATATTCTTTATTTCCCGGTTGGAGACTTCCACTTGCCACTAGCTTGCGGGTGATAGGGAGTTGTGATTTTGTGAGTAACACCATACTGTCTAAGTAAAGTGTCAAAAGCCTTGTTGCAAAAGTGTGCCCTCCATCGCTTGTAATTGCACGTGGAGTACCAAAACCTTGTGAAAATATTCTTCTTCAAGAAAGCCACTACACTTCTCTCCTCATTGTTTGGTGAAGCAACGGCCTCAACACATTCGGGCACATAATCCACCGTGACTAAGATGTAGGTGTTTCCACAAGAAATCACAAAAGGGCCCATGAAGTTAATACCCCACACATCAAAACTATCAATCTCCAAAATGTTTGCGAGAGACATTTAATTTTTCTTTGAGATTCCACATTTCTGTAGACATTCATCACATCTTTTCACTATCTGACTTGCATCCTTGTAAAGAGTGGGCCAATAGAAAGCACAACTAAGCACTTTTGTTGTTGTTCTCGCTCCACCATGATGGCCACCATATGGAAAAGAATGACAAGCCCTAAGAATACACCTTGCTCTTCTTTTGGTACATATCTTCTAAACACCCCATCCATATAAATTCGGAAAAGTTATAGTTCATCCCCATAATACTCTTGACAATCCCGTTTGAGCTTCTTAGTTTGGCTTGAATGGAACTCATCCAGAATGATGCCACACACAAGAAAATTTGCTAAAACCGCGAACCATCGCACCTCTTTCATTAAAATTGGCAAGAGTTGCTCATCGGGGAAGGAGTCATTGATTTCAAGGCCATCATGAGGCCTCCCCTCCTCCTCCAAACGAGACAAGTGGTCCGCTACTTGGTTTTCACTATCATTTTTATCTTGGATGTCAATATCAAATTCTTGTAACAAGAGCACCCATCTCATCAATTGAGCTTTGGAGTCCTTTTTTCTTATAAGAAAATGAAGTGCCACATAATCTATGTGGACAATAATTTTTTCACCCACCAAGTACAGGTGGAACTTCTCAATTGAAAACACAATATAAAAGGAGCTCTTTTTTCGTAACTGTCATGACCAAAACCGATGGGCTGCGACGAGTGCCTGAGTCCTACCTATCAAACACCCCTAAGCATGCGTCTAAAATATGAACTTGAATAACATCTGTTGCATTACGAAAATAACATACGTAAAGGAAACCCTCTATCAAGGCATATGTACGTATACATGCAAAATACAATGGGCGAGCCAGCAAGGCTGCTATAGACAACTATACATCCAAAACTGAGAGCCGACAATCCCACATACAACCTAACTAGACATATTGTCTATAGACCTCTAATAGAAACATAGTTGTACAAAGATGGGACTGAGCCACATTATACCCATACACACACACACACACACACATATATATATATATATAAACGTATCGTACCAAAATCAAAGCAGCTCCGGATCAAGTGGAGCATGCCAATTCTTGTTGATTAAGGATCCTAAGGAGGGGGACCGTCAGCTTGCCTACCTGCACCTGTGGGCATGAAATGTAGGCCCCGTGAAATAGGGCATCAGTACAAAAAATGTACTGAGTATGTAAGGCATGAAAATTAGTACGTAAAAGACATAGATGAAACATGGAATAAGGAAACACATCTTTAAATCTAAATAACTTTATAAATTCTAAAATGTTTATAATGTCATGCACGTGCGTATAAATGTCGTGCCATGAATAGGTATGGGTGTACATAATATCATCAACCCACTGAGGGCATCCCATCATATCATCTCGGCCACTGTGGGCAACATCACCAACATATACCAGCTGATCAGGTGGTAGTGCGTATATAACGTCGTAACCTTTTCCCATATCCCATATACATATATTTACATATATACGCGTATATAACGCCATCTGGTCATGGGTCAATGCGCGTGTATAAATGAGTAAAATGCATGAAAAATATGGAATAATGTCAATATTCCCTCTGGATAAACTTTTTCAACTGTGTATTATCTTGAGACCCACAAACAGAAGATAATAATATTTTTCATGGGGAATCAAGAATATAGATACCCCTACTATTTCTATGAATAGAGTAATTTATGGAAACTGTATATTTGCTCGTTTCTTCAGTATAATTTGGACTATGCCAAAAGAAAGAAGGGGGGCCTTAACATACCTCTAGTAGGGAAAAGTCTGTATAATATTCCGTTGGAAAACCTTTGTTGATTGAACGAAATTTTTGCTTTTGATTCTTCGAACTTTTGAACGGATTTGTTTCTGACTTTGCAAAGCTTTTCTGGAACGAGAATTAAGCTTCTGTTATTAAGATTCATGGGTGATAATGATCTTTGAATTGTTCTTTTCCATTTGAAGGGAAGATCGCGAGTTTCCTTATTAGAGACTAATGTCTTAGGACTTTGTCCCTTACGTATTTAAGGCCTTGATCCTAGATGGCCACATAAGGAAATGTGACACGTAGTCACTTCTTTCTTATGTGGTCAGCTGCCACGTTTTGGATTAAGTGATAATTATTAAGTTTTTATCCACTTATTAGTTAATTGGGTAATGTCCCGTTATCCGGTAATAAATCAATTACCCGCATAATTTAAAAATTACCAAAAATTACTTAAAATTCTATTTATTTTTAAAATATTTCATATATACTTTATATATTATACTACCATGGTCATATGGTACCTTGCATGGTACTAGTTCATATTTACCGGGTATTATCGCTTGACCCGTATTTTATTCCAAATTGAGCACTTTTAACGAAACACGATTTCTTTAATCCGTGTAACCCTTTATCCTTCATAAAAATTATTTATCACTTGTTATAAATAGCATAAGTACGTTAACATCAAGATGATCTCATCCCCGAGTCTACGTCGGTTAACTAAAAATGAAATTTTAACGTACGAAAATGCGAGATGTAACACCCTTTCCCCCTTAGAAACATTCGTCCTCGAATGTTCAACTCCCCGTGATCTATATAACTTTGGAAAGTTTGCCTTTGTAACAACATCACTACCAAATCTCCCCGTAGAAGCTTAATAATCTAACGACACACATGACCATAATTATGAATAACGACAATTGCCTCTCATGACCAACGACAATAACCAACACAAGAATTCGTACACGCACCTTGAGGTTATGACGTCTCGGTCGGACCCTTCTCTAGAGGAGGAAATAAGTAGGGATATCTAGACTTCATGTCTTCCTCAGCCTCCCAAGTCATTCCTTCCACATTGTCATTCCTCTAAAGTACTTTCACGGAGGTTACATCCTTATTCCACAGTTTGCGGATTTGTCGGCCTAGGATGGCAATCGAAACTTCCTCGTATGATAAGTCTTCTGTAATTTGTACATCATTCGTGGGCACTACTCGGGTAGGATCGCCAATGCACTTTGTAACATAGATACGTGAAAAATCGGATGGACAGACTCCAATTCTGAGGGCAATTCTAACTCATAAGCTACTTGGCCCACTCTCTGAATGATCCTATAAGGCCCAATATATCGTGGGCTAAGTTTACTTTTTTTGCCAAACCTCATCACACCCTTTATAGGTGATACCTTTCAGAATACCCAGTCATCAACCCCGAACTCTAAATCTCATCGCCACATGTCAAAATATGACTCTCTGACGACTCTGAGCTGTCAATAGTCAATCCCAAACCAACTTGACTTTTTCTATGGCTCGCTGAACCAGGTCTGGCCCGTGTAATCCAGATTCTCCAACATCAAACCACCCCATAGGTGACCTATGCTTCCATCCGTAAAGAGCTTCGTATGAGCCATCTGAATACTGGGCTGGTAGCTATTATTAGATGCGAACTCAACAAGCAGCAGATGATCATCCCAGCTACCTTTGAAGTCTATTACACAAGCTCGTAACATATCCTCTAGTGTTTGAATAGTACGCTTAGTCTGTCCGTATGTTTGGGGATGAAATTATGTACTAAGGCTTACTTGAGTCCCCAATCCCTTTTGGAAGGACCTACAGAAGTTAGCTGTAAATTGAGCTCCTCTATCCAAGATAATAGATATAGGGACACTATGCAGTCATACTATCTCTTTAATATAAAGCCTTGCATAATCCTATGAGGAATATGCAGTTCTAACGGGCAGAAAATGGGCTGACTTTGTAAGCCTATCAACAATCACCCATATCGAATCGAACTTATGTTGGGTATGAGTTAAGCCTACGATGAAATCCATATTGATTACTTCCCATTTCCAAGTTGAAATCTCCATAGCCTGCAATAATCCACTGGGTATTTGATGCTTAATCTTAACATGCTGACAGTTAGGACACTAGGCAACAAATTCTGCTATATCCTTTTTCATTCCGTCCCACCAATACACTTCCCTAATATCACGATACATCTTTGTTGCTCCTAGATGGATAGAATAACGAGAATAGTGAGTGTCTCCTATAACCTGTCGACGCAGCCCTACAACATTAGGCACACATAATCGTCCTCAATATCTGAGGACCCCATCTTTTGTAATTTCAAATGGCGTCTTCTCTTTCTGAAGGGTGGTATCCCTATAATGAACTAACACAAGATCCTCATACTGGCGTGCCTTTACTTCAGTTACTAAAGAGGATGTTGCCGTATCCTGAATGGTAATTCCAATATCATATGAGTCCAGAAACCGAACTCCAAGACTAGCTAGCTGATGAACCTCATGGGCTATTCCCCTCTTTTCTGGCTGCAAATACGATAGGCTATACATAGAATCTATGGCTGACGGCGTTGGCTACTACGTTTGCCTTCCCCGGATTGTATAAAATATCAACGTCATGGTCTTTAAGTAGCTCCAACCATGTCCTTTGACGTAGATTCAATTCCTTTTGCTTGAAGATGTACTGGAGGCTCTTATGATCCATATAGATATCAACATGAATACCGTACAAGTAGTGCCTCCACATCTTTAGTGCATGAATCACTACAGCTAATTCTAAATCGTGGGTCGGGTAGTTCTTCTCATGATTTCTTAGTTGTCTAGAAGCATAAGCCACAACCTTACCACATTGCATCAGCACACAACCCAACCCAACACCTGAAGTGTCACAATAGATAACGTAATCATTGGTCCCTTCTGGAAGCGTTATAACCGGTGTTGACGTTAATCTGTCCTTTAATGCCTGGAAACTCCGTTCGCAAGCATCAGTCCTTAGAAACTTTTCTCCTTTCTGAGTTAATTTGTCAAAGGTGCTAAAAGGGAAGAAAATGCTTCCACAAATCTCCTATAATAACCTGCCAAACCGAGAAAGCTAAGAACCTCCGTCGGTGTTGTAGGTCTAGGCCAAGACTTTACTGGCTCTATCTTTTGTGTATCCAACCGAATGCCTTCACCCGAAATAACATGCCCAAGGAAAGCTACAAAGTTCAACCAGAATTCACATTTAGATAATTTTGCATACAACTTCCCTTCTTGTAGAACGCGAAGCACAGTACGCAGATGATCTGCATGCTCATCCTATGAACGAGAATACACTAATATATCATCGATAAATACAATTACGAACAGATCTAAAAAGGCCTAAACACACAGTTCATTAAATCCATGAATACTGTTGGGGAATTGGTGAGACCGAACGATATAACCCGAAACTCAAAGTGCCCATAACTAGTCCTAAATGCTATCTTCGGAATATCTTCATCCTTAACCCTTACCTGATGGTACCTGTACCTCAAGTCTATCTTTGAACAACACTTGGCACTTTGTAACTGATCAAATAAATCATCAATTCTCAGGAGAGGGTACTTATTCTTGATTGTCACCTTATTCAGTTTCCTATAATCAATACACATTCGTAAGGAACCATCTTTCTTTCTCACAAATAAAACAGGTGCTCCTCACGGTGACGTATTAGGTCTGATAAAGCCTTTTTCAAGTAAGTCCTTTAATTGTTCTTTCAACTCTGTCAGCTCTATGGGGGCCATTCTATATGGAGGAATAGATATTGGGTGAGTATCTGGTAGTAGGTCAATAGAAAACTCAATTTCTCGCTCTAGAGGGAGACCCAGAAGTTCATCGGGAAAAACATTGGAAAACTCATTCACCACAGGGATTGACTGAATGATTGGTGACTCCACTTCCACATCCTGAACCCAAACTAAGTGATAAGTACAGCCCTTTCTAATCATCTTCCTTGCCTTGAGGTAGGAAATAAATTTTCCTCTCGGCGATGTCATATTACCTTTCCACTCCAAAATAGGCTCCCCTAGAAATTGAAATCGGACTATCTTTGCTCTACAATCAACGTTGGCATGACAAGAAGCCAACCAATCCACACCCATTATAACATCAAATTATACCATATCTAACTCGATTAAGTCTGCTACGGTTGGTCGACCATGAACTACTATTATACAACCCCTATACACTTGCTTAGCTATCACTGAGCCCCCAACAGGTGTAGACACCTCAAAATGTTTAACCAATTTAGGTTTTATTTCAAACTTACTAGAAACCAATGGAGTAACATATGATAAGGTGGAAACTGGGTCAATCAGTGCATATACCACGACTCATTGGTGTTTGGGGACCTTGCCCGGGGGGCGTACTGATGATGATGAACCAACTATAGATCCCACTAGCTGAGCTATGCTTGCATCACCTCTCATCGGACAATCCCTCATAACGTGGCCCGGATGATCGCAAGTATAACAAATACCTAACCCCATACGACACTGCCTGGTATGCTGCCTACCACATTGAGTACATCGTGGCAAGGGTGGCCTCATCTGATTTGACTCACCCCTATATTGAGAACCTGAGGCCCTGAAATTCTGACCAGACCCTGAATATGTAGAACGATCAAATCTCTTACCACCAAACTGAGGGGGCACGCTAGCCAAGGACTGGGCTGGATACCTCGGGTACTATTGCATCTGACCACCTCGAAACTCACAAGAAGGACCTGAAGACCTTGCTCTCTTATTCTGGGCCCTATCATGCTCATGATCGGCCCACTGTTTCTGTTTACGGTCCTCTACACCCTGAGCGTATGCCTGAATACGAGAAATATTCATGTCTAGCTGAAGTGCGACCGACATACAATTGTTAAGCAAGTAAGGCTCTAATCCCATCACGAACCGGTGAACCCAATCCTCCATCTTAGATATAATAGTGGGAGCATACCTAGCGAACAAATCAAACTGAATACTGTACTCCCGAACACTTATGTTACCCTATCGAAGGGTGAAGAACCGATCAACTCTGGCTCGCCTAAGCTCTGGTGGCAGATAATGACGAAGAAAAGCTTCTGTAAACTCCTGCCATACTGCTGGAGGGGCATCCTCACCTCTGGACAATTCCCAAGACTCGTACCAATTAACTGCAACATCTCGGAGTCTATAGGAAGCTAGCTCAACTGACTCAGTCGCAGTGGCCTTTATTACCCGTAACGTCCTCTGCACTCTATCAATAAATACTTGAGGGTCCTTGTTTGGATCTGCTCCAGTGAATACCAGAGGGTCTAAATTAATAAAGTCACGAACCCTCGCACTCACAGACCTATCTGCGTGACCAATACCTACTTCCAGACGTTGAGCCTGTGCGGCTACTAATCGGGTCAATAACTGAATAACATCTCTCATCTCCTGACCCGACGCATCTGGCTGAAGTGCTGAATATATAGGGGCGGGTGCTGGAGCTAGTGCCCCTCGGAGCTCTTCTGGAAATGGCAGGGTATGTGAAGTCTGAGATGGAACCTCACCATGAGACTCTCCCCAAGCCCTGGTAACTCGTGGTGCTCGACTAGTAGTCTCACCATCCACGGACTTTCCCTTCTGGGCGGCCGTACTCTTTGGAGGCATCAGTGAAAATATAACATATTGTTAGGTACATGAATTCTTGTATTGCACGATTTGAGATAAAAAAGAGAGGATAACATACTATATGTCCTATAGCCTCCTGTCTATAAGTGTGGTGCACGACACACCCATAAACAAGACTCTACTAGACACGGTCTGTAGACAACCCTAGGACAGAACTGCTCTAATACCACTTTTGTCACGACCCTAGGCCTGAGTCTTACCTGTCAAACACCCCTAAGCATGCGTCTAAGATATGAACCTGAATAACATCTGCTGCATTATGAAAATAACATACGTGAAGGAAACCTGCCATCAAGACATATTTATGTATACATGCAGAATACAGTGGGTGAGCCAGCAAGGATGCTATAGACAACTATACATCCAAAACTAAAAACAGACAAGGCCACATACAACCCCATACATATTATATATATATATGTAAACGTATCATACCAAAATCAAAGCAGCTCCAGATCAAGTGGAGCATGCCAATTCTCGCTGGTCAGGGATCCTAAGGAGGGGGACCATCAGCTTGCCTACCTGCACCTGCCGGCATGAAATGCAGGCCCCGTGAAATAGAACATCGGTACGAAAAATGTACTGAGTAAGTAAGGCATGGAAATTAGTACGTAAAAGACATAGATGAAACATGAAATAAGGAAACACATCTTTAAATCTAAATAACTTTATAATTCTGAAACGTTTATAATGTCATGCACATGCGTATAAATGTCGTGCCATACATAGGTATGGGTGTACATAGTATCATCAAGCCACTGAGGGCATCCCATCATATCATCTCGGCCACTATGGGCAACATCATCAACATATACCAACTGATCAGGTGGTGGTGCGTATATAACGCCGTAACCTTTTTCCATATCCCATATACATATATTTACATATATACGCGTATATAATGCCATCTAGTCATGGGTAAATGCACATGTATAAATGAGTGAAATGCATGAAAAATAAGTAATAATATCAATATTTCCTCTGGATAAACTTTTTCAACTGCGTATTATTCTGAGACCCACGAACAGAAGATTATAATATTTTTCATAGGGAATCAAGAATATAGAAACCCCTACTATTTCTATGAATAGAGTAATTTATAGAAACTGTGTATTTGCTCGTTTCTTCAGTATAATTTGTACCATGCCAAAAGAAAGAAGGGGGCCTTGACATACCTGTAATAGGAAAAACTCCGTATAATATTCTGTTGGAAAACCTTCGTTGATTGAATGAAATTTTTGCTTTTGATTCTTCGAACTTTTGAACGAATTTGTTTCTGACTTTACGAAGCTTTTCTCGAATGAGAATTAAGCTTTTGTTATTAAGATTCACGGGTGATAATGATCTTTGAATTGCTCTTTTCCATTTGAGGGGAAGTACGTGAGTTTTCTTATTAGAGACTAATGTCTTAGGACTTTGTCTCTTACATATTTAAAGCCTTGATCATAGATGGCCACATAAGGAAATGTGACACTTAGTCACTTCTTTCTTATGTGGTCAGTTGCCACGTTTTGGATTAAGTGATAATTATTAAAAAAAATTCCACTTATTAGTTAATTGGGTAATATCCCATTACCCGGTAATTAATCAATTACCCGCATAATTTAAAAATTACCACAAACTACTTAAAATTCTATTTATTTTTAAAATACTTCATATACTTTATATATTATACTACCGTGTTCATATGGTACCTTGCATGGTACTAGTTCATATTTATCGGGTATTATCGCTTGACCCGTATTTTATTCCAAATTGGCCACTTTCAATGAAACTCATTTTTTTAATCTGTGTACCTCTTTATCCTTCATAACACTTATTTATCGCTTGTTATAAATAGCATGAGTACGTTAACGTCAAGATGATCTCATCCCCGAGTCTACATCGGTTAACTGAAAATGAAATTTTAATGTACAAAAATGCAAGATGTAACAGTAACGGTATAGTTGACTGGGGCACTATTCATGGTCTTACTAGAATAACAGACTAGATGAAAATTCTTATTGATACGTTACCCCAAAATAGCCACAACCGTTGCGTCACTTGCATCACACATGAGTTCAAAAGGCACACTCCAATTTGGAGTTGTGATGATGGGAGTGGTTGTAAGCTTGAGCTTTAACAATTCAGAAGATTTCATGCAATCATCATTGAAATTAAGCTCAGAATCATTCTCAAGAAGCTTGTACAAAGGGTTCACTACCTTATAAAAATCTTTGATGAAGCGCCAGTAAAAACCCCGTGGCCTAAGAAACTCTGCACACCCTTCATTGAAGTTGGGGGTGGAAGCTTAGAAATCACCTCAATCTTTGCCTTGTCAACTTCAATTCCATTTATTGAGATTTGTGGCCAAGGACAATACCTTCCTCAACCATGAAATGACATTTCTCCCAATTGAGCACCAAATTGGTTTCTTCACATCAAGCTAACACTTTGTCTAAATTTGCAAGAAAATCATCAAAAGAATCTCTAACCACCGAGAAGTCAACCATGAAAACTTCAAGGTAGTCTTCCACCATGTCCGTTAAAATAGCCATCATACACTTTTGAAAAGTCGTCGGTTCATTGCACAAACCAAATGGCATCCGCTTGAAAGCAAAAGTACCACAGGGACAAGTAAATGTTGTTTTCTCTTGATCTTTCGGAGTAATGAGAATTTGGTTGTAGCCCGAATACCCATCAATAAAGCAATAGAAAGCGCGACTAGCCAATCTATCAAGCATTTGATCTAAGAAAGGAAGTGAAAAGTAATCCTTCCTTGTGACTTTGTTGAGCTTGCCATAGTTCATACACACCCTCCAAATGGTCACCGTTCTAGTAGGAATCAACTCATTCTTCTCATTGGTGACCACCGTCATGCCCCCTTCTTTGGGACACATTGAACCGGAGAGGTCCATGAACTATCGGAGATGGGGTAAACAATCCCGGGATCCAACTAATTGATAATCTCCTTCTTGACAACTTCTTGCATAGACTCATTGAGTCTCCTTTGATGTCAATAGATGGTTTGGCTCCATCCTCCAACTTGATCTTATGCATGCAAAAGGTGAAGCTTATCCCTTGAATATCCACCAAGGTCCACCTAATAGCCATCTTCCTCTTTTGTAGCACTACCAATGTGGAATCTACATGCATATTAGTCAAACAAGAGGAACGAATAACCAGTAAAGTATAACAAGGACCAAGAAACTCATACCGAAGATGTGGAAGCAATGGCTTCAACTCCAAGGTAGGAGGCTCTTCAATAGAAGGCATTGTAGGAGAATTTGTCCTATTTTCAATATCCAAGGACAATTTCTGGGGTGCAAAGTTGTACGAACCAATTCCTTGCAAAGAGTTCACGTATACCATGAAGCCATTCATCTCATCATCATCAAAGGCGAGCAAGACGACCTCCAACATATCACCAACATTGATTGTAGCACTTGTTTCATCAATAATAATATCGGTCACCAAGTCCACAAAAGAACACACCTCATGCTATTTGGTTGCCGCATGGACTTACACACATGGAATACCACTTTTTATCACCAATACGGAAAGTAAGTTCTCTGGCTTCAACATCACAAAGCGCCTTCCCCCTAGCAAGGAAAGGTCTCCCAAGAATAATTGGACTTTATAGACAACCTCATAATTTAGAATGACAAAATCCGCCGGGTATGATCGTCCATTTGCAATCTCATAGAGGTGGGTCTTGGTTGCCCAATTCTGAAATTCTTGAAAACCGAATAGGGCATCAAATTGATTCTTTCCCCAAGACTACAAAGAGCTTTAGCAAACTCGGCACTTCTAATTCTACAAGGAATCGTGAATGCACCGGGATCCTCCAACTTAGGAGGCATTGAATGCATAATTGCACTCACTTGATGAGTGACTTTGATGGTTTCCAAATTCATTGACTGCTTCTTTGTCACAAGATCCTTCATAAACTTTGCATAACCGGGAATTTGTTCCAAAACTTCAACTAATGACACATTTATTGAAAGACTCTTCATCATTTGAATGAACTTCTTGAATTGATTCCCACCATTTTGCTTGGCAAGTCTTTGAGGGTATGGAGGTGGAGGCTTTTGTAATGGTGCCTTAGCCTTTTGCACTACCAACTCGAGTATGTCCATAATGTGTTCCCTAGACGAGTCACCTCCTCTTGAGTCTCTTCCACACTATCATCAATATCAATCTGAACTTCATCATTACTTTAAACCACATTGTTCGGGATCTCTTCTTCTTGCATCACTTGATCATCATCAACAAGTTGCCTTTTACTTGAGGTAGGTGCATTCCCATCTCTTCCACTTCTTGTGATAACCACCATGGCATGCGTCGTATTGTTACCACCCTTTAGGTTTACCACCATGTCACTTGGTAGTTCCCCCTTAGGATGAGAATTTAGAGCTTATTGCTCCATTTGAACTTCTAGGCTGCGGATTGATGTATTGTTAGAGGCAAGTTGATCATCCGAATTGACATTCTTTTCCATCATTTGCTGGAACTAACTTTTAATACGCTCCATCTTACCATGGGAAGGATAAGGAGGTGGGTTTCTTAGTTGTTGGTACATCAAGGGCCTTTGAAAATCCGACCCCCGGTTGCCTTGATTGTTGCTCCATCCGCCTTAATTGTTACCTCCCCAATTTCCTTGGTTGTTTCCACTCCCATTTCCTTGATTGTTGGTGTTATGCCAATTCCCTTGATTGTTGTTTGCACTCCAATTTTCTTGATTGTTAGAATTCCAATTGCCTTGATTGTTTTGTGGTCGCTATTGTTGTTGGCTTGGGCCTTGGAAGTTATTGTTTTGACCTTGAAAATTGATCACATATTGCACTTCCTCTTCTTGTTCATTATATGAATCATCTTGCTCAAAATCACTATCTTCTTGCACAAGTTCTCCACTCGAGTTTGCACTTGTGGACCTTTGATCCTCCTCTTGTTCTCCATCATGTTCACTCCTTTCACATCATTGACTTGCTTAGGAGCTTGTACTTGACTAAGTTGAGCCTTTGCTAGTTGATTCACAGTAGTGGTCAATTAGGCAATGGCTTGCCCATGGTCATGAAATTCTTTATGAAGGTGGTTCATATTCAGGTCACCTTGTGGAACATTGGTCCGGGATTTCCATGTTGATGATTTTTCCGCCATCTCATCCAAAATCTCTCACGCCTGTGCATAAGGCGTAGTCATGAAGTTCCCACCAGCTAGTTGATTCACTATACATTGGTTGGTAGTGTTAATCCCACGATAGAAGGTTTGTTGAATCATGTATTCTGTCAGATCATTGTTGGGAAATTCCTTAACCATAGTTCTATAGCACTCCCATATCTCATGTAGTGGTTCATTCGGCTCTTGCTTGAATGCCAAGATCTCATCTCGAAGTGTAGCCATGTGTCCGAGAGAGAAAAACATAGCAAAGAATTTTTTC
Source organism: Nicotiana tabacum (assembly GCF_000715075.1). Classification (NCBI taxonomy): domain Eukaryota; kingdom Viridiplantae; phylum Streptophyta; class Magnoliopsida; order Solanales; family Solanaceae; genus Nicotiana; species Nicotiana tabacum. Next base: position 172,381,584 of record NC_134101.1, read on the forward strand.
GCCAACTCATCCTGTAAATTGAACGGTTCGGCAATCGTTCCAACCACTCTAAAGCTTTCCCCCGTAGAGAGAAGGGAAAAAGTCTTAGCCTCAATGTATCCTCGGAGACATTAGTTCGCTTGCTCCCCCAACAAGTATCCATAAAGTCCTTCAAATGTTTGTAAGCATTTTGATTTGGAGCATCGGTGAAGAAACCCCGTTGCTCAAGCAAAGTAAGCATCACATTGGTAATTTGGAAGTTCCCCGCCCTAATATGGGTAGGGACTATTGCACTAGCTTATCCTTCATTAGGTAATATCTGGTGTAGAGCCGCTCATGGTGGGGGTGGGGGTGGAGTGGACACATTGTCATGAGGCACCCTGCCTCTTAGATTGGGTTGAGTCTCAAGAGGTACCTCCTCAACTTGCTCATCCTCGCTGTCCATTTCCCCAAAGGCACATTTTCGAGATCTTTGTTTGCCATGGTTGTACCTAAAAATTCTCACACAAGTTAGTAACACGGAAGGAAAAGAAGATATTCCAAAACCAAACCCAAATATATAGTGAACAAGTAAATTGCACTTCCAAACAAAAGGTTTTGAGTTCTAATTCTACCTTTACTCTAACGATTATAAGCTAAAAGAAGAAACTAGAAAGTGAATGATTGTTTTTAGTTTTTTCCCAAATAGTTAAAAAGCCTAGGGATGTGACCTTAACCTTGGTGTTCGCCTAATGAATTAAATATGTTAATACTTGTTTTATTGATTGGGGTGTATTATAGCTCTCAAATCTACGTAACCCACTCAATACCTCTCGGACATAGAGTGATTTTTCTCAATTTGACTTTCTCAAGACCAAATGGGTATCAAACTAAATAGTTAATATGGGCTCGAGTCGGGTTCTCACTATATCTAGTTTGAACCCTCTAATTAGGCTAATCAAACCCTCAATTAGCCTAATTCCTTGTTATCAAAGATATCCTAGACTAGGCCCCCCTTTCTCAAGTAAAGACCAAGTGAAAAAGGCATGAATCAATATTGGCAACCATTAATTCTAAAATTAAAGCATAAACTAGGCTAAATAATCAACACCCAATCATAAACACACATTAAATTAAATACCCATAAGATTTACACACTAGGGTTGGGTCACAACTCTAGTAAGAATCTAAGCTACTCATAGTGAAAAATGAAGAAAACAAAGAACAAATGCTAATTAAACTCATAATCTAAGATTAAAATGACAAAATATGATGTTTAAATCCTAAAATAGTCACAAACATCCTAAAATAGCAAAATACAATGGCTACAGCAGCTCAAACTTCAAAACTTGACCTAAAAATGTGATTCTTGTCTATTTATAGTGGCCCAAAATTCGTTGACAAAAATGCCACTTGGGAGGTTTTGCGACCGCACAATTCCATGTGCGGTTCGCAAATTGCCTTAGCTGGTAGAGTCTTGGATTTTACAGGCACACAATTCTGGTTTGCGGCTGCAAAGCATCTTTCGTTGTCGCACAATTCTTGTGTGGTCCGCACTTCACCAAGGCTTCAGGTCTTGGACATTTGCATACTGTCTAAACTTTAAATCATTTGCCAATGCAGATCTTATTCTGCGTCCGCACAATTCATGTGCGGTCCGCACATTAGCTAGAACTCTATTGGGCTCTTTCACTTGTCCTGCGACCGCAGATGGAATTCTGTGGTCCGCACTTTCTTCTGCGGTCGCAGAAATCCTTTTGTGGACCGCACTTCTTAAGTTCTGCGCCCCTACTTTCCTTGTGATTTGGACACTCCTTTGTGAGTCGGATTTCATAATGGAAGGCCAACCTTCCAACATTCTTTCAATTTTCACACTTTCATTAGTTTTGGGAGCATAAATCAATACTTCCGGACTAAAACAAAAGCAAAAGGTGCTAATAAGTAGTCAAAATCAACACTTGTCAATGCTCATACTTTACTTGCTGACACATTTAGGCACCGAGCTACATACAACACTATGTCATTCGTCATTTTCCTCCAACAATAGTACTATCTCAAATCTTGATACACCTTAGCCGCACCTGGATGAATGGAGTACCGCGAATTGTAGACCTCTTAAAGAAGACCGAGAAACCACACAAGCAAGAGCTTGAGTGGGTCCGAAATATCCAATCTAACAAACTAGTTGGCCAAGGCTTGAACATCAATGGCTTATGGACTCTCTACTTTTGGTCAATATGCCAAACTACCCATACTCTCTGCCTTTCAACTCAAGGCATCAACAACCACATTGGCCTTCCCGGGATGATATAGAATACTGATATCATAGTCTTTAAGCAACTCTAACCATCTCTGTTGCTGAAAGTTAATATCTTTCTATTTGAACAGATGATGGAGACTCCGATGGTCGGTATAGACCTCACATGGGACATCGTACAAATAGTGTCGCTAAATCTTCAAGGCATAAACAATAACTATCAATCCAAGTCATGGACATGATATTTTTTCTCATGAACCTTCAACTGCCGAGACGCGTAGGCGATCACCCTACAATATATCACCCTACCATCTTGCATCAACACCATACCAAGGATAGCACGTGACACATCACAATACACAGTGTAAGACCCCAAACCCGTAGGCAACACCAACACTTAGGCTCTGGTTAAAGTAGTCGTGAGATTTTGAAAGCTTGCCTCACACACCTCATACCATCTGAAAGGAGCATCCTTCTGGGTCAATCTAGTCATAGGTGCAGCAATAGATGAGAAACCCTCTATGAAACGATGATATTACCCAGCCAAACCAAGAAAACTCTGGATCTTAGTAGCTGAAGACGGTCTGGGCCAACTCTGAACTGCTTCAATCTTTTTTGGATCTACCTTGATCCCTTCACTTGATACTACATGACCCAAAAATGCCACTGAATCAAGCCAAAATTCACACTTTGAAAATTTTGCATATAGCTTCTTTTCTCTCATGGTCTAGAACACAATCCTCAAATGCCGCTTATGATCCTCCCGATTATGGGAATACACCAAGATATTTTCAATAAACACAATCACGAATTAATCAAGATATAGCTGGAATACAATGTTTATTAGGTGCATAAATGATGCTGGGGTGTTGGTCAGCCTAAATGACATCACAAGGAACTCGTAGTGACCATACTGAGTCCTAAAGGCAGTCTTCGGGATATCCGGATATCGAATCTTCAGCTGATGATATAAGTCATCAATGCGCGAAAATGGGTACTTGCTCTTCACTGTAACCCTGTTCAACTGCTGATAATCAATACACATATGCATAGAACCATCATTCTTCTTCACGAACAAAACCAGAGCACCCCAAGGCGACACACTAGGCCGAATGAAGTTCTTATCAAGCAACCCGTGCAACTGCTCCTTCAACTCCGTTGGTGCCATACGATATGATGGAACAGAAATAGGCCGAGTGTCCATCAACAAGTCAATACCAAAATCGATATCACTATCGGATTGCATGCTCGGAAGATCTGCAGGAAATACATCTGGGAAGTCTCTCACTACGGGAGCTGAATCAATGGTAGAAGTATCAATACTGACATCTCTCCCAAAGGTTTGATATGCATCACACCCCTTCTCAACCATATGATGTTCCTTAAGGAAGGACAACCCTACTAGGAATATAATCCAATGCACCCTTTCACTCTAACCTGTAAGGCCTCAATTTTACCTAGAACCTGGGATTTCGTGGTATTGAGGTAGGCTAATGTGTTTGAGGATTGTAGAAATTCAGCGAGCCACGATAGAGACTTTTTGGGTTGTACAGTGTGTCGGGGAGTTAAAGAAATGATTATTGCAAAACATGGCATTTCTGCAGTCTATTATGCAATCACATAACTGATCTGTAGATCGGCGATCTGCCACAGAGTGAAGTAGAGAAATAGGAAAAAAATTTGCAGTCAATTATGCGACCGCAAATTTGTTTTGAGGGCCGCACATCCATCGTAGAACCAGCATTAGGAATTTCGAAAGGGAGGTTCTGCAGTCCATTCTGTGACCACAGAATTGGTCTGCAGACCACAAACCAGTTGCATACCTTCAAAAAAGAGCCCAGTTTCGGAGGACCATTATGCGGTCCATTTTGCGGAGCGCAGAAGTGTTATATGCGACCGCAGATCTGCATCGGGGCTTCATTTTTCTAATTTTACAACCTCACCCCATTTTGTTTTATTTAGCCATAGGGGTCATTTTTGAAGGGTTATCTGATATTTTAGAGAGAGAGGAGAGATCTATTATAGAGACTGAAAGAGGAGGACTCAAGGATTTCACTACTCAACTTGGATCAAGCCTTGGAATTTCACCAAAGGGATCTTGCTAGGGTTTCAAAAAGGTAAGAATTTCTTTCCCCAATACTCAAATTTCAGATTTGGGTTAATTATGGGTGTTGAGGGTACATTTATCATATGCATCAGCTAATAGGAGTTGTGGAAAGTTGTTGCACAACCTTGGGTGGTTTTGGTGAAGAATTGGTGGTGGGGTGAAGGAAATCTTGTAGAAGAACCTTATAGCAAATTCACACACATAGTGTTTGATGAAATGCTCAAATGAGTTGGGACCATGAACATCATCCTAATTATGGCAGTTTTGTTATATTTCTAAATAGATCGAAGTTGCTAAGATTTTCAAAATATTGTAGTAATGTAAGAAAGCTCAAAGCGAGGTATGTTGGCTAAACTTCTCTCTTAGAATTTAATCCCACTGTGTTCTTGTAAGTCCCGAGTTGTTCATTATAAATTGGTTATTCCGAATAAGCTTGTGCTAAAAGATATATGTTCAATATGTTTTCCAATTGCTTTTGTCATGTTACGTTACCATTTGAGAATGTGTTCAAAGTATGGGCTATGGATTAAAAACGTTATGACTTCAAGTCGAGTTCAAATGAAAGTTATTATACCAAATTGTGTGAAAAAATCTCTATACCCCTAAGACTCTTATTTGCTCACATGTGTATGTAAAGTCTTGATCTGAAAAGGCTTATTGTGGATAATCCATGATGATGTTTGAAAGCGATAGAGGTGAGCAGGGAATATGAAATACGGCCAACACGCCAAGAATGATACTACATTTGGGGTCGCTAGTGCCAATGAAATGAAGAGATGTGTAAAAGAATATGAAATGATCTGAAAGTCCTTTATTTAATAAACATTCTTGGGGGTATCGTTAGTCACTGAGGAAGGGTACGTTGAAATAACCTAACCCCGAAACTACACGTGTCGGTGTAGGAATGAATTGTGATTATTCCTCTTGGTTGGGATGAGATTGATGTGATGAAATTATTCCCCTCATTTGGGATGAGATAATTGCTAGAAAAGGGTGATATCGATCCACACAACATAGTGGTGAGACGGTCTAGCTGATTGGGTCGTGATCGGATGCCATGCCGCACACATAGTGGTGATTGTGCTTGAGATTATGATTGAGATAATAATTGTGATTGTGGTTCATGTATTTGGGTGTGACGGACTAGATGATCGGGCCATGATTGGAATTCGTACTAAAATCACGGTGGAATATCGGTGCTAAGATCTCCTAAACTAAAATATAGAAATTTACTTGAAAACTTATCTTGCTCCTAACTTGATGTTTTGATATTGTTTGAGGCTTTCATTGATATTATGATTGTTCTTACTTGCATCATTGCTCATTCTATTGAGAGGGTGCTTAGTCATACATACTAGTACTATTCAATATATACTAATGTCCCTTTTGCCGGGGGCGCTGCATATTTGATGGATGCAGGTGGTTCCACAACAGGCAGCGTTGATCAGTGATAGCAATGCACCCTCTTCCTAGCTGACTTGGTGAGCCTCACTTCATTTCGGGGTCATGTATCTCTTGTCCTAGTATCTTGTGTTTGAGGTATAGCCGGGACCTTGTTGCTGGCACTGTCATAGTACTTTTTGTATCTATTAGAGGCTCTGTAGACATAGTGTGGGTTGTATATTGGTGCTGGGAAAGCCAAACAAGTTATGTTGTGTTTGAATCACTTGTTCCGCTTCAAACTATGAAAATGTGTGTATTTTGAGACTTAAAATGAAGTAACTAATGCTAATGAATCAGTGTTGGATTTGTGATCTCCTTATTGTCTAATTAATGAATATATATCTTCTCTTTATTCATAAGTGATTTTGGGTAGAAGGAAATCTAACAGGCTTGCTCGGCCGGGTTATCTCGGTTGAACGCCGGTCGTGCTCCCCGAGGTCAGGGTGTGACAAACTTGGTATTAGAGCCTAAGATTTTAAAGTATCCTAGGATATCTCAGAGTCGTGTCTAGTAGAGTTCTTCTTATCGGTATGTTGTTGAACACATCTATAATTATGAGGCTACTTGGGCATTTAGGAATAACACCCTTCTTTGATGTTCTAGATCGTGCGATAAAATTGATTGTAAGATTGTTCCTCCTTTAACTCGTGCACTGCTCTAACTTTCAGTATATGGCGCCTAAGAAGAAGGCAAGAACTAGCTAGAGAGCCAATGTCACCCCAGGAGTGACAGCTAATTCTATACTTGATGATGTAGGTGAGCACCCGAGGGGTGAGGATGGTCCCGCAACTACTACAATGCCTGATTCTACTACTCCTGCTCAGACTACACCAGTTTTTACACCTACTAAGGGTGCAACGATTTCTCCAACTGATATTCTAGTTCCACCTACAGCATCAGCTTCTGATCCCAGTGTTTTTGATGGGGACCTTAGGGGAGCCATACAGATGTTGGCTCAAATAATGGCTTTCGAGGCCCAGAGATTGAATATTGAACCTACTTCTTCCACCCAGCAAGGGGATTCTACTAGTTTCAGGGTAAACAAGTTTCTTCAGTTAGATCCTCCAGTGTTCACAGGTACTAACCCCGAGGAGGACCCTCAGGACTTTATCGGTAAGATGCACAAGACTCTCCGAGTTATGCGTGCTACTGAGCCGGAAGAAGTGGAGTTGGCCTCCTAGCACCTGAAAGAGGTAGTATATTCTTAGTTTGAGCTGTGGGAGGAGTTTTGTGAGGAGGGGAGCCCTTCGGCGAGGTGGAGTGAGTTTATTGATGCTTTCATCGATCATTTATTGCTTGCCGATACAAAGGCTGCATGTGCCACTAAGTTTGAAAGCCTGGGGAAAGGTAGCCTGAGTGTGTAGGAGTACCATATGAGATTCACATGCCTGTCCAAGTATGATGTTTACATGTTGCGCATTATGGAGGCTAGAGTGCACCGATTTGTGCAGGGCCTTAGCCCCTTGGTTATTAATGAGGTCGCTATAGCTACCTTTAATTTTGATATGAACTATGGGAAGATGGTGGCATTTGCTAAAGCCACATAGACCCGCAAATTGAAGAATAGAATAGAGCGAGAGGGTAGCAATAAGGCCTGATCTGCGGGCAACTTTGTTGGTTCTTCTAGTAATGGTGGTGATAGGTCAACATTCAGAGGAGGGTCATTAGGGCCATCCTACTCCTTTGCTCAGTTTTCGGTTAGTGCACCATCATCAGGTCTTGGTCAGCAACAGTGGAGTCATTTCAGGCCCAGTCAAGGCAACAGGGGATCCTACTAGTAGGGTCGGCCTGGAGGGAGATTCCAGCAGCAGCAGAGGCCCCCATTCCATATGTATGGGAAGATGCACTTGGGAATCTTCTACATGGACCTACCCATATGCTACGGGTGCAGATTGAGGGGTCACATTCAGAGGGATTGTCATTCATCCAGCTAGAGTGTGGGCAGGGGCATGATACATCCATCCAGTTCTATAGCGACTATATCCGTAACACCTACTCCATCCTGAGGCACTCCAGCACCCGTAGGGCGCGGTGTAGCTAGGGTTGGAGCACAGGTTTCGGGAGAATCCAACCATTTTTATGCTATGATGCATCACCAAAGTTCTGAGGCTTCTCCAGATGTTGTCACAGGTATATTGACTATCCAATCTCATGATGTATATGCTCTTATTGATCCTAGATCCATTTTGTCATATGTCACTCCTTATGTTGCTATGGAATTTGGGATAGAACCGGAACAACTTCATGAGCCATTCTCTATATCTACTCCAATTGGTAAGTATATTGTGGTCACACGAGTTTATAGGGATTATATTATCATGGTACGTAATCGGGACACCATGGCTGATCTCATTAAGTTGGGGATGGTTGATTTTGATGTAATAATAGGAATGGACTAGCTTTATTCATGTTTTGCCAAGCTTGATTGCCAAACCAGAACCATTAGGTTTGAATTTCTAAATGAGCCAGTTATTGAATTGAAGGGGGATGATGTGGTGCCGAAGGGTAGGTTTGTTTCTTACCTTAAGGCCACAATGATAATTGGCAAGGGTATATTTACCGTTTGGTCCGGGTTATGGACACCGACACTGAGGCACCTACACTTGAGTCTGTGCTAGTTGTGAATGAATTTTCGGAGGTCCTTCCTGAAAAACTCCCTGGGATCCCACCAGACAGGGAGATTGATTTTGGAATTGATGTGATGCCAGGCACGCAACCTATATCTATTCCTCCCTATAGAATGGCACCGACAGAATTGAAGGAACTAAAGGAACAATTGAGGGATTTGTTAGAGAAGAGTTTTATCCGGCCAAGTGTGTCTCCTTGGAGCATACCAATTCTCTTTGTAAAGAAGAAGGATGGGTCACTAAAAATATGTATCGACTATCGGCACCTCAACAAGGTCACAATCAAGAATAAGTACCCACTACCAGGGATAGATGACTTGTTTGATCAATTGCAGGGTGCTAGGTATTTCTCCAAGATTAATTTAAGATTTAGGTATCACCAATTTAAGATCAGGGGGCAATATGTTCTGAAAATAGTTTTCAGGACCCGATATGGGCACTTTGAATTTCTGGTGATGTCTTTTGGGCTAATAAATGTCCCGGCAGCTTTCATGGGTCTTATGAGTTGAGTCTTCAAGACTTTTCTTGACTCCTTTGTGATAGTGTTCATTGATGATATTCTTTTATATTCACGAAGTCGAGAGGACCATGTTGATCATCTCAGGGTAGTTCGGAAAACCCTATAGCAGCATAAGTTATATGCGAAGTTTTCAAAGTGAGAAGTTTAGCTTGAATCTATCACATTCTTGGGTCATGTCGTCTCTAGTGAAGGAATTAAGGCTGATCCTTAGAGGATTGCAGTTGTGAAGAATTGGTTGAGGCCTACAACTCCAATAGAGATTCGCATTTTCTTAGGCTTAGTTGGGTATTACAGAAAGTTTGTAGAGGGATTTTCTACTCTTGCCTCTCCATTGACTAAATTGACGTAGAAGGCAATTAAGTTCCAATGGTCAGATTATTGCGAAAAGAGCTTCCAAGAGTTGAAATCAAGATTGACTACGACATCGGTGTTGACCCTACCAGAGGGTACATATGATTTTTTAGTATATTATGATACTTCGAGAATCGGACTTGGGTGTGTATTGATGCAATGCGGCAAGGTGATCGCTTATGTTTCTAGGCAACTCAAAAATCATGAGAAAAACTATCCAACACATGACTTAGAGCTTGCGGTGGTGGTTTTTGCATTGAAGATTTGGCGTCATTATTTATGTGGGGTCTCACAGACCATAAGAGTGTTCAATACATTTTCAAATAAAAGGAATTAAATTTGAGGCAGAGAAGATGGCTTGAGTTACTCAAGGATTACGACATCGATATCCTATATCATCCAGGGAAGGCTATGTTGTGGCGGATGCTCTTAGCCAAAAATCTATTGGCAATTTGGCTCACTTGGAGGCATATCAAAGGTCGTTGCCCAAGGAGGTTCATCGGCTAGCTAGTTTGGGAGTTCGTCTTGTGGACTGTAGTGAAGGAGGGGTGATTGTACAAAATTGGGTTGAGTCATCACTTGTTGTGGAAGTCAAGGAGAAGCAATAAAACGACCCATTGTTGCTACAGTTGAAGGAGGGGATTCATAAACATAAGACCATGGTTTTTCTTTTGGAATAGATGATGGTACATTAAGTTACCAAGGGCGATTATGTGTTCCAGACGTAGATAGTCTCCGGGAAAGAATCATGATCGAGGCTCATCATTCCATGTATTCTGTGCACCTAGGTTCCATAAAGATATCTCATGATCTTAAGGAAGTCTACTGCTGGAATTATATGAAGAGGAATGTAGCAGACTTTGTGGCAAAATGTTCAAATTGTAAGCAAGTGAAGGCCAAACACCAAAGGCTTGGTGGGTTGGCACAGAACATAGAAATCCCAATGTGGAAGTAGGAGATGATCAGTATGGACTTTGTGGTAGGACTACCTCGCACCCCTCGTAAGTTTAACGTGACTTGGGTGATTGTAGATCGACTCACAAAATTAGCACACTTCTTGCCAGTTAAGGCTACCAACACAACAGAACAATATGCTCAATTGTATATCAAGGAAATAGTCAGGTTGCATGGAACTCTAGTTTCTATCATTTCTGATCGGGGGGCTTAGTGGTTTGGGCACTCAGGTGAATCTTAGTACACCTTTCATCCATAGACCGATGGGCAGGCAGAGCGGACTATTCAGATGCTTGAGGATATGTTGCGCACTTGTGTTCTTTATTTCAAAGGTAGCTGGGACGATCATTTGCCATTTATAGAATTTTCCTACAACAATAGTTATCATGCTAGCATTCAGATGGCACCGTTCGAGGCTTTATATGGTAGGAGATGTAGATCTCCTATTGGGTGTTTCGAGATTGGAGAAGCAATGTTCATAGGACCGAACCTCACTTATCTTGCTATGGAGAAGATTAAGATCATTAAGGAGCAGTTGAAAACTAATCAAAGTCGTCAGAAGTCCTATTCAGATGTTCGTCATAGGGATTTGCAGTTCAAAGAAGATGATTGGGTATTCTTGAAGGTTCCCCCATGAAGGGTATAATGCATTTTTTAATAAAGGGAAATTGAGTCTGAGGTATATCGGACCATAAAGAATCATTCAGAGGATTGGTCAGGTGGCGTACAATCTTAAGCTACCACTTGAGATGTCATCAGTGCACCCGATATTTCATGTATCTATGTTGAAGAAGGTAGTTGGAGACCTAGAACTCATTGATCCGGTTGAGACTATTGAGGTTAATGAGGAATTGAGTTATGAAGAGATTCTAGTTTCTATTATTGATCGGCAAGTTCGAAAGTTGAGAAATAAATAAATTGCCTCCGTGAAAGTGCTATGGCAAAACCAACAGGTTGAAGAGGCTTCTTAAGAGGTCGAGGAAGAAATGAAGAAGAAGTACCCTCATTTGTTTAAATAGCTATGTGATCATTTCCACGAAATTGTTCCCTATGAATTATGTATCACTTGTACGGTTTATGCTAAGGGTGTTCATTTCTGGTAATATATTTCCTATGAGGCCATGGTTGGTATTGTTTTTATGTTATGTTGCATCATTTGATTATGTATATGTTGTTAGGATTGGTTTGTGGGAGTCGCTGGCAGGTGGATAGGCCCAATTATAGGGGAAACTCTGGCAAAATTTTTGTAAATTTAGGAAGTTAGCCAAAAGTTGGAACTGATGGTGTGTAAAGTAATAGTTGAGCCACATTTGATGCTAATGACATATTTTGACCCTCACTCTAGGACGAATGATCCTAAGCAAGGGAGGATGTAAGGCCCCATAAAATTTCACCTAGAACTCGAGGTTTCATGCTGTAGAGGTAGGCTAATGTGTTTGAGGATCCTACAAATTCAGCAAGCCACGGTAAGGACTTTTGGGTTGTATAGTGCTTGGGGAGTTGAAGAAAAGATTATGGCAAAACATGGCATTTCTGCAGTCTATTATGCATGCAGAACTGATCTGCGGACCGCAGATCTGCCACTGAGTGAAGAAGAGAAATGGGCAAATTTTGGAAGTTATTTTGCGGTCAATTATGCAACCGTAGAGTCGTTTCATGTGTCGCATATTTGTTGTAGAACCAGGATGAGAAATTTTAGAAGGGAGGTTCTGCGGTCCATTCTACGAGCGCAGAATTGGTCTGCAGACCACAGACCTGTCACATACATGCACACAAGAGCCTAGTTCCGGAGGAACATTTGGCGGTCCATTTTGCGAAGAGCAGAAGTGTTATGTGAGCAGATCTACATCGGGGCTTTATTTTTCTAATTTTACAACTTAAACCCATTTCGTTTTATTTAGCCATAGGGGGTCATTTTTTAAGGGTTATCTGATATTTTAGAGAGAGGAGAGAGCTATTCTAGAGACTGAAAAAGGAGGACTCAAGGATTTCACTACTCAACTTTGATCAAGCCTTGGAATTTTACCAAGAGGAACTTTCTAGGGTTTCAAAAAGGTAAGATATTCTTTCCCCAATTCTCAAATTTCGGATTTGGGTTGATTATGGGTGATGAGGTAGATTTGTCACTTGCATGAGATGATAGGGTTGTGGGAAAGTTGTTGGACAACCTTGGGTGGTTTTGGTGAAGAATTGGTGGTGGGGTGAAGGAAATCTTGTAGAAGAACCTTGTAGCTAATTTGCACACATAGTGTTTGATCAAATGCTCAAATGAGCTGGGACCTTGAACTTTATCCTAATTATGCTTTAGTTTTGTTATATTTCTAGATAGATCGAAGTTGCTAAGATTTTCGGAACATTGTAGTAATTTAAGGAAGCTCAAAGCGAGGTATGTTGGGTAAACTTCTCTCTTAGAATTTAATCCCATGGTGTTCTTGTAACTCATGAGTTATTAATTATAAATTGGTTATTCCGAATAAGCTTGTGCTAAAAGGTATATGCTCAATATCTATTCCAATTGCTTTTGTCATGTTATGTGATCATTTGAGAATGTGTTCAAAGTATTGGCTGTGTAATAAAAATGTTATGACTTCAAGTCGAGTTCAAATGAAAGTTATTATGCCAAATTGTGTGAGAAATCTCTATGCCCCTAAGACTCTTATTTGCTCACATGTGTATGTAAAGTCTTGATTTGAAAAACCTTATTATGGATGATCCATGATGATGTTTGAAAGCGATAGAGGTGATCATGGAATATGAAATACGGCCAATGCGCCAAAAATGATATTGCATTTGGGGCTGCTAGTGCCAATGAAATGAAGAGATGTGTAAAAGATTATGAAATGAGCTGAAAGTCCTTTATTTAATAAACATTCTTGGGAGTATTGTTAGTCTCCGAGGAAGGTTAGGTTGAAATAAAATAACCCTAAAACTACACGTGTCGGTATAGGAATAGATTGTGATTATTCCCCTTGCTTGGGATGAGATTTATGTTATGAGATTATTCCCCTTAATTGGTATGAGATGATTGCTAGAAAAGGGTAATATAGATCCATACGGCATTATGGTGAGACAGCCTAGCCGATCGGGTCGAGATCGGACGCCATACCAACACATGGAGGTAATTGTGCTTGAGTTTGTGATTGAGATAATGATTGTGAATGTGGTTGATGTCTTTGGGTGAGACGGCCTAGCCGATCGGGCCGTGGTCGGATTCCGTGCTAAAATCACGGTGGTATATCGATGCTTTGATCTCCCAAACTAAAATATGCAAATTTACTTGAAAACTTATCTTGCCCCTATCTTGATGTTTTGACACTGTTTGAGGCTTTCATTGATACTATGACTGTTCTTACTTGCACCATTGCTCGTTCTATTGAGAGGGTGTTTAGTCAAACATACTAGTACTATTCTATATGTACTAACGTCCCTTTTGTTGGGTGTGCTGCATCTTTAATGGATGCAGGTGGTTCCACAGTAGGTGGTGTTGATCAGTGATAGCAGTGCACCCTCTTCCTAGCTGATTTGGTGAGCCTCACTTCATTTCGGGGTCATGTATCTTTTATTCCTAGTATCTTGTGTTTGAGGTATAGCTGGGACCTTGTTGTTGGCACTGTCATAGTACTTTTTGTATTTTTTAGAGGCTTAGTAGACATAGTATGGGTTGTATATTGGGCGAACCAGTCCAGAATAGCATGATAGGGCGATAACCAGTCCATGCCCGAGATGACACCAAAATCTACCATATTGACTAATAATAGACCAACTCTGGTCTCAAAACCAACAATAACAACCAAACACGACTGATACACATTGTTCATAAAAATAGAATCTCCTACAGGCATGGACACATATATAGGAGAACTTAAAGAATCATGAGATATGCCCAAATATGGAGCAAAGTAAAATGATACATATGAGTAAGTGAAGCCTGGATCAACAAATAATGATGCATCTTTATGACAAATTGGAACAATACATATGATAACTGCGCCTGATGCGACCGTCTCCGCCCTACCTGGAAAAGCATAGCATCTGTCTTGGCTTCTTCTCCTAGCTGGATGCGCAGGTGGATTGGAAACAGGAGTTGCAACCATGGATCGAGAACCCTATGGACCCTGTGGAATACGTGGAGCCTATGGAGGCGTACCCTGCTTGAGTCTGGGATAGCCTCTAACCATATTTATGCTGTCACCACACTTAAAGAAAGCTCTCGGTGGGTGTGGCTGCTGAAACTGGTCCTGGCCTGGTCAGCTAGAGTGACCGCTGAAGGCACCCCGTGCAAGAGGTGCACTAGATAGTGGCAATGCTTGATGGGAAACCTGAGACATGGATGTATCTGGAGTACCATTAGAAGCTGGAAGTGGTGAATGAGTTGGACGCTCACATAGCCTCTACCATGACGGGTTGTAACTAAGGCGGGGGTACCACCATATATATCCGCAAAATCTTGAGCTCTTGCCCTCCATGTCCTCTTTCTTATGGCCCCGCATACCCTATAACCTCCGTGCAATCTTTACCACCTGCTGATGTGGGGTAACTATCTCCAACTCTCGAGCCATGCCGAATCGAATACCATAGTTGAGCCTCTTGATAAATCGACGGACTCGCTCTGACTGTAGAAACCAAAGCAGGTGCATGTCTAGACAACTCACTAAATCTGACAGCATACACTGACATTGTCATAGCACCGTGGCAGAGCTACTCAAACTTCGCGTGCCATGCATCCTGAAGGCTTTGGGGAATAAACTCTCTCAAGAACATCTCTGAAAACTGAGTCCATATGAGTGAAGCTGCATCAGCTAGGCTACCTTCCTCATAAGCCCTCTACCACTAATACGTTACTCATAATAGTTGGTATATAGTAAAATCATCCTTGCTCGTCTCCACAATACCCATGGTGCAGAAAATACGATGGCACTTCTCTAGAACGCTTCATGCATCCTTTATTGCTAGGCCGTTGAAAGTAGGAGGATGATACTTCTTGAACCTCTCAAGTCTAAGTTACTCCTCCTCAGATGCCACTGCCCTAACGTGGGGTTGAACCGGAACAACATGTTGTGCTGGCATAACCTCAAGGACCTGTTATCGATCAGTATGGACCCGCTTCTCTGGAGTACGGGCCGCGGGAGTCTTAGCTACTCCCCCTGCCTGAGATGTGGTTGGTGTAAGTAGAATCAACCCCGCCTAAGCTAGAGTACCAAACATTCTCAAGAACTGTGCGAGACTCTCCTAAAATGTAGGGGTGGCAACAAGTACCTTGGGTGCTTGCCCCCAAGTGGAGCTACTGGTGGCTCGTCTGTCGCAGCTCGAATAGGTGCTCTAACTGCATCATGTGCCCCCCGGCATATGACTCGGCCTCTCGCAGCTCTAGCATGGGGCATGGGTATCTGATCGTCGGATCTAACGGTGCATTTCCTCCCCGTCTGTGAGAGAATAGAATGACAATAATTTAGAATTTTTAAATTTGCACGATAAGGAATCAAAGAAGTGAAGTTTCCGAACCGTTTTGTAGCCTCTCGAAGATAAGTGCAGACGTCTCTGTACAAATCCGCAAAACTCTACTAAACCTTATTATGACTCATAACATCTATGAACCTAGAGCTCTAATACCAACTTGTCACGATCCCAATCTCCCACCGTAGGATGTCGTTATGGCACCTAGTCTCTAAGACTAGGTAAGCCTATCATACATGGAGAAATAACGAAAATAACAATAGAACTTCAAATTTAAACCAACTAGCTATCATAAAATAACTCAACAATACCGCTGACAATAACTCCAAAAATCTGGTGAGACTGAGTCATAAGCTTGACATGAGTATACTGTAAAATCACTAATACATCATTGTCTAAATAAAGAGTAAGGGGTAGAAAACAAGGACAAATGGTGACTATGAGGCCTGCGGACGCCAAACAGGTATACCTCGAAGTATTCGAGATGTATAGATAAGCACTGATGCCTAAGCTGGTAAGATGTACCTGGATCTACACAAAAAGATGTGCAGAAGTGTGGTATGAGTACACCACAATGGTACCTAGTAAGTATCAAGCCTAACTTTGGTAGAGTAGTGACGAGTCCAGGTCAAGACACCTACTAGGATAAGAAAAGAAGTTGAACAAGTATAGTATAGTTTAATAACATAAACGAGGAAAATGAGGATATAAAGTAATATAACAAGATAAGCTACAACTGAATTTAAAGAAAAAAAGGCAAAAATGAAGTAACACATAATAAGAAGATCAAGAAAATGCGGACAAATACAAGTGAGGTAAATGGGATATAACAACAAAAATCACAACCGAGGTACTGCCTTATAATCTCATTTCACAATCACAATAACAATATTTCCTTATATCATCGCGGGAGCCTTGCATTTAGTTTTGAAAATTATTTTTCTCGAAATAGCTAACGGAGTTTTAGCCCACCTTATCACACTGTGTGGCCTCTAGTAGTTCCCCTACTAGCAACATGTGTAATAAGCACACCTTAACTCACCATATGTGTATCAACCCTAGCCTTATACCACCTTATGCGTATCAATATCATAACATATCACAACTCGCACCTCAAGTACCCAAATGCCACAACTTGCCATAAAGAATCAATGTTTCTACAACAAGTAGCCCATGGCTCAATCACAACGTGTATAAGAATCTCAACAATAGCAAAC
This sequence comes from Nicotiana tabacum, assembly GCF_000715075.1. Classification (NCBI taxonomy): domain Eukaryota; kingdom Viridiplantae; phylum Streptophyta; class Magnoliopsida; order Solanales; family Solanaceae; genus Nicotiana; species Nicotiana tabacum. Next base: position 172,398,472 of record NC_134101.1, read on the forward strand.
TAAAAGAGAATAGCTCAACAAGAATGGTATTTCATCCATTAACAATATTTCCTCAATGTGTTCACGGCTTTTACACTTCAACACCAATAACTCAATAAGAAGATATGCCATAAAAACAACATCTTCAAGTAAATAATTCGACAATTAAAGAGGTAACAAAATAATAAGGAAGACAATAACATCAACTAAAGTATATAAGAGCAAATGACAAGTAAGAGGAAAAACAAGTATTAACAATATCAAATAAAGCATGTGAGGGTAGATTAATACATGTTACTAACAATGGAAAATATAACATGTTATTACAATTCAATTAAAGGCATAAAAAGAATCTGAATAGCCTAAACTTGTCAAATACCACATATAGCCCATGTACCCACTCGTCACCTTGCGTACACGACTTTTACATATCAAAAATAGCACAATCCATCCCAATTCATAAGGGGTAGTTCCCTCACACAAAGTTAAGTAAGATACTTAGTTCAAACAAACTAACCCAATCCACTAGTAAGCCTTTTCTACGTATATCCAACTCTTAACGGCTCGAATCTAGCTAAAATAACTTAATACCATAAGTACAACCCATAAGAAACTATTTCGGGTAATAAAGTTGTAATCTTTAAAGAAAATTAAAAATTCAACTCCGGGCCTCTGTCTCAAAACTCGGCCAAACTTACAAAATCCAACACCCATTTAATAAAGAGTCCAATCATACTAAAATTATCCAATTTTTGACCTCAAATCGACTTTCAAATTCTCTATTTATAGTTTAGGAAGTTTTCATAAAATTTCCCAAAATTTCCAACTAAAAACACTAATTAAATAATAAAAACAATGATGGATTTATGTATAATAATCAAATCGGAGCCAAAAACACTTACCCTGATCTACTCCTTGAAAATCCCTTCCAAAATAGCCCAAAACCGAGCTCTCTGACTCAAAAGATAAAAAAATTAGTCTAACCCTCGATTTCCCCTTTTTCTGCCCAGTAATTCCGATAGCCGCTTCTGTGGCTCCGCGCCTGTAGAAATTTCATTGCAGGTGTGACTTCTCATTGAGTCAAGGAATATAGCTTCTGCGGACCTTTTAGCGCATCTACGCTTGGGCTTCTATGAAAGGAAGTCCTTTCAGTGGAGAAACGACCGCACCTACGATCACAGCTCGCCTAGCCCAAACTCGCTTCTACGGCTCACATGTCGCTTTTGTGGTGCCCACCTGCGGCCCAAAGTGCGCAGGTGCGATTGCACCAGAACCTCGACTGAGAGAAATTCTTCCAAGTCCAAAATGATTTCGGATTCGATCTGAATCACATCCGGGGCCCCTAAGACATTATCCAAACATACCATCAAGTCCAAAATCACATAATGGACCTATACAAAGCTTTAAATCACATCAAACAACATTAAATCTACGAATCGCAATCCAATTAAAACCTATTGAATCCATGAATATTCAACTTCCAAAACAAACGTTGATTCATACCAAGCCAACTTCGATTGACCTCAAATTTTCACAAAAGTATTAATGATACAACAAACTTATTTCAACTTTCGAAATCGGAATCCAACCTTGATATCAATAAAGTCAACTCTTGGTCAAACTTCTCAACCTTCCAAACCTTCAACTTTCTAACTTTCGGCAATTCAAGCCAAAATGACATACACTCTTCCAAATCAATATCCGGACACATTCTTAAGTCCAAAATCACCATACGAAGCTATCAGAAACATCAAAACTCCATTATAGAGTCGTCTAAACAAAAATCAAACTCTGGTTGACTCTTTCAACTTAAGCTTCCAACTTTGGGACTAATTGTCCCATTTCACTCTGAAACTCACCCGAAACCAAACCAACCACCCCGGCAAGTCACATAACCAGAATATAACATAGGGGAGGAAATCAATAGGGAAACAAGGCTAAAATACTCAAAAAGACCAGTCATGTCGTTATACTTCTTTTCCAAAAAATAGTAATTCAATATATATATATATAATATTTTTTGAAAAGATAATTATTTATTTATACATTATGTTGATACTAAGTTGTCTCTCATATTTTCTAGGGGAGTCTCCTCATGATAGTTCTCGCATTACGAGCTAATCGTGGTAGGCTCCTGTAGCCCCTTTTTTCAGCTACGTCCTACTCTAGTTTTAGCCATAATATCTATTCAATTCACCTTCAAATCTTTCCGCAACACCTATATTAATTCACATACGAACATAGGATATAGAAATTAGTTTTGGACCATATTTATAAACAAATTAATATGAAATATATAAGCATGTTAATCATCAAAATTTCAAGCTTCACAAATTTTGTGATAGCTAAATAACAGTACCATAATGTAACCCATTTGTGATGAAAGACAACACAAATAAAGACGAATCTTCGTAGTAATTCACAAAATATTTGATGTACAAATTTTACCAGGTGATGGATGGATGATTCCATCACAAATTTCGTGACGAATTTAAACTTGATCGCAAAACTAAAAGTTTATTTTTGAAAAAATAATATACACCATATTTAAATATGTATGATGTTGTTAAATTAGATATATTGAAATAATAATTTAATTAATAAATGATCAGAATGATCATACATTCATACTCCTCTTCAAGCATGCCTCTCACATATGGAGGTTCTCTACCAATTTAGGAATCTTACGACTTGGATAAAGTCAGAACCTTCTAACATTAACAACGACATCAATGAAAATAAAAGGAGAATTTTTCATATCTTTTATTAGGCCCCACCATTAATATTTCTATTTAAATCGGGGGCGGGGTTGGGTTAGGTGGAGTGTGGTGGGGGTAGGGGTTGGGGGTGGGTGGGGTAGGGATTGTTTGGATAGGGTGGGCGGGGGTGGGTTTATGGGGATGGAGTTGAGAAGATTGAAGAAGAGTTTTGTTCCTCCAATTAGAGGAAAATGAGTTTATGAAAATATATTTTATAACATCTAAGCCAACCAAATATGGAAAAATTGGAAAATATTTTTCGATTTTTTTTTCCTTCATGCCAAACACACATGTAACACCCCATAAATTCGGACTAGGTGTGAATATGTTAAATGATTATAAATTTTATATTTCAGACATGTGAAATCCTATGGGGATGAGTGATCCACGTAATCCGCACTCAATAGTGAGTGGAAACGGTCGTTGGAAGAATAGTAACCAACAAGAGTCGGGATCGATTTCCACAGGGAGTTTAATATGGGTGTTAAAGGTATACACTTGATGAGGGCAAATGAAATAACTAAATTGCGCTTCCAAACAAAGGATATTTGTTTTCTACTTCTAAATTATCACTATCAATTATAAACTAAGGAGAAACTAGAAAGCGAATGATTGTTTTTGTTATTTTTACCAAATGGTTAAAAAGCCTAGGGATGTGAACTTCACCAAGGTGTCCGCCTAATGGGTTAAGTACATTGGCACTTGTTTAATTGATCAGGGTGTATTATAGCTCTCAACTCTAAGTTACCTACGCAGCACCTCTCGGTCATAGAGTGGTTTTGCCCAATTTGACTTTCTCAACCCCAAATGGTTGATAAGAGCTCAAGTCGGGTTTTCCCAAACTCTAGTTCCAACCCTTTAATTAGGCTAATAAAATCCTTAATTAGCCCAATTTTTTGTTAGCCAAGCTTTCCTAGACTAGGTCCCTCTTTCTCAAGTAAAGACCAAGTCAAAAAGGTATGAATCAATATTTGCAACCATTAATTCTAAAACTAAAGCATAAAAAAGGCTAAATAATCAACACCAATCATAAACAAGCATTAAATTAAATATCCATAAGGTTTACACACTAAGGTTGGGTCACAACCTAAGTAAAAGTCTAGCTACTCATAGTAGAAAATTATCACGACCCTAACCCGGACCCGATCGTGATGGCGCCTCTCTTGAAGACAAGGCCAGTCAATTATTCCCAATCCAAAGTTAAACAGTTAAAATAGTAGTAAAATAGTCTAAGACATGATTAATAATACGAAGTAGCAGATAATATCGATAAAAATACGGAAGTACAACCCAACACAAGCCTAACCGGGGTGTCAAGTCACGAGCATTTACTGGGGTCTAAATACAACTGAAAAGTCTGAAACGTACGAAATACGATCTATTGAAATAAAGAGGGAGAAAAGCGGTGCTGCGAACGCCGGCAACTATTTTGTTAAACTCCAATGACTCTGCCTCCGAGCAGCCAATACCCGCTACCGGGTTCAGAAATACCTGAATCTGCACACAAGGTGCAGGGAGTAAAGTAAGTACTCCAACTCAGTGAGAAATAATCATAACTAAAGTCTGAATGGTAAGAAATCACAAAAAGTGCATCAACATGTTGTATAGAAGCAGTTCAAAAATCAGTAAGAAAGCAATAAAGCTGTAAAATCTCTTAAAATATCTTAGCTCAGTTTAAACTTCTTTGAAAATGACTTTTTCAACAGTTGCGCAAATGAATGCAAAACAATTAGTGCAGATAAGCACAGAAATCCGCCCCTTGAGCATAATTACACAATTAAATAGGTACATGACAGGTAAATAAGAAAGATAAGCACATAAGGTTCTCCCCTCGGGCACAATGTCAACCAATCCGCCCCTCGGGAAATATCTCATAACAATACCAGCCCCTCGGGCTATATCTCACATCACAATGGGTACTCGCGCTCACTGGGGTGTGCAGACTCCTGGAGGAACCCCTTACAGCCCAAGCACAATATCAAGCCACCTCGTGGCATCATAAACAGGCTCTCGGCCTCATACCAATATCAACAAGCCACCTCGTGGAATACATATCTCAGGCCCTCGGCCTCGTAATCAAATAAGTGTATCACCACTGCGGCGTATAGCCCGACACAAAAGTATCCTCACAACACAGGCCCTCGGCCTTACTCAGTCAAAAATCACATAAGTCACTCGGGCAACAGTAAAACATGATGCTCAGCCCAAAATATGATTTAAAATATCATTTTAAGTGTTAACATGGTTGAGTTTTGAAAAAAGTAGAATATAGCATGACTGAGTACAAGTTTAAAGTCAAAACAGTGAGGAAATATCAATAAAAATCCCTGAAGGGTTCAAATAGTTGGCATGAAGCCCAAATAATGATGATAGCAAATAGATTTCAGTCAAATATGCGGTAAAATAATCAATTGGGATGGACCAAGTCACAATCCCCAATTAGTGCACGACCCCACGCTCATCATCAAGCATGTGCCTTACCTCAATATAGCACTACGATGTGCAATCCGGGGTTTCAAACTCTCAGAACATCATTTACAATCATTACTCACCTCGATCAGGTCCAACCTCTAGCCCGCGATGCCTTCGCCCGCACAAATCGACCTCTAGATGCTCCAAATCTAGCCACAATCAGTACATAATCATTAAAATATGCAAAAGGTAACGAAGCTCACTCGAAAATATCCAATTTACATCCAAATCCCGAAATTGCTCAAACTAGGCCCCCGGGCCCACGTCTCGAAACTTGATAAAATTATCATCAATGGAATCCTCATCCTCTCACGAGTTCATACATATCAAATTTACCAAAATCCGACCTCATCTGGTCACTCAAATTCTAAAAACTAACTCTCCAATTTCAAGCCCTAAATTCCCAATTCTTCCTCTAATTTCCCCCAAATTTTCATGATTAAACAATGATATAATCACCATAAACACAAGGTATAAAGCCCAAGTAGCTTACCTCTGTGGATACACTTGATCCCCTCTTGAAATCACAGCTTGGAGCTCCAAAATCGCACAATAATGGTGAACAAATGACTAAAAATCACGAAGGGGCATTTTTATACCTTCTGCCCAGCTCTTTCGCACCTGCAATCCTATAAGCGCATCTGCGCCTCTGCTTCTGTGGAAAACATCATCTTATATGGATTTCACTTATGACACCAAGACCCGCATCTGTGGTCAATCCACTCACTTGCGGTATCGCATTTGCAGTCTTTCGCCCGCTTCTGCGGAAATCACTAAACAGCCGAAATTAAGCATCTGCAATCACACTTCCGCATCTGTGGCTCCGCAGATGCGGTCAACATAGCCGCTTCTGCGATTTCTACTCCTCAATACCTTTTCCGCTTCTATGACTAAAACTCCGCTTATGCGGCGCCACACCTGCGGTCCCTAATCCACAGGTGCAAAAATACCAGAAGCAGCAAATTCAGCAGCTGCAACAAAATCCAAACCTCTCCGTCAACCATCCGAAATCACCCTATGGCCCTCAGGACCTCAACCAAAAGCACCAACATATTCTAATACCTTATTCAAACTTGTTCCAATCATCGAAGCACCTCAAACAACAACAAATCACCCAAAACACATCGGATTCAAGCCAAACTTTCTAAAATCTTCCGAATTTCGCTTTTGATCAAAAACCTAACCAAACCACGTCCGAATGACCTGAAATTTTGCACACACATCCCAAATGACACAACGGAACTACTACAGCTTCTGGAATTCCATTCTGACCTCTATATCAAAATCTCACCTATCAATCGGAAAACGTCGAAATCTCAATTTCGCCAATTCAAGTGTAAACCTTCCACGGACTTCCAAAATGCATTCTGATCATGCTCCTAAGTCCCAAATCACCTAACGGAGATAACCAAATCATAAAAATTCCTATCCGAGATCATCTACAAACAAGTCAAATCTTGATCAAACCTTTCGAATTACAAGCTTCAAACTGAGAATTGTTCTTCCAAATTTCATGCCGATTACCCTAAAAACCAAAACCAATGATTTACATGAGTTATAATACATCACACGGGGCAAGTCATGCCCGAGATCTGGCGAGCCAAGTGCAAAAGCTCAAAACGACCGGTCGGGCCGTTATAAAAACGAAGAAAATAAAGAAGAAATACTAATTAAACTCATAATGTACGATTTAAATGATAAACTATGATGTTTAAATCCGAAAATGATCACTAATTTCCTAATATGGAAAATTATAGGCTAAAACTGCTCAAACTTCAAAACTTGACCTAAAAATGTGATTTCCGTCTATTTGTAATGGCCCAAAATTCGCTGACAAAAATGCCCCTAGAGAGGTTCTGCGGCCACACAATTCCATGTGCGGTCCACACATTGCTTGGTCTTGTAGAGACGTGGATTCTGCAACTGCACAATTCAGTCTGTGGCTGCAAGTCAGCTTCTGTGGCCACACAATTCTTATGTCGTCCGCACTTCAGGCAAGGCTTCAAGTCTTGGTCTTTTGCATACTCTCTGAACATTTGAATTTTTGTCAGTGCAGACCTTGTTCTACGGCCGCACATCTACTTAAAATATGATGGGTTTCTTCACCAATTCTTCGGTCGCAGAGGGAATTCTGCGGTCCGCAATTGCTTCTGTGATCGTAGAAATACCTCTGCGGACCACACTTCTTGTGTGTTGCGCTCATTCTTGCCTTGTGAGTCGAAACACTCATTTTTTAGTTGGATTTCTTCATTAGAGCCCAAATTTCTAATATTCCTGCAATTTACACTTTTTCATTAGTTTTGGGAACATAAATCAATACTTTCAAATTCAAACAAAAGTAAAAAGGTACTAATAAGTGGTCAAAATCCACACTTATCAACTCCCCCAAACCTAAGTCTTTTTTTGTCCTCAAGCAAATAGATTAGTTCCCACCTCCTCAAAGTTAAATGTCATTTTAGCGAGTCAATGGTGAGCCTTTCATACTCAATTGGGACCAATCATTACCCACACTAGTCATGCGTTATCAACAAGGTAACAAGTCAAACATTCTTGCACATATAGTTCTATTGTGACATTTGAGCTTCAAGAATTGACTTTATTCATCAAGAACTCATGTTCTATCATGTATGTCATGGTGGACTCCAAACTCTTCCTCCTTTATCTTCCATTTTCCAAGATCACTTAAAAAAGTTAGCACTCAATCTTAAGATTCATGAAAGGTTCACTCATCTCTCATAAGAGAATGTCACAAGTATGGCTTCAAGTACTATAGGCTTGCCCCTCATATGGATCACCACTAACGTAAGCTCACTCGGTTCGAAATCAAGTAGGACTTCTTTCGGGTTGTAATGAAGGCTTTTGGATAAAGGTAGGATACCATATGGATAAGTGGTTACACCTTTCCTTAAGCACTCCATTTTTTCATTTCTCGACTCACAATTACCAATTCTTAGAGGCATTTTCTTTTTATTGGGGGCTAGAAAGACTTGACATCACTCTTTCTTGTTCATTTCCTTCCTTTTCTGCCTGTTATTCTCATGTTAGGGATCATTATCTCTTTTTAAATCCATCAACCCTTCCATTTATTCTTTTTTTTTTTTGCATTTTTTTTGTTCTTTTTATTTTCTCGCCTTCTCTTTTCATAGAGATCATTCTTTTTATCTTTTTGTGTTTTGATACCTTTTTCAAATTCCTCATCTATCCCCTAAAACTTGTGCTTTCCTTTTCTCTTTTTGTGTCTTGATACCTTTTTCAAATTCCTCATCTATCCCCCAAAACTTGTGCTTTAATCCACCTATTTTCACATAAGTGTTAAGGAAAGTCCGGGTGCCAATGAGAGGATCATGAGAAAATGAGTAAAGGCTTATAACATGATTATCAAATGAGAAAGACCAGGGGATCAAAGGGGGTTAATTAGGGATAACGACATTGATTGGAAATAGAAAGATCAAACGGGCCAAGCAAAGCCTACAATCATTTCTCAAACCAAGCAAAACTTAGGATTTCGCCTTGAAGCACATTCGGGTCAAGTTCTAGACCATTTACATGGGTACAATAAACACTCGATGATTGACAAAGTCAACTGAGTCTCAAAGTCATTAACTAGAGCTATCTCTTTCAAAAACCTTGTCTCTAACCATAAGCACGTAGTAAGTGTGTTGGTGCCAAATGAAGCATGATTAACTCTTCGAGAATGACTTGATTAGGCCTTTCTATTCATTACTACTACTATTATTATTAACTAAACACAAAAACGGACTCATTTCCTTAAGAAGGTTGTCACGTCATCCATCGTTGGGATAAGTCACTCGGTTCACACAAAAATTACCTTTGGAAATAACTGTGGCATTAAGAAAACCAAAGGCTTATTATCTACCAAAGCATATAAAGAAGTTACTTAACAAAACAAGAACTAAAGAAGCATAAAAAGAAGCTACTTAACAAAACAAGAACTAAAGTGGAAAAACAAAGAAGCTAATGAAAAATAACAACTAAAGATAGATAAATACAAATAAGAAAAGAAAGAGAATCATCAAATTATGACAGACCAAAGGTATCCAAAGTGTGTCAATGTATCAAATAAACTCCACCCCCCCTCCCCCGAATAAAACTAAGCATTGTCCTCAATTCTTAGCAAAATAAGAGTGATAGAAGAGAGGGTGAAGCAAACTCCCTAAGGATCCTTGGGCATTTCAGTGTCCCCAGCAAGATCATCTCCCTCAAGGTCAGCCAATTGTATCTCTTCATAGTCATATCTAGGCGTGCAAGAGTGGCAAGCATCGCATCCACTGTCATAGTAACTACCACTGTCTACTCATCAGACTGGCCTATGGTGGTAGAAGGCCGATCTCTCTTCTTTGGGTTAGTCTTATCCATCAGTGAATACCAGTCAAATGGATTCTTTGGCTTCACCTTGGTGTCAAATGATCTCGGTTCTACCTTTGCATTAGTTAGGTACTCTGTGATAGTGTTGGGATAAGGGTAGGTCGAGCTAGTCTGTTGTGCTATCAATGAAATGTTGGCTGACATCATGGAACCCACCTTAATTAGGTACTCGGCCATGATGGAAGCCACAAGCAATTCCCGAGGAATAGTAAGATGAGTCTCATTCTGGCTTGGGTCCAATATGCTACAAACGAAGGTCTGCCACCCCTTTGCCTCAAAACTATAGGTGCTCATGTAAATGGAAACCCCGACAGTAATCCATGGTGGTAGTGATTCGGTGCTGCTATGATCTCAGCTAGGCAAGGTCGGACTTCCTCCTTCATAGCACATTTCTCCAGATACTCCTTTGGCTCAACATCCTCGAAGCCCAAGTACGCGTTTAGCATATGCTGATCAAACCTCACCTTGAGCTTGCACACTTTGGTTACCTTCGTCCCCTTCTTTATATGAGTAACATTATCATAAAACTTTTGGACGAGGTATTATTTTGCATCCTCAACTCTCTTAGTGAACCACATCCAACCCTTTCATGCTCTAAACTGCCTCAAGATCGCTGAGTTGTATATCTCCCAATCTTTCAATAAGAACTGTCGCTCAAGAGTCAAAGATCTCACTGGCCACCACATACGAAAACTAGTAAAAGTGGCCAAGCTCACAAATCTATCCTCCCATACTTCCTTCTTATTAGATCTTTCCACACCTGTGTCTCGGTGACTGGTGTAGTTGATGGCTCAGATTCCTGGCTAGCACTCTCCAATCCCTTGGAGGTGCTGTGAGATAAAGAAGGCTCATTCTTGAGCTGGTACCTCCCTTGTGTCCTCGACTGTGTGGTAGTTTGTTCCTCTTGAACAGAGGCTGAGTTTCCCTCTAACACTTCCCTAGAAGGGACATAGGAGCTAGACTTGAAGAGGCCTGCACCTCTTCCTCTACCGACTATGGTTTTCTATCTAATAGTCTTAGGTTGGCTAAGGGGAAAGGTACCTCTACCTTGACCCCGGGAAGATTCACACTTTCCTTTTGCAGTGTCACCTCAGCCTCTCGATCGAACCATTGTTTGTATCAAAGCAAAGGAGATTTTTAGTTGCAATTCATTATTCAACACATTCATGACTTATGAAGGCAAGGGAGAAGCAATTAGACACAATGAGGTTATTGATATAACATATATCGACAGGTAAAAGGATTTGTGGTCTGCACATTTATGATGTGTGGCCGCAAAAGGGGGTTGCGGTCCACAAAAATCTATTGTGCGGCCGTAGAAAGGAAGTGCAATATGAACATTTTAACTTGCGGCTGCACTTCTGACTCTAAAAAATGGTGAGTCTCTGATGACAGAGAAAAAGCTGATATGCGGCAATAGAGGGAAATCTGCGGCCTACACATTTTAACTTGCGGCCGCAAATTCCTTCTTCACCAAGTTGCCAAATTTTCTAATCTGCGACCGTAGAAATTCAAGTGCGGCCGCATATTTCAAAAAGTTACAAGCAGACTACTTTTTCTACTTAGGTTTTTCAATTTCTTGCAAAAATAGGCATGGAAACATGGTAAAAACGTGAAATGACACTACCCCAAACCCATTAGAACATGTATTATGGTTACCTAGTAATAATTGGAGATTTTGACTGCTTGTTAGCACTTTTTAGCTTTTGTTTTAGTCTAAAAGCATTGAATTATGTTCCCGAAACTAATGATATTGTGCAAAATTGCAGGAATGATGGAAATTTTGTCTCCTAAGATGAAATCCGACTTAATAAGGAGTATTCCGAAGCACAAGACAATAAAGGGCGCAGAAGCACAAATGTGCGATCCGCAAAAGGAATTCTGTGGTCGCAAACCAAGAGGAAGAGTTTAACAGAACTTTGTGCAAAGTGCGGACCGCACATATAATGTGTGGCCGCAAAACTGGGCTAATTGTCAAAGATCAGAGATTTTGCAAAAGGACCAAGTCCAGGAGCCTCTGTGAATTGCGGACCGCACAAGAATTGTGTGATTGCAGAAGAGTTGCCTTGCGGCTGCAGTCCTAATTGTGTGGACTGCAGAAGAATGCCTTACGAACGCAGAACTCCACTTCCTGCCAGATGAAGAAATCTATGGACCGCTCATGGAATTGTGCGGCCGCAGAACCTCCCGAGGGGCATTTTTATCCGAGATTTTTAGCCTTGTATAAATAGATGAGTTTCACAAAATTAGGTCAAGCTTGAACTCTGAAGTTGTTGTAGCCTTTTTTCTTTACTATTTTAGGAAGTTTTACATTACTTTGGTGTATTTATATTAGATTTAATCATTTTAAGCTTCCATTATGAGTTTAATTAGTTTTTCTTCTTATTTTCTTCAAACCCCATTATGAGTAGCTAGACTTTTACTAGGGTTATGACCCAACTCTAGTGTGTAAATCTTATGGGTATCTAATTTAGTGCTTGTTTATGATTGGGTATAGATTATTTAGCTCAGTTCATGCTTTAATTGTAGAATTAATGGTTGCAACCATTGATTCATGGCTATTTGACTTAGTCTCTACTTGAGAAAGAGGGACTTAGTCTAGGATAAATTAGCTAACAAAGAATTGGGTCAATTGCGAGATTGATTAACCCAATTAAAGGGTTCAACCTAGAGATAGTAATAACCTGACTTGATCACTTATCAACTATTTTGGGTGATACCTATTTAGTCTTGAGAAAGTCAAATTGGGCAAAACCACTCTCTGACCGAGAGGTATTGAGTGGGTAATTTAGAGTTGGGATCTATAATACACCCCAATCAATAAAATAAGTATTAAAATCTTTATCCCATTAGGCAAACACCTAGATCATGGTCACAACCCTAGGATTTTTATCCATTTGGAAAAAACCTTAAAAACAATTATCTCTAGTCTTCTGTTTTTGTTTTGCAATCATTAAATTAACATTAGAAATAGAAAACAAAATCCTTGTTGTGGAAGTGCAATCTAGATAATCCAATTGCTCATTTGAAACATATACTCCTAACTCTAATCCTAGCTCCTTGTGAATTCGACCCCGACTCTTAGTCGGGTTTCTATTATTGCACATGACCATTTTATATCGCTTTTGAGGTGTGCTTTGGATGTGATCACCCAGTCCAGATCTACCCCACCTGGACACATTGTTGAACTCTAAAAATAGATGACCTAAAAAGAACTAAAAATCTAAAAATTAAACTAACACAAACAAATTTTAACATGAGATTGAAGCATACCAGATAGAGTGAGTGCAATGAGTGAATAATCAAGGTGGTTGTGTGCGAGGACAATTAAAATCACCAATAAATCAATAGAGCAATAGTGTTTTGTTTAGAGAGGGAAATGTGTAAAATAAGCTCTACTGTTCTATTTATACCGACTGTTTGAGAAAGGGGAAAGAGGAGAGTGCGGCCGTACATTTTCATGTGCGCTCTGCACCCTATCACCTGGGTGGTCCATCTCAGAACTTAAAGTGTGGTACGCACATTTACAGGTGCAGCCGCAGATTTCATGTGCAATCGTATATGGACATCCGCAGTGACATGCTCAAACTTTAGAGAGTTGGTATTTTGACATTTTTGTGAATATTTCAAATGTGTGGTCTGCAAGAGAAATGTGCAGCCGCAATGCTCTTCTGCCATGGAACATAAAAATGTGTTGCCCGTACCAATAAAATACGGTCCGCACAATTCTGCACACTCATATTTTTGTCCACCTTTCTTGTAAGTCACACTCATCCATGTGCACACTTCAAATCAAGTTAGAACACAAATAACACCTAACTACAAAATAAAAAGGAAAATAACATGAGTTGCCTCCCAAGAAACGCCTGATTTAACATCGCGACATGACGCAAAATACCCTCAAGTGAAGTGAATGACTGCCACCACGTGGCCATCTCCAGCCTTGCCAAAGTAGTGCTTCACCCAGTGACCATTGACTCGGAATACTTTATTGTTTTTGTTCTTCAAGTCTAATGCACCAAAAGGAGTCACACCAAAAATTTCAAATGGACCACTCCACTTGGATTTTAGCTTCCCGGGAAACATTCTCAACCTTGAGTTAAACAACAATACAAGATCACCAACCTTGAACTCTTTGTTCCAAATGTATTTTTCATGGAGATATTTCATTTTGTTCTTTGTACAAGGACGAACTTGCATAAGCATGGTACCGGAACTCATCCAATTCATTCAAATGTGTTATCCTTAAGTTAGTGGCTACATCCCAATCAAGATTAAACTTCTTTAGATACCACATTGCCTTGTGCACTAGTCCCACCGGAAGATGACAAGCTTTTCCAAGCACCAACCAGTATGGAGAGATTCCGATAGGTGTTTTGTAAGCTGACCGATAAGCCCTTAATGCATCATCAAGCTTCTTGGACCAATCGGTCCGATTAGCATTCACTATTTTAGACAAAATACTCTTTATCTTCCAATTGAAGACTTCCACTTGCCCACTAGCTTATGGGGGATAGGGAGTCGTGAATTCATGAGTAAAACCATACTCTCTAAGTAAAGTGTCAAAAGCCTTGTTGTAAAGTAACCCCCCATTGCTTATAATTGCACGTGGAGTACCAAACCTTGTGAATATATTCTTCTTCAAGAAAGCCTCTACACTTCTCGCCTCATTGTTGGGTAAAGCGATGACCTAAACCCATTTGGACATAATCCACTGCGACCAAGATGTAGGTGTTTCCACAAGAACTCACAAAAGGGCCCATGAAGTCAATGCCCCACACATCAAAAATATCAATCTCCAAAATGGTTGTGAGAGGCATTTCATTTTTCTTTAAGATTCCACCGGCCCGTTGACATTGATCACATCTTTTCAATAACTCACTAGCATCCTAGTAAGGAGAGGGACAATAAAAACCACAACTAAGCAATTTGGTCATCGATCTTACTCCACCATAATGAACACCATATGGCAAAGAGTGTCACACCTAAATAATATCACCTTGCTCTTTTTCCGGTGCACACCTCCTAATCACCCCATCCGTAAAAATCTGGAAAAGGTATGGTTCATCCCAATAATAATCTTGACAATTACTTTTGAGCTTCTTTCTTTGGCTTGAAGAGAACTCATCCGGAATGATTCCATGCACAAGAACATTTGCCATGTTCGTGAACCATGGCATCTATTTCATTGCAATTGCCAAAGGTTGCTCATCGGGGAAGGAGTCATTGATTTCCAGGTCATCATGCGGCCTCCCCTCCTCCTCCAAACGAGACAAGTGGTTCGCCACTTGGTTTTCACTACCTTTTCTATCTTGAATGTCAATATCAAATTATGTAACAAGAGAACCCATCTCATCAACCAAGCTTTGGAGTCATTTTAGCTCATAAGATAATGAAGTGCCACATGATCCGTATGGACAATAACTTTTGCACTCATCAAATATGGGTGAAACTTCTCAATCTAAAACACAATAGCAAGGAACTCTTTTCCGTAATGGTATAGTTGACTTGGGCACTATTCATGGTCTTACTAGCATAGTAGACCAAAAGAAAAATCTTGTTGATACGTTGCCCCAAAATAGCCCCAACCGCTACGTCACTTGCATCACATATGAGCTCAAAAGGCACACTCCAATTTGGAGCGGTGATGATAGGAGTAGTTGCCAACCTGAGCTTCAACAATTCAAAAGCTTTCATGCAATCATCATTGAAATTAAACTTGGCATCCTTCTCAAGAAGCTTGCACAACAGGTTCACCACTTTAGAGAAATCTTTGATAAAGCGCCGGTAAAAACCTGCATGGCCTAAGAAACTCCGCACACCCTTTACCGAAGTTGGGGGTGGAAGCTTAGAAATCACTTCAATTTTTGCCTTGTCAAATTCAATTATGTTCCTTGAGATTTTATGGCCAACGACAATATCTTCCTCGATCATGAAATGACATTTCTCCTAATTGAGCACCAAAGTGGTTTCTTCACATCTAGCTAACATTTTGTCCAAATTTGCAAGACAATCATCAAAAGAATCGCCAACCACAGAGAAATCATCCATGAAAACTTTAAGGTAGTCCTCTACCCTGTCCGTAAAATAGCCATCATACACCTTTGAAAAGTCACCAATGCATTGCACAAACCAAACAGCATCCGCTTGATATCAAAAGTACCATAGGGACATGTAAAAGTTGTTATTTCTTGATCTTCCAGAGCAATGAGAATTTGGTTGTAGCCCGAATACCCATCAAGAAAACAATAGAAAGAATGGCTAGCCAATCTATCGAGCATTTGATCTAAGAAAGAAAGTGAAAAGTAATCCTTCTTCGTGACTTTGTTGAGCTTGCGATAATCCATACACACCCTCCAAACGGTCACTGTTCTTATAGGAATCAATTCATTATTGTCATTTGTGACCACCGTCAAGCCCCCTCTTTGGAACACATTGAACCGGAGAAGTCCATGAACTATTAGAGATGGGGTAGACAACCCCAGCATCCAACCACTTGATTATCTCCTTCTTGATAAATTCTTCAATAGCCTCATTAAGTCTTCTTTGATGTTCAATAGATGGTTTAGCGCCATTCTCCAACTTGATCTTATGCATACAAAAGGCGGGGCTTATACCACGAATATCTTCCAAGGTCCATCCAATAGCCTTCTTCCTCTTTTGTAGCACCGCCAATGTGGAATCTACCTGCACGTTAGTCAAACAAGAGGAAAGAATAACCAGTAAAGTAGAACAAGGGCCACAAAATTCATACCGAAGATGTGGAGGCAATGGCTTCAACTCCAAGGTAGGAGGATCTTCAATAGAAGGATTTGTAGGGGAAGTCTTCCTATTCTCAAGATCCAAGTACAATTTTTGGGGTGCATAGTTGTACTGACCCATTCCTTGAAAAGAGTTCACACACTCCATGAATCCGTCCATCTTGTCATCATCAAAATTGAGCAAGATATCGTCCAACATATCACCAACATTAATTGTAGCACTTGTATCTTCAACAATGGCATCGATCACCAAGTCCACAAAAGAACACACCTCATTGCTATTTGGTTTCCGCATGGACTTACACATATGGAATATCACTTTTTCTTCACCAACCCGGAAAGGGAGTTCTCTGGCTTCAATATCACAAAGAGCCTTTCCCATAGAAAGCAAATGTCTCCCAAGAATAATTCTTACCCATAATCAACCTCACAATCTAGAATGAAATCTGCCAGAAGAATGAATTTATCCACCCGGTCCAAAACATCTTCAATCACACCCAACGGCCTTTTCATGGTACGATGCGCCATTTGCAATCTCATACAGGTGGGGTGGGTCTTGGTTTCCCAATTCCCAAATTATTGAAAATCGAATGGGGCATCAAATTGATACATGCCCCAAGATCACAAAGAGCTTTATCAAACTCAGTACTTCCATTGTACAAGGAATCGTGAAAGCATCGGGATCCTCCAACTTATGAGCCATTGAATGAACAATTTCACTCACTTGATGAATGACTTTAATAGTTTCAAAATTCATCGACCTCTTCTTGATCACAAGATCTTTCATAAACTTTGCATAACCGAGCATTTGTTCCAAAGCTTCGACCCATGGCTTATTGATTGAAAGACTTTTCATCATTTCAATAAACTTCTTGAATTGATTCTCGCCATTTTTCTTGGCAATTCTTTGAGTGTATGGAGGTGGAGGCTTAAGCAATGGTGCCTTTGCCCTTTGCACTACAGGTTCGGTTATGTCAACGATGTGTTCCTTAGATGGATTCACCTCCTCTTGAGTCTCATCCAAACTATTATCAATATCAATCTGATGTTCCTTATTAGGTTAAACAACATTGTTTGGAATCTCTTTTTCTGGCATCACTTGATCATTATCAATAAGTCGTCTTCCACTTGTCGTAGGTGCATTTATGCCTCTTCCACTTCTTGTATAATTGTTTTTGTTGTTTTTATCAAATGGTTAAAAAGCCTAGGGATGTGACCTTCACCTAGGTGTTCCCTAATATGTTAAGTACGTTATTTATTAATCGGGGTGTATT